>NC_049260.1:34735588-35348056 GCF_011100685.1 Canis lupus familiaris
TAGCAGTGTTCCTGCTGCCATGTTCTATTGGCCCAGAAGCCACAGAGCCCGGATTCCAGGGGGAGAAGGTGTCGGCCCCTCCCTCTTATCCCTCAGTGGGAGGTGAGTCAAAGAATCTTGGAGCTCTGTTTAAAAACTGACACATAACTCATTTTAAACGAAAATAGGCTACGTGCCTTCGTGTTTTGCTCCACGTCTCACTCGTCCCGTGCTGTCCCTTCCGCATCTCTTCCTTCCTCCCAGCCGTCCCCGGGAATTACTCGACATCCCAGTAAGTTTGTGGCTGTGAGTAGAGAAAAGACCGTTTTACCTTTGGGTTTTGGATTGCTATTGATTTGTCAGAGTTCCAGACTTTAAAATCTCGACTTTCACGAGTTTCTAACTTCCGCGTATTAACCTTGTTATTTTTATATGAACTGAAAGCCGTCATTTTCAGAGCTGTCTTTGACAAAGGCTTAATCACGGCAAGGTGACTCGATAAGACAAATTATTCTTTTTGTTTCCAGACTAAATGTTCTTAAACTGTCCCACTCATATAACTTTAGCTAATTTTTCCTAAACGTTTGGGTTTTTTTGGGGGGGGGGGGAGTTTACATTTTTAAAGTAATCTCTACACCCAACACAAGGCCTGAGCTGATGACCTGGAGATCAAGAGTCACGGGCCTCAGGGACTGAGCCAGCCAGCTGCCCCACCTAAACCTCTTAGACTGTAATAGACATATTTATATGTATATATGTATATTTCATTTTTATCTTCTTTTCAAGCATTCAAATGAACGCTTGAATGGACAAACTTATGACCCTAATAAGCAAAACCTCCCTGAGGACTCCAACATTTGTAAATCAAATCAATTAAATTTGTAAATATAGTGAAGCTCCAGTTGTCTTCAACAATTGCCCCTCTGCTTTCCAAGTCAAATCTTAATTCCTTTTACCTGAAAACTGCAAGCTTAAAGTCTGTGATACAATTTCAAGTCGGAATCATAAGGCTTGTCTGTCAGATTCTTTGCTAACTCCCAAGTTTTCACAAACCTTACAGTCAAGTGGCATACGCAGCTTGTTCCTTAACGGAACGCCCACCTATCGCTACGGTACGTTCGATTGATTTCACATGCTCCCTGTTCAATTCTCAACCTTCCCGAGGTTAAGAGGACCCCCTCTGAGGGACGTGTTTTGCCATCTCAAGGGAGTTGAGGTTACCAGGTGTAAGGACAAATTTATGGGTTTGGAATAATCAAGAGATTACTGGCTATTCTTTCACTGGAATGTTGAAGCCCGAGGGGGGTGGGTGGGGTTGTCTGAACCTACTGGGATCCCTGACCCTTTGTCTTTGACCAGGCTATTTTACAACTGAAGAAGGCCCAGATACCTAATAGCGGTGAACACTCCCTGCCTACAAACAAGCAAATAAACTTCTTTCTGAGGGACGGATAACCCCCAACCCCAACCCCAAAAGCCAGTTTTGCATTCATTTGCAAATGCATTTCAATATTCCCTACCTATATGTGTTTCTGTTCTTGGAATCCTCCTCTGAAGGGGTTGGAATATCCTGCCCCTCTCTTCATTTTATTAATGGGTTAAAGAAAATCTTCGACATGGGTTCATTTTATATTTGTTCGAGAGCCTTCTTTTGAGAATCCTCCTTTGACATTGGTCAGCGGTTCCTCGTGCTGTGTGGATGGTATTTGTGGCCAGCTAGCAAGTGGAAGCCGGTATGCAAGCTCTGGGCCCTCCAGATCTCCAGGGCGAATTTGCTTACACCCCAGACAGACCCCCACAGAGCCTTTTTCTAATCCTGTTTATAGTTGCTATGACAACTGGAGCTCCAAGGCCATCCTCTTCAGGTGGAATTATTTTCTTAACCTCAGGTTCCAAGTTGAACATAAATCCCACGCTGCTTCTCTTCTAACCGCTCTGCATTCTCCGCTCTGTCATCTGATTAGAGGAGAGGGAAATACGTAGTCACTGTCCACATTGCCTCAACAGTTGATGGGATCCAGTTAACTTCTTTACCATCTCTGGTGGTTTTTTTAAATACACCCACAAATTCTTTGATTCTCCTCCCTTCAAAAGGTGGTGCCTGATTTTTCCTTCCCATAGTTGTGGGCGGCACTCAGTGACTCACTTCTAATGGCTGGAATGTGGCTGTAGCTGGGACATCCATGAGTGGGATATACAAGGTGTTGTGGCTTCCTCGTTGCTGTCTGGGGGAAGCCAGCGGCCCAGTCTTGCTCACATTCAAGCAGCCCTGTGTCAATGAACTGAGGCCATCTTGGGAATGAACCATCTCAGAAGATTTTCAGCCCCAGCACCGCCCTCAGATGATGGCAGCCCCAACCAACATCTTTTTCCTTTTTTAAGATTTATTTATTTGAGAGAAAGAATGGGTGTGTGCTGGTGTGAGAGTGGGGATGGCGGGGATGTGGGCGCAGAGGGAAAGGGAGAGAAAGAATCTCAAGCAGACTCCCCGCTGAGCTTGAGGCTCACTCTCAGACCCCAAGAGCATGACCTGAGCCAAAGTCAGGATTCGGCCACTTAATCAACTGAGCTACCCAGGCACCACCCCAACAAACATCTTGCCTGCAACCTCGTGAGAGTCCCTGAGCCACAACCATTCAGCCAAGCTGCTCCAGAATTCGTGACCCATGGATACGCTGAGATAATAAATGTTTGTTGTTTTAAGCCGCCAAATTGCAGGGTGGCTTGTTAGGCAGCAATCGATAACTGATACACGAGTCAGTCTTGGCACTGGGATGTAGCTCTGAACCGTTCTGATGACATGAAATGCATTTCTCTTTCACCCAGATGTGCCTCTTCTAACCTCAAAAGAAGACACCCACCCATTTCTCTCAACCTTGAGAGCCATTATCTAAAAGCCATGAGGAATGCAACCTACATCACATTGTGGGGAGTCAAAGAGTGAACTAAATATATAGCAAAATAATGTTTCCGGCAATAACAGAGATGATAAACTAACAGAAGAAGTAAAACAGTTTTTAAATAGTTCTTTGATCACTTTGCAGTTGAAAGTCACATCTTTGTAAGAATTCATTACCCTTTTAACAGAGAGGAACCATGCTCAGAGATAGAGTCAGAATGAAACAAAACACACATTCATACCCGACAAGAAGCCACTAGAAGCGTGAAGAGCAAAACCAGGATGACTAAGTTTTAGAGGAGTGAATCTCCTATAGGTATGCCCCGAAGTGCGATTCAA
Organism: Canis lupus familiaris; assembly: GCF_011100685.1. Lineage (NCBI taxonomy): Eukaryota > Metazoa > Chordata > Mammalia > Carnivora > Canidae > Canis > Canis lupus. The sequence goes on from NC_049260.1 coordinate 34,738,806, forward strand.
AGATAAAAGAACTTTTCTATGTGCATGGTATTTTTCAACGACCGAAATGATAAAACATTTGAAGGGTGACCTAAATGACTCAGGTTGCTTCCTGTCCCAGGGACAGGGACTTGGTATGTCACCAAGACTCTCCTCAAAAAGAGTAGGGAAACCATCACATATTCAAATTACTTTGTTCCACTCATTTCTGTGAGCTTAGATGGGAAAAGGGAAGCTGTGCTCACACGTGTGCATGCGTGTGTATTTCATGCTCTTCCACAAAGGATTTGAGCAAATTTATTTTTTTAAAAAAGTAACACACCAATACCAAAGTATAATAAATAGTAAAAAAAACAGAATCTGTGAGAATCTAAAAAAAGAAGGATGAGACAATATGAAGGCCATAGAAACAATACTTTTTTTCTAGCAATTTGTCAGCCTTCGGTATCCAGTCACTTGAACGATGTGTATCGAACAGCTACTATAAGCTAGTCGGCCAGGATATTAAACAATGTAAGACATGGTCCATGGTTAAAGATGCTCCCAATCCAGAAGAGGGAAGCCGGGACACAAAGTATAGTGATGTACCATAAAGGGTTGCAGACATTTCAACAAGTTTTTGTAGGTTACTGGGTATATACGCAACCAGAATTGTGTACCCGTGTTCACCAAAAGGCAGGGTTTGCTGCGGTACTATTGGCAATGGCCCCAAATTGGAAACTACCCAAATGCCCATCAGCAGCAGAACAGAGAAAGAAACCGGTGTCTTTCCACCATAGAATACTATACAGTGGGATCCCTGGGTGGCGCATCGGTTTGGCGCCTGCCTTTGGCCCAGGGCGCGATCCTGGAGACCCAGGATCGAATCCCACATCGGGCTCCCAGTGCATGGAGCCTGCTTCTCCCTCTGCCTGTGTCTCTGCCTCTCTCTCTCTCTCTCTCTCTCTCTCTCTGTGACTATCATGAATAAATAAAAATTAAGAAAAAAGAATACTATACAGCAGTGAAAATAAACGATCCATAATCACACATGGCAATATGGAGGGGGTCTTATAAGCATGATATTGAGTGGGAGAAGCCAGCCGTCAAAAGGCTCATACTGTAGGATTCCACATACCCGAATTTTAAAACTTGCCTTGGGGGGCACCTGGATGACTCAGTGGTTTAGCGCCGCCTTCAGTCCAGGGTGTGATCCTGGAGATCCAGGATCAAGTCCCACGTTGGGCTCCCTGCGTGGAGCCTGCTTCTCCCTTTGCCTGTGCCTCTGCCTCTCTCTCTCTCTCTCTCTCGTGTGTCTCTCATGAATGAATAAATAAAATCTTTAAAATAAAAAAAATAAAAAGAATGAAAATAAAAAATAAAACTCTCCTTGGCAGTTAGAGGTCAGGATAATAGTTACCCTCTAGGAGGAAGGGATAGTGATCAAGAGGAGGCACCAGAGGCACCTCCAAAAGTCCGAGAAGGTTCTGTTCCTTGCTGCCCACACAGTGCGACAAGTCTTTTTAGTTTATGACAATCCACTGAGTGATACACTTATGATACGTGCACTTTTCTGTGGGTGTACTGTCCTTCCATAAAATGTGTGAGAAAAAAAAATACACTCTTCCATAGAATGGGTGGGCCAGTGAGGGAGAAGTGGTTAATTCATCTCAGGGTGGGGAACTTAAGAAATGCTTCCTGGAGAAGGCGTCGGAGGCCTTGCTGGTCTTCACGGATTAGTCCACGTTAGCTTGGGGGTGAATGAGAGAAGGTGTCCCCAGAGAGTGGATATGGAAAAGCAAACCCAGGGAGGCCAGAACTAGCCTGAGCACCCGGGAGTAGTAACGGAAGTGTCACCTAATAATAGTGGCCGGGAGAGAGGGGCCTGCTTCTGGTGTGTTGTTTTTTTTTTTGTTTTGGGGGATTTTTAAAAAGATTTTATTTATTTATTCATGAGAGACAAAGAGAGAGGCAGACACACAGGCAGAGGGAGAAGCTGGTTCCCTGACGGGGCCTGATGAGGGACTCGATTCCAGAAGCCCAGAATCACGCAGATGCTCAACCATTGAGCAACCCAGGCACTCCTCTAGCATGTTTTTTTATCATAGAAATTTGTCTCCCCTTTGCTCACTGGGTAGACTTGGGAGTTGGAGGGGATGGGCGTGCATTTGTGTTCTAGGAAGCCCTCATGAGCAGGGCAGTGAGTGGGTGGCAGCAGACATGACCGAAGCCTAAAAGAACCTTCTGTGTGGTCCAGACCGGGGCACAGGGGCCTGACCCTCTGTGTTCTGGGCATGGAGAGGAGGAGAGAGCACCAAGGAACAGCAAGAGCTGCCATGGAAGAAAAATGAGAAAGAACATCAGAAAGTGAGAAGAATGAAAATGGGTATTTTTAAAGCTTCCGGTAAAACACATTTAAAAATACAGTCTGTTCAGCTGTCTATAAAAAAGCAACTTCACTGAATTCTTAAGAAGAACAGAATCAGTCATCAAAGGGATGCCCCGATTTCTCTCTAAAATAGGGCTTCTTAACTTGAGATCTGCAGCTAGAATTCGGGGGACTTGTGAATTTGGATGGGAAATCTTTATATTGTTCTTTTCATCCATCTTCAGCTGCAAGTTAGCATTTCCTTTGGCCGTGCGTGTAGGTAACAGTTACAGCTGTATGAGTAGCATCTATGACTTGGTCACCAATCAAAATCACAGATATTTTCATATCACATTACAGCTGATGCCAATGTCTCAATACATTGATTACATTCATCACTAATGCAAAATTATGGTATTTGTTAGACCTGCTGCTAGGTCTCGTTATTTAATTCCTAATTAAAGAGGCACATCAATTAGTGGTCTGGTTATCTTTGCTATGTAACAAATTGCCTCCAAATTTAGTGGCTGAAAACAACAAACAACAAACATTTCTTTTGCTCTTGAACCTGCAGTGTGGGCAGGGCTTGGTGGACTGTCTTGTCTCTCTATTCCAGGCAATATCAGGGGACTCAGATGAGATGATCCAAATGATTGGGGCTCCTAGGGCATTTGTACCTCTAGACAGTATCCTAGTGTCTTCATGTCGTGTGTCCAAGTGAGCTCTCCATCACAGCAACCTCTGGTAGTGGGACCCCATACATGGTGGCTCACAGCTCCAAAAAGAGTGCTCCAGGGGGACCTGGGTGGCTCAGTCAGTTAAGCATCTGACTCATGATGGGGGGGTGGTCCTGGGATCAGGTCTTGTTTGGGGCTCCACACTCAGCAAGGAGTCTGCTTCTCCCTCTGCCCCTCCTCCGGCTCATGCTCGAGAGCACGCACGCATGCGCTCTCTCTCTCTCTCACAAAAAAAAAAAAAAAAAGAGGGTGTTCCAGAGAATAAGGAAGAAGCTGCCAGGCTTCTGACCAAGCCTTAGAATTTCCAGAATGTTGAGTGGGCGAAATGGGTGAAGGGGCTCATAAGAAATACACTTCCAGTTATAAAATAAATAAGTCATGGAGATATCATGAACAGCATGGCAACAGTAGTTAGTAACACTGTATTGAATATTCCAAAGTTGCAAGAAAGTAAATCTTAAAAGTTCTCATCACAAGAAAAAAACAGTTTTGTAACTGTATACATGGTGATGGATCTTACCTAGACTTATTATAGTGATCATTTCACAATATATATGTAATATATAAATGTAAAAATATATGTAATATATAATGTAACAAATGGATATGTTATTGTCAGTTGCACCTCAATTAAAAAAAAAAAAAAGGAAGTTCCAGAATGTCCCTTCTGCCATGTTCTGTTGCTCAAGCAAATCTCTTTAAGGTCAGCCTGGTTACAAGGGGCGGAAACATAGACTCCACCTCTCAATGAGGAAAGTGTCAAAGAATTTGTGGTCGCAATGACTATATTACAAATTTGTGGGGTTTGGGGGCAGTTTTAAAGATCTATTTATTTATTTATTTATTTGAGAGAGAGAGAGAAAGAGCTAGCACAAGTTGGGGAAAGACAGAGGGAGAAAATATCTACGTGGACTTGTGCTGAGTGCAGAGCCCAACACAGGGCTTGTTCTAACAACGCTGAGATCATGACCTGAGCTGAAATCAAGAGTCAGACGCTTAACTGACTGAGCCACCCAGGTCTATCCTTAAGCCCAGATTCATTCATTCATCCATCCATCCATTCATCCATCCATCCATCCATCCATCCATCCATCCATCCATCCAGTGGCTGAATCAAATGTCTTATATGGTCAAAAGTAAAATGATCCCATGTTTTCCTAATGAGAAGGTCCCCAAATATCTTTTATGACTACCCCAAACTTGTAGGCCTAGAATATTAGATGTGGGCCAGGGCTGCAGGGCTAAAAGGGCTAGAGTATCACACACTGTTGGTAGGCCTTGCTGCCTCGCTACAGGTGGCCAGAGGCTTCCCTCACTCACCACGTGTGCCTTTTCTTAAGGCAGCTACCAACATGGCAAGCATAGTTCCCCCAGACGTAAGTGCTCTGAGACAGCACAGGAGACAGAGTAACTACATGTCACAGTGCCTTGTGACCTAGCCTCCAGAGTCACACAGCTTTATGTCCCCTTTATTCTTTTATCAAGCCATATTCCCTTCATTCTATTCACTAAAAGCCAGCTACCAGGTCTAGCCCACAGACAAGGAAAAGAGAATTTGGCGTTATCTCTTGAGAGGAGAGGTGTTCAAGAATTTGTAGGCATGGGACGCCTGGTGGCTCAGTGGTTGAATGTGTGCCTCTGGCTCAGGTCATAATCCCGGGGTCTTGGGATTCAGTCCCACATTGGTCTCCCCTCAGGGAGCCCATTTCTCCCTCTGCCTATATCTTTGCCTCTCTCTGTGGGTCTCTCATGAATAAATAAATAAAATCTTAAAAAAGAAAAAAAAAAAACAAGAACTCATTGTCTAACCATTAGGCTCTGTCTTTCTTTCATGCCTTCTTTCTTGGTGCGTTCATGGCCCTCACGATCGACCCACGGACTGTTGCTTTTGAAAGGAAGTCTTAAAGGGCTTATTCACAATAACTTCCAATATTTGTATCATAACCAGGGATGATAACTAAACCTTGGTTAACCTTCTTTGCCTCTGCAATGGACCAAATGTGTCTCTCCCTTCCCCATCCATCGGCAAATTCGATGCTGAAACCTAACCCCAGAGGTGATTAGGAGGTGGGCCTTTGGGTGGTGATTAGGTCCTGAGGGTGGAGCCCTCGTGAAAGGAATTAGTGCCCTCTAAAAGAAGCTTCTGTGAGAGCCCTGTTCCCTTCCACCAGGTGAGGACACAGTAAAGAGATGACTAACGTCTATGAACCAGGAAGCAGGCTCTCACCAGACACCGAGTCTGCCAGCACCTTGATCTTGGACTTGCAGCTTCCAGAACTGTGAGAAATAAGTATCTGTTTATAAGCCATCCAGTCTATGGTATTCTGTTACAACAGCCTGAACTCCCTTCCCTTCTTCCTTCCTTCTGTTTCTTTTTTTAAGATTTTATTTATTTATTCATGAAACACAGAGAGAGAGAGACATAGGCAGAGGGAGAAGCAGGCTCCCCACAGGGAGCCCAATGCAGGACTCTATCCCAGGACCCCCGGATCACCACCTGAGCCAAAGGCAGACACCCAACCGCTGAGCCACCCAGGCATCCGTCCTTCCTTCCTTCCTTCCTTCCTTCCTTCCTTCCTTCCTTCCTTCCTTTTTTTCCTTTTTTACCCTGTAAACCAATTCTGTTAGGTGACCTGTCTAAGCACTGCAAACCAGCATTGATTGAGGCCGTTTTGGGTTAATGGGTCTTCCCCAAACACCACTTTGTTGTTCAAAATAGTCATTGATAGTGTTCTCCAAAGCAAGAGATTTTTGTTAGGATTTAAATATAAGGCAACTGTCACCACACCAGTGGATCGAAAAGTTGTGGACTGTTCACAGAATGGAACACTACATAGCAAGGAAAGTCAACTAACTACAATCACGCATAACCACATAGGCAGATCTCAGAAACTACATGTTGAGCAAAAGAAGCCAAAGAAAAGGATACGCAGAGTATACTTCCATTTATATAAAATATAAAAACCTGGCAGACTAATCTATCATGCTAGGCAACATGCTAGGAGTTATCTATCCCGGGGGAGGGGGTGGGCAACGAGAAGGGGGCAGAATGGGCCTTCTGCGGTGCTGGTCATGTTCTATTTTGTCTGGGTGCTGGTTACATGGGTCTGCTCTCTTTGTGAAAATTCATGTATTCATCAATGTGTACATTTATAATTTATTTTTTTAAGATTTATTTATTTATTTATTCATGATAGACGTAGAGAGAGAGAGAGAGAGGCAGAGACACAGGAGGAGGAAGAAGCAGGCTCCATGCCGGGAGCCCGACGTGGGACTCGATCCCGGGACTCCAGGATCGTGCCCTGGACCAAAGGCAGGCGCTAAACCGCTGAGTCACCCAGGGATCCCCACATTTATAATTTGTATACTTTTTTATATGTTACATTTCAATAAAAACAGTTGAGAGAATGTTGCTTGTGTGGTACTTGAGCAATAGAAACAGAGTAAGGGAGACAATGCTGCCTTCCCAGAGCTTCCAGTCTAGCAGGGTGAAAAGATAATAAACGCACAACCACAGGGGCACCTGGGTGACTCAGTCGATTGAGTGTCTGACTCTTGGTTTGGGCTCAGGTCATGGTCTCAGGGGTGGTGGGATCGAGCCCCACTTCAAGCTCCCTGCTCAGCGAAAAGATTGCTTGAAGATTTTCTCCCTCTAACCTTTTTCCCACCAGGCGTGCATGTGCAAGCATGTGCTCTCTTTTTCTCAGGTAAATAAATCTTTAAACGTACACACAACCACATATGTTTCTGTGTAATCATGTGCATGATCACTAATTTACTTAAAAAGAAATGTGGGGCTTTTGGCTGGTTCAGTGGGGAGAACATGTGACTCTTGATCTTGGGGTTGTGAGTTCAAGCCCCATGTTAGGTATAGAGATTACTTACAAAAAGAAAATCTTTTGAAAAAAGAAAAAAGAAATGTGTGCAGGGCAGAAAAGTTTATAAAGAGGGATAGAGAAGTTGGATACAGTTCCCCTGGAAAAGTAAACTTAAGCTGAGACTTGAAATCCCACCAGAGTGTGGGACGCCTGGGTGGCTCAGCGGTTGAGCGTCTGCCTTTGGCCCAAGTCGTGATCCTGGGGTCCTGGGATTGAGTCCCACATCGGGCTCTCCACAGGGAGCCTACTTCTCCCTCTGCTTATGTCTCTGCCTCTTTCTCTGTATCTCTCATAAATAGATTTAAAAAAAAAGAAAGAAATTCCACCAGAGTGAGGGTAGAAGGGAGCAAGTATTTCCAGGTAGAGGGAATGCATGTGTGAAGGGAGAAAAGGCGGAGGGGCAGGAGGAGTGAAGAGAAGCAAGAGCTGGACTATACAGGTCTTAGGGTCCACTAGTCTGTCAAAACCATAGAAAGTTCTAGAAAATCGAGAGCAGGAGTGACTCGATGGGATTTGCCTCTGAAAAAAACTCTCAGGAAGCAAGGTGGATGGAGAAGGAAGGAGACAGAAGGAGGGAGGAGCCATACAGGTGGCCAGAAGGACACAGAGTGGAGGTGTTTAGGAGGGCAGTACAGTTGGTTATCAGTTAGAACGATTGTGAGCAGGAGAGGACGACCCCCTGGTTTATGGGATGCACAGCCGGGAGGGTGGTGCAGTCATTCATCAGACAGGGAGCCCTGGCGGAGGAGCCCTTGAGGAAGTACTATCATGAGGTCGATGTTGAACAGTTTTGAGTTTGAGATACCCGTGAAAATAATAGCAAGCCTTACAGCAGCTGGCATGTCTTCAGCACGGAATCCATTCATCATGCTAAGCATTGGCCTAAGCCATTTACTTATATGATCTCATTTAATCCTTCAGGCAACCCTAGGCATCATTCTTACTCTAAACTACAGAGGAGGCAATGGATTTGAACTCAGACCTGGGTTGAAATGCAGATTTAACCATATTCTGTTTGCTTCCCGCCCCACCCCCCTCCCCCGACTATTCATTCATTTTTTTTTTTTTGAGTAATGTAACAATGTTAGTAGTTTCAGGTGTACAACATAGTGATTCAACTTTTTTTTTTAAGATTTATTTATTTATTCATGAGAGACACAGACTGAGAGAGAGAGGCAGAGACATAGGCTGAGGGAGAAGCAGGCTCCTCTTGGGGAGCCCGATGTGGGACTCGATCCTGGATCCTGGGATCACAACCTGAGCCCAAGGCAGGCACCCAACAGCCAAGCCACCCAGGCGTCCCTAGTGATTCAACTTCTATGTTATGTTATGCTCGCCACAAGTGTAGCTACCACATAAAACAAAATGGAACGCTTCACGAATTTGCAAATTTGTCTCATCCTTGAGCAGGGGCCATGCTAATCTTTGTATTGTTCTAATTTTAGGATACGTGCCGCCAAAGTGAGCACTCTGCTACTATTCTTTCTTTTTTAAAAAAATATTTTATTTATTTATTTGACAGAGAGAGAGAGAGAGCGCGCGAGAGCGTGCGTGAGCACAAGTAGGGGGAGGGGCAGAGGGAGAGGGAGAAGCAGTCTCCCAGTTGAGTGGGGAGCCCAATGTGAGGCTGGATCCCAGGACCCCGGGATCATGACCTGAGCCAAAGGCAGATGCTTAACCGACTGAGCCACCCAGGTGCCCCCTCTGCTACTCATTCTAAAGGTAAACTGCTGTATTAGTCAGGATTAAGGACGGTTATGTGGCACAGAAAGGCTATAATAATAGTTGCCTGACAAGAGAGATGCTTATTTCACATAATCCATGTCAAGCTTTGAAAGTTTCTTTGTTTTCTAATATAAGATGTTCCAGACTTAGCTTGTACTTTCTGTTCCAGGTCTGGAATCAGTCAGTTGTCCAAGAGACCCTGATTCTTTTCAGTAGAAAATGGTATCTAGAAGCCACAATTTAGGGGCATGTGTTTGGCTCAGTCAGTACAACATGCAACTCTTGATCTTAGGGTTGTGAGTTCAAGCCCCATGTTGAGTATAGGGCCTACTTAAAAAAAAGAGAAAAAAAGAATAGAGGCCACAGTTTGGACACTAGGATTTCTAAACTGGCACAGGATGCCCAGAGTCAAGGCTGTATTTCCAGTCTCTCTTGCAGCTAGCTATGAGTGTATGACTAAGTTCTTATCCATGGCATATAAATGGAGCTGTTGGAGATGACTTCTGGGAGATTTCGTAAAGGAGGCAGCTGTGACTTGTCCCTTCCTTCCCCCTGCTCTCTGGAATGTGGATATGATGACCGGCACTCTGGCAGCTTCATTGAACCATGAGGTAAAAGAAATGTGTGGAGAGAAACAGAGCCAAGAGATGGTACGGCAACACAACACTGCTTACCTCTAGACCTCCCTGATGTCAATGAGATTTAAACATCTATCTTATTTTTTTATATCTTCTGTTTTATTTAAGCCACTATTATTTTATTCATGTGCTGCTGTTGTTCACCCTTTTGGTTTTGGTTCTCAAATCCAAAGTTATTCCTTACTGGTATAGCAGGGTGTTGATTAAATACATCCTAGTACAATAAAATACCATGTCGATCATCAAAAATATTGACAAAGACGTATACTTACATTGATGGGCAGCCCTGGTGGCTCAGCAGTTTAGCACCGCCTTCAGCTCAGGGCGTGATCCTGGAAACCTGGGATCGAGTCCCACGTTGGGCTCGCTGCATGGAGCCTGCTTCTCCCTCTGCCTGTGTCTGTGCCTCTCTTCTCTCTCTCTCTCTCTGGATCTCTCATGAATAAATAAATAAAATCCTTAAAAAAAAAAGGTGTTTGCCATATATTATTCTTTTAAAACTTGCTTCTAAAGCACATTAAAAAAAAAAACAAAATAAATAGATGCACAGAGAAAGAAAGTTGAAGGCGTAATCACCAAAACCTCGCCTCCCCCCCTCATGGGCTTACAGTTCATTTGTATAATAAAAAATTTAAAATTTTTAAATTAAAAGAATTTTTTAAACTCCTGCTGTACACTGGATTCACTTATTTATTTACCAGGAAATTAACAAAGACCCCAGGATTGCTGGCCTCACTGCACTGTTTCTCTGGGGAACATTTGAGTCAGAGGCTCTTGAAGTGGTCTCTCTGCCCCTACATGGGGGGCGAATCAGCCAGACCATGCACAATTCTAGCAATTTTTTGCCGTATTTTTGTGCGAATGAAAAAAAAAATCCCCAGGATGGACACCAGAGTTGGCGAACTGGTGAGCCCCGGGGCCTAACCGGGATGGCTTTATTTGGCCTAGAGAACGCTTTTATCAATGTCATGAATGATTGTGAGAGCTCACATAAAACCTGGATTACTGGCTTCTCTTTGAAAAGTCAGAAGACGTTGTAACGGTCTGACGCAGAGCAGCGCCCGCCTCTTTCCATGGGGCCCTGTTCAGTCCACATGTCACCCCAAGACGGGCACGCATGAGCAGTGGGCCCAAACTGCTCGTGTGCAGGTTCTTTGTGAAACATAAAGCCCTCTGCAGGCATTTCAATGGGGTTCCTTGGTTTGCACTCACTCAAGGATTTCCCGCCTATGAAGATTTGGAGCATGTGCGGGGCAGAGGAAGTGTGATGAGAATGGCAATGTGGGACTTTCAGGGTATGTCATAACAGGAAACACTGCTTCTTTTTTTTAAGATGTTATTTATTTGAGAGAGAGAGCGCGCACAAGCAGGGGAAGGGGGAGGGACAGAGGGAGAAGGACAAGCAGACTCGTTGCTGAGTGCGGAGCCCTACACGGTGCTCAATGTCATGGAGATCATGACCTGAGCTGAGGTCAGATGCTTAACTAACTAAGCCACCCAGGCACCCCAGGAAACAGCTTCTGAGTGGTCCTTGCTTTTAAGGGATGCTTGCCTTTGTAACCCAGCCAAACGAGAAGTTTCTTTTTTTGACATCTTTATTGAAATATAATTCACATGCCATAAAATTCACTCACTTGAAGTGTATAATTCGATGGTTTTAGTAGAGTCACAGAGTTGTGCAACCATCACCATGATCAAGTTAGAATACTTACATCCCTCCCCAGAAAAGCCCCATACTCCCCTCTCTCCATCCTCCCTGGAGCCTCTGGCAACCACTAATCTACTTTGGGACTCTGTGGATTTATTTGCCAGCTCTAGACGTTGCCTATACACGGAATCGTACAATATGTGGCCTTGTGTGTCTGGCTTCTTCACTCAGCATCGCATTTTTACAGTCCTTCTGTGATGTAGCACGTGCCACTCCTACCTTGTTTTTTATTGCTGAATCAGATTGCATTGGATAGATAGACCACATTTTCTCATTTATCCATTCTTCAGTTGATGGGCATCTAGTTTCTATTTTTTGGCCCTTATGAATAATACTGCTATGCACATGTACAAGTTTTTCTGTGATGTATGTCTTTGCGTCTCTCGGGTACACACCTAAGAGTGGCCAGGGCAGACTTAACGGAAATTTTCCATTTAACTTTTTTTTTTAAGATTTTATTTATTTATTCATGAGAGACACACTGAGAGGCAGAGACATAGGCAGAAGGAGAAGCAGGCTCCCTACGGTGAGCCTGATGCGGGACTCAATTCCAGGACCCCGGGATCACACCCTGAGCAGAATGCAAATGCCCAACTACAGAACCACCCAGGTGCCCCTCTATTTAACATTTTGGAGCACTGCCAAACTGCTCTCCAAAGTGGCTGCATCATTTTACATTTCCATCAGTGGTGTACAAGGTTCCAATTTCTCCACGTCCTTGCCAAGACTTGCTATTGTCCGTCTTTTAATTACATCCTATCCTAATGGGTGTGAAGTGGTAGCTCACTGTGGTTTTGATTTGCATCTCCCAGATGACATATTTTCTTATACTTATTCACCTTTTATATATTCTATCCAAGTCTCTCTTTTTTTTAAGATTTATTTATTTATTTATTTATTTATTTATTTATTTATTCTTGATAGACATAGAGAGAAAGAGAGAGTCAGAGACATAGGCAGAGGGAGAAGCAGGCTCCATGCACCGGGAGCCTGATATGGGATTCGATCCCGGGTCTCCAGGATCGCGCCCTGGGCCAAAGGCAGGCGCCAAACCGCTGAGCCACCCAGGGATCCCCTCTATCCAAGTCTCTTACTCATTTTTTTCAAAGTTTTTATTTATTATTATTATTATTTTTTTAAAGATTATGTATGTATTCATGAAAGACACAGACACAGAGAGAGGCAGAGACACAGACAGAGGGAGAAGCAGGCTCCGTGCAGGGAGCCCGACGTGGGACTCAATCCCGGGTCTCCAGGATCACGCCCTGGGCTGAAGGCGGTGCTAAACCGCTGAGCCATCCAGGCATCCCTAAGGTTTTTATTTATTTAAGTAAATTCTATACCCAACATGGGGCTCAAACTCATGACCCTGAGATCAAGGAGTTGCACACTCCTTCAAGTGAGCCAGCCAGGTGCCCCTCCTTTATCTATTTTTTAATTGGGTAATTTAATTTGTCTCTTTATTATTATTTTTTTATTTTTTATTTATTTTTTATTTTTTTTTCTCTGTTTATTATTGAGTTGTAAGAGTTCTTTATATATTCTGGATATAAGTCCCTTATCAGATGTATGATTTGTGACAATTTTCTCTCAGTCTATGCGTTGTCTTTTCACTTAAAAAAAAAAAAGATTTTTATTTATTTATTGAGAGAAAGAAAGATAGCAAGTGCAAGCCATGATGGGGGGTAGGGCGTGGGGAAAGGGAGAAGCAGGCTCCCTTGATGAGCCTGAAGCCAGATGCCGAGCTCAATCCCAGGACCCAGGGATCATGACCTAAGCCAAAGGCAGACACTTAATTGACTGAGTCACCCAGGCATGGCATCTTTTCACTTTCTTGATGGTATCATTTGCAGCACAAAGGTTTTTAATTTTTGGGAAAAAAAAGAAAAAAAACCCCAAAGTTTTAAATTTTGAAAAAACTTAATTTTTGTTTTGGTTGCTTGTGCTTTTGATGTCATATCTGAAAAGTCATTGCCTAACCAAGATTCACTCTTGTTTTCTCCTTAAAGTTTTATAGTTAGGTCATCGCTCCATTTTGAGTTAATTTGGGGGTATGGTGTGAGTTAGGGGTTCAACTTCATCCACTGCATGTGGATTCAATTTTCCCAGCATCATTTGTTAAAGAGATTGTCCTTTCTCCATTGAATAGTCTTTTTTTTTTTTAATTTTTATTTATTTATGATAGTCACAGAGAGAGAGAGAGAGAGAGAGGCAGAGACACAGGCAGAGGGAGAAGCAGGCTCCATGCACCGGGAGCCCGACGTGGGATTCGATCCCGGGTCTCCAGGATCGCGCCCTGGGCCAAAGGCAGGCGCCAAACCGCTGCGCCACCCAGGGATCCCTCCATTGAATAGTCTTGGCACCTTGTCAAAAGTCGGTTAACTATCTATGTGAGGGTTTATTTCTGGGTCCTCTATTGTATGCTATTGCATTGTTCTATATGTCCTTATGCCAGTATAAGCCATAACATTTGGAGATGACTTTCATTTTATTCAGCCAGTCCTCTATTAATGGTATGTGGGTTGCTTCTAATCTTTTGCTATTACAGAAACTGCTACAGGGGCGCCTGGCTGGCTCCGTTGGTGGAGCAGGCAACTCTTGATCTCGGGGTTGTGAGTTTGAGGCCCACGTTGGGTATAGAAATCACTTAGCAATAATAACTTTTAGAAATAAAAAAATAAAATCTTAAAAAAAACTGCTGCAAAATACAGCTTTCTGCATACATCTTCTCATATATTTTGCAGTAATATCTTTGGGATCCATTCCTAGAAGTGCAGTTCCAAGACCAAAGGGTGAAAACCTATAAATTTGTTTGATATTGCCAAATTTCCCCCCCATACTGGCTGCACCATTTTGTATTCCAACCGTGAATGTATGAAAATGCCTGTTTCCACACGACCTCACCCACAGAGTATGTTGTCAAACTTGTGGGTTTGTGTCCATGTGACAGATAAGAAGTAGTAACATAGTAATTTATATTCTTCTATTATTAGCAAGATCGAATGTCTTTTCATAGGTTTCAAGGCCATTTGCATGATTTTCTATAACCCTTCTAGTCACATCGTGTGTATTTTTCTATCAAGTTGATGATCTATTCCTATCCAACTTTTTTTTAAGATTTATTTATTTGAGAGAGAGCACAGGAGCAGGGGTGGGGGTTGGGGCAGAGAGAGAGGGAGAAGCAGACTCCCTGCTGAGCAGGGAGCCCCAGGGGAGAGGGGCTCCATCCCAGGACCTGGGGATCATGACCTGAGCCAAAGGCAGACCCACTGAGCCACCCAGACGCCCTTTGATCCAACTTTCAAAAGAATGAGCTAACATTCTAAAGAAGGACAAGAGGCACATCAACAGAGAATTACAATAAAATGTAAGAAGATGGAGGTGACTTCTACAGCTGTCACAACTGGAACAGGGGCCAGCGGAGAGGGGAGAACGTACAGAAGGAATCAAGTGAGGGGCGCCTGGCTGGCTCAGTCTGTAAAGCACGTGACTCTTGAACTTGGGGTGGTGAGTTTGAGCCCCACGTTGGGTGCAAGGCCTACTTCAAAAAAAAAAAAAAACAAAATAAAATATTAGACAGAATCAAGTGAAAGATGGGGAAAGAGAAAGGCAGCTGAAAGAAGGAGTGACAGGAACTTTCCTAACTTCTTTACGCCGCTTCTACTGTCTACTGTTTGCTTAAATTTGAGTCTATCCTAGAAATGCCAGCCACGGCCCCAGGGAAAGGGGCGTGAAGGCTGCTCCTTACTGGAGCCCTGAAATCTAGTGGCTACCAGGGCAACCGGGCCAGCCCTTCTCGTCCAAGCCTTTGGTTGGGAGCATTGTTAGCACTTGTATAGACCCGGCACATGCAGCAGAGCTCGGGCGGCAGAGGCAGAGGCAAAAATCACGGAGCTTCAAAGTTGCCTCCAAAACGTGCTCGGGGTCAGGCTCCGGCCCACCAGCGAGACTGAGCTATAGAGAAAAAGCCGGGCAGGTGAGGGATCATCGCAGACTCTCAGGCTTTTCCTTCTAGGATTGTAGATGTAGGATGTGCCCGAAGACCAGAAACTGTTTACTTCTGGTATTTTAAGCACCACGCAGGCTTCACTCAGAAGAAACTTCTGCTTCCAGAGTAATGTCCTTAGCCTGCTTGCTCACTTGCTTTGCTTGCTTTAGTCTTTCTTTTCTTTCTTTCTTTCTTCTTTCTTTCTTTCTTTCTTTCTTTCTTTCTTTCTTCTTTCTTTTCTTTCTTTCTTTCTTTCTTTTCTTTCTTTCTTTCTTCTTTCTCTTTCTTTCTTTTTCTCTTCCTTTATTTCTTTCTCCTTCCATCCTTCCATCCTCCCCCTTTCTCTCTTTCCCTCTTCTCCCCCTCCCTCCCTTCCTTTTTTCCTTCTCCCCTCTCCCGCCCTCCCCATCTGGTAACCATTTCCCTCCCTCTACTGCTCCCGCCCCCCCTTGGTGACAACTACCCTGAATTAGGTATGTATCACTCCTCTTCTCGTTTTTTTATATCTTTCCTAACTAGTTAGAAACCCATTAAGTCTCTAACAGGGGACTGTGCCTATTTGTAATGTTACATGAATGTGTCATGCCATGCACATTCTTCCGTAAATTACCTTCTATTTTGATCAGTTGCGTCTGCCACACGTACCTGCCTTGGTTGCTGCAGCTGGCGTCTCGGATCTCACTGGTTGATTGTAAGCCGATTTATTTTTCTGCACCTCTGCTCCAACGCCACCTTCCCAGAGAAGCCTTCCCTGGCCGGACCACTCATCTAGAGCCAGCCTTTTCGTTCTCTTTCCTTCTCTTCCTCTCTTTAATATAAGCACACAAGGAAAAACGCCAGCTCCAAAGGCAGATCTGGCCCCTGCTAACCCTGGCCTCGGTCTTTTTTTTTTTTTTCCTTAAAATTTGTATTTATTTATTCATGAGAGACACACAGAGAGAGGCAGAGACAGAGGCAGAGGGAGGAGCAGGCTCCTCCTGAGGGGACCCAGATGCGGAACCGGATCCCAGAACCCCGGGATCACACCCTGAGCCGAAGGCAGCTGCTCAACCGCTGAGCCACCCAGGCGTCCCTCGGGTCCTTTTTCTTTTTTCTTTTTTTTTTTTTTTAATTTTTTTTATTTATTTATGATAGTCACACACAGAGAGAGAGAGAGGCAGAGACATAGGCAGAGGGAGAAGCAGGCTCCATGCACCGGGAGCCTGATATGGGATTCGATCCCGGGTCTCCAGGATCGCGCCCTGGGCCAAAGGCAGGCGCCAAACCACTGCGCCACCCAGGGATCCCCTCGGGTCCTTTTTCATAGCATGCCTGGCAGAGGGAAACTGTGTGCGTTGAGATGGGCCAAGGAGCAGAAGCACAATGGAATGGGACAGGAAAGGGAGTCTTGGGGGAGGAAACCGGAGAACGTGAGGGGAGCCTTCACACCGCCATCAGGTGGGACACCTGCGGAAGGTGGGGAGGAAAGGAGGAGGGGAGAGTGAGACTCGGAGGGAGTGCTCTCCAGTTCAGCTGGCCCACAGGGGCCGAAGCCCACTTGCCCACTGGAGGAGCCCTGCAACTTGCTGGAGTGAGTCTGCCTCAGCACCTGTCTGCTCTGGGGGAGACAGGGCTGATTGATCCATCCTCTGAGATCCATTTGTGTGAACCAGGGGGCTCTGGGAAGGAGGGTGCTACGAACAGAACCTTTGTGTCCTTCAACATCTCCCCCAACCCCTACCCTTGAGATGATGGTCTTAGGGAGGTGGAGCCTTCAGGAGGTGATGGGACACATGAGGGTGGAGCCCTCATGAATGAGGTTAGTGCCCTGATACAAGAGGCCATGGGGCTGGCTAGCTACTTTTCCACCATGTGAGGACATGATAAGAAAGCAGCCTTCTGGGGCGCCTGGGTGGCCCCAGTCATGATCCTGGGGTCTGGGATCCCTCATCACCCCCACCCTTCCAGTAGCACTCCCTGCTCAGCGGGGAATCTGCTTCTCCCTCTCCCTCTGCGTCTCCCACTGCTCATGCTCAAATATTCTCACTGTCTCAAATAAATAAATAAATAAAATCATAGAAAGAAAGAAAGAAAGAAAGAAAGAAAGAAAGAAAGAAAGAAAGAAAGAAAGAAAGAAAGAAAGAAAGAAAGAAAGGAAAGGAAAGGAAAGGAAAGGAAAGGAAAGGAAAGGAAAGGAAAGGAAAGGAAAGGAAAGGAAAGGAAAGGAAAAGAAAAGGAGAAAGAAAGCCATCTGCAAGCTCTCACCAGAACCCACCACGCTGGTATCTTGATCAGGGATTCATAGCCTCCAGAACTTTGAGAAAGAAATCTGTTGTTGGGGTACCTGGGTGGCTCAGTGGTTGGATGTCTGCCTTTGGCTCAGGTCGTGACCCCGGGGTCCTGGGATTGAGTCCCTATCCAACTCCTCGCAGGGGGCCTGGTTCTCCCTCTGCCTGTGTCTCTGCCTCTCTCTCTGTATGTCTCTCATGAATAAATAAATAAAAATCTTAAAAAAGAAAAAACAGAAATCTCTGTTGTTTAGGAGCCCCCTCATCTCCAGTACTCTGTGAATGAATTTTAAGACAGAGGATGACTTCAATGTGAGAAGGAAAGACACCCCCTCCCCAAAACCAGACCCTCATCCCACCCTCAAACTCTGAGCCTGGGCTTCAGGAGTGGCGGTGATGAGAGGGGCACAAAACCTCTTGGGCCTTCTCTTTCTGGCAGCATCCTGATACCTTTTAGAAAAAAAGAAGAGTGACAAGGTAATAAATGTTTTAACCTGCCTTTGTCTCATCTTTCTCTCAGGAAGCCGTGTTGAGAGGCATTGAAAAAAAGTCTGAGATGAAAATTACATTTTTCCCCCTCAACTTATTATTTGGAAAAATTTCAAATCTACAGTAAAGTTGAAAGAACAGTTTAATATACCCTTCACCTTGATTCACAATTAGTAATATTTTGCCATGCTTCTGTGATCTGTGTGTGTGTGTACTTTCTGCTGAACCGTTTGAAAGTAAATTACAGACATCATGATAATTCACCTCTAAACACCCTAGCATACATCGCGCCAGAATAAGAACATTTTCCTACGTAACTACGACGCCATTATCACTAAGAAAATGTACGTCTATTCAATAATGCCCTCTAATTTATAACCTTTATTTCAATTTCCCATTTGGTTCTATAGTGAGAAAAACTACATCTGTGGTTGCCTGGGGTGAGGGGGGCATTGAAAGCAAAGAGGCACCTGGAAACTTTTGGGGGTGATGGACATGTTTGATGCTTGACTGGGAGTGGTGGTTACATGGGTATGAAATTGTCAAAACTCATAGAACTGTACCCTTGAAATCGGTGTCTTTTATTATATGTAAATTATACCTCTTTAAGATTGATTTTAAAAAATTTCTCCAGTGGTCCCCAAAGATTTTTATTTTTTTAAGATTTTTATTTATTTAGGGGCACCAGGGTGGCTCAGTTGGTTAAGCAGCTGCCTTTGGTTTGGATCATGATCTTCAGGGTCCTGGAATCAAGGCCCACATCAGGGTCCCTGCTCAGCAGAGTCTGCTTCTCCCTCTCCCTCTGCTCCTCGCCCCCGCTCAGTGCTCACTCTCTCAAATAAATAAATCAATCTTAAAAATGAGATTCTATTTATTTATTTTTAGAAAGAGAGAGAGAGAGAGTACAAGGGGCAGAGGGAGAGAAAGAGAATCTCAAGCAGACTCTGTGCTGAACACAGAGCCAGATGTGGGGCTTGATCTCACAATCAATCCTGAGATCATGACCTGAGCCAAAACCAAGAGTCGGACGCTTAACAGACTGAGCCACGCAGGTGCCCGCCCCCTCAAAGAGTTTTATAGCGATTTTTTTCTCTGTCCTAGAAGTCTATCAAGGTTTATGTATTGCATTTGATTGCCTTGTCTCTTCACCTTCTCTAATCTAAACATCTCTCCTGCTTTTGTTTTTCATGACATTGATAAAAATGAAAAAACAAAGGAAGGCCAGGCCAATTGTCTTGCCAGATGCCCCAGATTCTGGATTTATCTGTCTCCTCACAACCAGATTCAGGTTACACATTTTTGACAAGAACACCACCGAGGTGATGCTGTGTCCTGACAATACCCGTGCTAGGTTGTCCCTCTCCTGGCAAAGCTCACCTTGTATGCTCCCCGCGACAAACTCAGGATCAGCTATTTCTTCATGCAGCCCCTGGTCCTTGATGGTGGAGAATGGTATTTAGAAACCAAGAACTTGGTGCTAGATGTGCTCATTGTTTTTGGAGTATGTCAACATTTTTTAAGCCCTTTTTGTGGACAAAACTTTAAAAAATCCACACTGTATTTGTTTTGTTTAAATCTTGAGTTGACAATTCAAATCCGACATCACGAGGTAGTTTCTCCTCCCTATGTTCTATATTCATATTTCTTTTCTCACACGGTGGTTTCCAACATCACCAATATCTTTGCTCTGTCCTATAGTGCACATAAAATACTTTCAGAATTACAATACAAATACCACTACAAGAGATTGGCTATGTAAAGTTCAAGATATCTTTGCAGTTATTTTTGTCCTTAGAATATATTCTACATAATTAGGCTCCATGAGCCTACTTTAAAAAAAAGAAAAGGAAAGAAAGGGGCGCCTGGGTGGAACAGTCAGAGTATATTCCACTAAGGCTGTACACTCCATATACTATGTTGGAAACTTAGGTCAATTTTTTTCTGTGGGGTGATGTTGTCACTGTAATACTAAGTTTAGTTTGTTTCTGTTTACATTCAAATTCACTGTTAGCCCTCATTCATTCATTTTTATTTTTGGCTTTTGGATATTGAAACCACTTTAAACTATATAATCAGCATACACAGGGAAGTCTGGTCCCTTCTGTGACCCCTCTAGCCTTTACCATTGAGAGCTAGCATTTGCCATGGTTTCTCTGCATCTTTCCAGCAAATAGGTCATCACCAAATGGTAGAAATAACAAAAACATAAATCTAGTTTGCAGAAATTTACAAGTTGTGTGTGAAGGGGCAGGCTCATTTCAGGGTCTGTTTTTTTAAGTAATATGACATCCTAATTTATTTTAAGATTATTTTTATGTAATCTCTACATCCTACATGAGGTTCAAATTCACAATCCCTGGGGATCCCTGGGTGGCGCAGCGGTTTAGCGCCTGCCTTTGGCCCAGGGCGCGATCCTGGAGACCCGGGATCAAATCCCACGTCGGGCTCCTGGTGCACGGAGCCTGCTTCTCCCTCTGCCTGTGTCTCTGCCTATCTCTCTCTCTCTCTGTGTGACTATCAAAAATAAAATTAAAAAAAAAATTCACAATCCCTAGATCAAGAGTCTATGCTATACCAACTGAGCCAGTCAGGTGCCCTAAGTGTACAACTTTTTTTAAAAGGAGGAACTTAAACATCCAGTGCCTACTGTCTATTGGGCATTGTGCCTGGTGTGCTAGTATTTTATCTTATTTAATCCTCACGACAACTCTGAAAGATAGGTATTGATGCTCATTAATTTTTTTAACTTTTTTTAAAGATTTTATTTATTCATTCATGAGAGACACACAGAGAGAGAGAGAAAGGCAGAGACACAAGCAGAGGGAGAAGCTATTCCATGCAATTCCATGCAGGAATTTTTTTTTTTTTGAAACCTTGAAACAATTTATTGAGTTGCTTTATACAAGATTAACAATTTCCATACCACTCCCCAACACCAACATAGTTGTGCCACACAAAAGCCACAGCCCCCTCACACCTCAGGAGCAGCTGCACCAGGGACAGCCCCGCAGCCCCGCAGCCCCAGGCCCCGCTCTGCCTGCCGGCCCGCCTGGCCATGGCTGTGGAAGTCATTCACTTCTTCGTTACCACAAATAAAGCATAAACAAGAAAAAGAAATCTCATAAACTCCCCATCAAAGAAACGTTTCCCTGAGGCAAGTCCTGCACGAGACGTGGGACTCGATCTCGGGTCTCCAGGATCACATCCTGGGCTGAAGGCAGTGCTAAACCGCTGAGCCACCCGGGCTGCCCAACTTTTTTTTATTTTTAAGGAGGCTCCACACCCAACATGGAGCTCAAAATCAACAACCCTGAGATCAAGAGTCGCATGCTCTACTGACTGAGCCAGCCAGGCACCCCATAAAAAAACTTTTCTATTGTAGAAAATTTCAAATATAACCAAAATGAGAATAAGAGTATAATGGAAATAACTCCCCATGTACCCATCACCAGCTTCGACAATTACCAACTGATGATCAAGCTTATTTCGTCTCTACCTCTTCCTTACCTCTCCTCCTGGATGATTTTTTTTTTTTTTAAATTTATGATAGTCACAGAGAGAGAGAGAGAGAGAGAGAGAGAGGCAGAGACACAGGCAGAGGGAGAAGCAGGCTCCATGCACCGGGAGCCCGACGTGGGATTCGATTCCGGGTCTCCAGGATCGCGCCCTGGGCCAAAGGCAGGCGCCAAACCGCTGCGCCACCCAGGGATCCCCTCCTGGATGATTTCGATGCAAATCCCAGATATTTTTTTATTTCACTCATGAATATTTTAGCATGTATTACTAAAGGATAAGGACTTCACCAAAAAAAATTCAGTGTTCCTATTTCCCTGGTTTTCACAAATATATATTTTAAAGATTTTATTTATTAATTCATTTATTAAAGACTTTATTTATTTATTCATGAGAGACACACAGAGAGGCAGAGACACAGGCAGAGGGAGAAGCAGGCTCCTTGTGGGGAGCCCGATGTGGGACTGGATCCCAGGACCCCGGGATCACACTCTGAGCTGAAGGCAGACACTCAACCGCTGAGCCACCCAGGCGTCCCAATCCACTGTTTCATCAAGGGTCGTAAACTGGTATTTCTTCAGATGCTGGCAGGGGTACTGTCATGGAGCAAAATATTTCCTTTCATATATTAAAGAGGGGAAATGCTTGATTGTTTCCCTTGTTTGCCAGTTTTCAAATGATGAGGTTTTCCTCAACACTCCTCCAGTGGGGGAGCAAGGAGTTTGGTTTTGCATACCTTTATGAACTCACAATTTGAACATATTGATGCTTATTCATATTCATTGTGGCTCTCTTCGCTCATGCACAAAGCAGCCCATATTTATCCTGTTGGCTTCTCCAAGTTGGCTGCTGCATCATTTTGACAAAGCCCCACCAGCTTATTATGTATGTCCATCCATACTCCCCTCCTACTATCTCTCTCCCCAACTTGCAACCAACCATGTCTCAAAGGAAGCTCAATTATTTTTAGTGGGATGAGGTATTTAGAGACCACAGTCTGGAACCTAGTGGTGCCCATTTCTATGTGTCATTGTGTCTAGGCCTTTTCAGTGGACAGAGCTATGAAATGTATTTTTAAAATATTTTATTTTTTAGTAATGTCTATACAAAACATGGGGCTCAAACTCTCAACCCTGAGACCAAGCATCGCATGCTTCACTGACTGAGCCATCCAGGTACCCCGAAATATTTTTTTTAAGATAAAATTTATCACGACTTCATAGTGATCTTACTTCTAATTCAGCTTCAAGAGTACATAATTTGTATTCAACCTCACCAATCGTACATTTGCATCTCCTTTCTCCCGTGCTGAAAATCTCAGGTCTCAACAACAACAGATACATTTTTGCTTTATCTCACAACACAAACAGGACGGGTTCAGAATAACAATGCGGACACTATCACCAACGGTAGGATTACTGAAAACAAATCTGAAATGTTTTTTGCCCTTTTCTGTCCTCGGGGTAAATCCGCAAAGGATTATATAATCAATTGATTGTGTTTTAAAGTCATTTGAAATGGTTCTTTTCTGTGTGGTGGTGCTACCAACTGGATACAAGTTAGGTTTGCTTCATTTGCTTTTTGATTTGTAGGCATTGCTTTCAGTTGAAAACTATGGAAACTCTAAAGTCAAATCTATACAATAAGGAAATTCAGAGAGGTATAGCTTCCACCCTCTCTCACTTGCAGCCCGTTCTATTTTCCCCAGATGTCAGCATTTTTTCAAAGGTGTTTCATTTTTAAAATAAAGCAGATATACGTATATGCTTAACTCCCCATCCCCATCTTAAATAGCAGGAAACCACGCACACTTTTCTTCACCTTGTCTTTTCATTTAATGATATACGGTGAAGAACATTCTAAAGCAATTCAGAGAGCCCGTCCTCAATCGCTTGCACGGATGCACCCGTTAATTCACCCAGAACCCGGCTGACAGAGACTTGGATGTCTTTGGTCCTTTACTAGTAACAACTATCAGGCCAATTTGCCAAAAGAGAACAAGGCTGAAAGAGGACCGTGCCCAAGGTCACACAGGTGGTGAGCATATGAAGATCAGATTTGGCTGGAGTAGCAGGAAAAACTCAAAATTAACAGTGGCCTGCCTCAAAGTCATCACTTATTGGTCTCCCCCATAAAAGCCAGGCAGGGGGGCACCTGGGTGGTTCAGCAGTTGAGCGTCTGCCTTTGGCTCAGGGTGTGATCCTGGGGTCCCGGGATCGAGTCCCCCATCAGGCTCCCTGCACGGAGCCTGCTTCTCCCTCTGCCTGTGTCTCTGCCTCTCTCTGTGTGTCTCTCATGAATAAATAAATACAATCTTAAAAAAAAAAAAGCCAGGCAGGGCAGGGCTGGGGTGCTGCCTCCGTCTGTCACACCAGGGGCCTCAGGGACCCAGGCCCCGCTCAATACCCTGAGCGCTTGGCTCGCAGGCTTCTCTGTCCAGGGTTGCTGCTCTGGCTATAGCGGTCGCGACCACAGTCTAGCCAGGAGAGGGAGGACAGGACACCTTTAGGGAGACCTTCAGAAGTTGAAGGAACCGCACGGCCGCACGGCCGCTCTCCACCCTCGGTGAGCAGCGAGTGAATCACTCTGTGATCTCACTGCAGCCACGGTGGTCACCGTATCTCACACCGCATCTTCGGTGTCCACACCCAGTGCACTGTGGTCGATACCCAGGATCCCCTCAATTCCCACAGGGGGAGCCTCTACGCATATGCTATCTTGTCTCTACCCACAGTCAAGGCTTTGGCCCTCCTTCATCCACGGTTCCAAACATGCTGGCAGTTCAATAAATGTTCTTTATACTCTGTAATGCTCCTCCAACAGCACGAACCACCACCTTCTGTGTTTCCTGAACGAAGCTCATTACTTCCCCTCATCTATTCCCTAAACCTGTCGCTCCCACCTGTTTCCTTGGCTTAATTCATAGAAATGCCCTTCATCCAGGATGGAACCTCAGCTGGCCTCGGGCCCTCCCTTTGCCTCCAGCCCAAATACAAATACAAAGAGCTGAACGCCCTGGAGTTAGCCTTTGCTTTAATTTGGGCTCACGGGAGCCCCTCACTGCCTGCAATAGTTTGGGCTCACCGGTCCTCTTTTGCTCAAAGTACTTCCGTGGGTCTGTTTGACAGGTCTTGCTATTTGCTTTTCCCTTTTTGCCACTCTCACCTGCTGTTTGAAGTGACTTCTTAAAAAACAAGAATTTGGCAGACTATTAACAGGTGTTTTGATACCAGAGTGGGGGATGGGAGGAAAAGGTGGCTGGTGATGGATGACATGAGCCTGTGTTTCTGAAATGGGTGGACTGGTTTAACAGTGAAAGTTGGATTTCCTTCTAATTGGAAGAATTAGTAGATCAAAAACACTTGTTGGCTACCCCTTGTCTTCAGGATACATCCCAAACGTCATATAGTACTGCAAGTCTTCCCCAACAAAGGGCTCCTTCATTGCACATGCCGGGCTGGCTAGTCAGGTTAGTCAGTGGTGCTGGATTTCTCCCTTCCCAGCTCCGCCTTGCTTTGCTAGCCTGCTGACCCCTCCCTTCACATACTTCAAGAACCCCCTTGAGTACTCCATCTCCCTGGCCTCCTCCCTCCTTGCCCCCCCCCCCCCCCCCCCCGCACTGGCTCTGCCTTCGTGTTCTCAAGAGTTCAATGTGGGACTGGAAAGCACTCGGCATTTTGAGCACAAATGGATTTGACACAAGGAATCACACACTCATAAAATCTTTGGGGGAGACCACTGGGTTCCAGAACAATCTGTCAAGGAGGTCATCCAAGCACCAGAAGGCGAACGCTCTAGCCATTACTGCTTCCAAAGAACTGAGGTTGGAAGGCTGGTCTAGTCGCTCCAAATGGCCAACATGTCTCGATGAGCTCTCTTATCAGCAGCTACTAGGAGGAAGATGCCTCAGCCTCATTCTGCTTTCCAAACTGAACATTCAGATCTTAGCTGCAAGAGAGTCTAGTAGCTCACAGCTTTCCAGCCTCTGTGATGAAGGAAGGACATAAAAGATCATAGGGCAGAAACTGAGTGCCACTGGTAGAACCCCACATGGATACTGCTGGAAAAGTAAGAGCAGTGGAATGGCAGAGGGGTCAAAACTACGGGCCTGGGCCGCAAAAGGTAAAACAATGAGAGGTCTGGGGAGAGAAGGGACACGGCAGTTGGGTTTCTAGAACGATTGCTCCTTCAAGATAAAGGGTTGGCCGTGATGGAGTTATCATAGTCCATCAAGGCCAAAGACCATGTAAAGGTGTACTAGGGCATCAAAAAAAAATTTTTTTTTTAATGGGGAAGAGAAGATTCTGAGAGACATCAAAATAAATACACGCCCACGAACTGAGCTTTTAGGCTGGGACACATGTTGTGTTGGAAGGCTAACTCCCCTGAAATCCTCAGTTGGCTTTCGTTTACAGAAATGATAAATTCCCCTTCAAGTCACTGGTAGGGGACTGACTGCCATTGTCACATCTGTAACAATAGTAACATTTTAGGAATACATCGGACACGAAATACTTCAATTTTCTCCTTTCCTCAACAGGTTTATTGCCTTTTAAGAAAATTTTTGTAAAATATAAATACAAAGGCAGAGAATTTACTTACAAAGTTAAAACACAGATTTCAAACATAAACACACAATTCAGAAAATTTTAGTTTTATGTACATTTTCAAGCAACCTCAACATATTATGTTAGTTTTCAATATTTTACAGGGTACAGAAAAAAATAGCTCAAAGTCTTCTTTAAATAAGAGCATAAAATGTTTAAACATATAAACAATCCGGTTTGATGCGTGAAAACTAATTTCACAGCTTTTAAATTAGGATATAAAAGTTTCATACAATTAGTTGTTGTGTGTGGATATGGTTTGAATTTATATTACACGCTACTGGATTACATCCAATAGCATTTACCTGGCCTGAGCAGGTACTCTGTAAACAAAACATAAAGTTACAATTACCAAGTGCCTTCACCCAATTCGCTCCCCCAAACCAACCGTATGGTTCTGGCCACACTTGAAAACAGTGGTGGCCTCTGTCATGGGAGCTTTGTGTGACACCTTGAGTCCAAGTGTGCAGCTCCTTTTCCTCATTTTTTTTTCCTTAAAAAAGAAACGAAAAGAAACTAATGTTCCAAGTAAAAACGAACATATCCCAAAGCAGGTGTGCATTTGAAAAGTAAAGAAACATTATAACAACTTTGTAAAAACTGACTCAGAAGTTTAAAAAGGAAAACAAAACAAAACAAAAAAACACCACATGTTGCTAAGTCCTTCTGACTGGAGTCGTTTCTCTTATATAAAGAAGAGATATTTTCATATGTAATAGTGTCCTTTCTTTACAGAAATAGTCGTATTATGACACATATGCACAAAGATTAACACTATGACACACTGTACACGGCGGGTCTGGCGAGCTCACCAGTAGTCGTCCGAGGCCATGTCGCTGGGGTGGAGCCACTCCATGGACGAGCCCAGCAGAGTCTGCAGCTCGCTAGTGAACTCCACCAGATCTAAGAGCTCCTTGCTTTCTGGGTTAAAGGCCTCCAGGTCTTTGGAGCAAGAGAACAGGAGACTTGCTGAAACTTGCCGGTAAAATTCCGCCTCTGCGATGGTGACGATTTCCACATTCGGGAAATTGCAGCGGAATATGCGGGAAGACATTTTCAGCTTCTTGAGCACATCCGAAAGCAACAGCCAGTTTCGAGGCCTGCGAACAAGACAGGAGAGTAGTTCGAACTTCTGGCCAACCTCGAAGCACTCAGGACTACGAACGCCCACCCTTGATGAGAAGAGTCCCTGGGCTGGCCACCACCGAGGACAGTCACTTCTGCAGTTACATTGCCACCCCGCTTCTCACCATCCTCAGAAGATCTACTTTCAGAGGCGAGAATGCTGGACCTGTCTGGATTTATTAAGAGACCATCGAGAGATGACCGGCTGACTTAGAGGGAAGCAGAGACAGCACCCCGAAGGAGCCTCGTCTCAGGGTGTCACGGTGCTGCCAGAACTGACACACAAGGACCCACTCACTCAGCTCTGGCCACAGCTCAGGTCACCACTCTCCAAGGCGAGTGCCTCACTCCTGTCACCGTGGGCAGCCTTCTGTATCCCGGCCTGAGAGTTGCTCTCGGAGGCCCCCTGGGGTCTTTCCTCCCCGCCGAGACCCCCAAATGGAGCATTATAAATGTGGAAGGCTGGCTGGCTCGCGTTCCCTTCCCCACACTCTCCATCCCCAACCTCCGGTGCTTTTGGGAGGGAGTGACGCTTTGGAGAAGGAAGGTGTTACATTCCTTCTGTATGCCCTGCCACGCTTTATGATTTCTATTACTAATAAAATGTCACCACAACGGCTATGTGTTTACAACTTTGGAGCCTGGGGAGGATGTTACTCATTAAGCACCTGTGTCAACACATAGCACAACAGTCCCCTAATGTGCACACACTCCCAGGGGATTGGTCATCTGCAGCCCCATGGCTGGACCATGGGGGCAAGACTGGATCTAACCAACTTGGATGACGCTCAAGAAGATCCCAGCTAATGTATAATGTTCTTTCCAGCTTTACACGAGAGGTGGTCTAGCAGCATCAGCCAACAGATCTCAAATGCCTTGGAAGGTCCCTAAGGTGGCCTGTTGTGGGGGGCTCCTGAGGAGGACCCAAAGAATTTAGTGACCTAAGGATCCAAGGTGCCCAGACTCTTCTGTGAAATTCCAGTCACTGAATTCAATGTCCTTTGGGCTCCGGGTAGGGGTCCTGTTAAGGGCACTTACACCATGCTGTACTCCCCCTCCACACCTTTTCTAGAAAGGATTGACTGCATTATGTGGGGTTTGTGGGCACTGAGGATTCATTCACCCACCCGCCCTCATCTGCTTATGGGGCTTTCTGACTCCTGCCACCTCAGGAGCAACCCATTGAGTTCTCAAGCACATGATAGTCATGCTCACCCCTGAGCGACGGACACTTGGATGTTGTAACACGGTAAGAGGGGGCTTTCTGAAAACTCAAACTCAAACACATCGCTGTAGGCCTCATCGTCGTCATCCTGGTCCTCTGGTCCTGGGGGGTTTGCTAAAACATCATATCCACTTTCATCATCTGGTTCTGATGGAGGGCAAAAGAGATAAAGAAATCAGTAAGCTGCCACAAGATTTCAGCTGTTGTCAAAAGAGGACTCTAAAAATTCTTGCCCAACTCAGCCCTGCTTACAGCATTGGCTGCCCACCGCCCCTCACCCACACCGGGGAGAAACGTTCTGTAACTCATTCACTTGCCACTGAACTCAAAAGAACCACTGCTCACCACACACAGAGCTGCCATAGAACTCCCAGGAGCCATTGGAGTCTTCGTCACTGCGACCCTGTAGGTCATTTAAGTAATCTGGAGAGAGAAAAACAAGGTAAGACCCACTGGGGCAAATCAAACCCTGGCCGCCTTAGGGGAGGCATGGGGAGGTCACTGTTAGGGCTGTCATATCACCTACATTCCACCTCACAGCGCTCCCTCTTAGGCATGCTTCCAATACCTTGCTCTTGGCCACATGGGACCAGAACCTGCATACCTGTCCACCTGCCTTCCTGATGGGCGGACTACCTTTCCTGCCCCTGGCCCACCAAAAAGGCTACATTGGCAAGCTAAGAATTTTCTCGGCCCTCACAAGCAAAGACAGTACGCGTCTGAATCATGTTATCCCTACTCTGATAGACAGGCTTTCCCCAGGAAGCAGAACTTAAAGGGAGGAAGAGTGGGCCCTGTGGGTTGGGGGGTGGGAGTGGGAGGGTCACTGGACGGAAGTGTGTGAAGAAACCATCTATGGTTGAGTTTTTTTTTTTTTTTTATACTTAGTATGGTTGAGTTTAAGACCATTTCTTGAACTTTGTCATACCTGTTAAAAACTTTTCCATGAGTTCACTGTGAGTCATTTTCATGATGGTTCTACCTGAGTACGTAGCCAAAGTGGGGTCAGCACCATAGGAGAGGAGCAGGCGGACAATTTCCAAGTGATCATTCTCAACAGCGTCGTGGAGAGGTCTAGGAGAGACACATGGTGGGATGGAACCTGTGCCTGCCTCCCACAGGCAAATGGACGTGTGTGCACCAAGCCCCCCGGGCACACTATTTCACCAAGGAGGTGCGGTGCGTACCACTGCTGCCACTCCAGATAGGGAAACTGAGGCACTATGAGTGGCCTGAGGTACAGCAACAACTTACTCTGCTATTATTTCTATGAGTAACCCTTTACAAGGCATGTGAAAGGACAATTTCAAGCCTAATTTGCAGATGCAGATCTATTTTAATCCAGGGCCCAAGGAGGAACTCAAGCCATTAAAATGAAACTCTTTTCAAAAGAACTTAAGTAGTGATAGACTGGAAAAAAGAAAAAAAGAATTTATAGGGGGCAAAACAAACAAACAAAAATCACACCATTATAGAAGCCAAACACCAAACAATTGTTCTACCATTAAAAAAAAAAAAAAAAAAGCCTACTCGTTTTTAAAAAAACTACGTACAAAGTGGAGCCTCTCCTGAAAGCCACACATGAGCAGCTTAGAGATCAATGATCAAGCCTCTGGCCCAGAAGTAGAGTCCCTGGGGCAAAATCTCAGGAGGGTAGAGTCCTCCAGCCCATGTCCACCGAGGTCAGAACATTGCCCTCAGTCCAATCCTGAGGGAATGCTATTTGGAAAGTAGCAAGATACCAAATATTTTTAAGTTTTGCTAATTCTCTGCCTGTCGGGAAAGCCCTATGCCCACCTCCCGGTAGCATCCCATGTACACCACCAGGAAGACGCTTGGGGGACTCCAACCTAGGAGTCTGACCTGAGGTCAAGGACAGGATAGGGGACAGGCCTGAGGACGTGGGTGGACATGGCAGGTCCTACGGGGCCAGTGGCCATTGGCCCTCTGTCTGTATTCCTGAGACTATCAACTTACATATATTTTAAATACAGCAATTTGAGAGATGCTGACAGAGTCTAGGGTTTTAAAATACAACATCTGGGCCCCTGGGTGGCTCAGTGCTTGAGCATCTGCCTTTGGCTCAAGTTTGTGATCCCGGGGTCCTGGGATTGGATCCTGCATCGGGCTCCCTGCAGGGAGCCTGCTTCTCCCTCCACCTATGTCTCTGCCTCTCTGTGTGGGTCTCTCATGGATAAATAAATAAAATCTTTAAAATAAAAGACAAGACCCTCAGTTATTTCACGCAGGCTCCAACATCTTCAGGGAATTCTGTCCAGGGGAGCTTTACTAATTTAAAAGTCCTATCTAAATTTGCCAGAGAGGTTTGTTCAATTCCATTCTAGAAGACTCCGCCATCAACATGCTTAGGTTATCACCTTTCATCTTTCCTTCGGGGGTTTTCCCCATGCCCTCCCGGTTCCTCCCACAGCCACTGACCTGGTTCCGTCCTGGGCACTGCAGTTGACGTCTGCGCCGTACTCGAGGAGATGTCGCACGATGTTGAGCCACCCCCTAGCACAAGCCTCATGGAGGGCGCAGTAACCCGCATTGTCTCGATGGTTCACGTCACAAATCTTGTTCTCCAGGCAGTACAAGACCACCTCCTGTGGGTGGAGAAGAGAGAGGTACACCATCAGAGCACTGCTCAACAAACCCTGTGAGGGTGTCCTGTCCATAGCCTGGCAGTGCCTACTCTCAAAGATGTGCATCCCTGGGGCTCAGAACCCCTGCAACACAGGCGGGTGGGGGGGATGTGCTGGCAAGGCGGCAAGAGCACATGTGATGGAGTGAATGGGTCCATTCAGTAGGTGGTAGTGTAGAAAAACACAAGTCTAGATAAAAGCGTGGATGACCGATGCCCAGAGATTAAATCAGCTGGAGAACATTCCTTCACGTAGAGGGGGGGTGGGGGGGGCCAGGTTTGGTTAGCCAGGTCCTCCCAAGCTCCTGCTTGCAGGGTAAATAGGGTAAAAGAGACACTCTCTCTTTTCACCACATATAACATCGAGAAAGGACACCAAATGCTTCAGATAATCCCACTCTCTATTCTACCTCACACCACCCCACTTGGAGAAGAACCAACATGTAAGATTTTCATAGTTCCTTAAGTTAAGGACAGAGATCCAGAAACCTGTACGCTGCACCCTACACGTCTTGAGAACTAAATAAAACAAGTCTACACACCCCCCGCCCCCGTATCAGAAGGTATCCTGTGTCAACGGTTTGCATTAGAATCACTGTTATTAATCTGACTTCTTTGGTGTGTTAAAATATTAATATGAACCGCTCCCAGTAAGCAGAGCAGTAATTTATTCAATGTTTTATTACCTTGATTAAGAAAGTTTTCAAACACACAGAACAGCATTTGCTACCAGAAAACACACCACACTGTTTTCCTACAAGTCATGCCCAGCAGAGAGCTGTCAGGTTCCCAGAGCTGCAGGTAGGCGGGGCCTGCCTACACTCAGTCTACTTGCTAGTGGGGAGCTGGACGGGGTCAGAGCAGGCCTCCCTGGAACAACTTTTAAATAACTCATCTGTTAAACCTAAAACTGGGGTCATTCCAGCCACCCACAGATGTAAGGTGGGATCTGCAAACCTTCTGTGCCCTTTCTGGGACCCATCAATCAAAAGTGACCATATACTTGGGAGTTAACTAGAACGTTCCATATGTTCACCCTGTGAACCTAATGTTGCATGCTGGTAAACTTGGCCATCGATGCCCTGTTGCTTCAGGTCCTGCTTCCAAAACAGGAGGAGGAAGACAGGAGGAGGAGGAAGACAGGAGGCATGCCCACAGACGCGTTTCTTCGTTCAGACCCCAACCTGCCAGAAAGCCCACAATCCTCTGGGCTCCCAGGCCACCTGCCCCAAGCCCTGGTATCCAGGATACCGCATGAAGCTGCTGCTCTTTTAGCAGGCCCTCACTAGCCAGACTCGAGTGGACGGCTGCAAGCTAATGAGTTGTGTGCCCCAGCCAGGGAGAGGCCTTGTCACGTGGCTCTGGGATCAGGTCTGAACGCCACCGACTGCTGTGCGCAGATCAATTTACCCGGGTCCCGGCGGCCTGCCTGGTGTCCTATCAACCCAGGGTTTATTTGCTCTGACAATTATGGCCTTCACCTGGAAACCTTCATCGCTACTGGGCGGGTATGAGGGAACCTAGAAATGAAAGGACAACGAAGCTGATGGGTAAGTCAACTCTCTTTTCTTGGAGGGTGGCAGGAGAGGCAGCTGTCACCTGCCGGCCAGGTCGGGCTCTTTGCCCATCATGGGCAGCCCTAACTGAACTGTGCTATTTAGAGCATGTCTTATTTTCCCCAAATGAGTCCATCACCTGCTATCCCACAGTAAACCTTTGGGACGGCAGGAAGGTTAAGGTGGTACTATTCTCATTCAACGCTTGAGGAAATTGAGGTCTGGAGAGGTTAAACCCCAAGTTCAATGAAGGTGAGGTACTAGATCTACAGCTCAAGTCGACGGGTAACCAGTCAGGAGGGAAGATCCTGAAGGTCCAAGAGGGCCCCTGTGAGAGGGATGCAGTCCGGCTGTGATGAGGCCCACTCTGTACACTCACCTTGCAAGGAGGGCAGTGGCCTCTACAGTGGTTGATGTCACCCACAGGGACGATGGCTACGAGGCTGGGCCAGTCCTCTACCCAACACAGTTCTTGCTTTATTTTCTATGCTAGACATGGGAGTGTTTGAAGGGCAGCCCACCCATTTCCAAACAAAATTAAACTGTTTTCGTTGGACAATTCTCTGTTAAGCGGCTATAAGCCGAATGCCATTAACCGCAAAATGTAACCATAAAGGCCATAAACCCGACATTGTTAATTAATTAAATGCCTCATTAACTTTTTTAAAAACATGATTTATTCAATTCATAGAAAATTTAACCATCACCACTAAACGCACAAGCATGTGGTTGCACACTGGCATTTTAGCCTAAGAAACAGAAGTCTTTTTATCAGGAGGGAGAGCTTCAAGTGTCTCTAGCCATGCAAAGTGGTCTATTTAACACAGAGGGTGTTTCTAAACCATAAGGACCAGATAACCACAACACAAAGCTCAGACAACCTTCTATGACACATAGTATCTCTAGGTAAGCAGAAAAATCACAGTGGTAAAGATTAACTTCTGCAAGACCCTCCCCAAATCAATGGCTTCGCAAAACACGCCTTTACTGGGGTTAAACAAACTGTCCTTCAACATTCAAAGATTCAGACTGTCAAATCTAAGTGGCCACCATCCCGACATTTTACATCCTGCCCAACGAAATCCTAGAAAGTTGGGGGTTAAAAGTGAATAGTTAAATGTTCGGCATCAAAACTGGTGATTTGTGTAACTTACATACTGAACTTTAGCTGTGAAGGGGTAAACCCCCCCGAGTTGTCCTGACCTAAACATTCCCAGGGCTTCAGACGCTATCAAAACCTGTTACGTAGCTTAATGCGTGGATTGAGTAAGGGCTCTTCCGTCCAGGCCCGAGACCCCCTGAGTTCCACAAAAACCAAGATGGAAACTTCCTTAGAGGACAAACAAGGGTCTCCTGAGGTTTCTGGTCCCAAATGGGGATTGCTGGAAATGTCAAGTTCAGAGGGGAGATTGGGAGCCCTGCCCTCTAAGGCAAATGGAGCAGGGTCACCCTCCTGCTCTCCAGTGTCTGCCAAATCACAGGTCCTTTTTCTCAGCCATGACCAATAACGAGCGAACGCCAGGCACCTGGGCTCTAGCTCAGCGTGTAGAGTATCTGCCCTGTCCTCTTAAGTGCTGCAGCTCTCAGCTCCCAGGAAGCCAACCGTGCCACGTGGGTTTCACCTCCCCTAACCAAAGAATTATTCCAGAGTTCTCTCCCGGCAATCCACAGATCTCTGGAAGAGACATGTCGGTGCAAACGGTAACACAATTAACTGACAACCTAAACTACCCCCAAACTAAGAAATCTGCTAGGGCTTCTTACTTCCTACCCAGTCACTTCCCTGGGGAAGGGAGGGGAGTGGGTGGCAGGTGGAAGGGGCTGGGTTGGGGTCAAGCTCCCCCCTACAGCAGACAGAGGCACAGAGCTGGCCAGGGTATGGGGGCCAGGACTCCGGGCAAGTCCTGGGAGCCCTCGACGGAGCCCTGGGCCGGCACAGGTCTTGCCACCTCGGGCCTCGTCCACACCTCCACACTTAGCCTGCTGAGCCCCGTTTTATTTGCACCATTCAATTCCCAGAGGGCTGATGCCAGCATAAAAAATGCCTTTGCCCTGTGGGCTATTACATCACAATTTCATCTGACAAGTGTGGTGGGGAAGCCGTGCAGGGCAGAGGGGGTAATCTATCTCTCAGAGGGCAACTCCAATGTGAGCGGGTCTTGGAGAGCAGTGGGGTGGGGGAGAGGGAGGGGGTGGTGAGTCTTAGGCAGAGCCAGAGTTCCTCCCCCTCAGGCTCCTGGGCCCTCAAAAAAAAAAAAAAAGACCCTTCTCTTCTGGTGTGCCCCCCACCGCACCCTACCCTACAACCCCTACCCCTGCCCAGACATCTCCCACCTCCTCCCAACAGGGTCCCCGCTTTGCCTGAAACAGCAGAAGCAACCCAAAATAGAGCTAATAACTTCTCTCCCCCTTGCTAATCAGAATCCAAAAGGGCTCATTAAAATTCCCCCAGTCGCCAAGCCCTGGGTTATGTCAGATTTTATATCAGAGATAAGTGAGCGAGACTGGAGGATGCCGAAGCAGCCTACCTGCCTGAACACGAACTGAACATCAGAGAGGCCTTTCTTTTCACACGGCGATTGAACAAGCCAGCAAAGAGACGGGAGCACGAGTGGGGCTCACACAAACATCCTGCTGGAATATCCAGCCTGGCCCCTGATGTGGAGGGGGCTGAGCCCCTGCCCTGGGGCAGGCGGCGGTGGCGGGGAGGGGGGGTACCCCCACCACCCCCAGCCTCGAAGGAGCAACGAGGGTCAGGGGTCTTGGAATGCAGGGCTCCCAAGGCCTCTCACCTCGTAGCCGAGCCTGGCGGCCCGCTGCAGGAGGGTCTCGCCTGCGTTCTTGTTGACGATGAGTCTCCGTGCTTCTGGAGGCATCGGGCGCGACTGGGTGGTCTCTGGAGGGGAGCTTGAGCGTGGCAGCTGTGAGGACTGGGAAGCTGGCAGCAATTGTTGCAAACGGTCGAAGGGCTTCTGGTCCTGCTTGGCTGGTGACAGATCGTAGTCGGAACTGGGCTCAGGCCGCTTTCTGAATCTCCGGACAGTCACCTATCACAAAACCAGGCAGCGCGGATGGTTAGGTCCGGCTTCCGACACCAGCTTCTCCTCCCCTCCTCCCCAAGTAACGGACCGGAGTGGAGGCAGGCATTTTTCCCTTTTCTTTTGTTTGGGGAAGGTGTGGAGAGGGGCCAGGGGTGGGTGGAGAGAAGGGGTTTCATTCTTACTAGTTTGAAACTTCATCACCAGCCTGGAATGGGGGGGCAGTGACTTTTAGGGGAAGGAACCTGGGAAAAGGAAAGCCCCGTCCTCAGAAGCAGAGAGGCGGGCAGGCGGGCAGGCAGGCAGGCAGTGCTCTCCCAGGCCCAGCGGGGGAGCAGGGGGGGCAAGAGGTACCTTGCCATCAGTGTTCTCCACATAGTAGTCTCCTGTCAGTGACAAGCCCTGCCTGGGCTCCTGAGGGATCAGATGCTTGGTTTTGCACAGTCTCTTCCCGGATGGTTTCTCGCTGTTGTCGGTGTATTTCTGCAGCAGGGAGGCAGCCTGGCAATCCTCTTCTTCGTCTGTGCACAGCACATCTGTCTTCTGGCTTTCTTTAATTTTCTGCTGTTTGGCAGGCGGCCTCGAGGCTGGCGTGCAGCTTGGCTGAGTCTGCTTTTTGCCGCTTGCATTGGTGGATGAAAGGCTCTTCATGGGCGGAGAGCCGGAGAACACAGGCAAGCCTAAATCCGGAGGGGGTGGCGGGCGGGAAGGAGGGAGGGGGAGAAGAAGCGGGCGTTACACAGTTGTAGCCGATGCGGAAAGAAAAGCCCATTGTTAGCACTGATCACTGGAGCGGCTTCAGTTTTTAAAGATATACCAATTATGTTTCCAAAGCATTAATATTTTAATTATCCCACATTGAAATGGCAAATAGGTTAACCCACAAAACGCCGCACGGCCAAGTTTCTTCAAAGGACTGGGACAGGAGGGCAGGAGCCCAGCCCTTCCATATCTCCCACCCCCACCCACAGGGGGTGGCGGGGGGACCCCTGGCCAGCCCCTCAGGGTCACCCAGACTGACTTGCCTTTCCTGCCCAGCGCCGGTGAGCAGGAACTAGGAAGCCAAGCTCCCTCCAGAGCCCCTCACTGTACACTCATTCCCAAGGGCAACTGGGGGCTGGAAGGGCCTCGGGGGAAAGCACTCCCCCGGCCACATCCCAGGCCACCCATTTCTCTGGTGTGCTCCCGGGGCCTCTCCCTGCAGGAAGGCAGGTGAGCCACCATCCAGGGCCAGGGTGGGGTGGCCTCTGCATACCTTGTTCATTGTCACTGGATTTGAGGGACTCCTCCGACCAGCTTCTGTTGCCTTTGGCCTCGGCCCTTTTCCTGCTGGGTTTCTCTTCGGGGCTGTTATTGCCCTGGGCGGTGACCTCAGGCTGGGTGGCCTGGGTCACTTCCTTCCTGCCCTGGCGGCCAGGTTTGCTCTCTGCTGCCGACACCTGCTGCTCCCAGCGTTCTCTAAGGTGCAGCAAGTGGCGTTGCTTTTTAGGATGGAGCCCTGTTAATTCAATGCACACCTTCAGGTTGGTCAGCTCACTATAATGTGGCTCTTCTAAGTGGTTAGAGGAACTGTTTGTCATTTCCCTCTCAGGCCAGTCATCTAATGGAGAAATAACTACAAATTAATCAAAAAGCCCCCTGGGGGGGGAGGGAACAATCTGTCTTACACATCACTAAGGGGGTGGGGGAGGGGAGGGGTGGGCCACCAAGTCTCTCGGGAGGGGACTTATTCGTCTTTGGCCATCTTTGGGCTCCGACTCCTGCAGCTGGCTTTGGGGCCAGGGCAGGCGTGAGCGGCTTCCCCGGGGCTCCAGGGCGGGACATGGGGGACCTCCACTGCTCCGCACTAGGGACTTCCCCTGGGCGCCCCGCGGCTCGGGTGGGCAGCACCCCTTGTGTCCATCCACCTCTGGCCACAGGCGCAGGCGGCCGAAGCCGACCAAGCTCACCTTTGGACACTCGTCTCCGCTTGGCTTTCAGCAGAGGGTCCTCCGGCAGCTCTTCGGCGGCCGTCTCAGTGTGGGTGCTGTCACCTGAGACTTTGCGCTTTCTGTCCAGCCGGAGGGTGGGGCTGTGTGGCACATCCACGGCCGCCTGGTCAGCGGGAGGCTCGCTCACAGGCTGCCTGTCCACGAAGTATTTCTCCACAGGAAGATCTTTCTCCTCTGGAGCTTCAAAAGGATCATGTTTGTTTCCAGCACTGTATTCACCTGGGGGAGGGAAGACAGTAGCACAAGGAATGAAGGCCCAAAGGTCACCACAAGAAGGCAGGAGCTCCCTGCCCACGGTAATCTGCCACCAACAGCCCACTCTCCGGAAGACCCGGGGCGCCTGGCACATTAGAGGCACAAAGCCCACCGAGACAGAAGGTCCTGAAGGAAGGGCAGCTGAAGAGCTTCAGCAAGTAAAACAGAAAGTGAGGCATGTGCCACACTCCGCTTTCTCTACCTTCTTATGGTTGGGGCACAAGGAGAATTGGAAGATGAGGCATCGCCACAACTTCGATAGGCTTAGGTCCCTTCTGGGGGCCCTTTCCCATGACGGGGCAGGCAGGAGGGCAGGTGATCCCGCAGGAAGATCCAACCAAGCTAGGGTTGACCCAAGAGATCTCTCGGAAACATTCACTGAGGGTATTATTTTGAAATTAAAGGAAAGCTATGTAATAAAAAGAACAAATAGCTCCTCCATGTCATCTGCAGAAGGGACTGCATCCATGTCCCCTTGGGTCAACTGGAAGATCGTGAAGAAAGGGGGCTGGGGAGGGAGGGAGTGCTGGCAGGCAGAGAAACTGGGGGCCCAAGGGCAACTGGGAGAGGAGCTGGGGGAAGCCAAAGGAGAGGTTTCCTAGTGTGCGCAACAAGGGTCAAGGGCAGTTTCGAAGAAGTCAATCTGATTCACTACGCATCCCGTGTGTCTCTCACATCCGGGGAGAGAAAAAGCGTATTTTACCCCCGACACCTCAATGACACCATGCATACCCACGGGGACACCAGTTCACCCAAGTGGCACCCCTTTCAAGCCTTCCTTTAACATGCAAGCACTGGAGGACTTCCAAACACAAGGCTCCGCCCCCTTTCAGTGTTGGGGTGTCTTGTTGTGCTAAGGCCTGTAGTTGCTGAGCTGCTAGCTCCAGAGCTCCCTATGCCACGTGGGCTCCTTCCGCTCAACCAAGCATGGCCTTGGGACTTGGGACCTCTCCTTAAATCGTCTCAGCTTGACATCATGCACAGGCGGTGCCCTGGCCCAAGAAATGGTTCAACTTCTTGGGTCACCTTTCATCTAATACACAAATAATTTCATACTCATCACCAAGATGTTAAGGAGTGGGAGTTTGGTAGTTCGGTTAACACTGAGAACTGCTCGAGTCTCGAGTCCATGTCCAGATGAAGTCACAAACACACTCTTCATATGCTGACCCCATTCTTCCTCCTATTTCCTCCCGACCCCTGGCCACTTCGAATATCACTCCTGCCCATCGGGCTCCTGCGAAGAGCCTGTTTCTCCCTCTGCCTGTGTCTCTGCATCTCTCTGTCTCTCATGAATAAATAAATCTTAAAAAAAAAAAAAAAACCCACCAAAACCAAAAAACAAACATCACTCCCGCCCCAATATGCGTTTTCTTGGGGACATCACCACCATTTAGTGATGGTCAGCAGTTTGGGGGGGGGGGGGTGTGTGTGGAATTTCTCCCTGGCCTTGGCTAGCCTGTGCGCTCAATGGTGGAAGGACCCCACCACGTGGGTCTTCCGTCACCGCAGCGTCCCAACACAAAAGCTCAGTGGCAGCCGGGTTGACCGCCGGCCTGGGTTGGGCCACGGCACGCAAACGGGGCAGGTTGTGCCTTGCATGCCTGCTGCTCTGTGACCCTCTTAACTGCTCTAGCAGTAACAGTGCTACTTTACAACTCGGCCCCCTTCAGCTGTAAAGTGGGAATATTACTGCAAGCTGCCTCCCGGGGTGGGCTTCATAAACACAGGCTGAGCCCAGCTAAGAGAAAGGCTGGAGAAATCACTCTAACAACAGACGGATGCCAAGACTGTCAGACTAGCTTGAATGTTAGCCCCATTGCATGAGATTTTAGGAAGTGAGCCCTCCTGGTTAACACCAATTGACGTCTCTGGTCGGCCCATCCAGAAAGCCCCGTGGGAGGTGCTGGGGATCAGCTAGCTTTCAGAGCCACCGCGTGCTAATTTTAAAGTCAGTTCAGTATATGTGTCATCCCTCTCCCCACACCTTAGGTAGGAAAGATGGTTCAAACCAGGTGACTGGAAAGCAGGGGTAACTGGGAGATGATGGGCACCTTCTAGGGATCACAACCAGGCAGTGGCTTAGCCGGCCTGGGGCCCTGGCCACCTCGGCTCACACCCGACATGCACCCTGATCAGTTAAGCCACTCTCCACCCCAGTGCTTCAGAG
Organism: Canis lupus familiaris; assembly: GCF_011100685.1. NCBI lineage: Eukaryota > Metazoa > Chordata > Mammalia > Carnivora > Canidae > Canis > Canis lupus. The sequence continues at coordinate 34,778,686 of NC_049260.1, forward strand.
GTCACTTCCACATTTTACACTCTGGCTGCGAGTCTCACAACTACCTGTATCGGTAACAGCCCCAGTTCTTTTCAAGACACACGTCTTGCTCAGGGAGGCTTCTCACAAGTTTTCGCCCTGCCTGCAAACTTCCAACAGTGCGGCTCATTTCTATCTCGCCTACCTGGCCTCTCGCCATGTCAGCAAGCAGTGACTGGAGACCTGTCTCCCTGTTCCTGGCTGAATGACAGTCCCTTCTCCCCCAAGTGGGCAAGAGCCTTTCCCCCTCTGGTAAAATCTGCTTGACAACCTTTCCCCAGGCTAGGTACATCTATCCTCTCCACAAATCTCAAGGCTCTCGGGGCCAAGATCCCAATTCAACTCAGTGAAGGCCCGCCTCACCCCAAGGCCTCACGCTAGCACAACCTTACCCGGGCCAGTAATAATTCTCAAGAGCACCCATCATGACTGTCTGAGATACACATGGCCACGGCTAGGGGGGCAGATTCCATGTCACATGCCTGACCCAGAGCTCGTCGATGAAGCTATTCTAGCCACAACTCCCAGGAATGCCCTTGGAAGCAAAGGAGATGGAGAGCTAGATACACAGGGGTCCTAACCACCAGGTCTACCATCACTGCTACAGGGAGCCCTTCTACGAGTGGGAAGGCATGTGTTCTTGGTCACTGGACCTAAGCAGATGTGAATGTGGCTGTGTTGGGTGGCTTACCACTTGCTCCCTGCAGCGAGGTCCCATGACTCACAGCACATATATCCCATAGTTTATCTCAGTTGTGCCACTGTACTGCCTCATAGAAACCTTGCCATGGTGACATGTAAATGTCACCGTGGCAACAAAGCACCCTCCCCACTGTCAGCACCCCCTCCCCTGTGAGCCCAAAACAAGATGGGAGGGTTCCCCAGGATGGAAATTCCCTCCTCTGCACGGAACTATAGCACCTCCAACAAAGGCTAACTTTGTGGAAGCTCCTGCCCTCTACCAAACCCAACATAGTTTACAAACACACAGGTGCTCAGTCTGAGAAAGAGAAGTTTCGTGAAAAGCCCCTTGACTGAGGCTTCTTCCAGGTCCTGCCCAGGCACTGCCACTGAGCAGGTCCTGGGTCTGCCCCAGTCAAGTGGCTGGCAAGAGAGACCATCACTCTTGGTTCATAAGGGTGCGGCCAATTATCTCCTTGTCCCTCCCCACCTTCAAAAGGCCACTGATGGTTCCCCTATTAACAAACTTCCAAGTTTGAGAAGTCTCCTGAGGCATCTGTCAGACTTCTAAAATTAAAACTTAATCCAGCCACCCCTACTACCATAAAGAGCAAATGAAAATCCTGATGGTGTTTTTGACTCCATTTGCTCTTCTTAGGTCAGCCCCTCCCAACAAGATGCACCCATGCCTGGGCAGCTGGGGCCACGCAGGAAGCACATGCCATCTCACAAGCTCCTGGGGGCTACAGGAGTGGAGGGCTGCCTTGGAAGAGGGAAGGCATCTGGAAGGCATCCTGTGCCCTCTTTGTCGCCCCTGCCCCTCCCACATCCCTACCCCAGCTGCCATGTGCTCAGCTTGGCTCTCTGCCATGTGGACACCCGTGAGGGGAACCAACGTGGAGCAGGGCCCGAGCCCCCATGGGTGCAAGACATGAGGGCCAAAAGGACCAGAAGGCCCGTTAATTTGCAGCAGAATGGATCCAGCACCTACCATCCTCTGGATGAGGAGGTGACAGCAAGGACAATGGCTTCTCTAGACCAACCACAAGCCATGAGTCCCCAGAAGGTTGGGGATGGTGCCCCGCCTCCTTCGTTGGGCCCCCTGCCCCCACCAGGTCTTTAAAAGTGAGCCCATTGGTCTGAGCCTGGAGGGACTCAGGGCAGCAGAGAACGGAACCCTTTCAGAGTCATCTGGGCTCTGCTCTCCGTTGCCTAGATTGAGCGCTCAACTCCAGGTTCAGCAGGAAAGATGGGGAGGACACAAACTTCCCTGGGAAGAAGGCCAGGGTGAGTGAGATGTGAAGAGCAGCAGCCACCCTGGGTCCGGCCACGTTACTGAAAAGCCAGACAAAGGGTGAGGAGACTCCAGGCTGGCTAGCTTCCTGCTCCCTTCCTCTGGCCTATCTCCCCCGTTTCCTCTTGCCAGAGAGGCACCCACCCACTAACTTGGTTTAGCCCACATCTACCCGGTCTCCCGGAGACTTCCCCAACAGCTGGGCTTAGGGGCAAGTCCGGGAAAGAAAGAGCTGCCCAGACTGAGCATCTGGAAGGAGGAAGGCATTCTTTGCTGCTTTACCCAAGAGCAGCTCAGACCCTCCATACTCCCCTATCAATGCCCCCCTTCCCCCCCCGTGGAAACATAGGCAAATCTTTATTACTCCAGGTACATCAGCGTCCCCACCACTGACCAGCAACAAAAACTCCCTTCTTTTGAGACTTCAGTAAAACAGACTGGTCCTGGTGAGGCCTACCCAGAAACCAGCCACAGGCCTTTGACCCCAGAGCTGACTGGGGGGTGGAGGGAGGAGAGGGCTGTGCTCCAGGGAGTCAGAAGCGCCGTGTCTGGGACAAGTTCTCCCCAAACTCCTTTGGGCACCGATGAACTAAGTAGGTGCACACGGGAGACACCAAACCTGTGACATCCAACATCTCACAAATTCACCTCCCACCCCTATTGTCCTGTGTCAGGAGGATCCTGCACCCACTGTCCCCTTGACATTCAGCCAGATGCCCTAACACCACCACCAGTGAAGGTTCCAAGGTCTAGAGTGGGCTGCAGGCCTCGTGCCTGCATATGTAAGAAACGAGGAGAAACACCTGCTCCACTTGCTACCCACACATCCTATTGGCCAGGGGAGTCTCTGGCCAATCCCTTTGAGCAAGTCACACTGCAGTGGGTGACCAGCTGCTGGGCCCAATGAGTGACTTGAGAAAAGCAGTAGCTTTCTTGCCGTTTTGCCTCCCAGGCACAATACAACCTCTGTCCGGTGGGAAAAACCCCCTTGTTTCTACCACATCCTCGGATCGTGCGGTCAACATCTGATGAAGGCCAATGGACCTGCCACAGAACATCATGATCTTATCTCTGTGGTGCCCTCATGGTCCTCCATCCCATTTTAGCAAAACCTCTGCCTTTGGAGGGAGACTAACCGCAGCCTCCGTTCCATGGGTGACCGTCATCGTGGTGGGTGGCGAGTGCCTCTGGCTGGAAGTATCATTCCACTGCTACAAAAAGGAAGGGAAGGGCAGGGAACCGTATCTGTACCCGCTATGAAACAGAACACAATACACACGCCGCGTTTCTGTCTCCTGCTGTCATTATGCTGCTTCTATCGTATCAGACTGTTACTAACTATAGAACCGGTGTTTCCCTAGGAAAGGAGATGTGTCCCAGGAAATAATCTCGCATGGGTACCTCATCCCTGGATATCACCACATTCAAATGGACAACCGGCTCTTCACTCCTCAGAGGGCAACAGCGGACTGTTTCTCTCAGCAGCCCACTGGCCATAGGGCTAGAGCAGCAGAGTTGCTTCCCATAGCCTCCCTCAGCTCTGGGAGCTGTGCCCCCCCCCCAGCAGTGCACCACCACACAATAAGCTGCTTGGGGTTACTTACATCTCTCATTGTCATTCTGGTCGGCAATGGCCTCTTCCAGGGCGACTGACTTTGGCTTTTTGTCCTGATTTCCTTTCAACCTTTCCCAGTCGGCAGGGCTGAATTTGCACACCTCGGAGTCTTTGGTTGTTGGGTGGCCACCTTCTCTCTCTTTCATCTCCAGCTCTGAGAAGCGCATCATTGCACGCTAGAAAGAGAACGGAGACGGGGAAAAAAAAAAAACACAACACCTTACCATAAAAGCTATTTCGTTTGCCTTACCTTAAAGGAAAATAGTTTCAAAGAAAAGTTTGCCCAAAACCAACCACAATTTATGATACAACTGAGATATTTTAAAATGTAATAGATAAAAATGTAAGAGTAGCTATACGTAAGTAATCACACATTCTTTACTTATAAAGCCATATGTATATAGATATATATGCGCTGTGTATGTATATCCATACATACACCATGGCACAGAGACATTCTCTTTTGAAGGTAAATAAAAACAAAACAAAAACACAACGCAAAGAAAACAAAACAAAAAACACAACAGAAAAGAAAACAAAATGCACAATGAATAAAGACGACCATGGCCCACAAACTTCCCTTCGTATATTTGGAAATGAAATTTAACTCAAAAGGTTTATGTAAGATTCTAGTAATAAAAATTTGAAGAACTGACCTCACAGTAAGCAGCGGGTAGACATAAAATACTGTCCTCTTGTAATCCTTCCATCTATGTAATTAAAATGGGCACTCAATGGATCATTTAGATAACTTCATCCATTTTTATAAGCATAAACCAATTTTTTTCTTAACATTGCAACACAATTTGGCTTTATTTATCTTTTAATTAAAAGTAAAATATCTTAAGGAAATTCCTACACAACATCTATCATTCACTAGCAAGTTAAATACAGACTATCCCTTTAAGCGAGCTCTTTTTCTTTTTTTGGTGAAAAAAAAAAAATTGCACGAATCCCACAGACATGCGGCTGCTACACACCTCCACCAAGTATCACGTAAGGCATTCTAAGCAGCACTGCTAGGTATTATTCGTTAACGTACAGTAATGGCAGAGAAATCAAAGCAACTGATAGGTAAACGTCATGCAGTCTTTAGCTGTCCTTTGCAATCATTAATACTTCTGTTAGCAGCATCTGAGTGGAGTTCTCTCAGTATCTACAGAATTTAACTTCAAGTATCCAGACACATGAACCTCCTAAGTGCTACCACTCACGTCCCCGTACCGGACACATTTCATTACATTTACTTGACCGTAAGCTTCATTAACCAAATCTGCCCGGTGCCCTGCCCTACCATACTTCCCCCAATCCACTTTCCACATTAAAAAATAAAAAAAATAAAAAATAAAAAAAAGAACTGACAACTGGCAAAGTCACTGAAATTGGGGGTGGGTGGGGGTGGTGGGCTGGGCGGGGGGGTGGCTCACCTGCAAGGCTCGCTGCTCCCGGCTGAGCTGGCTGGAATCTGCATACAGTTCCGTAGTGACACACTTGAACCGGTCACCCACGTAACCAGCGGAATTTGCGATTCTCTTTGCCAGCTTAGATGGCTTCGGTTTCAGAACTTTGCCATCATTGGACTCTGCCTCATCGGCTCCATCTTTGGTATAGGTGGGGGTGACATCCACGCTTGGTGGGGCACTGCCCACACAAAATGGTTTGGGATCCTCCTGGGTTTTACCAAAAGTTACAGCCGGGCCGTCGCTCCCCAGAGTTGGCTCCAGGAACGGAGTGGCGACTGGCATCCCCAGGTTCTCCTTGCTGGTTCCGGCCGGAACGCTCTCCTTGCTCAAGGTGAAGACTGGCTGGCCCGGGGCCTGTTTGAAAGCGTAAGCTTCGTGGAAGTCACTGATGCGCCCCAGCTCCTCTCGCAGGGCAACGAAATCGCGGTGCGGCTGCAAGGCCGGGTCGGCCGGGGGCTTGGTGGGCTCAGTGCTCGGGCCCACGCTCTCGGCCACGAAGCCCGCCTTGGCCACGTTGGCGTCTGTTTTCCCGTCTGCCTCTTCCCGGAGGAGGTCTACGTAGACAAGTTTGTCGCTCTTGACGACAGTTTTCCCTTGGTTCCAGCCAGGGCTCGGCTTTAGGTTCTTGTCGCCGGGGACCTCTGGGTGCAGCTTGGCGCTGCTAGCCTCCAGCATCTCGGAAAAGCGGTTCCGGAGGGTCGGGTCCTCGTAGCGGGTTCGCTCGTGGGAGCGGGACCTCCTCTCCGGCTTTTCCTCCTTAGTCATCTCAATGGGCGTGTGAGGTATCAACATGGGATGCACCATGCCCAACCCCAGCGCGTCCTGGTAGGTCACAAACTCCGGCCGGCCCGTGGGCAGCCCGTACGGCAGTCCAGGCTTCGGGGCCAGGTGCCCGGGAAAGAGACTGCCGTTGGGCAGCAAAACCGGGTGAGGGTAGACGGGTCCTTTGCCGTGTAGGGAGAGGGGGCTTATAGCGATGCCCTCGGGAGCCGGGTAAGGGAGGTAGCTCCTGGGGTAGGGGATCGGCGGGGACCTAAACGCCTCGTTTGGAGATAGAAATATGGAGCTCGGCGGAAGGCCATTCTCGTTGGCTTTGAAGCTGGGCTCCGGGTTGCCAGCTTTGGCGCCCTTGCTGCTGGTGCCGCCGCTGTGCTTGGCGGGCGTGGTCGGGGGCTGGCCCACGTGCTGAATGACCGACGGCGTGGTGTCCATGGAGCTCCTGCTGGTCTTGCAGCCATCTGCGTTGGCATTGGGGGCCGGCGACGCCGAGGCCGGGCGGCCAGCGCTCGACACGGAGCCCGAGACATTTGTGACCACGGCGTCCGTGCCGCCCATGCGGGGACACGATGAACTGCGCTGCTGCGGTATAGCCCAGTCCAAGGCCTTGTTTTTCAGCGGCATGCTTTTGCCATTGTTCTCTTCGTTAGGGCTTGGCCCGGGCACCACCCAGGACGAGGGCGCCGTGCTGATGATCTCAGATCTATAGATAGCACAGCCGTTTCCGGGAGGAGATAGTGTTTCTTTTGGAATCTCGCTGCCGGAGAGCACGAGGCCGCTTCCAGCTCTGCTGTGAACGAGGACCGTGGGAGCCATCTTTTTCATGTGGTCCGCTTTGGAAGCGTCTACATCCACCATTTTCGCAGACAAGTCCAGGGGCTTATCAGTAACGTCTTTGGTAACTGTCTGCTTCTCCAACAGAGGAGGCGAGCCACCGTCTTTCCTGTCCTGTCCTGCCGCTTTCCGGGCATGCCCGGGAACTGGCGGGCCACTCTCAGCCCCTTCCGGGCCCTTGGGATACTTGCCGTTGGAGAGCCTGGCTGACGGGAACTCGCTGCTCACCGTCATGTATGGCTTTGACAGGGTGACGGAGGGCGAGGTGGAGATCCTGGCGTAGTGCTTGTGAAATTCCGAGTAGGTGTCTGCAGCAGGCTGGGAAGGAAGGTGGACCCGGGGTGAAGGCCGAGGTGAAGGAGGCAATAGGAGAGCCGTGTCCCCGGGCAGGCCACTGGTGACTGCCTTGGCGGAGGGCACCCTAGGCTGCTTACTGTTCTGGATGTGGGGGTAGGCGTGGGAATCGACGGGGTTCCCAGGACTGACGCCCATCTTCCAGGGCAGGCTTTTGTCTGCGCAGTGGACCAGAGGGGGGATGGCCGGGGAGGCCGAAGGTGTTGAGAGCCTCATGGGTGAAGCCAGGGAGGACGGGATGTGGGGACTGACGTAGTGAGGTGGCGGCAGGTAGAGAAAGCGCTCCCCGTTGGTGCAGACTGGGGAATACAGCGGCTGGGCCAAGCTGTAGGACTGCTGAGGTAGCAAGGCCTTGTACATGTTCAGTGAATACTTATTTGGCGAGTCGAGGAAAGGGTAGATGGCTGGCGTGGCACCCTCCATGTAAGGATTGACCCAGGGCAGCCGCAGGTAACTAGCACCATTGATGTTGAGAGGGCTCTGTTTGTCGCTGGCAGGCCTGTCCAAGCCCAGTGTTTCTGCTGTGGGTACAGCACTTTTTTGTATTCCAGGTGGCGTTTTATAGATAGCACTGAAGCCATTTGGGGCTTTTCCAGAGACAGCGGAAGCCTCCACCGTCTCAGGTGTGTTCGGTTTGAACTGCATTTCTGGATTTCTCTCGGAAGAGAACCCGAGACCACCTAGAGTGCTCGTGGCGGCCTCCCGACTTTTCTCCGAGCCCAGTCCACACAAGCTAGAATACACGATGTTGCCAGGGACACGCAGCCCTTCCCGAATCAGGCCAGTGCGGTCCATGCTCAGCGCGGCCAGGCCATCGATCCGATGGGCCGTAGTGGCATCCACCTTTGCAGAAGAAGAACACGGGTGTTATTCGAGACGCTCCTTCAAGGAGGCAGGGCCCATCCCAAAGAGAAACCGCTAACTAGTTCAATGTGACATCAGCCTCAACATCTGAACAGAAAGGGTTAAAAAGGTAGACTCCACAGGGGCCCAGGTCCCCTGCCCACTTATCCAAAAGCCTCTGCTGCCTGCCTTCTCACCTCGGTTCAACTAGTATCCTGAAAGCCTGTAAAAGGTTGATCCCTTTAGACTTGGGGCCCATACATTAAATTCAGTCATCTATTAACTCTGGAAAATTCACCTTCTCAGCAAAAATTCTCTGCTGCAACAGAGATGACACCAGCTCCACTACTCCCAGCACCACCCTCATGGGGTAGGGACCTGAACCTCCCAGGCCCATTAGGTTTGGGGGAGGGGGTGCTCACTAGGGTTTTTTTTTCCCCTGGAGGTGGGGAAGCACTACTATTTAACATAACAAGAAACAATCTTCAGTGGGATGGACCATCAGGAAAGGAGAACTTTAGCTGTCTCATTTCTAGATCAATAGAAGAGGCCACGGGTCAAACTCTGGTTGTGTCTTTTGACTTCCTCTCCCTGCTGTCTGAAGATGGGTCAGTGTTTCCTATTTTCCTGGAAAAGGAAACCCTTAGGGTCTATTGGGAGGCTGGAAATTTACCCAACTCCAGGGGACATGGAGGCAGCATGTGGCTTTCTAGAAAAAAGGAGGCACGTATCCTAGTCACTGTGGGACTTGGACATAAATGGGCAGCGTGTGAAAAGGAGTGTGGGGGCCAAGGAGAGCAGGGGTAAGGACCTGGTCCTGCAAAAAAGCAGCAGCCTACTTGGCCCTGCCCCTGCCCTGCCCCCAAAAGGCCCTTGAGCTGCAGGATGGATTACAGATCACTGATAGTCACAGAAGCCGTGAGTCTCTTACCACGTTGTGGTTCAAGGGATTTTCTTCCCTTAGTTCCAGTCTGGCCTTTGAAGCGTCACCATCATTCACAGGAATTTTCCTAGTTAAAAAGGATATGCCAAACTTCGTGAAAGCATTCCCCACTTGATCCACCTTTCCCAGATCACCCCAGAACAGACCAATTTCTAACACCTCCATGTCTCAAACTGCCCTTACCGGAACAACTCCTCCCCAGCGGGCCCCTGTTGAGAGTTGTTCCCACATTGTGCTTCAGCTGGGTTGGAAGAAAACAAAGGAAAGGCAGGGCTCAGAGCGAGGGGGACGTGAAAATCACAAACGTCTCCCAAAACCGGACGCCACTGAAATGAACATCCTGCACCATGTTTTCTCTAGAGAGGCCAAGGAGGCCAATCTGAGCTCTGCCCTCCTAGCAGACCCTCCTGAGCTGCTTTACGTGAGGACTGACATCAGGGGAGTACGAAGGCCAAAGACCGAGGTGGAGACACAGGCTGGAGTCTGTGGGCTGGGTGCATGAGTCACTTCCGTGCTCCTCACGAGGGCAGGCTTTCAAAACTTTTCCCCAAACAAAGTTAGGTACCATGTTCTACAAAAGTGGTTGCCATGGTGATAATGAAGCCATATTTGACTGCCTTTATCAAAATGACGGGGGATACACACGAATATCATACAAATGTCAGCTGCTCCAGGCTCCAGAGAAAGCTGCACATCTGTGCCAGGCTGCTGCGGCTGCCCTGGGACTTGTTATCAGACAGCATCGATAAAGAAAGCGCTCAGTGCCAACTTCCAAATCCCCAGGATAAAATCGCTGACAAGCAGCAGCGGATACCCCGAAGAGCGGCTTCAATCATCTACTGCTTAGCTGCCTCTACCCCACACTCCAAAATTACTGATTAGGGAGCCTACCAGAGCTGCCAGGCAACTGAGACCAGGAGCCGAGGCCCTTGCCAGAATAGGCAGCAGAGGACACCAAGAAACCTGGGGCTTAAATGAAGGAAGGGGTGGCCATCTCCCCATTTATTACTGAGCAAACTATTTGTTTTAAAAGCACATCGAATGCCGATCCACCTGGGCCCACACTCCTGACATTTAGAGTTAAAGCAGCATATAGACTGGGATTAATTCTCCTTCATAAATATGAAATAATAAATTAAGGACGAAAGTGCACTGAAAGGCCGCTTTAGGGGCTAATCTTTTAAAGGGCGGCAATGCTTCGCTGAGCCGGGTTGCCTGTTAAAACTGTAAATCAAGGGCCGGCAGCTAGGCGGGAGATCATTCTCCCCCACCCTGTTTGGGCCTACTCTGGCTGTGAGAAGGTGAGGGGGGCTTCAGCCCGGAGAGCCCAGAGCATGGGGTGGGGGTGGGGCGGGACCGGGGGCACCCACCCCCTCTCCCCAGGCCTCAGCCAGACAGCACATTCACCTGTCTTCGTTGATCCCACACATGCGGACCCTCTCGCTGTTCATCCAGCTGTGAACGTTCCCATACAGGGGGGTTGCTGAAAGCATGTCGTCTTCTTGGATGGCAGCTTTTCTTCAAGCGTCTAGTCTGTTTAAAAAAAAAAAAAATCCCAGGAGGTTGAATAAAGAAGAGCCAAACAGGGAACCAGAGAGGCCCTCTTTCTAGGTAATTCATACAGAAGGCAGGCTGTGCCCAATGTTCTACAGATGTCCAGGAGTGAAGGAACACACCTGACTCGAAGGGTACAAGGGCTGCCCGCAGCTTCCTTGCCGGCGGGGAGGTGTTAAAGAACCATATACCACACCATCCACGCTACTGCACACATCGCACTGCCACCCCCGGCTGCCTCTGCCTGCCCACCCGCCCACCTTCTCCTTTCCCAGCCTTTGGGGAACACGCTTGGCAGTTTATGGCACTGCATCCCAGGGAGCCATATGCAGGTTCTTCTGGGGTCTGAGAGGACCAGGGGTGGTGGAAGGTACAAGGGTCAGGTGTGGCAACCCAAACTACGATGCGTCTCCGGGGTTGTGGTGTGGGCTACTTAACAGATCGAGGGTTAAAAAGAGTCGGTGGGCTGGTGAATCACCCCACTCAGCCCTAGATTAGATTAGGCGCTGAACCCCGGGTGGTTTTGCCTGGGTGGTTTGGCTTGGGAGAGCTACAGAGGGAAGCGGTTGAGTAATTCCATGACGCCTGCTCGCTGGGGACAAGAAATCATTAGTGAGTGCAGAAGTCTTAGCAGCCCAGGCTGCCGGGCTAGGAGCCACTGGCAGGCTGGGAGCAGGCAAAAGCCACGCATTTTCCTTGTCCGGGGAGGGGGAGGCTGCCCAGGCAGAGGAGGGGAGAGCACCTCTCCCCGGCTTTCCTTACCTTCGCTGCCCCCCCCCCCCACATCACATTCTAGTTTGCTGCATGAGTGAAGGGTCAGGACAAGCTGCATTTTATTAACAGGATTATCACGGCGCGTGATTTATCCTCGTGCAGGATTTTAATTGCTCTTTGGAGGTTGAGCCGTTTCTTTTGACTGCGCTTCAGCCCATATCCTGCTGTTAAATGCTGGGTTAATAAGTAGGGGAGCCTTTAATGCCTGGGACCGATGGCCCTCGGCAATTCCCCGCGCACAAACACATCTCCCTTGTCCGGGCCGGGGCTGGGCCAGGGCATCTTTACGCGGGGACCCAAATGGGAGTGTGAAGTCAGTGGTGTGCAGATCATCGGGGGAACTTTCCTTTCTCCTCCCTCACACACCCACCCACATAGTTTCTGAAAGCCCAAATGTTCCCTAAGTCGACACATTTCCTTTGTTAGCAGGGAAAAATATGCAAATGCTTGCTTTTACACTCGAGCACAGGGAGCAGACTGCCAGGTCGGTCGGGGTGGAAGCACCAGGTCCGGGGACTCTTTCTGAGAGTGACTGAGGGCGGCGGTTGGGGGAGCACCTGGGAGACCCAAATCCAAAAGCTAGGCTGGTCTATCCTTCAGCCTTTCTTTGTGCTAACTAGGCCTTTTGTCCACCAGTATCCTTGTTGGCCCCCTATACATAGAACACCGTCTGTTAATCAAGAGCCACACACACAGACACACGGCACGGAGTTAGAGCCCAACAATGAAGCTGGAAGAGGAGGAGGAGGACGAGGACGAGGACGAGGAGGAGGAAGAGGCAGAAAATCTGCAGTTGCAGCAGGCCTGGTGGGATTCTGAAGGAGCACCTTCTGGAGGAAGCGCCTCTTTCTTTCTCTTTCCGATGGGCTAGCCCCAGTGCCGCAAAAAGACTAACTGGGGTCTTGAAGAAGGTTCTGTGGGGGCTCTGGGCTTCTCTTCCTTCCTCCAAACATACAAATCAAGTTGGGGGTGGGAGAGAAGGCCACCACTAGTGCACAGAAGACCACAAGGCACATTCAAGGGACTGTCCCCTCCCTCACCCCTGCCGCCCCTTCTAACAAAAGAAGACATTCTGGGTGGCCCAATGTGGACAGTGGAGCAACATTGCTTGATGCAAGTGTCCTGGTCCTCAGCGGCAGCAGTGGGACTGCACAGGCCATCCCCTCACTACGTGCCACAAGGAAACGCAGAAATTACACCAGGAACCAAAGGGTTGATCAAGCACCCCTAGGAAAAGGATGAGGGAATGAAAAGGGGTGTGTGTGTGTGTGTGTGCGCGCGCACCTAGGAGACTTCAATCTTCTGTGGTCCCTGAAGTGGCCTGGCCTTCCACAAGCTGCCACAGACCCACCTCCTTCGGTAGCTGCCTGGTGACAAGGACCTCTGAGCACCTGACTGAGGAAACAGGATCCATCATCCCACTTTGCCCCCTTCCTACTCCCCCACCCCTGCAAAGGGCCAGCGGCCCCCTTCCCTGGACACAAGGGTGAATGTGATGCAAGACACCTGGGAGCCCTGGGTGCTCTCAAGCTCCCCACCACCACTGCAGGGCTCTTCCTGTGGGCTTTTCAACATTAATGCCGCACACTTAGGTGACACGGGCAGCAGCATGAAGTGGCTTTGCAGGCACAGGGTCAGATGAAGTATTGGGGGTGGAGGAGAGGGAGGAGGCTGTGCGAGAAGAAACAAGGGAGGGAGAGGTACATTGTTGGATCCTGCTGACTACACACACACACACACACACACACACACACAATCTTTAGCTGCCCCATGAACTTTTTGTGAACTGTTTAAAAGTGGAGGTCTGTTGAACAAACAGCGGCGCCACTGCCAGCCATAATTTCATTGCAACAAGCTAAAGACTTTTAACTCTTCAGGTTCCTGGGCAAAGATGGAGCTAAGTGGGAACGGCTGGTGAGCAATGGCCCAGCCTGCAGGGAGCCCCTTCTCCAGGGTGCCAGCCTGCTCCGGAGGAGCCCGGATCCCCAGCAGGTACATCCTCTGCTGAGGCCATGTTGAGGCCATGCTGCGTCCACCCCGCCCACCCCGCCAGGAGGCCAGCCTGGGGACCTCCCCTCCACCCCTCTACGGGATGTGGAACTAAGGGGGTCGGCATTTGGGTAAGAAACACAAAGAGCCCAAGGGGCGGAGATACAGCGATGCTCATCCCACTCCACTTCCAGAAGGGGCTGTTGAAATAGTTGGGGTCTTTTTTTGACTCTAAGAGAAAGTGCTTCAAAACTGACTTCGCTGACCCTAAGGCCACGGTGGAGAGGACAAATAATGTGATTTAGATGACAAACAGAGCAGGCACTTTGCGGCTCTGAGAGGCTTGTTTGCCTTTATTTCTCCGCGGGCACCAACTCCCCCCCCCCCCCAAGGCTAGAAGTGCCAAGATGTGTGAAGTCACTCAAGAAAAGCACTTTACAAGCACCAACCTGTTTCCATGTTAGCTGCTAAGCTGCACCTTGGCGATGGGGTTTAACCCTTTTTCAGTGAATGGAGAGAAAGGGGCCAAGGATGCAGGATGGGGATGGAGAGGGAAGGGGAAGGTGGCTGAGAGGAAAGGGTCAGGCAGGGAGACTGAGGAGTGTCTGGTTTCTAAAGAACAGACCAGGAATTGTAGTGGTTGCCCGCTGGAACACCCAGTTTTGGGGAGAGATCTGGCTGGCAAAATGCGCACACGCGAGTGCACACACACACGTGCACATATGCACACCCACACACCCCCAGAGTGGACTCCAGCTCTTGAACTGGCAGTAACTGAAAGCACAAGAGAGCTTGCGTCTCCCTCAACAGACATGGGCAGTTATCTGCTCTGGGAGCCAAGGGTTATGCTTAGAGTACTAGGCTTGGCTTGAACACCGAGGAAAGGGCCTGACTGGCAGAAGGAGGTCAGAGGGACCAAAATTAGGAGCTGTCACCTCTGAGAAGGGGCACTGCCAAGCCTCTGACAGGACACAAGGAGCACATGGGTCCAGAAGTAGCACCCGCCGCTGCCACCACCACCACCCATTCCTGCCATGAGGACATCGTTATGCACTGAGGAAAAGGAGACGGCTGTTTGGGTTTTCTTTACAGGCGATCTCCCCTGGCAGACAACAGACAGCGGGTTGCAGACTTCAGAGGCTGGGAGGAGCAAGGGGACGGGAGGCAGCACCAGACCACTCTTGGCACCCCTCCTGAACTCTCCGCTGGGCTCCTCCTGGCACCAGGCCACCTGTACTGCCTCTGCCCTTGAGGAGGTGCTCCATTCAAGCCTGCACATCACACTTGTCAAGTTCACCAACAAAATGGAAAACATCACCATCAAACCATCCCAGCTCCCCTGCACCACGCGAGCGCCAATGGTGAGGTGCCCCTTCCTTGGGTCTCTCAACTGCCACCCCTTGCCCCCATCAGGCTGTTATCCAGGCAATGGTCAAGAAGGCCTGGGCAGGTGTGGGGCGGGGGGGCGAGCTTCCGGCTCAGAAGGCAGAGCTGGCATTGGGAAGGCTGGCCCAGTGTGTGTGTAGTGTGTGCTGGGGACCTCTTCGGGGAAGGGGCCTCCCTCCCATCACAGCCACTTCTCTGCAGAGAGCACGCAAGAACCTGATTACCACCACAGCCTCCCAGCTCCCACCCTCACCAGCAGTGTGTCTCTGGGCAGGTGGCCGAACCTCTTCAAACCTGCTCCCCTCATCTGTAAATATTTGGCACCGCATTTTCCAGAGGATTAAACTGCACTATGGACTTGAGTTTTGCCTGGCAATGCCTAGTACAGGCCACGTTTAACCCCATTAAACAGCATCTGATGCCACAGAGCGTACCGTGTGACAACCCCAGAATGGTCGCGTAGTTTCTTTGTGGCGTTGGGAAGGCTGAAGCAGGGACACAGAGGGGGCCAGGCCAGGGAGGGGTGACCTTCAGCAGAGTTGTGTGGATTTCATCAAAGCCCAAAGCGAACCCGCGGGAGCCCTTCCTGGGGCTGCTCCAGAGCAGACTGAGTCACGCACAGCAGCACTTCTCTCCTGGTGTCAAGGAAGGGAGGGGTGAAGAAGTTCCTATTTTAGGATGGGGGGGAGGGGGGCTGTGTGGGGGTAGATGATGAGAGGAAAACGCTCTCCCGGATGTGCACTGTTGGGGGCGGGTCCTCCTGGGCTGCTTTTTGGGGGGGCTGGTGGAGCAGCAGGGTGAAGCCGACCGAGACTGGGCCCCCCCCACAGCGCGCATCCGGTCGTCCAGGGGTGTGACTGAGGTTGGTGGCTGGCCTGGTCAGCCAGCCCTCCAAGGGTGTTGGAGGGGGTGGGTGGGGGTTTGGGAGGAGTGATCCAGGCTGCCCAGGCGCTGTCTCTTGGCACACTCCAAGCCTCGGCCATCGCCTCCGGGGGCGTCCCCACCCACGCCCCAAGTTTTGCATTAGTAACACACCAAGCTGGATGGGAGAGGGAGCGAGGAGGATGGAGGATGGGAAACTCGCGCGGTCCTGACCTTTCGAGCAACCAGAACCTTCCCTGCCTCCTCCCAGGGCGCCTGGGTCAGAGCAGAGCCACTCGGGTAGGTCGGGGGTGAACTTGGCCCTCGGCGGCGGCGGTGAGGGCGAGCAGGGGGAAGGGCGCCCCCTCCCCCGCCTCAGCCCGAGCGCGATCGGTCGGCAACAAAGAGATTTTCTCTCCCACCACACACACCCGTGCTGCTCCGGGCTCGCCCGCCCCTCCTCGCGGCTCCTCCACCGAGGTCCCCACGCGGGGCCGCCCCACGGCACACGCCCACACCCTCGCGACGCGCCCCCGCCCAGCGTTCCAGGAACTCCCGCTCTCTCCGGGACGCGGCTGGACCTCCGCAATCACCCAGTCCACTGACCCCAATTAACCCCTCGGGCCCTGCGGCCCGCGTGCTCCTCCGGGGTTCCCCCTGACTGAACCCCGCCGTTGAATCTCTGACAAAAAGGAACTTTGGGTGGGCATACGGAGAACCCTGGCTCCTCTGCCGGACCCAGCCGAGGAATGGGCGTCGCAGACACCCTCCTCCTGGCCATTCCTCCTAGGCTCCTTCTGAGCAGACTGGAGGTCCACCGCCCCCCCCCCCACACACACACACCCAGGGTCAGCTGTTGGACCAACATTGGGACACTTCCCCTTCTCCCCCGACACCGATGCAGGCCACAGCCTTGGGGTTTTGTTCCTTTCACTTTCTTTCACGTTTATGCCACACACCACCACATGGGCAAGAGAGGGCCTATTTGGAAGCCGGTGTCCCTCAACAGGAGGCAGCCCAGGACAGGAAACCTAGGTTGAATGCAATGAATCATCCTTCCTCCCTTATTCTCCCCTCCCCCACCCCCAGCCTCACACCCCCTTCGGGATAATCCCAACAGGGCTGGGTTGCCACTTGGGAGTCTATACAACCTGGGGGCAAACCCAGAATAAAGGAGCCGTATCACAACTCCAGAGGGGGTGTCAATGCACTGCCATCTCCACCAGGGTTTTGTAGGAATAAAACCACACTTGACGAGCCACCCCCACCCCGCCCCCCGCCAAAGGAACAGGCTACATGGTAAGGCTATCAACAACAGCGATCGTGAGTACACAGGAAGCACAAAGGAACTTTTTATGCATAAAAGATGCATAGCACACGGGCTCCTGTGATCTGCACCGGGGTTCCTTAAATGATTGTGCACTGCCTGGGAGTTCTGGGAGGGCTGGGGAATGAGGGTCAGAGGAGCAGAGGGGCTCCCACTTTCTTGACAAGGAACAAAAGAAACCCCATGTCTGCTACTCACTCTTGGAACTCGGAACACCCCAAACAAAGCTGTGGAACAACTATGGTGTAGATGGGGGCCCAGGAATTTTTGTCGCTGCTCAGAGCTTAATTACTCCTCCTTGATCCGTGGGACTAGACACGACACCGCCAAGGTTAAAATGCCCCGAACAGCGCCGAGCAGATGTGAGCGAGCTGGCAGACGCGCAAATGAGGCCTGCCTCGGAGCACGATAACAAGTGACTAATACATTGCATATCGTTGAAAGAAAATTATTTTTCTCTAATTTGCATTTGCTTGGGGAAAAAAAAAAAGCCAACCAGAGTCCCTCTTCACAAGCACGAGTCTAATCCTGGAAATACAGCCCGGCTGCTTTAAGAGAGCTGGAAGGAGGGAAAGACTGCCAGTGTTTTGGCGTTACAGGCTTGTTTATCTTTCCGCCTTTCCTCCAAGGCGAAACTCGTTTTGCAAGCAACATTCCTACAGAAAATGGCACACGTCATAAAAAGAGACCAATTTATAGAACTGGCACCGAAGTTCATGTATCACTCCAGAAGCATCTTCCCAGCTCCCCACTGGGGAACCCAAGTGGATACAAAAGTCCACGTTAAAACTCAAAGAGGGTAGGCCTGGGGGGGCCAGGGGCAATGAACTCAATTTGCTGAGATCCTGAAGGCTGTACATCCAAGGGACCAAAATCACAGAGAAGGACAAGATACAGAATCAAATCAGCTCTAAAGGATCCTCCAAACCCCGGGGGGCCAAGGGAGGTGAAGGGGAGGGGAGTGATTCTGACACCCATTTTGCCCCAGGACAGCCCAGAGGCGGGGCCCACCTCTCTGGTCACCCTGAACCCACCTGCTCAGGTCAACTGGGCATCTCCAGGACCAGCCAAGGGGGTGGCTACTGCCACCAACTGCTCTCCTTCCCACCCTGGTGCCTCCCCCCAGTGTCTGGCTGGCGACTAGGAACTCAGAGAAGGCCTGTGGCTGTGGGCATCTAGTTGATTAAGTCACAGAGTGGGTGGCGCTGTAAGCACACCTCAGAACCACGCCTTTGCGTCCTACAGCTGAAGTCGAATGTGCTCATGGAAATAGGAAGGCTTAGGAGGAAAAGTTAAGGGGTGTGGGTAATCAAAAGCCAAACTGCACCCTTTTACCCCACTCCAATATAACCCCCTTTGGGTCTTGAACCTACACACTTGCGTTTCCAGCCTGGGAAATGGTGGTGAGTGCACAGTACCCACCAGTCTCTCTACTCTAACTTGTCTGAGTAACAGAGCCATTTCCGAGGGGGACCGAGGGCCATCAGAGACTCTGCAACTTCCAGAAAGCCTTTGGTTAATAACACATTGTTTCCAACAAGCTTGCTTAGAGCTGCAAGTTATTTCCCCAAATCTTAAAACCATGCCTATGAGCACCAGAGGGCCCAGGTCCTGGCCAGACCCCTCTCTGAGCAGTGACACTTGGGACCCTGTGGGCCTTCTCCCACCACCTCTGCAGAACAAGCCCCCTAAAGCACAACACACAACGCACCCATCCTGCACCTCCGTCCTGATTCCAGGAGCCAGAAAGGTGTGTGTTGGGGGAGGAGGGGTGCGTGGGGCGGTGCGCGGCGCTGCCGACTTTTTCTCTCATCTCAGGACGCTGTGGCCAGAAAGCGGCGGCCACCTCTGCAGCTCTCCGCGGGCCTGCATAGTGCACGCTTTGTGTAAGCGCAGCGCTGCTCGTGCACCAACAGCTGTCACATTATTTGCACTCGCTGTAAACAGCCTTCACATTCCCCCCTTACCACATAGTTAAAGCCAGACTAACAATCCACAGTTCGAGATCAAACCAACAACAGCAGCATTGTGTCTGCCTCCGCTGCCTTCGCACCAAGCCCAGCAGCTGGCAGGTTTCTCCGGAACAAGGGGACCCCCCCTTCTTCCCCCACCCCTCCAGGCTCCAGCCAAGGCTAGCCAAGGCAGCGTGCAGTTTGTTGCCGCTGATTGTAAAAGCGAAAAGAGCACAGCCATGTCGCAGGGATTTCTGTGTGGTTTATCAGCCTTCTCCCAGAGTTTGCCCCTCCTGGTGGCTCGGGGAAGCACCCCTCCCCCACTTCCTCAGCTAGGAAGAAAGGTTGTTCAGACTCCCAGGGTCGCTTTCAACGCTCAGCAAGGCGTGGGCTGGGCCAGGCCTGGGGTCGGGGACAGGGAGGCCTGCCGCTCCCTGTGCTGGGTCACAGGGGGCCAGAAGGCTCTGCCCTTTGCGAAGCCCGCGGCCCAGTGCCTCTGGTGCCTCGAAAATTGTCCAACTCCCTGAATACTTACTGGCCGCCCCACTGATCAAAATGTCTCCTTTATGATTTTTGGTTAAGTCGAACATTTCCATAATCGTCATTATTAGTGCAAATTACACGCCTAATCGGTCCTTAAATAGATTTTAATTAAATAATCATACAAGGCTCATTTTATGACTTAAGAAAGGCATTACTTTTCGTTATAAACTTTCCACCAGGATATAGACTCATGATAGCAGACAAATACTTATTCTTTGAAACTTGGCAAGAACTGATGGGCAGAGAGGATCCTGAAATGACACCATGTCACCTTCTGGAATCCCGGCTGAGACCAGACATAACCACATCTGTGCAACTTTCCTCTTGGGAAGGGAGAGGGGATCTCTTCCTCCAAATCCTCACTTTCGCTGTCTCCTCTTTCTGGCCAGTGGAAAGAAGCCCCAAATGCTACTTTTTCCTTACCCATCTGCAGAGATTCCTCCAGCGGGCCGTCTCTGGTAGAGACCACTCCTCCCCACTGCCATCCATCCAGTCTTTCCCCCTGGTCTGCCGAGAGCCTCGGCGCAAAGCAGGCAGGGTTGTGCTTGTTAACTGCTGTGTAAAATGCTGTTAATAAAATAATAAATACAAAGGATGGAGGCTGCTGGTTTCCACGGCTGTTTTGACTGGAAATGCCTTGGCACTTGTCATGTGTTTATGGGAGGGCAGACAACTCCAGGATTTGCATAGTTTGGACATTTCTGTACTTCATTTATTCTGTCCTAAATGACGTAGGCCTAGAGCTATTTCAAGTTTGCATTTGTACAGAACTGTTGAGTGCCTAAGAGCTTCTCCAATTAGACCAAGTTTTAAATCAGACCCAAAGCTGGACCGTCCTGGCTCTGACTCGCCCCCTCTCCACCTTCTGCCTCTGTTTCGGGAGAAAACAAACAGACCCTCAACAACGACCCCCTGTCCTTGCTCTCCCCACCTTCACCCCCTCTGGGGGCATCCAGGGCAAAGGTTAAGGTGTCTTCAGATTACAGGCAAGGCCCCGGCTCCGCAGTGTGGAAATCATGGCAGTGAGGCGCATCCTGGCCACACTCTACCTCTAAAATAGTAGTGAGCTAAGATGCGGGGAAAACTGCTGGCCTGGTAAAACCCACTGTTCACAAAACAATGTCAGCAAAGGCTGGAAGGCATTCTTTAGAGAGGGACCAAGGATTCGTGCCTACTGAAGCTCTTTCAGCACAAAGGCTTTTAGGGGAAGAAGGGAAAAAGAGGGAGGAGGAGGGGGGAGAGGAGGAGAGAAGGGGAGGGCTCCTGTTTCAGAGCAGGCATCCCCTGAGAGTCAAGAACCAAGTGTAGCTTCAATCAAACGCTGACTTCCCCTCTGGGAGTCGAGTAGGAAACCTGATCACAGTAGCTTACTACCGGCCTGGATCCATACAGGTCTGGTTTTCTTCTCATGCTGGTAATTTTTTAAAATACATATCGATATAAAAAAAGAAGCGATCCCTGGCAGACTTTATTGAAAACCACACTGAGACCTCGTAACATCCGGACTTAATCCCTATCAAACAAACCACAGCACCTCTGGCCTCTGCAGCAGGCCAGCCCCTCACCTCTTCCAACCAGGTCTCTCCCCTCCAGCCCCTGGCTCTTCTCTCCCCCAAGAAAGGAGGACGAGAAGGCTTGCCAAAAAGCACCAAGATACCCGGTTCTGGAATCAATTCCTAACCATATAATGATCCCGCTTTGGGGGGGGGGGCGCATCCAAGCCCTTTCATATGGAACCCTTTAAAGCGCAGAATGCAAAGAACTGCAACAAAAGAAAAGAGGAACCCATGAAGGCAGACCAGAAGGATATCAACGGAGGCGAATTTAACTTGCGACAGTCCCTGACACTAGCCTAGACAGGTCTCAGGGGCTCTAGGGGGCAGCCGGGAATGATGGAGCAACCTATAGGAACATGACCAGTCATTCAACGCAGTCCCTAATTCTCGGGGCCTACTATGTGCCAAGTAGTCTCCTTTGATCCTAAAGGTGGATAATTATTACCAGTCTTACAAATGAAGAAACTTACCAAGGCTCAGAGGCCATAAATAACTTGCCCCCAAGGTCACACAGCTAGTAAAAATGAGCCACGGTCAAACTCAGTCCTGGAGTTCCGGAGAGGAGCCAATTATTGGTCAAATCGTGCCATCTGAAAAATCCTCAAGAATTTCAGAAAGCTTCCCTTAGCTCTAGTACTCGAGGGCAGGATAAGAGCGTTTGACACCTATGTACCTTAGTTCACAAGGAAACCGAAGCCCAATTTCTCCTACATCCAGTAATCTCTTGGTTCACTTGAAGTCTTTCCCAATTTCCTGTGACTTCCTACACAGGAATACCCCAGTGTGAGGTCAGGGCTCCAACAAAGCCTCACTTTCCCCTCCTCCAGAAACGTAGAATAGGCAGGGGTAGGTGGGTCGCTACTGTCGGGTCTCCACAGAAAGTGCTGACTCCCGGTGCTAGGTCTGGGCCTGCCACCCTAGTTTTGCCACAGAAAGCAATAAATCAAATTATCTAGATAGAGCAAAAGCCCTTTTGGAAAGAGTGCCTCCACCTACCTTTCCTAGGGTTTTAAGGAAAAACCTCCAGGGACCAAAGTAGGGTGCGGGTAGAAACTAAGAGGTAAGTGGCTTGTAAGACGTCAGGCCCTCCTGGACTGGGGGTCCCCATAAAAGGCCAACGCCCGCGATAAGCCAAGGACTGAGTTATCTCCCATATCCCCAACTTCTCATTCCAGAAGGAAGGGGTGTGTGTGTGTATGGGGGGGGGTGTCGGGGCCTAATATCGCCAGTCGGCCCCAACCCCAGTTTCCAGATCGGCCCCAGGCTTTCGGATGCTCCGGGAACTCGGCACACCGGACGACCCAGGCTCCACAGGGCCATCTCCCGCTCGGCAGGGGGACCGGACAGTCAGCTGCCCCGGCGGGCTTTCCGGCCCCGGACCGGTGGCTCCTCCAAGAGGCCGAGGCTCCGGACGCACGAAATGGCTCCAGGAGCGACTGGGCGGGCAGGGGCCTCGGGCGCGGGAGGGATCGAGGCGATGGCGGCGCCGGGTCCTCACCCCGCTAGCCAGCCGAACACGCCCCCGCCGCCCGGCCGCCCGCCCCTGGCTCCCCGCCAGTGGCGCTCGCTCGCTCGCTCGCTCGCTCTCTTAAACTTTCCGGCGTTGGCGATCGGGCAGGGCTTCCAGCCTCCGCCCTCCCCCCACCCCTAGCTCGGTGCAGGCCCTTCCAAACCTCCGGGGAGGCGACCCCCGCCCCGGTACCGCGAGACAGAGGCCCCGGCAGACACCCTCCCCCCCTCCCCCCCTCCCCACACACACCTTGAGCCACCTGGAGCCACTCGGAGCGGGCGGCTTCCCAAAGCGATCGGCGTCCGGCCGAGCGTGGGGCTGCCGCGTCCGGGAAGGAACTCCCGCAGCCTCCAACGGTCCCGGCCTGCCCGCGGCGCGCGTGCAGTGCGCCCCACACTCGCGCGCTCCGAAAGAACTTACACCGGGGGGAGGGGGAATGGAGCAGGCGGGGCTGCGCCCCCCCCCCTTTTTTCCTTTTTGAAACTCTTTAGTTGCAAGACTTTTGGGTGTCCCTGGCAAGGCTGCGAGAGCTCGGGTAGAACAATAGAAACAGGGGCTTGCCGGAAATGGTGCAGGAAGACCCCTATAACCCTATAAACCTCTCCTCCCCTCCTCAGTTACTATTAGCATTAAAAGACTCCAGTGCCTTCAATGCAATAGTACCTGTTTATAACTTTCACCCGCTGGGTCCCCATACCCTAAACAAGTCCCCCTCCTCACATTATGAAATCACAAGGGCAAAGATCGCTCCCAAATCTGTGACCTCGGTAAGCTCTCTGGGACTTTCACCTGCTCTGCCCCTGGCACCCCGACCTGACTCACCCCCTCCCCCAGTAGTTCCTCTGGTTTGCACCTAGACAATAAATTTAGTTTAATTTAGCTTCCGGTCTTTAATTTTAGCAGGTCTCCTTTTTGCATGCAAATCAATATGGCAATTACCATCTAAAAGCTCGCCCAGCCCCGGGTCAATGTAAATTGATCATTGTCCGCCTTCCACAAAATAACACCGGGAGTCTGTGGTGCATAATGAGATTATACTGGAAACTGTCTTTTAGATCACAAATTATATTTTATGCTGTCAGGATCTTCTAGCGGACTTCCCCGCTAGTCTAATCACAGGGAGCTGAGCCCGTGGGTGCTGAGGGGGGATGGCTGGCTCAGGGAGACGTGACTCTAAAAAATAACCATGCGAGGGACCCCCCCATTTCCAAGACCCTAGACTGGGGACAGGCACAGATGAGTTGTGCTGGGAAAGGGGGCCTTCTACAGAAACATCCCGGAAAAGCATCGTTCATTAATTCCCATGCAACACAAAGTCAGATATCCCTTCCAGAGGGATACGTTAGGGGCAACCAGCAAAAAAGCCGTCGAGCCGGGCTGGTGGGAGGGGGGAGCGGGAGGAGGAGTCTCCTGCCAAGAACTCAGCACCAAGGCGGCTTGGCTACCACCCGGGGCGCGCGGGGAGGCCGTCCACTCCGGCCCCTGCAGCTTCTCAACCCCGCCGCCGCCACCTAGGCCCCAGCAGCGCAGCCTGCTTTGCAAACAGACGGAATCCTGCGGGCCAAGCACTCGGGCAGAGCAGCTGGGGCGGGCCTTGGCCGGCCCCGGCCTCCCCTCCCCGAACCGTGTGAGCCGACCGCCGAAGCCTCCAAGCAAGGAGAAGGTCCTTTCTCGCCGAGAGCACGGCTCCCCGCCCCTCCGCGGCCCCCAGGGCACGGGTGTGACCCTGGGGCCTAACAAAGGGCCTTCTGAGTTCGCTTCGGCCTCGGGCTGGCGGGGGGAGGGGTGGGGACCGCGGGGGGAGGGGGAGGACTCGTCGGCCGAAGCGGACCCTCGAGGTCCTCCGCCCCGCCCCGCCGCGCCGCGCCGCGCCTGGCCAGCCCGGCCGGGCCCCGCGCCCTCGAGGAAACCACCAAGGTGGCATTGTCAGGGCTGCCGTGCGCTCCCGAGGACCGTCCTGGAGTTCGGGCGGCACTGCGGCCTGCAGGCCTCCCGCCCAGCCCGCGCGGCCCAGCCCTGCCCCGCCCGACCCGGCGCGGGCTCCACCCGAGTGCGGTCTTCCCAATAAAAGCTGGAATTCCCGGCTGGGCTCAGACAAAGAGGAACCGCGGCAAATCGACGCCGCGGGCAAACCAAACCCTAGCCTAGTTTACGTGAGCGTCTGGGGTCACACAGGCGCCTACTAATCCACCCTACACAGGCCGTTCCCGCAAGGTCTCCTCCAGGAAAAAAAAAAAAAATTAAAGCATACCAAAATGAAAGCGTACCTCCTCTTTATTCCTCCCGGGGGGCGAACTTCGCACTTCTTTCGGTTCTATCTTTATCAATCCACCAGGCTGACAGCCACATTAGCCAAACAGGACTCCAGAGCAGTGCCACCATCCATTCCCATTCCTCCTGATCCAAAGCCAAAAGCTACTCCTTTTCCTCCACCATCCATCCACTCAAGGTCAAGAATTCAACATCTCTTAGAGATCCTCTTACCTGCTCCCACACGTACCCTCTTCCCCTGCCCCAGAAGGAAAGAAAACTATAACCAGAAGTAATATTAGTGAGGGCCATCCGCCCTTAGCTAGGCCGCTTTGCCCTCAGTTTCCTTCCAGCCTACCACACAGGAGTTCCCTGTGAGTGCGTGCACGAACGTGTTGGTATGGCCCACAGCCACATGTGCCCATGTGGCTCTCACTCGGCAGGAAGGCGGAGAGTCTACGTCTGGCGTGGAGGAGTTTTTGTCATTCAGCTCGTGTATCTAAGCATGGATGTATACATATGAATGCTTTTTGTGTTTCCAAGTGACCCTCTTCACACCTTTAAATGGGCTTTTGTCTCTGGTAGGCATTTACAGAAATTCTGCCCCAGTTTCCAGCTCAACAAAGTCTGGGATTTTCTCTTAGAATATCACTATAGGTCTCTGTATTTGCATATCCGTGTTTACATTCCTCTCGGCCAGTTCTTTATCTCTTATGTATCTCTTGTTCCATGTGGGCATCAGAGCCCAAGTGTCTTGATTTGTCTCAGCACATGTCATGCAGGCGCACATCTTAATCTGAGCATTCCGGTCTAGCTCCTACACCTCCCCACTACTTACATTCTTGCGTTGCCAGTAATGTGTGGCCCATTCCCAGGCTAGACCAATATGGGTTTGCAGTTTAAATATAACCAGAGGATCCCCTGGACCACAAACCCTAAAAGGAAAAGGATGGGGAAGGAGACAGAGGTGTATTAACTAATGATTTATTTATATATAGGGGAACCCACCCACCAATTTCAACCTCTAGAAAGAACTAGACCACCACCTGTGAAGTTATGTTAAATTTGGAGATTCAATGTCGACCTCACATACGTGAATGCGAATGATCAATCTTGCACACATCCCTAGCCAACTCCTATTTAGCAGCTGTCCCCTTGCACATATCTGATTGTAACTCCCCACAAGTTCATGGTTAAAGTGCATCTATTTATACAGACAACTCAAAGACCTCTTTGCTGTCTCCCACGCATACCTGTATACCCTGGCCTGACATTTCAGCCTCAAGTCTTCCATCTGCAGCAGTCTTGGTCAGAGGCCCCACCCCACTACGGCTCTGAGCCTCTGAGCCGACCTTCCCATTACTAGACCGTCCACATGAATTCTCTCTGGGAGGTCTAGATCTTAATCTCCCAAACTCAGTTCCTTAAGTGAGGGTGCACACTGGGTGTTCACGCCTCCCTCCCCGTTGAAAAGTCCTAGGTCAAAGTAGATCACCTAGCAGCTGCATTTGGTTTGTCGAAGAATCGAGTCCAATGCACCAGGATGTGAGCGTGCAAGCACAGAAGAGAAAGGAAAACCTTAGGCCTAAACTCCTGCCCCGCCTCCCCCTCCGGGGGGGGGGGGGCTAGTCTGCCTTCAGGAATTTCTACTAGGATCTTTGTCCCCTCCCCCATCACACTCCCCCATTGCCTTTAAAGGGTTAAGAGAAATCCTCACTGCCTTCCCTCCACCCCGCTCACAGGGCCCGCAGGCTTGCTCGCTCACTCGCTGCTCACGGGAGTCTGCCGCCGCCTCCGCGGCCCGCCCCCCCCTTTCCCGTCCTTCAGCCGGGAGGGAGCCTGCATGCCTGTCTAGACCGATCTATCACAGGCACACCAACAACACCCGCGAGAGCACGGAGACCCTGCACAGGTCCCCCTGCTCGCACGGTTCCCGGCGGACAGAACCCGGGGAGCGTGACCGCGCCTGCGGGGTGGGGGTGGGAGCCGACGGGCGCGGGCCGCCCCGAGCGCACCGCGGGTTCTCGCCGGCCCTGGCCTCGGCCCCCGGCGCTCCCGCCAGCCCGGCTGCCGGGGCAGTCACAGCTCTGCGCGCTGGGCAGTCCTATTTTTATCTTGTCTAATCCCAAACTGGGCGGGGAGCACAGGCGTCGTGCTTAGAGAACAAGAGATAGGCGAGGGAGGCGGGGAGGAGCAGCCAGGCAGCGACGCGAGCAGGAGCGAGTTAAAGACACAGTCGAGGCGACCGAGACCAGGAAGAAAGAGCGGGCTGCGCGGGCCTCGCGGCGCCGCACGCAACGCGCAGCCCGGCGAAGTTACACTCGCCTCTCCCCACCCCTTGCTGCCGGTCCCTCCCCACTTCCCAGCCGCGCTCTCCGAAGCCCGGGCCGCGGGGCTCCGGCCTGTGTGGGAGGCAGAGGCCCGGCCGGCCCTGCAAAGGGCTAGGGAGAATCGCTAATGAGCTGTGCGGCCCATTGATCCGGAGAACACTTCCTAATTAACTCTCAGTCACCTACTGGTGACAGCGCCTCAAAGGACAGCGCTGGGGCCGTGCGAGCCCCAGCCCCGACCTGCCTGCCGAGCGCCTGGCGCCCGAACCCGCGCGCTCCCCTAACTACCCCAGGCAATCCCGGCGAGGGGCGGCGGATACCCGCACGCTGAAGGCCAGCCTCGCATTAAACCTGGACGGCATATTAATCACCGCCATCCTCCCCTCCCGTTCCTCCACGCGGTGAAATCGTGCCCCAAATAAACACGCGAACCGACACTGCAAAGCCCAGACCAGATAACAGGTCGGGGGTGGAGTGGGAAGGGTCGAGAAGCGAACGTATTCTCCAAGTGCCCACGTACAGAAGTCTCCGAAGCCGACAATTAAAATGCCTTACACACAAGCAATTCCTTTGGCAAAACCGAATCCAACACCTCGTAAGGATTGATTTCGACCCGCGGTGTCCGTTTCCAGTGCCACAGGAAGTGTCAGATGGCTAGAAATACCCAACTCTGTCTGCGTTCGCCACCCACTACCTTCTGGGGTGGGCCATTTCCTCCCTGTTTTCACTTCCAGGCCGTTTTTAAGGATTTTTCGACAAGAAGCTACCCTTACCCCCAAATACCACTACTCCCCTCCCCTAGCCTTCTCTTAAAAAAAAAAAAAAAAAAAAGATAAGAAAAAAGAGAAAAGGAAAAAAAAAAAACAGCTAAAACCCTGAGCTGTCTGGTCTAGACACAGGGAGTCTGTGTGAATACCTATTTGAAGCGCGCTGGTTTCTTTTTAAGGTTTGTTTTTAAATACACATAACCCTCCCCCCTTCCTTCGCTCTTCAATTCCCCCAACCCCCACCCTTCAGACGCCGGCGGCGCGCGCCCTCGCGCGCAGGCACTCACAGCCTCTAGCTGGAGATCGCGACTTTCTGGAAAAGATTCATTAACGGCAAATTAAGCCTCGCCCGGCCTCGGCCTACACGCGGCCAGAACCCGCCGTCACAGGGACCCGGGGAAGTGCCCACTGGAAAGTGCGAGCGGCGGGAAGCCCGCCGGGACCACGCGTGCCTTGAGCCGCCCTGCTCCGCACACGGCGCCCCAGGGCTTGCTTGGTAAACAGCAGGCGCACGTCGCCGCCGCCCTGAGCCCCCGAGTTGGCGGAGGCTCTGCGGCGCAGCGGCCCGCCCGCTCCGAGCGCGAGCCCCGCGGCGCGGTGGCGGCGCCTCGCCCTCCCCGCCTCGGCGAGGATCGCGCCCCGGGTGCGCAAGTTCCTCTTCGCCCTCAGCCTCTGCGCCGCACGCCCTCCGAGTGGGACCAACTTCCTCCGGCCGCAAACACGCACACGCCCAACCAGCTTCCCCACTAGACTCCCCGCTGCCGGGTGGAGGACCCAGGTCTCGCCCCCCCACCCCCGCCCGAGCCCACCCTTCCCGCCGCCGCCCCCGCCCAATCTACCCCCCGCCCCCGGGGGCTCACAACTTAAAACCTACCCCGCAACGTCGGAGAGGGCGTGGGGGTGGGAGGGAGTCGCGGATTATAATTTCAGAAGAACATTTAAAAAACAAAGCGTCTGACCTGGCGGGCGGACGGGCCGAGTCGGAACCCCCTCGCTCGGCTCAGCTCGGCTCGATTTCCTAGTAGTTTCTTTTCTTTCCTTTTTTTTTTTAATCCACGTGATTCGCGCTTTGGGGCAAGCCAAGAAAAAACCCGGGACTCCCCTCTCGAGTTGCGCGGCGGCGGCGGCAGGTCGAGCTCGGCTCGGCCCGGGGCGCCCGCCACACACCCTCGCGCACGCACACGCCGTCGTTCCACTAGGAGGAACGACCGGCCCCTGGAGAGGCGAGACGAGGCGGCGGTGGCTGGGGGTTTTTACAGTTCTTTCCCGAGTCGAAAAAGAAAGCAGACGGGAACCCGCCGCCCTCCCCTTCCTGCTCGCGAGCTAACGCCGAGCCGAGCTTCCCAGCTTCCAGCCCAGCTGCCCCCCCCCTCCCGCGCCCGACTCGCGGCGCTCGCCGGCGACCGCGCTCCCGCGCACACAGGCACACACAGGCTGCAAACTTCCACTCCGCGAACTCCCTGGTCTCCTCCCAGCCCCCGGGGAAGCGGCAGGTCCCCTCGCCGCGCCCCTCCCTCCCCGGTGCCCACGCGGGGCCGCTTAGGCTGGCTGCATTTTTAATAACTTACAGCTAGGAGATAAAAACGAAAGCGAGCCAAGCAGCCAAAGGGAAGCGCGAGGCGAAAGCTTCGAGCTCCACGGGGTACGCGAGAGTGTCGGAGGAGCAACCAGCAGCGGGCGGGGGCCCCGAGGGAGGGGGCCGACTGCAGCCCGCGGCGCGCCCGCCCGCCCGCCCGCGCGGCCTCCCCGGGGAAAGGTGTTCGGAGCACTGACCTGAAATCCCCGGCCGGGGAGTGAGCAGGGAGCCTGCGATCCGGCGCTTTGAAGTTTTACCCCCGAGCAGAGTCGAGGCGGCGAGGAGGAGCAAGGGGCGGATGGCTGGGTGGGGAGAGGTGTGCGGGGTCGGAGGAAAGTCGGGAGGCGACGTTAGCGAGCGGAGAAGGAGCCGAGCCGGGGAAGCGCGGCGAGCAGCAAAGTTTGCCGTCCCCGGCTGCCCGCAGCCCGCTCGCGGCGCCGCGCTCGCTCGTCTCCCTCGCCGTCTGCTGCCAGCCGGCTGCCCTCGGGGTCGGCCCCGCCGAGGGGTGGGCTCTGGGCCGGGTGGGGGCGGGGCGGGGCGGGGCGGGCTCAAAGCCTCCGGGCAGGTGGCGACGGCCCCGCGCGATCCTCCGGGCTCCCGGGGCTGGGCCGGGTTCGACCGGGCTCAGCAGCTCCCGCGCCGCCGCTGCTGCCGCCCGCGCTCCGGCAGGAGCCCCAGCGCCATGTTGACGGATCGCCGCGAGCGCCCGCTCGGGTTGGGTGTATGTGAGTGTGTGAGTGTGTGTGTGTGTGTGTGTGTGCGTGTGTGAGAGAGAGTGTGTTGGCCAAGTCGTCCCTGCGCGGCGACAGCGCGGCTTGGGCTCCCCGCCCGGCGGCTCGCGGGCTCCCCCTCCGCCGCCGCCGCCGCCGCCGCCCGCCTCGCTCCCGCTCTCGGTCGCGGTCTGGGCTCCGGCGCGTCTCCCCCGCAGCCGCCGAGCTCGGCCCGCGTTCAGCGAGGAGCGTAGCTCTGCCTCACCTTGCCGCTGGGAGCCCGGGCTCCGTCTGCCGCCGCACGCCGCGATCCCAACGCGTCCCCCTCCCCGGTTCCCTCCTCTTCCTCCTCCCCCTCCCTCCGCCCGCCCGCCCGCCCTCCCTCCCTCCCTCCCTCCCAGCAGCCGCCTCCCCTCCCCCCGCAGGCGCAGCGCTCGGGCGACAGCCGCCCGCCCGCCGCCGCCGCCGCCGCCTCCAGCTCTCGCAAGTTTGAGCTCCCCCAGCCTCCGCTCACCCTCCGCTGCGGCGCCTCGGCGGTGGGGTTGCGGAGGGGTGATTCCCCGGGAAAGGTCTGCCCGAGTTTCCCCAGCCGTCATCGATTCCCGGCCAGGCGCGTCTCGCCTCTCTGGGTCCGGAGCCCCGGACCACTTGGGTGGCTCTCCCCCTCGCCCCTCGCCCTCCCCTCCCCCGCTCGGACCGAGTTGGCTGCGCACACCCGGCCCGGGCGCGCGTCCTGGACGAGCCAGAGACCGGCTCGGGCGGCGGCGGCGAGGGCGGCCCGCTGATCCCGAGCAGAGGGGATGGGGGGCGGCGGGGGCGGCTCTCCCAGCCGCGCGCCGAGACTCCCCTCGCTACCCAGAAGGCCAGTGGAGGACCGCAATTACCATAAAGCGCCTCGCACTCAGCGCAGCCAAAGCTGTCAAACCCCAGCGGCTGCCGCCGCTGCCTCCTCTCGTCACCAGCGCTGCGCTCTCCCGCTCGCGCGTCCCCTCCGAGACCCAGCAGAGCCTGGCGGGTGCGCGTCGGCGCCCACCCTCGCCCACAGTCGCCCCCTCCTTCTGGAGGAGCCCTTGCCCGATTCGGCGTCCAGAGCTACCTGGAAACACCGCGCCGGGCCCCGGTGGCCGTTCTGCCCGAACTCCGCACCCGAGTTCCCCGGACGTCTCAATTGTGTGGGAATTGTTTGGAGAGACGTGGGGCGGGGGTTGGGGAAGGCAGTCAGTGGGGCACAAGGAAGCGGGGGTGGGGGCGGCAGGGGAGCGGAGATCCGCCAGGATTTCTCCCCGGTCACAGGCATTTCATAGTCTGCACCTCAGCTGGTTGGAGGCTCCGTCCTGGCCCCTCACCCCGGCCTCGAGAGATTATCTCCCGCGTTTTATTTTCCTTGGCAGGGAGCAACTTTTGGCTTACACCGTTCGCCCCATAAATTTCCACTCGGTAACGTCGTGCTGATCGGTGCTCGGCGGCGGCGTACAGCCTGCGCCCGCAGCAGTTCAATTCAATTGACACGTATTGAGCTTCTCCAGCGCACCCGGCGCGGCGCTGGCCGCGGGGGGAGGGCGGGGGCCGGCGGGCGGGAGGGGGAGGCGGGGAGGCGAGGTTCCGGCCTCCCCGGAGCGCAGAGCCTCTGGGGCGAGCGGTGAAGCCCCAGTTCGTGAAGCTGGCGGGAAGGGGTGGGAGTGGGGGAGGGGTGTTCCGGCCTAGCCGCACCCAGACCGCGGGCCCGGACCTCGCGGCAAAAGGTGATCCGACTCGGCTCTTCGCTAGAGTCTTTTTATGCTGGGGGTGGGGGAAGTCTCTTTCTGCCTAAGGACAAGATGGTGCAGGCTCGATGAGAACATCAATCCGAAATGGAGGTAGCTTGTAAATCCACACGGAAAGTTTTAAAATATCCTGGAGTGTCTCCATGCCAAAAATAATCAAAAGCATCTCAAGTTGATTACGAAGTCAAGGTCAAGGCCAAAATCAGCTCTAGCTAGCAGAGCCCTTTTAAAAATTAGACTTAATACTGACTGCGGGACCGGTGTTAGGTGCGATGTTATTTATTCTGTTTTAGTTCTCAGTACATAGTTATAAAAACAGCCCTTTTCAAAGCAGAAGTGAAACATCTCTACCGTTTGAAACCCGAAACTTCGGGCAGAATTAAATCTTCATGCTCCAGAGCTGCTTGTAACAACTGATGTAAAAGACAGGCAGGCAAGTGCCCCCCGAGAACAGTGCCCGGCCCTGCCGGGCTGCCACCACTTCCAGGACCCGCGCCGGCATAATGGAATGCACGCCTTTTTCTTCCCGGTTTTTCTGGAGGTGGATGTCTCTGAAAGCTAACCCACACATTTTTTTAATCTCCGGTAACAAGCAGAAAGACACCTGGACTATTATGCTGTAAAGCTATTTTTTATAAAGACATTTTAGGGCCAGACATTAAAAGTTATTAGACTGAACGCATGCGAGTTACAGACACAGCTGGAGAAAGGGCCTCTGGTTGTGTGTTGTAGCAACATTTCTTTTTGAAGCGACTCCTTTTATTCAAAACAAGTCTAAAATAACCAGGAAGGCTGAAGTTGGGTATTTGTGGAGAAACTCTCTGAACGTGGTTCCAGGCGAGGAGGCCGCCGTGCCACTGTGGGCCACGCAGGAGAGCTGGCCTGAGTGAGTGTGGAGCTGTGCCAGGCTCTTCCGGCTGGGTTAGGCTGCCGCAGAGACCCTGGCACCGTGCCCGGCCACCTTCTCTCCCCTTCCCATGCCTCCCCAACTCTCCCCCCAGGCATAGGCTTTTCCCGGAGTTAAGAGTTGCATGTAACCGTCCAGAACTTTTGGAAAATCCAGGAACTAAGCGAGACACGGAGCCTGCTGCCTCTCAGAATCCTGCGGCCTCCTGGGGCTGCTGACAAAGGGGCCTGTTTGTCTAACTTTAAAAGTCCCAGAGTTAAAATGAATTGGGGGGGGGGTGCGGTGCTGTAAATGCGAGGGGGCCGAGAGGAGGGCTGACTGTGGGAGAAATTTGATGCTGGAGACAAACAGGCCAGTAAATTTGCCTTTGACGTAATTTGCAGCGTTCACCCCCCCCCACCCCGACTTTTTTTTTTAAGGAGCCTGGCCTCCCTGGTATCCCCGTGCGGGCTGGTGGGATTAAAGGGTTTCGCTTCCATCTCTGAGGGATACATTTTCCAACTCTGTGGGATTTTAAAAATATCTTATTAAGGGAGTCCTAAGAGGCATGAGTGTGTGTGTGGGGAGGGTGGTTCGTGACTCACTGGGAATTAAAATGTGAGATTTTCTGGAGGTGCTCTAAGGCAGGGGAGGGTTGGGAGTTTACACCTATTGGCCCGGTTAGTTGGAATCGGTCCAGGGAGGAGGAGAAGAAAGCTCACACAGGGCAGTCCCATCCTGTGTCTCCATTCAGGAATGGGCTCCAGGAGCTTGGGGGACACCTCGGGGCCTGCAGAGTATTAGGGAAGCCAGGGCCTTCCTGGGCTTCCTCCTCCCCCTGCCCTCCCAGGAGTCCCCCAGGAGCTGACCTGGGGGTCAGGCCGCTCTACCCAGCACTCAGCAAGGGAAGGATTTCAATGAAAGCAGAGGAGGAGGCGGAGAGAGGCAGTGAGTGAGCAAGGGAGGGGAGGCAGCACGAGCAGTGGAGAAAGAAAGAAATGGGCTCAGAAAGGAGAGGTGTGGAGCCACCCCTCTCCCACCCACCTCTTGTCCCCTCGGAAGGGTCTCAGAACAGATGGCTCAACCTCAGGCTCTCAGGCACTTCTCTGCTTGCAGATTCTATCCTGGTTCTGCAACGATGTAAGCAGGTTGGTGCCTCAGAGAGCAGGCCTGGAGCCTGGCCACCCTTTTTGGCCCAGGCCGATAGTGCAAGACCTGCCAGGGTCCCTTCAACCACCCCCCTGAGGCCTGGAGAAAGGCCCCGCATCCCCCGGTGAGGTCCTTACCTGGAACTGGGTGAACTCTGGGGTTCCAGCATTGTGGGTGCAGTTCATTTGTAACATATGTGTATGATCTAAAGCATAAAGCTCTGTAGACCCCTGGTGAGGCTCTTCAGAGGCTGTTCTCCCATTTATACCACTGATTATTGTAATAGGTGGGATCTGGGTGATCACAGATAATGTATTTTTACTTCATATGGTGTGAGCTAGCCCCTTAATGGTAACTATTTTAAACAACACACCACACCGACACCCATACTAATAGTCTTCCCTGGTTACTTTGTAAAAGAATTCTGGGCTTACCCAGCTGCCCTGAGAAGATTCATTAGCCTATCCCCTCCAACCCAGGGGCATCCTCCTTCCAGGGATTTCAGTCATCCAGAAACATCTAAAGGTAACTGCTTTCCATGGCAGAAGTCTGCTAGATTTAGGGGTCGGTGGCCAGGTTGAAGACGGCTGTTTTTTCTGCCTAGCCTTTGAGGGGTTATTGGGCCTTTGGGGGAGGAGGGTCCAAGAGGCAGGCCCAACGTGATAGCACCAACTGTCTCTTGGAATTTCTGGTCGGGGCTCTATTAGTGTCAGGCTCTGAGCTCAAACCGAGGCATCCGCGAGTGAGCTGCCCTTTAGTTTACACTGAGGGTTTCCCTGGGTAGATGGGTGTCGGCTTATTGCGCATAAATACTGGCGGCTTCAGGGAAACCTTGGCTCGAGCTCCACCTGGCCCCAGCTTAAGCGCCTTCAATGGTGCCTTGCTGGACCAGATGCTCCTGCAGATAAACCTGGACGACCCGTCCCGCCCTGGCTGCTTACCTAGCAAGGGGCCTCCGGCTCCTATTTTACCGGGCTGGGGGCAGTGAGTGGGAACCACGGAGTGGGGAGCAGGGTGGGGGAGAACCACCAACTCTTCCCTTGGGGACCCGGCAGGCTGGCTTTCCTCTCCAGCCAGTCTGTATCCAGCTTCCTTCCTCCACTCCCGGGGGTCATCAGCGGAAACGCATCACAGGGAGCCCAAGCCCCTTCGAGGGCACCACCTGGGGACTGGTGGGATCAGGAAGGCTCCACCAGCCCCTCCCTCAGGGCAGAAAGGGAGTACCGCCCAGCAAATGGAAGTGCGGCGCTCATTGGTCTCTGAAAATCTCTGAGGCCCCCCGCAAAGTCGGGCGCAGAGGTGAGTGGCGCGGGTGGTTGCCTCGGGAAGGTCAGCCAGGAGCAAAGCTGGGGGCCAGCGCAAGGCTGGGGATTCCACTTGGCCTAATGCATGGCACTTTTTTACCCTCTCCCATTCCCCCTCCGGCCCACTCTGCTCTGCTCTCGCCCGGAGGGGGCCCCTCCCGGTCTCTGCGACCCCAGTGCGTTAGCAGCCGCGCAACCCCTGGCTGGGAGTGCGGGGGGAGGGGGGCGCAGGGTGGTTTGTGTTGCGAGGCCTGACAGAACCTTCTGTGTGCGGCGGAGGGAGGAGGCTAATGCATAATGCACAGCGCCTGGAAGCCCGGCCATTAGCGGCCTGTCGGTGACACAGACAAACGACTGAGAGAGAGGGAGGAGATCCAGCTCGCTCTGGAGTTTAAATATACCAGCGTGGAGGGGAAACGCCATGATTTAAAAGTGTGTGTTTGCAGACACTCGCATATATTTTAATGATTTCCAGCAGGCCGTGCATCCCAGTCTTGCATCCCCCTCCCCAAAAGGGGGATGTATATGGGGAGGAGGAATGAAGGCAGAGTGAGAGGCCTCAACCCAAGACCCACCGCCGGCTTTTGAGACAAGAAGGGAAGGAGAAATTGGTAAACGCAGCACCAAGAAAGCAAGGCCTAGGGAAAGCCACAAGCCCAAGGCCATCCCCAGAATTTTTTTTTTTTTAATCTGGCCATCGAAGCCTTCCATCCCAGACTGGACCCTCTTCGTAGTACTAGAAAGGCTTGGGAGAAAGAATAAATCCTGTCACCCTTGTCCCCCCTCCCAAGCGCCCACATTTTGAATCTTCCTTTTCCACTGACAATCCAGAGACCTCCTTCCTCCCCGTTTAACACACCAGTGTTTTTTAGCAATTAAGGCGAGAAGGGGGTGGGGATAAAGATAAGCCAATTTTTTTTCCGCCATGCAAGTGTGAAAGATAAGATAACGCTAAGCTGGGGCAAAGCGGCTGCTTACAACCTCCCCTCAGCGATTTTGATCGGTCACTTCTTATCTCGCAAAAATGCTCCTTTCGAAAACTGCATCAAAAAAAAAAAAAAGGCAAGAAAGAAAAAGGCCGAGGGAAAGCATTTTCATTTGGAAGTGACATTTAAAACCCACCTCCTCTACACCAGCAACCCCTTCTTGATCCGTGGGGCTCCCCAGGAAAAGTCGCACCTTGACTACAGGGTTTCAGGCTTTCTCGTGAGGGGGGGCAGGATTACTAGTGTAATTAGGTTGAATAAAACCAAGGATGCGTGAGTTGGATTTATCCTGCATCCAACCCCAAGCTTGCAGCCGGGTTTTCTTCTCTTAGTTGCTGACCAGTGTTTGTGTTTCTCCATCGCGTTCGCGTGTTGAAACTAAACAGCTAGTTATATTTGGGAGGGTCATATAACTATGTCAACACTACGTGGTTGTTAATGCGAAATAATAAGAAACTCTGCTGGTTTTTGCAGGCCCCTGTAAAGGAAGGAAAAGGTATCATGCACCCCAGAACCCGAGAACTCTCAGCCCCACCGCACTCTCTGGGAGTTTGATAAAAATCCTCCCCACCCACCCTCCCGCACAAATATATTAAAAAGGGGTTTTCGGAAGATTTCGTATTTGTTTAGGGAGGTTTCGGTATTGAACTCCAAGCCCGGGGGGGGGGGGTGGCCTGTAAACTGCCCCTCTCCCCATCCAGGGCACGGGCTCCAGATCGCCAACATCAGGGCGGGCGCCCCAGGCCGAGTGGCTGAGCCTCCGTGCCCACCTCCGGCTTAGAGCTCCAAGGCTCCAGCCACTTCACCCCCCATCCCGGGTTCGCGCCTCGGCGCTGGATGCACACGGAGTCTGCCCCCTCCGGGCCAGGCTGCGCGACCTAAAGCCCGGGGCCGGCCGCGGCCGGATTGTCCCCCGGGGAGCCGAAACCGCCGAGCGGGGAAACCCCTCCTCTCGCCCTTCCCCGAAAAGCCTGGCCGCGGCGTAGGCGCCGAGCTGAGCGGGCATCCGCTGACAGCCGGGCCTCACGTAAGGCCTACACGCGTCCCATTAGTCAGCCTGAGTTCCCCTCGGGCGAGCCGTCTGGCGCGGCCCCAAGGCCGGGCGCGGGCGGGGAGGGGTGCGGGGCCGCAGCGAGCCGGGACCGGGGCGGGGGCGCGGGCTCTGCGGGACCCGACCGGGCTCGGTTCCGCGTTCCTGGGCCCGCGGGTAAGCTGAGCCGCCGGGGCAGGCCGCTCCCTAGCTGGCGCCGAGGCGCCGAGCTGCGCTTCACGTGCCCGCCATATCAGCGGCGGCGGCGGCGGCGGCGGCGGCGAGGAGAGGGGGCAGGGAGGCGCGCCGCAGCTCCCGCGGGGTCCCCGGCCCCCGCCTCCCCCTCCGCGCTGGGGGCTGGGCCGGGACCACTCCGCAGCCCCCGTCCCCGCTCCCGACAGGGAGCGGGGCTGCCAGATGCCAGGAGGCTGCTAGGGCGCTGCTCCGAAAGCTGCGCGGAGGCTGCAGCCAGGGGAGGGTGCTCCTCGCGGCCGCCCCGGGAACTTCCCAGCCGCCCCGCCGCCGCCGCCGCCGCCGCTGCCGCCGCCGCAGTCACCGGGACCGGAAGCCCTTGCGCCGCCCCGAGCGGCCTCTGCTGGCCCCCAGGGTTGTTCCAGACGAGGGCTGGCCGCGCGTCACCCAACATCCCTCCTGGCCCCAGGCGGCCTCCCTCGCCCCGGGACATCCCCAATTAAGCCCGGAGGACCCTTCTCGCGGTCCAGTGAGACCTCCTTCGGTGGCCGCCGTAAGAGCCACCCCCCACCCCGCCCCGCCCCCAGTCCCAGCCTCGCAGCTGGGACGGGAGGGGCACGGAGCCGCCACTCCGGCCGGGCAGGAACACCTGCTCCCGGGGCCCTGCAGCTGGGCGCGTGGTGCCGGGAGAGGCTGCCTACTGTTGTGTGCAGAGATCGCGGAGAACACGGGGCTCCGAAGCTCTGGGCCAGGCGCAGCCGCGTCTCGGCCGCCCCCATCTCCCACCCCTTCTGTGCGACCAAGCTCGAAGCCTGGGGACTCGGGGCTCCTGGGGGATCGAAGGGCCGCCACCCCTGGGATCCGACTTCTGTCCTTAAGAGGTCGTTCGCGAAACAGATGGGGCAAGACCTGTTTTGGGAGCCTTCCCGGTGTCCGCCCCCGCTCTCCAAACCAGACACACTCATCTCCCCTCGGCCCGGACTCTAGCCTTCGGCGGGGGACGAGAGTAGGTCATGGCGGCACTGGCACCTCCTCCACCACTCCCCCCCCCCGCCCCGAAGGGACTGGTATGGGGTTCAGACTTTGCCACTCCGCGTGGGGAGGGTGGATGGACCCTCCGCATCTTCTCCGTGCCCCGAGGAGATCGGGCGGCCCAGATGACCCGCGCTGCTTGCCCTGCCTCACCCCCCCTCCCCCGTTCCGCCCTCCCCGGGCTCCTGGCCCAGGGCCCGGCCGGGGAAGGCGTTGTTTTGCCAGCGGGGGCCGAGCGAGTGCGCAGAGAAAAGCCTCCCTGCTCTAATGAGAGTGCACACAGCGCTGCAGCGAGGAGGATGATTACCCGGCGGGCGGGGGGGCGCAGGCCCGGGCCGCGGGCGGCGTGTGCGGCGGCCCCGCGGGCCCGGAGTCCCCGCCTGTCTGGCTGCTAATCGCACGCTTTCTGCTGTTACGGAGGCAGGCGGGAGCCGGCGGCCGAGCCCAGCGCCGGCGACTCGGCGGGTGACACGGAAACATGGCGCAGCGCCCCTCCCCCGCCCGCCCTCCCCGCGCTCCCGCCTCCCGCCTCGCACTTCCTCCCGCCCGCGCGGCTTTTGCAGTTCTAATGCTCTGCTGTCGGCCCGGCACCATTACGCTAGCAGCCGCTTCTCGGCGGCCCCGCGCGTCTCTTTCCCCTTTGTTTTCCAGGTCTATAGAAAACGTTTGCTTTTGTCCCGAGCTCTCGTTAAACCAAACTT
Organism: Canis lupus familiaris; assembly: GCF_011100685.1. Lineage (NCBI taxonomy): Eukaryota > Metazoa > Chordata > Mammalia > Carnivora > Canidae > Canis > Canis lupus. The sequence goes on from NC_049260.1 coordinate 34,817,636, forward strand.
GTGGTGGCAACGGAAGGCGGTGCGGGCGGGGAGGGGCCCGGGGATTTTGGCAGCAGCCGACCAGAGCGTGGTGGAAACTTCTCTCGCTGGGTTCCCCGCCACCCCGCCTTCCCCCCTCCCCCCTCCCCTCACACACACAGGCCAGCCGGCCTGCCGACGCTTCCCCCTTTTCCCCCGAGAGGCCTCGGCGCTCCAGGAAGGAGATCTGGGCCAGAGGGGCTGTGACCAGGGGTGAAGAGCCTAGGGTGCGTGCCTGTGAGCTCCGAGTCTTGGGGCACGCGGTAACCTCGATCCTTGCAGCCCTGACTGTCCTCTCTCCCTCCCTTTGGTCATTCGGGGCTTTGTATCAGCTGGTGGAAAAGGAAGGGGAGGGAAGAGAAGAAAGTGGTTTGTGTGTGGCTTTTCTATTAAGGGTTTGTTGGAATCTCTCACCCCCAACTGTACAGGCTCCTTTATAGGATCTAGGGCGAGAAGGAGGGGGGATAAGCGGGGGCTCCACAGGGGGTAAGGGTCAGGAACCTAGACCTGGGAACTGGATCTTACTCTACTGGCCGACTCCGCCACATGGCCCGCTTGAAGGGTGGGGCGACCCTGCAGAGTCGTGGACGGTTGGGCCGGGTCCCTGGATCCAGGAAACGCCAGACCTCCCTCCCCTGGGCAAGAGCGCAGGTCCCCCCTGGCGTGCTCCCCAGCCCAGCGCGCACGCCTTGGCTCTCCGCACCGGAGCTGCTCAGGCGGCAATTTTTTAAGCCTGCAATTAAGCGAGGCGTCGCCGTGTCCTCTGCTAGTGTCGATCCTGTCAGTCGCACATGGCCTTGGTGCTCCGGTCCGAGGCCCCGCGATTAGTCACAGGCTCGCTTCACTCCTTCCCTAATCCGCCTCTGCAGGCAGCCTGGGGACGCGGCCGACTTGGCGGCGCTGGCAGGGAGCCACCGCGCGGGGCGGGCCGCCTGGCCAGTACCAGCCCCGCTGCTCCCGAGCCGGCGTGGGCCCCAGGGTGCGGGTTGGGACTCCCTCCCCCTTCACAGCCCCCAGGCAGGGGCGGCGGCGCCCCTCCTCCTCTCGCCCCACTCCCGGGCCTGCGAGATCTATTTGTGTGGTGTCATTTGCATAAAAATAGGACAAGTGTTTCAGTGCGTTCGAACGCGGGAGGCGAAATCCTTATTGATGTGTCTGTGTGCAGCCCTCGGTTGTCGGAGCGGTTTGATTTAGGGTGTTTGTGTTGCCTTCTGCGAGAAATGAGAGGAAATCCTGCGCAACGCCTTCGGCGGCCGAGGCCCCCCAGAGCATCGTCCCCCCTCTGCGCGGCCCAGAACGGTGCACCGCCTGGACCCCAGCGCGCCGAGTCCACAGCGAGCAGGTTGTGGGCCAGGCGGGCGGCCCATTATGACTCATAAAACCGGGCGGCCTAATCACCAGCTGCCAACCCGTTTACGTGTGGCGCTTCCCAATGCTCCCTTCGCCCGGCCCGGGCCTCCAGCGGGCTCGCTCAGGACACGGCTAGAGCCGCTCAGTTGGGGCTACCCAAGTGGCCACTCCTTCCCGTCTGCAGCGCGGCTTCCCATCCCGGGCGACCCCCGCTCTCCTGGCCTTTGCGCCGCTCGCCAGCAACTCCTCAGCTTGGACAAATAGCTGGGAGGGCGCCGGCCGCGCGGAGCCAGTAAATCAATCATTAACTCCCCGGCGAGGCCTGGCTAGCGGAGGGAGGGAGCAGCGGCCGGAGCCGAGTGCGCGGGGGAGCGCAGGGCCCCCACCCCGGGCTGGGAGCGGTCCACGCGCCAGGGTACAGGGTGCGTGAAGGCGGGTAACCCCAGCGCCTCACGATCCCCTCCAGAAGCTTCGTCCTGCCGGGCCTCTCACGCCCGCACCTTGCCTCGCCGGGCAGGTCGGGTTACTGTGCGGCCCCGGGGCGGGCTTGAACATTAACGAGGCGCCCGGGGCCTCGCGGCCTGCTCTCCCCAAGAGAGCCTGCCGCGCTTGGGCAAGCTCCTCAGATCCGGTTGGGCTCCTCCAGACTCGGGTTTGCCAAAACAAACTCATCGCCCCCGTGCCAACCGGCCTCCCCGCGGCGCCCTCCCCACGGAGCCCACCGTGGGGCGGCACGCAGGGGGTTAAGAGCTCCGATTCGCCCTGGCTCCTCAGCGGCGCTGAGGAAACGCTGATCAAAGTGCTTACGGGGAAGGAAACACACGCACACTCGGGCCTGGGTGGTAGGAGGCCGACTGGAGAGACGGCTCCGAGCCGCCTACCTCGACCCGCTTCCCACACTCTCGGGAACGCGGTGGCGGCGGCGGCGGCGGCGCTGGCCCGCGCGATCCTCCTGGCGGAGCTCCGCGCAGCGGGGCCGGGAGGACGGCGGCGGCGGCGGCGGGGGGGGAGAGGGGGTGGGAGGCGAGCCCGGGCTGCGCGCCAAGAGGCCCGGAGCCGCAGATTAGTCACCGCTCGGCTCAGCACTCACGGGTGCGCCGGGAACCGGGAGGGCAGGCGTCGGCCCCGCTCAGCCGGGCTCCGGGGGCCTCGGCGCCACGGCGCGGGTGCCCCGCCCCCACCCCCGCGTGCGCCCGGCGCGGCTGCATGGACTCTCGGGGGGCCGGCGCTGCCGAGATCCACTTGTCAGTTCAAGGGCAGGACAGAAACTCTGCAAGCGGAGTCTCGCGAACAGGAAATTTCTCATTGACAAGGTGCTGCCCCTCCCCCACGCCCGGCTTCAAAACAAAACAAAAACCCAGCGCGAGCGGCCAACTCGGCCCGCCACGACCTGCACCCCTCTGCTGCGCCGGTGACCCCGCTTCTCGGCCCCGGCCGGGGGAGCCGAGAACTCGCCGAGACCCGGGCCCCGAGCGCAGGCGGCGGCCGACGAACAGGCCCAGCGGGCAGCTTCGGCTCGGGCCCCACCGAGGGCGCCCCGCTGCCACCCTCCAGGGCCCGGGCAGGGGCGGGCGGGGGCGCTGAGCCCGGGAGGCCTCACGCCTTCCCGGGGTCTGAAGCCGGCGGAGCGCTTCCGCGGGGCTGGAGACCGGCGGGTCAGCGGGTCCCCGAGGGCGTGGGGGTGGGGAGGCGGCGCGGCGCCGCCGGCTGGGCGAATCCCGCGGCGGAGACCCGAGAGGGCGGCGAGCTCGGCCTGGCAAAGTTCCTGCTCAAACTCCATGTTTAGAAACTCCAGCGGCGTTGCGGGAGGCCGGAGAGAGCCAGCCCGCGCGGACCGTGCGGGGGCGGCCGGCACCCGCCTTCCACTCCCGGGGCGGGGGGGGGGGGGGGGTCCGTGCTCCCCTGCTCCCCCCACTCGGGCGGACTGAGAAGTCTGTCTAGAGGGCGAGGAGGGCCGGGGCCCCGGGTTCATTCTTTTGTGTGTGTGCCCCTCTCCTTCCTACACACGCTAAAGGAAATTTCTAAACCCTTGTCATTTATTGAATTCAGCCAGGAGAGGAAGCCTTTTAGGGACCCTGATATTCAGGGTAATTTCGTATTTGACACATGTAAATACTTAGTACTCTCAGGTAAGGTCAAATTATTTATCATCTTAATTTATATTTCAATAGGCCTACAATTTGGAGGCGCGAAATGCCTCCTTATGAATCATTATGGTCTATTAGGGGAAGTAATGTATAAACAGCACTATTTGGGAGGGAATCACTTATGTTGACATTTAAATGGCTCTTCAATAGTTAAAAAAAAAGACATTCGAGTGCCTTTGATTAAATATACAATTTACAAGACCATCAGAAAAGCCATCAGGAATATAAATTCTTCTTGGGATTTTTATTTATTTCTTTCTGATTTTTTTTTAAGCCTTCCAGGGCACGCACGTCATTTAATCCCTATGGGAAAATTACAAATTTCAGGCAAAATATCCTCTGCTCTCCCCAGCTAATGTCTTAGAGGAAACCCAGGGAACCACTGGAAATGTGAGCCAACTCCACCAGCAAGGCAGGCCAGTGGGAAGTTGGGAGATCTTTGTACCTAGGAAACAGAATCAACCACTTTCTAACAATATTGCAACTGATCTGTGAAACATAGTAGCTTCCCTGCTGGACTAGAACCTTTCTTTTGGCCTGAGTCCATCTATCCATCTATCCATTCATCCATCCATCCATCCTGGTGCTTCCACAGCACCCATATCAGGGGTCATACCATTTGAAGTCATCCTCCTACACCTGCTAAAGTATCACAGCAGAGGCTCTTCCGGACTGCCCCCTCCCCCAACTCTATGCACTCTTTATTGAATTACCCTGTTGTATTCATTCCCTTGAAGCATCTCCCATCTTCAGAATGCCCTTCCTTGACCCCACCTCTCCTTCCCCGGCTCCCTATTTATCTGTTCCCTTGCACAGCTGTACTTCTTGAAAGAGGTGTCTACAGCTATGTGGCATTTCTATTTCCTTACCTCCAGTGCACTCAAGATCAGCTAGTTTTGAAGTTATTCTATGATTTGGGGAAAATTGTAGCTTTGTCTGTAACAGCATTAGATGAGAAACAACCGACTTGTCCAGTAATGACATTGATGGTACGTGCATAGGATGAAATATTCTGTGGCTATTTTAAAAATTAAGATCTGCTCTGTGAACTGATACAGAATGAAACCTTCAGGTCTTTTTTTTTTTTTTTTTTTTTCCTTCAGGTCTATTGTAACGAGAAAAACAAGGTGCAGAAGGAAGTGGTGTGTATAGTATGCTACAATTTGGGTATGTTACACTTTGGATAAAAACAAAGTAGGGGGGAATATAGACACGTCTCTATTATGTGCAGGAAACATCTTCAACACTGCTGGGGAGCACCCCATCACTACCATTTTCTTTGTACATGTGCATGCCCTCCTCCTTCGTTTTATTTTTAGAAATGGGTATAGCATAAACTGTTTTCTGTTTTGCCTATTATCACTACATCTCACAGATCATTTTCTAGCAGCATGGGAAGATGGGCCTTATCTGTGCCAAGGTTGGTGGAGTTTCATTATATATAGATACATCATGTATCACATTCGTCAAACTACACCAGCCTCCCTGGCCATTCTGCAAAGATCCTCAAAATCACCGGTCACTTCCTTGTTGCCAGTCCTTCCTTTGGCCTCAGAAACACTCAACACCCCTGACTACACCCCCTCAAACTGCTCTTGGCTTTCCTGATGCCACAGACACAGGTTTCCATCCTGCCTCTGACCTTCTTTCTAGGTTCTTCTATATAGGTTCTTCTCTATGCTTTACTACTTGCTTTGGGCCTGGATGAGATTGGGGGAGGGGGAGAGGGGAGGATCCAGGCCCATGGCTTTATTTTTTTTTTAAGATTTTATTTATTTATTCATGAGAGAGGCAGAGACATAGGCAGAGTGAGAAGCAGGCTCCATGCAGGAAGCCTGATGTGGGACTCGATCCCTGAACTCCCTGGACTCCGGGATCATGCCCTGAGCCAAAGGCAGACGCTTAACCGCTGAGCCACCCAGGCATCCTAGCCCATGGCGTTAAATACCATCTATTTGCTGATGATTTTTACATTCCAGCCCCCCACCCCCACCATTCCACACCCCCTATATCAAGCTGCAGACCTGACATCTCAACTTGGCAATCTATGTCCGGTTTAATAATGACAATAGCTAACATTTGCATAGTGCAGGCAGTACTCCTCTAGTAAGCACTTTATGTAAATTGACTATTAATCTTTATCCACATTTTGCAGATGAGGAAACTGAGAAAGGCTACAAAACATTCCCAAGGTCACTCAGAAAATGCTGGAGATGGGATTCAAACCCATGCAGTTCTATCTCCTGTTCGCAGCCATTCTCTTCACTGCCTCCAGGCCTGTGTAGAACTGAATTCTTTTTTAAAAAAGATTTTATTTGTTTATTCATGAGAGACACAAAGAAGGCAGAAACATAGGCAGAGGGAGAAGCAGGCTCCCTGCGGGGAACCTGATGTAGGAGTGATCCTAGGACCCCAGGATGAAGACCAGAGCCAAAGGCAGATGCTCAACTACAGAGCCACTCAGGTGCTCCAGAACTGAATTTTTAAAATCACGAATTAATCTACCAATATGTGCGGGTATTCACTAAATGCCAGGACCTGTGGCAGGTGCTGGGGAAAGAATGATAAACAGGACAAACTCTCCCTTAAAAGGGGAAATGGGCTCTTTGCTTGGAACCTGCCCTTTGTCCCAATTCCCTCCCCTGTTGAGGAAAATCTCTCAGCCACTCAAGTACTGAAAGCAGAATCCTGGGGGGGAGGGGAAGAGGAGTGGTCATTCTTGTCGCATCTCCTTCCTCTCCCACTTCACCTTTTAGTGGCAGGGCTGTTTCTACTTCCAAATGTCCTGTCCAATAAACCTACTTCCCATTCTCCCACATCCACTTTAGGCCAGGCCATGATCTTCACTTGCCCATGATTATTGGGCGCCCGGCTGGCTCATTAAGTAGAGATTCAATTCTTGATCTCTGGGTTGTGAGTTCAAGCCCCAAGTTGCATGTAGAGATGACTTACAACTAACATCTTTTTTTTTTTTTAAGATTTTATTTATTTATACATGAGAGACACACAGAGAGAGAGAGAGGCAGAGACACAGGCAGAGGGAGAAGCAGGCTCCACACAGGGAGCTCGACGCAGGACTCGATCCCGGGTCTCCAGGATCACACCCCGGGCCGAAGGCAGTGCTAAACCGCTGGGCCACCAGGGCTGCCCACAACTAACGTCTTTAAAAAATAATAATAATAACCAAAGATTATGATTCCAGCCGGTCTCTGTACTGCCACTGTCAGCCCCCATCTGACCCATCTTCCACAGCAAGATGGTACTGAGTCAATATCCTATATCACAGCAAGAGAAGAAACCGAGTGTTTAAGAGAGCAAGACAATTGTGGGTGTGTGCTAAAGGAAAAGTGGGGGAGAGGGTCCCCGGGCCTGCTGGGAGTGGCTCTGTAGTTCTCTCAAGGATTGAGTTGTTGGAAGAATTTGAAAAAGGGAAGGATGAATCCAGAAGAGCCATTATTGTCTGGGAACGTCCAAGGGAGGCCCCATGGGAGCACAGGGGGCAGACCCACAGGTCTCTGCCAGAGAAGCCAAGGTTCCTGGGTGTGCCCATTGGGGGGGAAGGCCTTGGACATCCTTGGTATCCTTGCTAAGAGCCACAGACTATTATCCTCAGGAGATGAGTGAGGGACAGTCAAAAGCAAGCCAGAAACCCAGAGCCAAAACCAGAACCTCCTTAGAGCACCTTGCCTATTGCCAATCATCTGGTCTTGACTTGGTGGCAAAAGATTGTGACTAGCTTTCTTCTCAAGACCCTTCAGAAACCTTACGAGTGGGTTCTGGTCACACTTGACCTTAGGCAATTGGAGTTCTACTCTCATTTCCACACCATTTGACTTCTAACAGTAACTGTGCCACTGCGACACACTTGGTAGCAAAGCAGGTCTTTTTTAACAATGAATAATTCCTACATGATAAAAATAGCAACTGTTTATTGAGGGCTTTTGCTCTTTGCAGTTACTTTATTGGCTGCATTTCCAATATGTTTGTGTATGTACATCCCATAAGCCCCCCAAATAATCCTATGGGTGAGGTATTACTATTCACACATTATAGTCAGGGAAACGGGAGCTCTTACAATTGCCCTCCAAAAATACCAGCTTATCTGGCCGAGTTTGGCTACAGGGGATTTCTACCTGACTCCGAATCTGAGCTCTTTCTAGCCAAGTAGACGGTTCGCCTCCCACACACAGGCACCATTCCCCCAAACCCTAAACTATTTCTGGGATCAGATCCTACATAGCTTCTCTAATCGTGTCCTTCTGGGGTCGTCCTGGCAACTGGCCAACAGCAGCAACTATCACAAAAGGAGTTTGTTTCTTTCTGGGATCAGCAGGTCTCAGATGATCTGTTGTGTTCACCATGGGAACCTAAGAGTTTATCATCTGAATGAAGAGTTGCCTTCTTCCCAGCTAAGCTTTGAAAAAGTCCGGGACCAAGTTCAAGGGAAGGCCTTGCTCCCCAGAACAAGCAGGTTCCCTAGCTCTGTTTGGCTAAATTACAGCTCAGTGTTTGGCAAGATTATAAACCACCTTGCCCTTTCATACTTCTGGGCAACATTGTTGTTTTTTTCCTCCCTTCTCCTGTTCTGAGGTTTTTTTTTTTCTTTTTAAATTTTTAAAAAATATTTTATTTGTTCATGAGAGACACACACACACACACACACAGAGAGAGAGAGAGAGGCAGAGACATAGGCAGAGGGAGAAGCAGGGTCCCCGCAGGGAGCCTGATGTGGAACTGGATCCCAGATCCCAGGATCAGGACCTAAGCCTAAGGCAGGCGCCCAACCGCTGAGCCACCTGCCTTGAGTTTTGATAAACACTACTCTGCTCTTAGCACCGGGGGAGCCAGAGCAGGGGAAAAGATGATCCAGGAAGAACACCACACACACCCCTTCTGAAGCTGGACAGTTCTTGAGATTTAGGGAGAAGAGGGTCACTAGCTTTTTCCAGCTCTTACAAGAAACAATAGCTAGGGGGCGGCCCCGGGTGGCTCAGCGGTTTAGCGACACCTTCGGTCCAGGGCCTGACCCTGGAGACCCAGGATGGAGTCCCGCGTCGGGCTCCCTGCACGGAGCCTGCTTCTCCCTCTGCCTGTGTCTCTGCCTCTCTCTCTCTCTCTCTCTCTCTGTGTCTCTCATGAGTAAATAAATAAAATATTTTTTAAAAAAAGAAACAATAGCTAGGGTTTATTAAGAGCTTAGTGTCCGCCAGGCACAGTTCTAAACACTTTATATGCACTAGTAATCTCATTTCATAGAGAAAACCACCCTATAATAAAGGTGCTATTATTCCCATTTCACAGATGAAGAAACTAAGACTTGAGAGGATAATTAACTAGTCTACTTGCCTGGGCACTCATCACCTGATTCCTAGAGCCCAAACTTTTATCCACGCAGTCTTTCAGACTTTTCGGGCCCCCTGTGGTCAGCTTCATTACTCTGCCAATTGCACAGGCTCACCACAATTGGGTGCTTTATGCAGATCTGAAGGAAATGGCCTTCACGGCATCCTGGCACACCAAGGATGTCCCCTGAGGACATAATGGTCCCTCAGGTCCTTCTGAGGTATGTCTTCTCTTGAGTAGCTGTCCAAGATGAGACCCCATTCGGGGCGCGCGGAAACTCTGCTAGGATCCCCGCTCCAGAGCGTGGTCATCCCTGCCCTGCTCTTTGACAAAGCACACTGGCAGTCCATGGGTGCCCTCACCGGTTCAATGCCAGCGGCTGCACGGGGACCTCTCTGACCTGCTCGCTGGCACAGGGAGCGCAGAGGAGGGAAGATCAATCTCCAAGATAATTTAGGTTCTGTCTTTGCTCGATCCAGCCTCTGTCCTCTGCTCTAGGGCTGACGACTATGATTAATGCACCACCGAGTATTTCCTCTCGTCGGCTTCTTCCCTGCTTTGGGGTTTATTTTACAGCCGTTGCCAGAGTTTCTCCTCTGAAGAGAGTAAATACTCAGAGACTGGAGCACAGCCCTTGGTGTTACTCAGAGAGCGTCGCAGGCGGCAGGTGGCACTGGGCCATTTCTAGAGTAGGTGATGTGACTGTTTGGGGTTCAGCGTTAACCCACTACCTCCACTGACGGAAGCCTAATCTTTTAATTATTCTGAAAATACCAAGAATAAGGGTTGCGGGGAAGGCAATTAATAGGATCACACTGTCTATTCCTCATTTGTAATTATATATTATTATTTTTTGCCCTACTTTGTTCCAATAATGATTTAAGGATGCTTCCAAAGATACACAAAACCCAGCAAAGATAAATAGAAAAAATGGGACATGAATTATAATGTCATGCCTGCTCACAACATCTTTGCCCCGGTCCACAATATAGAACTGAATTCATAGCACCTTTCAAAAATGAGGGAATTCAACTCTTTTGGTGGCAACACTGGACTCTTTATAAAGTGAGGGGTTGGTATGCAGGAATGGAAAGAACCATGGAGGGGACAAGAGATCTGGTTCCTAAAGCTGGCTCCCTGGGTGTGTGACCTTGGGTGAGTCACTCATCCTCTCTGGATTTGGGATTCTGGGATTCTCAAGTGTCTCTGCCAATCTCAATCTCTGGGGTGCCTCCTCCCTCTCTCTGAACCTCTAACCCCTGCCATCATGCAGGTGGAAGCAAGAACTGCCCATCTGGCAGCAAGCACCCTAGGAATGAAGCTCCCCCCCCCCCACACACACACACTGGAAAAGCTTCGCAGACCCTGGGACAATGAAACTCCAAATGTCTCTTCCCCCAAGGCAAGGACCTCACCTCCTTCCAATCTTTAGCTAACAGAGACTCCCAGAAGAGCCCAGGTGGCCTGGAGGATGTGCGTTAGGGAGGCAGGAGTCACGCCCCTCCAGAGCTTCAGTCTCTCCCTCCTCCAAGGAGGCGGGCAAGGGAGAGCTACTTTCTTTTCTCCTCTTGCCATTTAAGACCCTCTTCTATATAACCTGGTCCATCTCTCTAGATCCAGCCTCGTGTTCCCTTCATTCCCTCCTGTCTTCCACTTTGTTATCCCTTGCAGCACCGAACACAATGCTTAGCACGTCATTTGTGCAAAACATCCACAATAGCCCTCCCCTACCCCCCCACCCCCACGTCTCCGTGGGCCCTCTACTGCTTCTACTAAGGGATTCTCCAAGATTTCCTCGAAGGATTCCACAGGCCAGAGGGATCTCCGGAATCTCAGTCTTCATTACCTGCCTCGAGTGGGCAGCTGCCTGGGAAGATTCTTTTATACAAAGCCAGCACGGGCGACATGGGTTCACCCCATGAAAGACATGCTACACAAAAGAACACGCACACTAGGATTCCATGTACATCAAGTTTTCAAGTGGGCAAAGCCAGTCTAAAGTGGAAGCCAATCTAAGGTGTGCCAGAAGTCAGCGCTGGGGCTGCGGTAGAGGGAGGAGCACGAAGGGGAATTGGGGGGGTGGGGGGGAATATTCTGCATCTTGATCTGGATGCAGGATACACGGGTGTGTTCAGCTTGTAAAAATTCATCAAGCTGTACACTTAGGATTCATCCACTTTAATGTCGGTGCACTGCACTTCAATAAAATGTTAACAAAATAAAAAAAATACAATAAAGCAAAACGTCCAGAAACAAAAGGGGGGAGAAAGAATACGGCTTCTAATTGTATTAGAGCTCTGTGTGGGAGACCTGGCTGCAGGAGGGTGGGGACACTCTCTGGTGGAGTGAGGCTGGGAGAGAACAGGGCAGCGAGGTTATTCTAGACACAGCCCGGAGGCACAGGGGAAGATCACGTGAACAGAAGCAAACTTTCAGGCCGAAAGCAGGCCTCGTTGGCCGGTGGCCAGGCCCCCACCCGGGTTGAGGATGCACGGCGCAGCTTCGCGGCAGCCCTGCCCGTGGCCCAGGACTCCAGAGTAAGAGCGGAAAGCAGGCAGCGTTGGCGGATGGCCAGGCCCCCACCCTGTCTTTCCTCTTATCTTCCTCTCCTCTACAGGAACTTCCTTCCACTCCAGCCAAATTGGACTTGTCACTCCCCCCTATCCGAGGGCAGCCTCTCCCTACCATTGCGCACGCGCGTAACCCCCCCCACCACCACCACCAGCCTCCTTCTCCCACTAGTCCTCTAACCCTGCTTCCTCTTGCTGCTCCTGCTGACCACCTGCTCATTATATGCCGTGATGCATGGACTGGGATCCAGGAACCTGGGAGTCACCTTTGACCGCAACACGTTTGTGGACCTGAGCCAAACCCCTGGCTTTGCAGAGGCAGAAACCAAGGGCCCAGGAGGGAGGAAAGCCAGTGTCTCCAGGGCTCTGGAGGGCTCCTGTCTCTGGTGGGCCACCAGCTGCCAGGCCACAGATCCACCCATCTGGTTGCGGGAAGCCAGGGCGGGCTCTCTCCTTTGCACTTGGAACCTCGTGTCCCCTCTGTATGGCTGTCCCTGCTTTCATCTCTCACATCCAGTGAGTCCCCTCTGGTAGGTCAATGTCCTCCCTCCACAGATTATATATGCCTTGAGGGCAGGGCAGGCTTACTCATGTTTTTTGTTTTGTTTTTAAGATTTTATTTATTTATTCATGAGAGACACAGAAAGAGGCAGAGACACAGGCAGAGGGAGAAGCAGGCTCCATGCAGGGAGCCCAATGTGGGACTCGATCCCGGGACTCCAGGATCACTTCCTGGACCGAAGGCGGTGCTAAACCACTGAGCCACCGGGGCTGCCCTGTTTTTTTTGTTTTGTTTTGTTTTTTACTGGATTCTTGACTTCCTCGCCTGTACACTTCCAACTGGGGAGACTCCAGGAGCACCGGCTGCCCAGTAAGCTCCCGCCACCCGTGCCTGGAGGGCCACGGAAGCCGCGGGGCATTTGCTGGCCTGTGGTCAGATCTGTGGCTGGATATTCTTAGCAGCCTCCAGCCGCTGGTCTCGACAATTTCAACTTCCCTGTCACCAGGGCTTAGATCCCTCACCACCCTGGGTAGAGATGTTTTCCCAGCAGGCACCTCAGAATAGAGAGCGAAGCGGGCGTGCTGGTTTACAAAGGCCCAAACTTTGGGGCCAAGCCCAGCGTCACACTTCGCCTGTTGCTACCCACTGCTGCCCCAAGCCTGACTGACCAGCCAGACTGTTTGGAGAACACATTCTGCCTTAGCAGAACTGCTTGGCATGCCAGGAGCTTTTGGCCACAGCACGGCGGTTAGCACGTCTGACCTCGTTCCTGGGCCCCGGGGCAACTCCGAGGCCTGGGAGTCTCAGACACTTGCTGACCTTCCTTTTAGAGGTTTCGAGACATCCACTGGGGAAGAAACCGCGACTTTTGCAAAATGGGTCACAAGGATCAGAAATCCCCATTCTGTCTCTTTCTTGAAATCCCTGGGTGAATTCCTCTTCTGGATGAACATGCCTCTCCCACTTTCAAGGGGATGTCACATGTGGCCTGCCACCAAGCTGTGTGTGCAACTGTGGTGGTGGGGATGGGGGTGGCACAGGATCCCAGGGACCCTCCACCAGAGCACTGTGGGCAGGGAGGGCCATGTAGGGTCAGTAGGGATGCTGTGGTGGCTTACACACATTTCGTGGTGAAGTCTTCCGTGTATTCACTATCAGCTCACGACGCTGTTCACGAATAGAATAAAATCCTCTGCCCTACAGAGCTGAGGCTCTGGCAACTGCTGTGAGCTTTGTGGGCCTTCTCTGTTGGGTGCCATCATCCCTGAGTCTCTAAGCTGCACTGTGCACTCCTCAGTGCTGCAAGGAATATGGCACTTGACCTCCCCCAACTGCCCTGCCTTTTCTTCTCCTGGTTTCCTTCCCCATGTTCTCATTTCTCTTGGTGTGGCTGCACCTGTAGCTGTGTCTGACTTGGCTTCATTTATCTTGCTTTGGAAATGCAGGGGCACAGCCTGGGAGGAGATACTGGCTGGGGCACAGAATGGGTTCCCAGTATGTGTGTGTGTGTGTGTGTGTGTGTGTGTGCGCATGAGTGTAAGGTTCAGGTGGAGCAGAAATGCTTCCTCTCTCCCTGTACCACTGTCCCAACAATCCACAGCAGGTATAAGTCAGGTTCAATGTCAAAACCCCGCATCCTTGGAAGGTGCTAGCTGGTGAGGACGGCAGCTGTGGAGCGGGTTCAGGTAAGGGGCAGGAGGGGAGGAAAGAGCATCAGAGAAGCTGTGATGGAAGAAACCTTCCGAAGTCCCACTGGGCTCTTTGCGACTTTGAGATTTGAGCTAGGGCCTTAAGGGGACCGTGAAGATTCTGAAATTATACAAATGCTTATGAAACACACCCTATGTATAAGTCAGGTGCTATGGGAATGAGTCTATGTGCTCTCAAGGCAGAATGCCCTGGAAAAGACGCTCCAGGCACTGGGGAGGCTACTGGTCAGGCACAGGGTGGAGGGGTATGTTGTGGTTGGGCACGTGGGGGTGATAAAAGCTGTTGAGGCCAGCCTGGCTTGTCCAGTTCTGGAAGGCTGCCCACACAGTCCACTTAAGGCCAGCTGAGCCAGTGGGAAGATTGGTGGGCAAGACGGGTGAGGTCTCTGCAGTCTGCTGTCAGGCGTTAGAGGCAGCCACCCTGGGGAAGGTGCGTGATTGCTGGAGAGGGTGAGTTGTGGGGGTTAAGGCCTCTAGTGGAAGTGTTTCGTCACTAACCTCACAATGTGAAGGTAATAAAATAGTAATTCTAGCAGCTGGCATGCATGAGCATTTGCTATGGTTGTGTACTATATAATCCCCTGTAGTAGTTTAAACATGGCCACTACTTCTCTATAGCTCCTCCAACCAAGGGGGTTGTGTTATGGGCTGAATTGTGTCCCCTTAAATCCACATACTGAAGTCCTAATCCCTGGTACCTCAGAATATGACTGTGTTTGGAATTAGGGTCTTTAAAGAGGAAATTAAATTAAAATGTGGTCATGAGGGTGGGCCCTAATCCAATCTGTCTGGTGTCCTGATAAAAAGAAGAAATAGGGACACAGACACACCCAGAGGGAAGACCATGTGAGGTCACAGTGAGAAGGTGGCTGTCTACAAGCCCAGGAGAGAGGCCTCAGAAGCCAACCCCACTGACACTTTGATCTCGGACTTGTAGCTTCCAGAATGTGAGGCAGTATATTTCTGTCATTGAAGCCCCTCCAACACCCCCAGCATGTGGTACTTTGTTATGGCGGTCCAGGCAAACTAAGACACTATGGACTCTACATCCCCTCCCCTAGAATCTGGGCTGGCCCAGGGACCTGCTTTGGCCACACAGGGCCCAGGAGAAGTGATGCTGTCTGACTTCAGAAGCAAGGTCCTGAGAGACCATGCAGCCATCTGCTTCACTCTTTCAGGCAGTTCTGAAAACAGCCCCAGAAAGAAGCGAGTCTCAGGTACTTTTTTTTTTTTAATTTTTATTTATTTATGATAGTCACACAGAGAGAGAGAGGCAGAGACATAGGCAGAGGGAGAAGCAGGCTCCATGTATCTGGAGCCCGATGTGGGATTCGATCCCGGATCTCCAGGATCGTGCCCTGGGCCAAAGGCAGGCACTAAACCGCTGTGCCACCCAGGGATCCCGAGTCTCAGGTACTAAAGGATGTGAGGTGACAGGGAGGGGAGCCACTTTTCACCCCACCTGGGAGCTGGTGCCAACTGCCAGACTGTGCACTATGCCCCAGTGTGCCTTCCCTAGGAGTCTTCCAGCTGACTGCACCTGTGCTGTGTGAGCCACCAGCTGTGTGCGGGAACTGCCAAACAGTGAGGGAGAATACACGGATGTTTAAAGCCACTACATTGTAGGGTACTTTGTTACACAGTAGTAACTAACTGATACATCTCCTTGAAACATACTGTAGAAAGGTTTCCTTCCAAAAATTTTGGAAGAAGGTGTACTTTCATGTATATTGCGGCGGAGCCCTCAAGGAAATGGGAAAATCCTTTATCCCGAACTGTTTCTTTGCTCTGGCTGCCTCACTCCCCCACCCTGCTCCACTGTGTCTGTATCTGCTGTTTCCAATTCTGGGGCATAGCACAGGGTACCTCAGGAGGTAAAGGAGGAAGGGTGTGCTCTCCCTGAGTCATCAAGAAGAAAGACCTCCTTTTTTTTAAAATTTTTTTATTTTTTATTATTCAGCCTCTAACAATAAGCGGCCCCCTCTGCCAGTCAAATCCCTGAACATTGATGAATCAAATACCTAATACCTACAGGATACACAGCCACAGCACCATTATGAAAATAGCCACCTTTTATTAAGCATCTACTAAGTACCAGGTGCATATTTAATGCATTCCCCTATTTAATCCTTGTGGGAGTACAGTCAAAACAAGTAATTAGTCATGATTATTATCCTTTTTGTAGACGAGGAAATCGACCCAGAGAGGTTAAGTAGTTCTCCTGAGGTCACAAAGCTGCTGAGCCCACACTCCCAAACTGATGGTTTTTCCTCTCCTCCAAGGTCTGACACTTAAGGAGAATGGGGACTTTTGTCCTGGTGAGTAGAAATAGGAGGAGCTGGTCCTCGAGGGGCAGGCCTCAGTGGTGGCTGGGGCCAGGCCAAGTCTGTAAGAGGAGGCAGAGCAATGGGTGGAGCCACCAGGAAATGCCTCGGGGAGAAGGTGAACCAGTCTGGAGGGAGGGAAGGAGGAGCTGGGAGGTCTTGGGGAGGTAGAGGTGGGGGTGGGGTGGAAGCTCCTCTACTGTCCTTACCTGGGGGGCAGGAACAATGAACAGCACACCACCACCCCCAACCACCCCCACCCCCGTCTCTCAGCCCATCCCTGGAGCAGACTGCCCCTCCATCACTGTCTGGCCTCCTGCTGGCTTCTCCATCTCGGTCACCCCACCTTTCTTCCCTGGCTCCTGCTGATGCAAATCCCTACCTGAAGCCCCACCTGATTAAGGGCTGACTGTGCCTAGCTTGTGCTTATCTGCACCCCCACATTTCATCCTCATGACACCTGAGGTAGGCACCTCGTCACCCCCATTGTACAGATGGGGCACCTGCGACACGAAGCTATGAGTGGATGGGAAGCCTACAGTACGGCCTAGCCTAGTTACTCTGTGTGGGGATCCCTTCCTGGCCTCCTGGGTCCTCAGAGACCTTCTCTGCCATAGATTCCCAAGGTGCTCATGTGTGTGTCACTCACTCAGGCAAGTGGTGTGTACCCATCAACCTGTGCTCCCCGGCCAGCATCATGGAGGCCTGGGGACCATTTCCCGCCCTCAGCTCAGTGTCTGGTGTGTGGAAGGGGCCCAGTAATGGGAGCTCCAGTGGTCAAACTGTTGCATAGATACGCAGCTCCATGCCTCACACACCCTCTGCTCTGAACTCCAGTCAGCCGACGTGAGGCTAGTGGTGGTGATGGGGGAGGTGAAGGAGCCCCAGAAAGAGAAGCAGGAGGACCAGACAGAGCAGCTTCCTCACACTGCCAAGCACAAGCTCCATTGCCTTTTTCCAGAATAAGAGCTTGAGCCAGAGGGGTAAATGGGACCCTTCCTCAGTGACAGCTCTCAACCACTCCTTTCTCAAATGACAGCAGATTGTAGGACACATATGATGGTTCTCCCTCCTCTGTTCTGCCTTCCCAGGCTCCCTTTTAATGCTGCCTCATCCTGAGTTACTCTGGGAGGCAGCTCTGGAGGGTAATCCATGCCCCACCTCCCTCTGGGAGCCAGCGAGCTGGCCTAAATGGTCTACCGTTGACTTCTTCAGCTCCCGACTCTCTCCATCCCAACATAGGTAGACCTCCCGAGGGCCCCACACCAGGATGTCTGACCTGAAGACATTGTGTCCTCAGCCAGTGTTCTCATTTGGAGCTCAAGAAGCTTCTAGTTGAGACCAGGCCCATGGGCAGGGCTGATACGGGATCACAGGGAAACCATGGGACACCTCGTGTAGCCAGTAACCCCCATCAGGGAATCAGAAGGTGCCCCTCTGCTGCCCTGTACCAACTATGCAAAGGGACTAGAAATGACTAGAAACCAAGAATGATTGTCCCTTTACCCCATCCCTACAGCCCAGTAGACAACTCCAACTGAGAACCCGGCAGCCAGCACTGACTTTGCCCCATGAGCTCCCAGGCCTCAGACTAGAAGGAGAATCCACGTTGGCCCAGCACTTCAAAGAGATCAACTCATTTCATCTTGAAAACCACCCCATGAGGGATGCCTGGGTGGCTCAGTGGTTGAGCACCTGCCTTTGGCTCAGGGCATGATCCCATGGTCCCAGGATCGAGTCCTGCATTGGGCTCCCCTCGGAGCCTGCTTCTCCCTCCACCTATGTCTCTGCCTCTCTCTGTGTCTCTCCTGAATAAATAAATAAAATCGTTGGGAAAAAAAAAAGAAAACCACCCCACGAGGTACACAGCTGCAGGTTATTGACACTCTTTCCACCACGAGTCGATGCCCCCACTCCTACAAATCTCAGCTGGGTTCATGACTGCTTTGAACACAAAGGACATCTGGGACAATTAAACTTACACCAGGAGTTTGCAAGTGGCTCTCTGGAGGAGGTCCACCTGGAGCCGGCTGTCAGGGAGAGGAAGACCATCGGCAGGCAGGGGGCCCAGGAACTGAGGCTGCCTGGTAGATTTCCCTGCAGCTTGTGGAAACTAGCGTAGAGGGGGATCAGGCCCAGGGAAGGGGAGCGGGGGGCTTGGACTCTGATCCAGTTTGTTTTCCCTGTTTCCAAAAGCTACTGTTTTTAAAGATCAAGGACCAAATCTCAGATTTTCCTGAAAAGTACAAGAAAACCACAGGCTCTTACGTCCCAGGGCATCAGCTAACATTTTCCCCATGATGGCTTTACGAGAGACACTTGGGAGAATTTTCAAGGAAGGAAATTACTTTGAAACCTAACAGGGTCCACGGGAATGCCTAAAAGGAAAAAGCGAAAATCCCAAGTTCTGGCAAGGAGAGCTCTCATACTTGGTTGTGGGAGTATACATGGGCATGACTGCCTTGGAAAACTTTGGCCCTGTCAAAGCTGAACAGAGGCCTGAGTTATAACCTGGCAATACAACTTGTAGGTACACATACAACAGCAACGTGTCCATCTATTCACCAGAAGGCATGTGCTCGAGTGTTCATAGTGGTACTATCAGCAATAGCTCCAAAGCAAAGCTGCCCACACGCCCATCAACAATAGAACAGTAGGGATGCCTGGGTGGCTCAGTGGTTGAGCCGTCTGCCTTTGGCTTAGGTCATGATCCTGGGGTCCTGAGATCAAGTCCCACATCGAGCTCCCCGCAGGAAGCCTGCTTCTCCCTCTGCCTATGTCTCTGCCTCTCTCTGTCTCTCATGAATAAATATATAAAATCTTAAAAAAAACCACACAATAGAACAGTAGACAAATAAATAAAGGTGTTTTCACACAGTGGGATACTACATAGCAAAGAGAATGAATGAACCACACTATATACACTGTGGATGAAACTTATAAGTGTAATGTGGGACAAAAGAAGCTAGACACCAAAATGTCACACTGCAGATTCTGTTTGTGTTAAGTCCTAAATCAGACAATGCTAATCAATGCTATTAGGAGTTAGGAGAACAGGGGTGCCTAGTGTGCTCAATTGGTGGAGTGTGTGACCCTTGATCTCAGGCTGTGAGTTTGAGCCCCACATTG
The DNA here is from genome assembly GCF_011100685.1 of Canis lupus familiaris. Taxonomy (NCBI): domain Eukaryota; kingdom Metazoa; phylum Chordata; class Mammalia; order Carnivora; family Canidae; genus Canis; species Canis lupus. The sequence goes on from NC_049260.1 coordinate 34,836,728, forward strand.
GGTGTAGAGATTACTTTAAAAAGTAGAATAAAAAATGTTAAAAAAAAAAAAGTTAGGACAACAGTTATTTTTGGGGCCACAGTACCTGGAAGAGGGCACAAATTGATTTCTGGGGTGCTGGTGGTGTTCAGTTTCCTGATCTGGGTACTCGCTAAATGGGTATGGTCATCAAGCTGCACACGAATGGCATGTGTGCTTTTCCATGTAGCTAGCTGGCTTGAACAAAAAGTGAATCATCACCATCGTCATTATCATCATCTAATGGGGAATGAAGGCTGTAAGCACAGAAGGGCCTCTGGGATAGAGTTGCAGACAGATTAACACTGAGAGTGACAAAGAAACAAAGCCAAGGGAGGTTCTGACATGGATCAGTTCAAGATAGACCCAGTTAAATCAGGCAGTCATCAGTGGAATCAGAGACCCAGTTGCAGAGTCAGGAATGGCCAACACGCTCCATAATGGTAGCATATCTGTAAGGCGGTTACATCCAGCTGGTCCCCCTCCCAGTTCTAGGGTAGGATTAGTTACAGAAGATGGATCACCTCACACACCTTTGGAGATGGGAGCCAGAATTCTCCCAAATAAGAGATGGTCTGAATCCTCATGGGGCCCCACCATTAAACATCTGCCCCTGGCCTCCATCATCTTTGCTTACCAGATGTAAATCTTGAGGTTGCCACCTTGAATTTTTAGACAGTGGATTCCTTTGATTGGAATCACTTTGGCCAAAGGCGATTAGATTCCATTAGCCATCAGAATCAATTGAACAGCAAGCTTTCCTTCCTAAAGGAAGGGGCCAGGTTCCAGTACTTGGCTGACTGCAGGGCTCTGGAGGAATTCATTGAAGAGAGGCCCGATTTTAAACATCATCACTTTCTGAAGAGACACATTGGGATCCCTCTCACATTATTCAAGGAGAGCATGAGAAAGTGAAGGCTGCATAAAGAGGAAAGGAGCTGCAAGAAAGTTCTGGATGCCCTTATACAACGAACACATGACTATCTATCCTAGACTGCCAAGGAGGTTAGCTAAACATCTAGTTGGTAGTACAGTGAGGCCCCGTGTGACACCTCCTGGGGCCTACTCCAGATCTGTGTCACTCTAGGACATGCTCAGAGGCCAGAAGGACACTTACTGGGTCTGGGGGTCTCCTCTGGTTTTTCCCACCTGCAGCAGTCCTGCAAGGGAAGCCCAAGCAGGAAGAAAGTTCTCAATCAGTTCTCAATGCTTCTCTCTGAGCACTGGGATGATCTGTGGTCCATCTTCCCAGGTTTCCTGAGGTTTGTGGCCATGACCCAGAAGCCTCTGGTCCCATAACAAACCACCTTAGGAATGCTAATGTGTAATTATTGCATGGATTTATTTAAATTTAATCCAAAACAGAAGATTCCAGCAAAGGTGGTTATATCATTTGATAGTATGTATTTGTATATATAAATGCCAAAGCTAGAGATACATAGTTTGGGTTTGAACCATCTGTTTCAGATTGCATTACTGTTCCCAATTCTCCTGCCCTGTAGCCACACCCTTTTGTCATGTGACTTCACAACTCATCCAGCTAGAGGTGGAGTGTGCCTCCCATCCCATCGACATTCAGATTGCAGAACATCTTTTGGCCAATGGAATGTAAGCAGAACAGTGTGCAAGTTCTGAGACTAGGACTTAACCAGGCACGGCCTTTCCACTCTCCCCTCTTGCACTTTTGCCACTGCCCCAAGAAGAACATCTTCTAGGTTGTCCACTTGTTCATGGAGGATAAGAGACACATATAGCAGACTGGACCCAACCCACAATCCAGAGTCAAGCCCAGTTGAGCACACTCTAGAAGAGCTAATCACAGGTGACTCACAGATACATATGTGAGAAAAAAATACTTATTGATGTAAACTACTGAGTTCTGAGGTGGTTTGTTATACGGCATTATGGTAGCAAGCACTGACTGATACACCACTTAAGCATGTGACTCTATCAAGCCCAGACTCCTAATGCACAATCTACCAGCTAAAAGAACATCCCACCTTTCTCTATTCCCTTACCCTTCTTAATTCTTTTCTTAAAAGATTTTATTTATTTATTTATTTATTTATTTATTTATTTATTTATTTATTTATTTTTTAAGAGAGAGAGAAAGTGAGGGAGCAGGGGGAGGAGCAGAAGGGAGAGGGACAGGGGCACCTGGGTGGCTCAGTGGTTGAGCACCTGTCTTCAGCTCATGTCATGATCCTGGGCTCCTGGGATGGAGTCCTGCACCAGGCTCCCCGCAAGGAGTGTTTCTCTCTCTGCCTAAGTCTCTGCCTCTTTGCGTCTCTCATTAGAATAAATAAAATCTTAGGCAGCCCAGGTGGCTCAGCGGTTTAGCGCCGCCTTCAGTCCAGGGTGTGATCCTGAAGGCCTGGGATCAAGTCCCACGTCAGGCTCCCTGCATGGAGCCTGCTCCTCCCTCTGCCTGTGTCTCTGCCTCTCTCTCTCTCTCTCTCTCTCTCTCTCATGAATAAATAAATGCAATCTTTAAAAAAAAAAGAATAAATAAAATCTTAAAAACAAAAAAGAGGGAGATGGTCAAGCAGACTCCATGCTGAGTGCAGAGCCCAGCATGGGGCTCAACCTCATGACCACAAGATCATGACCTGAGAAGAAATCAAGAGTCAGACGCCTGACCTACTGAGCCACCCAGGCATCCCGACCCTCCTTAATTCTTCATAATACTTACCACAACCTAAAATATTACATACATATTTTTGCTCCTTTATTCTCTCTCTCTGGTGAAATGAAGTTTTATGAATGGCCAAGACACCAGTTTGTTCCCTGCTATAAATGCCCAAAGCCTTGGTAGGTGCACAGTGAGTGTCAATTATGTGCAGAGTGGATGCATATAGTCCTTTCTGTCCTTAGGTAATATGCCCCTTATCTAATTTATGTTCTTGCATGAAGCTCGGTGACTTGGTGATAGGCAAAGTGGACAGAGAAGAAAACATTTTGTGGAGAAAAATCTGCACACAGGAGACCTCCTCATGTTTTCCCCAATGAAGGATGAGTTATTCTTCCTCGAGGAGCCACTCACAGTGGTTGCGGCCCTTGGAAACCACAGCAGGCCTCTAGGACCATGACCAGTCAGCAGGTGGCTTGGCCAGTGCCATCCAATGTCACCGCAACCCAGCTGAATTTCTGTGCCCCGTATCAAGGGCTGTCCTCCACCTTAGGAGATGTCTCCGCATGCTAGTTCACTGGGGGGAACTTCAAAGGGACTTACGTGGCTTCCGAGAGCTGTCAGAACGTTTGACTCTCTGGCATCGTGCCAGCATCACACGTTAATTGAATTATATGGCAGAAACACTACAATGTCAAGGTCAGATATTACAGCCATCAAAGCCTAACATTAGGCACAATATTTTATAGCACAGACCAAAGTATACCTTTAAACAAATTTCTTTATCTTTCCTGCATCCTCTCTTGCCTCTGGCTGTTAAGACATCCACCACTCAACCAGTCCTATGTGAAGAGCATCCAGGACAAGTTTGTCTGAGGGACCCTCTCTGGCTTATCAGACCAGGGGGACGCCTGAGACCCACTTGTCTGCTGTCCGACTCTGACCTCGGGCCCAAAGTGGGCCTTCTATGAGCCTGAAACTCAGAGAGAGAGAGAGAGAGAGAGAGAGATGCTCTTCTTGGCTCTGTCCCTAAATAAATGCTAGTTCTGGGATCCCTGGGTGGCTCAGAGGTTTAGCGCCTGTCTCTGGCCCAGAGCGTGATCATGGAGTCCCAGGATCGAGTCCCACATCAGGCTCCCTGCATGGAGCCTGCTTCTCCCTCTGCCTGTGTCTCTGCCTCTCTCTCTCTCTCTCTGTGTGTGTGTGTCTCTCATGAATAAATAAATAAATAAATAATCTTAAAAAAAAAATGCTAGTTCTATCTCGGAAGATGGTTCTATCAGCAGGGCAGCAACTAGCTAGACCAGAAAATGGAGTGGGAGGTGGGTGGGGGAGAGTTTCCCTCCAAATGCCTTTTTAATAAGCATGGCTAGAAACTCTCCATGAGTGTGGAAACTGTCCATGGGAGACCCGTGCCACTTATACGCCACTCTGCTTCAGCTCAGAGCAGAGCTGAGCTGGGGCAATTCTCTCAGGGGGAGGATTATGCAGCTGCATCCTGGGTTTCCTGGGGCCTCCCCTGCCCTAACCAATGAACTCAGAGCCAAAGGACTCACATGCAACATGCAATATGCAATCACCAAAGCAAAGTTGATACCTAATGTGTTTAAGTGTCCAGCCTCACCCTACCCCCATACCTATTAAGCATCTTCTGGGATCCCTGGGTGGCGCAGCAGTTTGGCGCCTGCCTTTGGCCCAGGGCGCGATCCTGGAGACCCGGGATCGAATCCCACGTCGGGCTCCCGGTGCATGGAGCCTACTTCTCCCTCTGCCTATGTCTCTGCCTCTCTCTCTCTCTGTGACTATCATAAATAAATAAAAATTTTAAAAAAAATTAAGCATCTTCTATATGTGTATGTGTGTGTGTGTATAAATATGCCAGGCACTATTTTAAGTGTTTTCTGTCCATCTACCAATTGAATTGCCATATTATTACCTTCCATTTTATAGAAGGGCAAAGTGAGGCCCCGGAGAGTAACTGCCTAAAGCCATGCAGTGGGTCAGGCGGCAGAGCCAGGTTTCCAGGCCAGGCCATCAGCCTTGGCTCCACCCTGCCAACCACTGCATGGTCTTAGCTATTTGAACCCCACAAGATTTATTCAAGGTCAACTCTGACCAGGGCACACTGATAAGGTGCTGAGGGCTGGAGGGGCTGGGGAGGAAGGATGGACGAGCGGCATATCTGCGAGGGCAAAGTATTCCTAACTAACATTTGAAGATAAAGTTAAATTAATTCAGGTCTTTGAAGGGGTTTTGAATTCTTTCCAAGGGTAGGCGTGTTGAATAAATATAGCGCTTTTGAAAATCTGCCTTCATATATGGGTGTTCATTGTACTGTTCCTTCGATTTTTCTGTGGGATTGGGATTTTTTTAAATAAAATAAAATAATTTTTTTAAAAAAGAATTAGCCTTAATAGATGATCTCAATCTCAGGGTGGGTGAACAAGATTTCAGGAGCAGTGACTCCCTACAGAGAGACGAACCGGATGACTTTCCCCCTGCACACTCCTGATATCAATCTTCAGAGTTTAATGGCACAGGCAGGTATTCCCCTTAGTGTCTGCCACCACCACTGTGACATTGTCTGGGTGGAGCCTCAGAAAAGAACACAGGATTCCCAGTTCCCAAGTCGTTGCCCCCCGCCCCTGTTCAGCAGATCCGCAGCTCAGAGTTGGCGGGAAACCTTTGCTCATCCAGCTATAAGTGGAAAGTGGGCAAAAGCACACCATCCACTCTTTGGCTTGAAAAATATAAGCCCGAGGAGGAAAAGCCAGGGCTGCTCTCTCTCTAGGTTTCAGTGAGGGTGAGCACAGTGAGGTTTTCAGCCAAGTGGGGCTTATCTCTCTTTGGGGACATTTTAAGTTCTCTGAGGAGGTGCTCAGGCCCTGGGGTATCCCCCAGCCACTCCCCAGTGGCCATAAAGGCGATGCCCAACACACAAGAGGGGCTAGGTGTGGAGGGCCTGACCCTCTCCCCGTTATGTGTTCAGGTATCTCTTGGAGCCCGGATGTCACATCTGTCACCACTCGGCCGGATGGTGTGCTCTTCTTCTAGTGCGCCAGGGCCAACAAGTGACCAAGTGTTAGCCACCCCCCAAGATGGCTCCTCAAGGCCTAAAGCCACCCGTCAGGGGCCTGGGCCAACGCCAGAGCCACCGGGACACCCTGAGGGCCAGCCCCTCACTCCTGGGAAGTTGTGGGCTTGGGGGCCTGCAGGGGCTGCCGACTGGCACTGGAGCTGGCCACCTGAGTGGTGAAAGGGCGGGCCGAGAGGGGGCCACCAGGGGTCGGCCGGGCTCAGGTGGGTGGGGGGATGCCAGGGCTGGGCGCGAGGGTGTGCCCAGGTCTGGGGGCCAACGCGGGCCTGAGTGGTGGGCTGGCAAGGGCACGCTGCCAGCTCTGGCTGGCCCACAGCCAGGAAGTCTGACTGAACTTGGGCCAGCCCTGTTGGCCCACAGACTCTGTAAGCTGAACTGCTCCAGCGCTCCTTGGCCTCTTTGTTTTCACTTCCCTGCAGATCTCCCTTAGTGTTTAGGAATGTGCTTTGAAGGTTCCAGCATGTTTCGCCTCTGCTTAGGGAAACCGAGAGCAGAGGCTGGGCCGAGGCCAGATGGCTGCAGGGAGGGCACCTGTGATCACACTGTGAGCGCCCCAAGGGGCAGGTGGAATCTGGGGGGTACCGAGTGGGGGGGACACGCTGAAACCAGCTCCCCTTCTCTGCTGGGATATTCTGTTTCCAGTGCTAAACCTTGGAGAGTCTCGGGTTTGTTTTGTTAAGGGAAGCAGTATTCCCTTACCAGCTCCCCTGGAGAGCCTACATTTGTCCAGGAGCTTTTGGGGATAAGCTACCCTCCTCTGTTTGTCCAGGGCAACAGAGAGCGCCTGGAGTGGGGCAAGTTGCCTCCCCGGCAGGCATTGCAAGGCAAGTGAGGTGGAGGGCCTGATCCAGATGTCCTCTCTCGCACCTCCTGCCTGGGGAGAAGAGTCTCACCATCCAGGCTGCCCTGCTGGAAAACCTCATTGTGAGCTGCGTATGAAAGCGGACCCCTGCGAGTGGTCGGCTTCTCTCTTTCCTTCTCCAGCCCCCCTCAACCTGGTCCTTTAAGAGCCTTTGTTACCAGGCACAGAAAAAGGACCGTGGCTCCCCTGCACATTCCTTGGAGGTCTCACAGCACTGGGCCTCATATGCCCAGAGTAGTGCTTTGTACACTGCAAGTACCTACTAAATGTTAAAATACTGGGCCTCTGCAGTGGCCAAGAGCACCCTGGATCTCCCTCTAACCATGGGTCACCCTCCTCCTCCTATGCGTTTCCCAAAGCAGGGAGCTCTGGGTTCTGGTCTCACTCTTGCCAGTAATGGGTCACCTTGAGCGAGTGTTCTTTTCACCCTCTGAACCTGTTTCTTCAGCTGGGTTCAATGGGGGCTCAATTAAAGCCCTGGTAGCTTGGCTGTTCTAGAAGGTATGCATCCACTTCTATTTGCTGGCTGTCACTTTTACCCCGGGGTCAGAGTAAATTGACAATGACCCAGGTCGGGCCACTTTGATCATTCCTGGGCCCGGATCTTTAGTAGGGTCCCTGGCCTTCTGCTGAGGATTCTCCTCCTGCTTTTCCACGGTCTGTTTAGCTTCACAACACACACCTGGTCCTTGGGCTCCTGACATATCCGTTCCTTTCTGTCCTCACAGCCATTTATATATACAGCTGCAGCTCCCGCATGCGACGGGGCCATGGCACATGAGCAATAACTCCAATGCCACAAGGGCACCTGAGTCATTTTTCTGCAGCCAGCATTGTCTGTTTGGAGCTACGGTAGACCTCCCTCTTGCCTGGTGGTGACACAGGCCCTGTTTCGTTATCTGTGGGCTCTGGATTTTTTTTCTCCCTAATTTCCATTTCTCCTTGATTTCAGCAAGATAGTTAATGTGCACTCAGTGGCTCTGCTGAAGGTAAACAGAAAGTGTGATCAGAAGGATCCCAGTCCTCCTGTCTCTCAGAAGATTCACTTTCTCTGCCCAGGTAATGACCCCCTCTTCCTCCCAGCTTCCTCTCAGCCTCCGTATATTTAGCACACGTTGCCCTGGATAGAGTTTAATTAGGCACCAATGCACCCAGGGGCAAGAACCAAGGACCCCTCTCGGGTTGAGCAAATGGGGCCCAGCCCCGGCACAGGAGCCTGCAGCCAGCCTCCCCCCACTGGTAAGTGATGGGCTGCCAGCAGGTAGAGGTTGTCCATTCTCAGCTAATGATCGCCTTAGGCGCCAAGTGATGGAAAATCCAGGCGGGCTGGCGAGCTGCAGGGTGCAGTGAGGGACAATTGTATGGACCAGTTTAACTCGGCTGGGGGAGGGATGGCAGAAGGAATATGTGTGTGTGTGTGTGTGTGTGTGTGTGTGTGTGTGTGTGTTTCCTGGTCTCTTTTCTTTCCTTTCCGCACTGCCTTTCCTTCCTTCTTGCTCTCCATTTCGGTCTTCTCTTCTGTTTCTAGCCCACGCGAGTTGAAATTAGAAAGGTCTTTGCATTCATTTATTTGTTTTAATAAAGACAGCATTTTTAAGCAGCATATTTGCAGCAATTGAGTGTTAAACTAAACACCAAGCCAACTAAATGTGTTAGGGGGAAATGAAAAGTCGGTTTACAAGAAACATATAATTAACACGTTCTCTGACTTTCCCTAAGCCTTTGTCTGGCTGAGGACAAGGCAGAGGAACCATAATCAACTTTAATAAAATGAAAGATGGTATCAAGGCAAAAGGGGAACAAAAAAGTTTGGAATGGGAAAGGATTCTCAAGAGGGAATTCTTGAGTTAGAATAAATATGCTTTAAAAAATGAATCTTAAAAAAAATGAATCTTGTGGTGCCTTATTTTAGCCAACAGCCATGTTCTCCTTACAGTGACAAAGGCTCCAGAGGCTCTAGTTTGTACTGTACCTGTTAGCCACTGAAGGATGCTGGAGTGGGGGGCAGAGGCGCTGGAGTGGGGGGCAGAGGCGCGGGAGGGGGGTGGTTCTGAGGAACTGGCAGGAGATGCATGGGAGTTTCTGGAGGCTGATCTACCCAGGCTAATGGAAATTACTATTGCACAAACACCAGAGTCTTCACGTGGCCTGACTTCCAATAAACTGTTCCCCTCCTCACCCCTTGGAGAAAGTGAAATAAGACATTAGACTTTCAATAATCTCATATGGTGATGATCAATCAAAACCCAGAGGAGAAGGCCAATTTATAGAAATTGTATCTGCTTCACTGGGCGGCTACAACCAGGGAGCCGCAAAGAACACTGTGTTTGCCTTTGATGTGTGAAGTTGCCTAAAAATGACAAATGCCAAAAAATATCGCCTATTCACACGAAGGCTTTTCAAAGGGAGAGGGTGCTCCAGGGAGGCCTGTGTGAGGTGGCTGGCTGCAGGGACCTGCCTGGTGAAAGGCACATGTTTAGGCCACGTCCAACTATTTGTACTGTCTTTTGGCCATTTTCAGTTGCCATCTTTCTTGTTTGTTTTATCACCAATGAAGTTTATTTACTGAATTAACTTTTAAATGGATCCTCTACTTTGTTCTTCAAAGTTAGCTTCTGGGAGCTTTTGTAGCCAGGACTTCTCTCGCCTTTGTGACCAGCTCTCACCAGTTCTCACAGACCCCCAGCCCCCAAGACACACACACACACACACACACACACACACACACACCCCAATCCCAATCCTGGAGGTGAAGAGCTCAGCCTCTGTTAACTCCTTGCCTGCTGGTGTCTTTTCTCTGGAGCTACTAATCACCTCCTTTTGATCACTGCCAAGTTCTCAGGTTGAAGGAAGGAGAAGACCTCTTGACCATTCTGGCTGGCTTTCCACATGAGCCTGAAAATGTCGACAAATTTGAAACATCTGCCTGGCTGCTTTGGTCTGATTGCTAAAATATGCCGACCTCAAGCCCCCTCCCCCCCCCCCCCGCCCCTTTTAATCTGTTTCATATTCACAAATTAAGCATTTAGTCTGGGTAATAAATCAGGGCGGTTTACGAGGCTCACACGAGACAAACAAGCGAGCAGGGCACAACACAAGCCCCTGGAAGCGGAGTGCGCGCGGAGCTGCCAGGAGTCGGGAGCTCCACGCGCTCGAACGCGGAAAGCAGCCCCGGCGCGCCCTGACACGCCGCCAGCACCCACACTTTGGCCGGTCCCCGAGCGGGCGGAGCGGACGAGTGCGGGGGGGCAGCCCCAGCCTGGGCGCACATCCCTCCAACCTTCCCCGGGAACCAGCGGCGCCCGGCCCGCCCCAGCCCTGGGCAATTCGGCGCCCCCGCCCCGCCAGGGAGGGGCTGCTGGCAAAGGCGACGGCCTCACCCGGCACACACCCCTTGGTGGGTCCATTAAGCCTCTCCCAGCCGGGAAGACGGGATGCCCCCTCCCCCACCTCTTCCATCCGGCCGGGTTCGGCCTTCAAGATCCCAGGCCCACTCTCGCCAGAGAAGCAAATGATCCCCCTCCACATCCACGTGTGACCTCCACTAAGCCTGGGCGCTAGGCACCGCCCCCCACCCCATCTCCCCGCGTCGCCTCCTCGCAGGTTTTCTGTCCCGGCAGCCACAAAGCTACTTTCAGATTCAGAAAGGGGGGGGGGCGGGCGGGCAGGGAAGGGCTCTTCTTTAGAGTGGATGGAGGCATAAGAGAGGCATGTGGAGGGGACCCCAGGCCCCCGCGGCAGAAATCCCGGCCCAGGCTTTCAGCGATCGCCCAAACTCAGAGGGTTCTAACCCGTGCTTTTCCCGCCCTCCCCCGTGCATCAGCGAGAAGAGGACCTGGACGGGGAATCTGGCCAGTCCCAGCCTAGGACCTTGGGAGACCCCGGAGGGGATAGTGGCTCCAGGTCACCTCGTCCGGGCCTGCGTCGCCCTTCCATGCTCAAGTTCCCTATCGACTGGCGTTCTCGACGCTACCGTGGGACGCGGCGGTGGAGAGGCGGAGGGCGGGAAATCAGGCAGCCGGAACCTGCAGCCCACCCCGGACCCGGTGGGGAAGGCATAGGAACGATTCCCCCACCTCGCAACACTGTACACACATCGCCCTTCCTCTCTTCTCCTAGCACACATTCCGACTGCGAAAGCCATTACCGCCGGCGCGCGAGAGACTTTTTAAATATTTACAGCCCGCTCTCCGCACGGTAGCCTGATCCATCTTGTGGGCGCGGAGGCGGGGCGCGGGGCTCCGCTCCGGGGGAGGTGCGGACCCAGGGCGGGGGGCGCCAGCCGCCTCCCCCGCGGCCCGGGTCCTCCCGGAGCTCCCCATCTCGTCCTCCCCCCAGATGGGGAGGAGGCCAGAGACGGCGCGCAGCGTGCCCGGGGCCCTGCTGGGGCCTGAGCAGGCGGGGGGCAGCGTCGGGGCGGAGGGAGGGCCGAGAGGCTGATTTAAAGGTTCTCACCGGGAAGCGAGCGAGGCACAGACCTGAGAGCCGCCGCGCGGTGAAATCCGAGGAGCTCTCTTGGCGAGGAGGGGCTGTCAGAGGCCATTTATCTCTCGCCAGAGTGGAGGCTCGGCTCCCACACCGCCCGCGAGTAACAATGGCAGCGATCAGCAGCTCTGCACGCGCTTCAGTGCATGAATGGATTGCGGAAGATGCCTGCGCTCCTCTCCGCTCAGGCGGCTCTCGGAGCGCCCCCTCCCCGCCCGCCGCCCCCGCCCCCCGGCCTCCTCCAGCCTGAAAGCGCGCGGTGCGCCTCGGGGTTCGCGGCTCCGGCCACCCGGCGCGGCCACTCTCACCCGACCCCGGCTGCCCTTCCCCCTGCCGCCGTTCCCAGGGCCTTGGCACCTTGCCACCGAGTGTCATTAGGGGCTGAAACTTGACACAAGCCTTCCCGACGCAGACCCCCCCGCCAGCCCCCTCCCTCCTTCGCTCCCCTCGCGGCAAGTTTACTTTCAAGGAGTTGGTCGCTGTTTCCGCCTCAAAGGCCGGCCGAGTGCGGGCCCAGGGGGAGGGGGCGGGCCCGAAAGGGTGTCTTCACCTGTCCCGAGGCCTAGGGTGTTCTCAGGCCCCTGGCTGCCTCCCCTCCCCCGCCCCCTGCCAAGCGCCCGAGGCCAGTGCCCCCTCCCCCCCTTTGTAGCGTTAACCGAGAGTCCCTGCGATCTGCACACATGTACCCGAACTCCGGGCAGCCCTGCCCGGACCCACACTCTGGCCAACTTTCGGGTCAAAGGCAGAACCCCGTAGTCAAGTTCTTAAGGGCTTACAGTCTCGAGAGTTCGGAGAACGCGCAGAGGTGCCAGGTCGGCCACTGAAGAGTTCCCCCTTCACTGCGAAAAGTAGGTCTCATAAAAGCCCCCTTCAGTTGCTGCCTAGGGCCGGGAGCATCAGGGAACGCCGTGAGGGATACTCCGACCCTCTTGGGTTTGCTCTGGTGGAGCTAAACCAGAGTCTCCGGCTGTTTCAGTTACGAAGGTCGCAGACACCCAGACACGCCGGCCTGGGCCAGGGGAGGGGGTGCAAGGGGTGGACACTCCCAGCGATCCTAAGGCGGTGCCAACTAGCCCGAGGGAAGGGCCCGAGCTGAGCCCGGATCTCGGGAAGGGGGCCACACGCGCGCTTGCAAGAGCAAGGCAGCGTAAATGCCAAGATGCATTCGGAGAGGCAGAGCGCGACCGGCCGACCCAGGAGACTGGCGAGGGCAGGCGAAGCGCTGGCAGCCAGACAAAGCGGGAGGAGAGAGCCGGGGAGGCTCAGCCGCAGACCCGGAAACACTGGCAGCAGCAGACGCCGGAGCCCCGACGCGGAGGCGTGCGCAGCCAGGCTGGTCCTGGCATACCCCAGTTCGCTCCCAGGGGACAGCTACCTGGACTCCTGACGGGGCCTACTGCCGAACTACTGTTGAGCCGCCTTAGCGAGTCAGCCTGGGCCTTCCTCGGCTCCGGGGTGGTCTTAACTAATAGGGACCCGTCCTGTCTCTGCCGTTCCCCGAGCCCCAGACAAAGGTATGGGTTAGAGGGGTTCGACACTTTCTCAGGGCCCTTGGAGAACTTGCGTCTCTGCCCTAGGGGCCTCTGGCAACTGTTTGCCTGACTTGGACGGTTCTGGAGGGCCGCCACCCTCCACTGAAGGAACATTTGGGCTTCCCGATCTTAAGGCTTTTATGGCAAAGCCCACTCCCTGACTTCCCAACAAGCGGGAAACCTGCCATGAGGAACAGTGCAATGTGGCAAAGAGGTCCCCAGGCTCAGGTTCTCTGCCACTCCTTCCCACTGCCTGCACAGTGAGCCCACCAGCCCCCCCCCCCCCCACTGGGCCAGCAGCAGCCCCAACCCACTGCTTCCCCCCAGTCTCGCCAACCCCAGCTTCGCAGTCCTGGGGCAGCTGCGGCTGAGCACGCCTGTCCTCCCTCGAATGGAGCCCGGCACACTGGCACACTCCCTCGGCTTTTGGCCTTGTACACACTAGCTACACCCACCCCCACAACACACACACACACACACACACACACACACACACACACACACAGAGTCGTTCTCGTCCTTCCTGTCTCCCGCTGGGCATCCTCGAAACCTGACTGTCTAGTCTGAGCCCAGAGCCATGCTGAGCCAGAAGCCACGGACGGAGACCAAGTGGAGGTGGCCAAGGGAGAGGAGGGGAGTAACCCATAATGGAGGAGGGGGCTCATGCAGGAGAGAAGGAAGCCAACCGGGAGACACAGCGTGCGGGAGAGGAGGAGTATAAAGGGAAAGCCAACACTAATCCCTCAGCCTGCCGATGATGGGGCCTGAGTCTACAAAAGCCTTTTCCCTGAATATTATATCATTTGCACCAGCCTCACTGCCGGGCTGTGAGGGAGGTAAAGCAGATAGCATTACCCCCATTGGCAAAGGAGGGAAACGGGCCCAGAGAGGTTAAGAGAGTCTGTATCAAGGTCATAGAGCTAAGAGTGGTAGAGGAAGCCCAAGGCCTGAGTTTCCTGCCCCCAAGTTCACTTTCCTGTTCAACAGCTCTGTGCGTGTGTGTGTGTGTGTGTGTGTGTGTGTGTGTGTCTGGGGGAAGATCCGTGTGGAGGGGAAGGGGGATGGCCGGCCAGGAATGCACAGTCCAGGCAGGCAGGGAAGTCCAGGAAGGAAGGACACAGCCCCACACCTCTTCCTCTCCCCAGGTCTCACAGATCTGGCCACTCTTTCGGTAGCGGCCTGAGAGTTGGCCCCCAGCCCACCTGCCCAGGGGTGAGCTGTCAGTGTGCCTGGCTGTGCCTTCAGCAGTGGCTACTCCTGAGATCTCCTATCTTTGGGAGGCCTGGCTCCGCTCCTCTGCTCTGCTCTCCTCTCTGCCTGTCATCCCCGCCCCCAGCCTCGGCTGCAGGATGCCTTGCGTCCAACTGTGGTTTCCGGGCAATAAAACAACTATTAAAGTCTCAGGCACGGCTGGTGATTTGCATCACATCCTCTCGTGCATGGATTCAATATTTAATACACAATATTGAATACGGATATTAAAAATCAATAGCTGAGGACCCCTGGGGAGGCAGCGCAGTGCAATCCCGCTTCAGGAACACAACCAGCTCCTCTAAAAAGACAGGAACGGCGAGTTCAGCCAAGCCGAGCCCAGCGCCAGGGGAAGTGAGGAGCAGTGGATGCCGCTCAGCTTCCTGGTATGCTTAACTGTACCCAAGTAAGTGGAGCTAAAGGGAGGCCGAAGGAATGGTTTGTCCCCAGGCTCTATGAGTTGGGGGTGGGTGGGGAGGGGTAGCATTTGTTTCTGGGCCATCTACCAGGTGGATGGAGCTGCTCTTTGCATTTTTTTTGGGGGGGGGTTGCTGTTTGCATTTTGGTGCGGGTCAGGTCTGAGTCCTGCAAGCAAGTACTCAACTCTTCCCACCATGAGGGCTCCTTCCCCTGGCCTCATGACATCCATCACCATAGGCCCCATGGAGAGCTCTTGGCATAAGCTTTCAGGGAGATGGAAAAGGAATTCCAATGGCTCAGAATATTCTTTGCACAGCAAAAGAAACGTGAATGCCTACTACCAGACTCAAGAGTAGCAAGGTCTGCTGGGGCACTACCAGCCTTCAGGACAGAAATCCTCTTTCCACGTGGCCCACCCAAGGACCTGGTAATGGCTGGGTGGGATGACGAGGAGAAAGCTGGGATACCAAAGCACTCCTGCTCCAGAACGAGAATCCAGATTGTCTATTACACAGCCAGGAGAAGAGCGAGCTCCCAGGACACATAATTATCTTTTCAGGCCCGAAGAAGAACACAAATTACTCTTTTCTTTATCAAAACACAGGAATATACTTTACCCTACACAGAAACAAAGTTCTCCAGACTGATAGGATACAAGGGAAGAAGAATAAACATCTTTGAGGAGAATCTTTTTTTTTTTTTCCACTATAGAAAGAGAAGAGAAACTAGCAGTGGGAAAATACACTTTGATTATCTGATTGGAAGGGCCTGGAGGCTTTTAGATGCCAAAGAACTAGGTGAACTTGACCTACTGAAGCACCATCCTAGACACCAAGTTCTCATATTAATTTTACAGATTCCCCTTTTTATCATAGCTCAAATCAATATGGACTGAGTTGGAAACCTTGCTCTGTGAATAGAGAGGACACCTCAGGAAAACCTCCAAAGAGGGGGTTTGGGTAAAAGTTAGAAGGGAAGGAAAAAGGTGTTGGAAAATGAGCCAATGGCCCTGCCTCTTTGTTCCCTAACAGTTGCCAGATAATCATCAAAGGGGAGGGCAACCGGTGCCTTTCTCAGAAGAGTCACAGGAAAAGCTGAGGCTCTCTGGCTGCTACTGATCCCCTGGGTGGTGGTTTGCAGACCCAGCCCCCTGGGAGTTTGCGGGTGTGTATTTAGGCGTTTCTGGGCTGGGGGTGCAGCCACTTTTACAGCCTAGGCCCTGAGTCTGTGAAATCCACTAGGAAAAACTCATACTCTGAGGAAAATTCGTTCTAAGGCGGATGTTGGATATAGGGCAACTCTCCAGTATCATGAACAGTGTTTCCTTGAGTCTCTTAGTACTATCCAACTGCCTCACTTCTTTCTCCCTTGGCCATCAGGTCAGGCTCTGGGCCTCCTCTAGACCCATGCAGAGCGGACAGTCTGCAGACTCCATAGCTTGTACCAAGCAGGGACCTGTGGATAGGGTATATGATGGCAGGCCAAGGGAGAAGGGAGGCTCAGCTGGAGGGACCCAAGGCCCAGGAAGGCCTGCTGGCACAAGTTTAGAGCTGACCCAGCTTGGGGAAGGTGCACCTCTAGAACCCACTGAGGCTGACAAGTGCCTCCTGGACCCACTTGGTACTTCAAACTAAGCAGGAAGGTGGCCCCAGCCCATTCAGGTGGGCTAGGCGCTGGATAGGAGAGCTCTGCTGCGGCAAGTTCCAAAGCCTGAGAGGGACTGGGGGCAGGGCAGAAGGCAGCAGGTAGTTTCCTCCTCCCAACACCCCCAGCCTTCTGTAACATCTTTCTGGAATGGACTGTAGTTACTACTGGAGTTGCTCCTGAAGCCCCTCAGGTACTGTCACCACTCCTGGTGCAAGACTGCGAGGACGATGGCTCTCTGCCCAGAGGATCCCCTGGATAGTATTCGACCCCACCAAAACGAGTCTCAGATTCTGGCGCAAAGTCTCACTCTTCGATAAGACTCTACCTCCCTCCCCACGCCCCACAGAAAAACACCCCCGAACTGCTGGGGTCAACACAGAGTCTGAGGCCAGGGTCAGCGGAGGGGCGTCCCCACCAACAACAAGTTGCCGCCGAGATAACAGCTGTGGGAGGGGGAGGGGAGCCGGAGGCAGCCACGACTGAACGGTTGCGATCTAGAAAATTCAACAAGAGGCTGCCGCCGCGGCGGCGGCGGCTGCGGTTCCAATTAGCTGAGCCAACTGGGAAGGCAGAGAGCGAGGCAGCGGCCCCGTCGATCGTGCCCGGGGCGAGCAGGCGGGCGAGGGCGCGGGGCCTCGGCGCTGCCCGGGCGGCCCTCGCCCGGCCCCTCCCGCGGGCTCTCGGAGCGCGCCTGGTGTTTACACACTGTCCTTCCGACACGGGATCAAGTTTCAGGACGCGCTGGAGGCGCCGGGGGCCGGCCACAGGCCCGGGAGAGGGGAAGAGCTGGAGCGGGATCTAAGGCAGCAATGCGCGGACAAGGCCCGGCTCGCGTGGGCACTGCTAGTGCTGCGGTCCCCCCGGGGGCGGGGTGAGGGGAAGTCCGCCGGGCAGGGTGGGGCCGCGGGGCGCTATCTGCAGCGAGAGGCATCTTCGAGTCGCTAGAGTGGAGAGCTTTGCCCACTCTGGCCGGAGGGCTCACCCCTGGGAGGGAAAGGGCTGCTAAGAACCCCAGCGCAAGGACTGCCCTGAGCGCCCCTCGCGAGCTCTTCCCCCAGTCCCTTTGATATACTACCCGATCCAGGCCATTGTTGGGGAGGAGGGGGCGGTCTGCGGGCTAGACGAGGCTCGCGCGCTTGGAGACCTCGAGCTTCCCAGCGCGCCCTGGCCCCAGGGCTGCGGAGGCCTCCGGCCGAGTGCCCGAGGGCTCGCCGCTGCGCGCCTCCTCTGAGCTGGCAGCGCGCGGGTGCCCCACGCTGTCAGGCGGCGGTGGGTGAGTTCCAGCAGCACAGGCACACTGTAAACAGCTGCGTGCGCGCCCTCCCAGCCCGGGCTGGGAACCTCACCCAAACACCATGTCGCCTTCTCTCTGGCTCCGGGCGGAGGCTAGGGGAACTGGCCCGCGGGGGGCGCGGCTTTTGTAGAGGGGCCTGGGGACAGAGGGCCCCCACCCCATCCCCGGGCCGCCCGGCCCGGGAGCGAGCGTTCTGAACCTGCAGGGGTGCGGGGTGCTGCGGGGAGGGGAAGGAGTCAGCGCCTGCCCCCTCCCCACTGAATGTCTGCTTTGTTCCGGAAAACAAGGGAAGCATTAGGCTGCTGCCCCCGGGGAAACACAAAACTTCTTTTTGAATCTCGGGAAGGGCGGTTGACTGCGCTACGGGGCTCCCGAGACAGACCGAGGAGGGGAAAAGCTGAGAGGGCGGGCGGAGACTGGGAGACTCCGGAGAGAGGACGACGGAAAGAACGGGGGGGGGGGGGCGGGGGGAGCCGCTCAGGGTGACTGGGCGGGAGACCCGGGAACCCGACTCGGCGCGAAGGTGCCGCGCGAGTTCCAGCGAGCAGCCGGCCCGGCCAAGTGGCGCCGGCCCAGCCGGCGGCCGTGCCAGTTTCCTGCCCTGCCCAGGACCGCGGAGCAGTCGGGGACGCCGCCGCAGGCTGGCCCGGAATCGCAGGACAGCGGGGGTGGGGGTGGGTGCGCGAAGCCACAAGTAAACCTCCGACTAGAACTTTCTGCACACACACACACACATACACACACACCCCAGAGTGGGCCGGGACCCCGGGCCTGTGGGGCGTCAGCTTCAGGCTTTACACCTTGGAGGAGGGAGGGGGTGAAGGACCGGGGAACTCCCTCGCGGAAGGTGGGGGACAGTCTGAGGTGTCTTTGGTGTCATTTGATGACCGCTAATCCGATCGGCTCCCAGGCCCTCTGTGCCGCTCCGAGGGGGTGGGTCAGTTCTGCCCCGGCCGGTAGCGTCGTGCAGGGGGACGAGCCAAAGCAAACCTGGAGCTCACTCACTCTCCAGCTCCCTGTCCTCCGGCCACCACCCTTCACTTCACCTTCCCGCATCTAAGGAAGGGGAGGGCAACCAGGCCCTGCCCCCCACCCCGCGGGGCGCTCCCCTCCGCCTGGGAAGCTCAGACTGAGAGCGAGGGTTTTCCCCCTTTCCCCTGGGCTCTCTGGGTTTCTAACTTCCTCTAAACCTCCCTCCTCGCTCCGAAAAGCCCCGAGGAGAGGAGCCGAGAGGAAGCACGCCGCGAGTGTGCGAAATGAAGAACATGTGTGGGGACGGCGGCATCAGAGTGCAGCCGCCGGGGGGTGAGGGGTGGCGAAGGCCCCCGCGCAGCCGGAGGCTCGGGGCGGCAGCAGCCAGCGCCTCTGCTCGGCGTTGGGGACGCGGAGCCGCAGCGAGAAGCGGCGAAGAGGCTGGGCTGGCCTCGTGGCGGGCGGCGGGGGGGGGGTTGCGGGGGCTGCCGCGCCGTGGGGGGTGGGGGGCGGGGACGCAGCCCCGGCTTCCTGGGCCGCAGCTGCGACCGAGGGCGCAAGAGCAGATCGTGCTCGGCGGCGGCGGCGGGCGGCGGCGGCGGCGGCGGCTCGGGCCCGCCGCGCTCGCAGCTGAGAATCAACAAAGGGAGCCGGCAGGCGAGCGGGGGAGGGGCGCCGCCGAGCGTTCGCTGGCTGCTGTGGAATAATAAAAAATAATTAATAATGATAATAAGAGAAAAATCCCCGGGCTTTCATGGCTCTAGGTTTCCGTGTGGCTGCAGCGGGAAGCGCGCTGTCCTTGAGGCGGCCTCTCTCGCCTGGTCTCCCCGCCCCTCCCCCTCCCTCGCCCCCTCCCCTCCCCGGGAACCGGGAAGAGAAAGGTCTGCAGCTGACAAATATTATCCATTCTCCCCATCGATCGCGGAGTGTACAGATGTGAGCGCTTGATGTGCCCGCGGAGCGGCGGATCCTCCCTGCTCGCTCGCTCTCGCCCAGGCTCCGCTCACCGCCCCCCTCCTCCCCCTTTGTTCTCCTCCCCTTTCCCTCTCTTTAAATAGATTTCAGGGCGCTGCCTGTTGGAGAGCAGCTGGCGATCTCTCCCGAGAGAGGGAGCGAGCGCAGCCCGAGGTGCCCTGTCACCAGCTTCCCCTCCCCCACCTCGCCTTCCCAGTGCGGGCCCACCCCCCGTCCCCACCTTTCTCCAGTTTCCAAAACAGAAAACACCGGGAACACCCACGTCCACTGCACCGCGAGTCTCTCGGAGCCTTTGGACCCCTCGCGCTGTCCCTGTGCTGTTCCTGTCTTGGCGTCTTTCTGTGCGGGGAAGGGAGGGGGCGCAGGGAGGGGACCCAGGGACGTGCCGGAAGAGCTGAGGGTCGGGATCTTTCCCCGGCAGCAGCGGGGACGCAGCCCCGGTCACGCTGAGGGGAGACAGTTTATCCATTAGGGAAAGTCGGCGGAGGCGGCCCTTTTATTCCTCTTTTGCAGATGGCAGATTAAGCCGACAGCGTCCGGCCTCAAAGGGGCCGGCAGCTCGGCGAAGGGTTAACCCGTCAACCGGTGATCGCGGGCGGGCGGGCGCGCGCGCGCGCGCACACACACACACACACACACACACACCGCGCGCGCGCGGCGCGCCCTCCCCGCCCGCCCGGGCGCCCGCCACAGCCCGCAGTGCGCCCGGGGCTTGGGGGGGGCACTTGGGGGGGAGGGGTGGGGCGGGCTTAACCAGGCCGCTCGACTGAGCCGAGGCCACCTCGCCGTCTGTCACTTAAATGATTGTCCTCCGCTCTGCTCGGTGCGGTCAGTACGGGCTGTTAACAGGCAGTTGCAATCAGTTTCCGAAAGGTCAGCCAAGGTCCTCCGGCTCTCGCAGACGGAAGGCATTACGAAACCGCTTTTGTATCTGCAGGCACTTTAGAAAAAGAGGCGAGGAGGGGCGCACCGCAGCGTCGCGGTGCAGCGAGCCCCGAGAGCGAGGGGCGGAGGCCGCAGGGCGGGGGGGGGGTGTCTCCCCCCCCCGCGGCCTGCACCCGCGTTGGGAAACCAACCGGCGGGTGACCCAGGCCCTCCCGATTTCGATGGGGAAGCAGGAAAGAATGGGGAGTGG
Organism: Canis lupus familiaris; assembly: GCF_011100685.1. Taxonomy (NCBI): domain Eukaryota; kingdom Metazoa; phylum Chordata; class Mammalia; order Carnivora; family Canidae; genus Canis; species Canis lupus. The sequence continues at coordinate 34,857,045 of NC_049260.1, forward strand.
GTGGGCAGGCGGCAAGGGAAGGAGGAATGGGAGGAAGCGGGAGAGGCGTCCTGGCTCCCCTCCTCGCCCGGCCTGCGGCCCACACCAGGACCCGGACGAGGGCCGGCGGCCTTGGGTGCGGCAGGACCCCGCTCGGACTCTCAAGTCCTCCTGACGCCGGCAAGTGGGCGAGGGACGGTTGTGGGGGCAGGGGAAAGAGAGACCCTCGCAGAGCAAGCGAGTCCCCGCACCGTGTCTGAAGACGCTGCTGCTGCCGCCGCTAGAAGTCGTCCATCAGCAACCAGTCCAACCTGCCAGTGATAATGTGCGATCAACACCAAATCACCCCCGCCAGGCGCGATCCATCATCGCTGCGCGCCGCGGGCCCGCGTGAGGCTGACTTGGGGCTGGGGGCGGGGGGGGGGGGCTGCGGAGCAGGAAGCGGTCGCCCAGCGCATTGGGATTGCCGGCGCACCTAGCCGCCCCTCTCCGAGGCCTGCAGAACTCTCCAAGTTCCCCCGCCGCAAAGCGCAGACCGAGTTCCTGGCGCAGGTCACTTAAGGAGCCCTTGCATCCTCGGTGCCCTACCACCTGGGTCACACCCTACAAAGCCATCCCGTCCTCGGAACTGCCCTGCCGGTCCCTTCCCCCTCCTCCGAGAAAGCCTGGCTGGCGGGAAATTAATATTTAATATCGTGAAATTGATTAAAGGGCTGGAAGCCGACGATGGGGTGGGGGGAAGGGTAGGGGCGTAATTAAAGATCTGAGAGTCGTGGCCGTTCCTCGTCTGCCCCAGCCGCATGCGGCCTTTGTGAGGCTGAGGCGGGGTCGCATCGGGCTGAGTCTGGCGGTTCCAGGGCCCTGGTGCCCGCAGCCTAGGTTCTGGCAGGTGATGGATGGCAGAGGGCAGGGGTGGCACCGCGAGGTCCTGACTGGCCCGGAGATGGCGAGTAACCTCAGCGCACGTGGAGCTGTACCGAGAGCAGTGCCTCCTTTGCCTGCCGGCTCAGTGGGCTCATCTGGGCCGCAGGAGCCCGAGGGTGGGATGCTGCACTTCCTCACTGCTGGTAGGGCGCAGAAGCGCCTTAGATGCCAAGGGAGACCTCTAGGGCGCGACCCCCCTGAGACGCCAAGGTCCCCAGCGCAGCTTCACAGCTTCACACTGGGCTCTGAGGCCACCTCCCCAACCCCTCACGGGGGGTCTTCCAGGCCTCTCACACAGCCGTTCGAAAGAAGAGTCAGGTTCACCCAGTTCTGTAACTGCGGGATCCTGAGACCCAGGCTGCCGGGCGCTGCCGCTGGTTCTTTCTCATCCAGGCCCCACCCCAGGCCGCTCACACTTGGGGCAGCTTAACTCGTTCAGCTGCACTGCAGATGGGGCCTGCCGCTCCAGGCGGCGGTCTCCTGGGAGTCGTCACCAAACCTGCTCGGTGGGCCGCCTGTCGTGCCTTTTATGGTTACTGCGCCTCCCAGGAGGGGCATGGGGCTGGACAGGGCTGGAGGTGAGTGCGCCCTGGCCATCGGAGCTGGTGTTACCAGAGGAATTCTGTGGGCACGTGGTCAGCGGTAACCCGTTGGCGCTGGCTGCGGTTTCCAAAGCAAAGGGATGGCTCCCTGGCAGTATTGACTCCCAGCTCCTGGAGGCCTGGCTTCAAAGGGCCGCTTTGAACTTTTTCTTGCATATGATTTATTTTTTGGTAAAGCATTGTGTCTGAATACCAACAAGTGCACAGAGGGGAGACAACGCATCAACACAACCAGCGGCGTCCTTGGACCTCATCAGTTGGGGAGAGCCAGGACAGCCCTCGAGGCTCCAGGTCCACTAGACGGAAGGTTAGGTCCAATCTTGGGTTTATTGCTGCCCATGAACAAAGCACTGGGAGCTGCCCAAACTGGGGCAAGAGAGAGGTAATTAAAAGAGGGGCTGCAGAAGGCTGGAAAGGCTGGTGTAGCTGTTGCTTAGGTGGGTGGAGGAAGTGTTCTCCATAAGAGTAACAAGCCTGTGCAAACCTTATGCAGAACAAGTTTATTTCACCAAAACAAAACAAGTTCAGATTCAGCCTCTCACACTCAGCCGATAAACCACAGGCAAACTTTGGATGGAAGCTTGAACTCATGGGAGGTGCCGGCCTGGAAGTTTACAGAGGACAATGGCCAGCTTTTCCAGGTACATCTCTGTTCCTACCATTGTGATTCTACCTGCATCAGCTGCTCCCTCCCGGGGCGGGGAGAGGCGGCTTCTGACCTCCCAACCTGAGCCGGAGGCAAGATCACTCAGAATGCACCGCATTCATCAATGCCATTTCTGGTAAATTGGACCTCAGGTTTTGGAGTGTCCTAGGAAGAAGGCAGCCTACACTGTGCGCATACCGATGTCAGAGCCAATGTGACCAGCGGCCCACGTCCTATAGCCTTTACTAGGTAATATTACGGATTTCACAACCGGATGTGCCAGATTTTCCAAGAGAATTCTGATTTCAAGAGCCCTGGGCCCTGTGTCTTCGCCGGGCATGACCCCCTCCCTGTGGTCACTGGCATTGCGTAACTGTGCACCAAAGGTGTTCCGGGGCTTACTGGCCGAGCTGCCGAGGCGAGAGGAAAAGGCTCGGGGGTGAGGGTGAGGCCCGCACCCAGTGGTACCCGCTGGCCCTTCGTCCACCGTGCGTACTCCGGCTGCCACCCTCACAGTCCTTATTTCAGCCAAGGCCTGGCCCTACCCCTTCGGAACCCGAGTCTGGGAGAGTTGGTTGATAAAATGTCCCTTTAGGGCCCGTCCAGGTAGAGCGCCTGGCAGGGTGCCTGTCTGGGGAAGTCGCAGGACTGGGTCCTCGGGGGTCCCTGCGGGTCGAGGAGGAGCGGTCCCCCGGGAGACACAGCCACCCGCGCCGGCTCCCGCGGGGGGCGCTGCCTGCCTCCCCCGCCACCCCGGGCGCCCGGGGCCCGCGCGGATGCTCGTCGGCCGCCATCTTAGCCCGGGCGGCGCGGGCGGCGCTGCCCCCGGCGGTGGGACTGCGGAGCCGCAGGCCGGGCCGAGGCGGGCGCGCGGGCGTTCCCCGGCAGCCGGGGCGGGGGCGGCGGGGGGCGCGCGGGACGCCGCCGCGCCCGCCCCCTCGCGGGCCCCCTCCGCGCCGCAGGGCACGGCTGACCCCTGGCCCCGGGCGGCCGCTCCTGCTTGGAGCGCGGTCTGGAGTCGCCCCTCGCCGCACCGCCAGAGTGGATTTTAATCCCAAGCAACGACCTCTCGTTCCCGGAGTCCTGCAACGGTCAACACCTTGTCACCTCTGCCGCCGAACTTGGGCTGCTGTTCCCGACTGCAGCGTGCGGTGGCAGCTCCCGGGGGTCGGGGCAGCGGGCGTGGGCAGTGGGGCCGGGGAGCGAGGCCTGCAGCGCAGTTCCCGCTGTTCGACAGATTTCGCAGTCGCTTTCGGGGCAAGAGAAGATTGGAAAGTTCCCTCTCTTTAAGGGGATCTTGATTGGAGAAGACTGCCACTCTATTTGTCCACTTTTTTGACATGCGTTTATGGAGAGCTTGCTAAGGGCAAGGCACTGTTAGGTCCTAGGGGAATCCAAAAGTACAAAAGTGAATTTTGTAAAAAGGCACCCCTGGTCCTCAAATGATTTACAGTCTAGGTGGGAAGACAGACTTGTAAATGACTAACTAAACACAAATAAAAGGCGACGTGAAATGAATGTAAACAAAGGGCACGAATCCTGCAGTAAATGGCCTGGGGAAGGGCCAATTAATTATTTTTAAAATGACCTTTACTTTCTAAAAATGTAGAATCCGTTCTGAGAGGGGAGGAGCGGAAAGGATAGAAATTTACTAACACTGGCTAGTTCCAGGGTTCCAGGGAATAACAGTCATCACTTCTGAAAGGTTGATGTTTAGGAAAAATGGTGAAAGTTTATTTAAACTAAGCAAAATACCAAGAATCAGAAACTTCGGATTCATCTCTCAGCTCTTGACATTAGCTGGGTGGTAGAGATGCAATTTTCTAACAAGACACAATGCCCTCGTTTGAAATTGGTAAAACTCCCACCACACTTCATACAAAGAAAAGTTTTTAAAAATAAAGCTAAATTGGGGATTAGAAACTTCCAGAAAGCTTTCAGACCTAAAGATAATGGGAATTAAAAAGAAAACACACAAAACAAAATAGATCGGCCTATTTATTTGCAGATGGTCTCCAGGATGTGAACGTGCAGAAAACTGTCCCAAGATGATTTGTACAGAGGTTGGGGAGTGTGGGAAAGTTAGTCATAGGTCAAAGAAAATTAAGCAAATTAAAAACTGAGGCAATTATTAACCCCGGGGGGGGGGGGAATGTTCAAGAAAGGAAATGTGATCACTGAAGCTCATTTGCCTCAGCAATATACAATATATATGTGGTCACGAAGTAAACAGTGGATATGAATTTCATAAGAAATTATATAGCTCTACTGTAAGAGTGGGAGAGGGGAAGTACGATGCAGAGAACTAAAATCCTCCTGTCCCATACTAGGAGGTCAACAGATGATAGTTACCACGGAGTATTTAAGAGAAGGCCACACCTACATATTACTTAGAAATATGATGGTAGGGGCCCCTGGGTGGCTCAGGTCATGATCCTGGGGTTCTGGGATTGAGCCCCCTCCCCCTACCATTGGGCTCCCTGCTTAGCTGGGGTTCTGCTTCTACCTCTCCCTCTGCCCCTCCCCCTGCTTGTGCCCACACCGGCCCTCACTCTCAAATAAATAAACAAACTTAAAAAAAAAAAAAAAGAAATATGATGGTATCTACCAGAAGAAACAGGCAGAACAAGGGAGGGGTCTGCTTTTTTGTACCAAGACTTTGCATACTATTTGGCCTCATAAACTTTGGGCAAATATTCCTTTGGAGACAACTCCAATTTTTTTTTAAAGATTTTATTTATTTATTCATGAAAGACACACAGAGAGAGAGAGAGAGACAGGCAGAGACACAGGCAGAGGGAGAAGCAGGCTCCATGCAGGGAGCCTGACGTGGGACTCAATCCCGGGTCTCCAGGATCATGCCCTGGGCTGAAGGCGGCGCTAAACCGCTGAGCCACCCCGGCTGCCCAACAACTCCAATTTTTAAAAAATTAAAAACACACATTCTGAGCACCTGTGTGGTGTGGTAGTTGGGTATCCGACATTTGGTTTCAGCTAGAGTCATGATCTTTGGGGTGAGATCAAGCCCCTGGTTGGTCTCTGTGCTCAGCAGGGAGTCTGCTTGAGAATCTCTCTCCCTTTGCCCCTCACCAACTCCACACCCCAACTCATGTGCAGGCTCTCTCTCACTCAAATAAAACTTTAAAATTTAAAGAAACACACACCCATTCTTTTTTTCTTTTTTTAAGATTTTCTTTATTCATTAAGAGAAAGTGTGAGCAGGGGAAGGAGGAGACAGAGAGGGAGAGAGACTCTCCATCAGATTCCTCACTGAGTCGCAGCCCCTGCAGGCTTCAGTCTTAGGACCCTGAGATCATGACCTGAAATCAAGAGTGGGAGGCTTAACCGAATGAGCCACCCGGGCACGACCCCACCCACAATCTTAGAAAAATCTCTGCAAACTCTCAGTCACAAGGATGTAGTCCTTCAAAACCATCCTTCAATATGCCCAATTCAAATTATCGGAAGTGTGGGAAAAATGGGGAGGGAAGTGAATGGATTTGGGGCTTCCAGGCTATACATTCCTGGTTAAAGGGGAAGAGCGAGTCCTCTAAATTTGCCTTTCTCAATACCTTTCCGAGTGTTAATGGCATTCCGAATACCAATACTGTCCAGTACAGAAATGAACAGGAGTACGCTCTACAGGGCTAATTTAGAAGGCTTCTAAAGGCTTTCCCTACCAGCCTATTGCTAACACCAGAAAAATTCCACTCTGGACTTATTTAATTTTGATTAGGAATTGCTTTATCTGGATGATTGTCCACTTTTTTTTTTTAAGTAGGCTCTATGCCCAATGTGGGGCTTGAACTCACGACCCCAAGATCAAGAGATGCATGCTCTACCGACTGAAACAGCCAGACACACCCTGATCTTCCACTTTTATTTATTTTATATATTTTTGTTTTTACCTCTGTATTTCTGAAAGTAATCTCTAGGCCCAACATGGGGCTCGGACTCATGACCCCAAGATCAAGAGTGGTCTACTCTACTATGGAGCCAGCCAGGCATCTTCTGCTCTTATTTTTATTTTTTAAAATTTTATTTTATTTTACGATTTTATTTATTTATTCATGAGAGAGAGAGAGAGGCAGAGACCCAGGCAGAGAGAGAAGCAGGCTTTATGCAGGACTCTAGGATGATGTGCTGGGCCAAAGGCAGGCGCTAAACTGCTGAGCCACCCAGGAAATCCCTGGCATCTTCTGCTTTTAAATGTAAGTTATCTTCATCCATTACACATTAGCATGCATTTTCCTTCACAGGTAACTTGTTAAGATGTTAAACTCCGTTGCACTACCTGTTAGGGTCTTATGCTCAAATGCCTACACCCAGTCCGTAAGGGCCTGCAGTTAGCAGCATCCCTTAAAGTCTTCACATTTGAAACCAAAGAAAACATGGTACCCCCATTCCCAATGCCACCTTGCTTGCTAAACAAGATACATAGATAGAGTGACACCCTGTCTTTTTTTTTTTTTTTTTTATATATATACTCCAAATAAAGCCTAGAAGGAACCCAGTAATTTAGGAACAGTAGACTTCAGATGAGAGCTGACAAAGCAAAGAGTGAGTAAATGGCCTACTGCTCCAACCTGCTGGGTCAACGCTGGCTTGGTCTGCAGCCTTAGGCAGGCCCACTCTGCTCCCAAGATGCCCTTTTGACCCCTGCTCTGCCCTGTGTCACCATCTCTTTTCTTCTTGATCAGAGAGAGAATCTGTTTCTCCTCTGCCCTGAGAAGAGAACTGCCACTAACCTACTCAGTGATTTTGTAAGAATGGGAGAAAGGTGCCCTGGGCCTGAATTCCAGCCCTCCCTGTCTTGGCTGGAGACCTTTGTGCAATGCACAGAATGCACAAACCAATGTGGTGACCCAGCCTGAGAAGCCAGCTTATTTCAGGGGTCACCCTGACTGTTGCTTGGTTCTGACCTACAAGGTTCCTGCAGTACCTGGGTTTCTTTGGCTTCCGAAAGAGAAGTAGCCAGCCCCACAAACAGAACGAAATCACCTGCAGGGAGGCCCCGAGTAGGCCAGGTACAGCAAGGCAAGTGGAGGTGAGGTCAGGAAAGGGGCAAGTGGGTCAAAGTTCACCCAGGAGTTTTCCACTAACCCTGGGGACTTAGTTTTCATTGAGATCTAAAACATGAGCATCCTGCCCCCAAAGCCTTGCTGAAAATTAAATCTTTGTGAGCAAAAAGGAAAGCAGGCCAGAGGGTGCACATGCCTTTTGGATTTTCAAAAACGGGAAAATGATTAGATTTCAGATTTAGGGAAGGTGTGTCGCGTTAGGGGAGCCAGAGAAAAGAAAAACTGCCAATTCCAAAGCAAAACAAAATCATGTTTTTCCACCACGTTTCCATCTCTGTCTCCTAGTTGAGCCACAATGAAACAGCGGATCAAGTAGCAGATCAAAGGCAGAGGCAAATACAATTATGTTGCCTGTGAAACCCCTAGCATGAAATTAGAAGTCAAACTCTCCATTCAGGGGTTAGAGACAAAGATAATGAGAACCTGGGGCCCTAGAGATGTACGCAGCCCCAACGCTCTCTGTGCTGGATATTTAAAACCACACCTGAGGGTAGGGGGCAAACATTAAGTATTAGAGTTATTTATTATGAGACTAATGTATTATTTTTTCCACACTCACTTTAGGAAATGCATTGACTACATCTCCAGCTTTGTACCAACACGGAGATACCCGTATGTTGGAAAAAACAAAAAGCGATTGGTAGGCAAATAGTACAAGTGCTGTTGTCTGAAGCAATGAAGGGCGGCCACAGATCCCCCAAAGATGGAGGGCGAAGGATGGGGAGCAGCTGAGTCCTGTCCCCTACCGCTTTCCCTTTCAGTGCTGCTTCAGATCCCAACACAAAATTCTCCTCCGTCCTTCCCACGCTTCCCAAGCTCACAGAGCTGTCCTGATACTGTCCATTTTTCATAAAATCCGTATTTGCTTTATGGATCTGCTTCTTCTATCCTGGCCTAACTTTAATTCTGCCTCCCCCAGCCTCTGTATAATTTTTTAAAATATTTATTTATTTATTTTGAGAGAGAGAGAGAGAGAGAGAGCAGGGGGGAGGGGCAGAGGAAGAGGTAGTGAGAGAAACTCAAGCAGACACCACCCCTGAGCGTGGAGCCCAAGGCAGGCGCTTGATCTCACAACCCTGAGATCCGACCTGAGCCTAAACCAAGAGTCCAAAGCTCAACCAACTGCGCCACCCAGGCGCTCTTACCCACCTCCCTGTATAATTTATGCGGCCTCTTGAGATTACCAGTTCCTATTACAATGTAGACTATTCTGTTTGGAGCCGCCACTGCTAATTAAGCTTAGCTCTCAAGAGTGCCTGGCATGCCCCCACACACTATGGCCACAAGTTCTCTGACACTCCTGCCGATGAGAGGTAGGGTCTAAGTCCTCTTCCCTCTACTGTGGGTTTGTGACTCCCTGTAACTGGTAAAATACAGTAGGAATGATACCACATGACTTTTGAGGATGGGGCAGACTAGGTGATGCAGCTTTCTTCCCGTCTGGGGGCAGGCCTGGGTTTGGAGCTCTGAGCTGTGGCTGTGGGACTCCAAGGCCTACATTCCCGAAGCCACCACATCATCTGGAAGCCCAGGCCACAAGGACAGCCCCGTGTTTGTGCTGCGGGACAGAACTGAGGTCCCAGGCAGCAGCCAGACATGTGGGTGAAGCCGCCCCCAGACGATTCTAGCTCCCAGCTGTTGTATTTCCACCGAATTCTGGACCCACAGAACCCACAAGCGAATTCAGTTGCCTCTGAGTGAGCTTCCCTGCAGCTGACACATTCTGACCCTTATTTTTGTGATAGTAAGTAGTCATCAGTTTTAAAACATGTTGTTAAATCCGTGGAAGAAGGTGAGCTGGATTAAAAACAGAAGTGTGGAGGATAGGACACTTGATCACGGCCCAAATCCTCCACCTTTGATGACATAACTGATCTCTTGTTCTTTAGGGAATCCCTTTAGGACAGTGTCCTTCTCCTCCTCAAATCTGATCTCACACTTCCCTAATGGACCTGGTTGAAAGAACCCTATCTGTTGTCCCCTCCTGTCCTACAGTGGCTGCACAAGGCAGCCAGATAGCTGGGCAGGAGACCTGGACCAAGCATTTCCACCTGGCTAGCTTTGCTCTCCCATCTATTCGCTTCTCTCTCCACATTCTTCTTGCCTCTCCCCGAAGAAGGCTCTCCCTTCTGGGATGGGGAAGGATGGAAATACAGAAGGAGTGTCAGCATCAGTTTCTTCCCCCACAAACTCCATGTCTTTCGTTCCCTGTCTCCAACTACTCCACCGGTATCACCCTCCAGACACGTGTATTTTCATTCACAATACTCAGAGTCACACTGGCTGGGCCATATGCCCACAGAATCACCCAGCAGTGCCCTTTGGCCTGTCCTACCCTCTGTCCTCCTTCACAGACCCTTATTCATACCTGGCCCTCCTGGGGAAGTGCTGAGCTCAGACGATGAGTCCTGGGGAGGGGCTGCAACAATCTAGCATGCAGAAGACTGAGGAGGGGAATGTGGGGAGCCCGAGTGGTAACCACTCACCCCCAACAAGCAAGGCAGTCAGGGAGCAAGAGGAAAGAGCCCACGAGGTGAAATTGCCAAATTGTGTGTGCGGTGGGGTGGGGTGGGGAGTGAGAGGTGGGTCGCTGCTGAACAGGCCAGAATAAGACAAGCAGCAAAGAGAAGCAGGCAACACCCCCTCCCTGCCCTGCCAAAGGCCAGAGGATGAACTTGTCGAAGATAAAATACAGCCATGAAACAGGAGCAGAGGTCAGGCGGAAGGGACGGTTCCCCGACCACAGAAAGCCAGCACCAACTGGGATTATCTGCCAGTCACTCATCCCAGGAGGCCTGACCGGCAGAGTGCGGCCAGGGCTCAGGCACAAGTCAGCCCTGCAGAGGAGAGAGCCCAAAGGCCTGGGACCTGCCCCTTCCCACCTTCCCCAGAGCCTGAGATGAAGGCTGGCGAGGCTCCCAGAGCTCCTGGTGGGGCTGCCTGTCCCCTCTGGACAGTGAGATCCCACGGCTCCCATTTACAGGGCTACTGGAACACACATTTTAGAACCAATTTTCTCTTCTGACCGAAATCCCAGGCCAGTGAGATCTGTGCCCAGCTAGGGCCTGGCACGAACTTTCCTTCCTATACTCCAAATAACATCAGCCCAAACCTTCTGTCACTCCTTCAACAATATTTATTAAGCTCTTATTATTATCTTCCTGGTGTTTTTATTTGTATTTTTTAAAGATTTTATTTATTCACTTATGAGAGACACACAGAGAGAGAGAGAGAGAGAGAGAGAGAGAGAGAGGCAGAGGGAGAAGCAGGCTCCATGCAGGGAGCCCGACGTGGGACTTGATCCCAGTCTCCAGGAACATGCCCTGGGCTGAAGGCGGCGCTAAACCAGTGAGCCACCAGGGCTACCCATCTTTCTGGTGTTTTACATGCAATCACTTCATCTAATCTTTCCCCAATCTTGTGATGTAGGCATTCTCATACCCATTTCACAGATAAGGAAACTGAAGTTCAGATAAGTTATACAACTACTGCAGGGGAGGGGGGTGCACAGAGGCTCCCATCTTAAGCCCAGATATGTCTTGTTCCAGAGATGTCCACCACACCTGTGATCTCCCAAATATTTTTTTTTAAATAAATTCTCTGTTCAACAACGTGGGGTAGACCTCACTACCTTGAAATCAAGAGTCACATGACATGCTTTACGGACTGAGCCAGCCAGGCACTCCAATCTCCCAAACATTTTGAGCATGTATTTTGTGCCAGGCCCTGAGGTGGGCTTGATCAAGAAGATAAACGAGACAGTCTCTGTCCTTGGAGGGTTTGTAGTCTAGTGGGGGAGACAGAAACCCCACAATACAGTGGCACAAGAGGGCCAAATGGGAGATGGTCCGAGTACCATGGAGCCCTTCTGACTATTCTGAGCATCACTGCCTGTCCAGTCCACCTCTACTTTCTTAGCTCCTTTGGTTCCTTCTCATAGGCCATTCTTCTTTTCTACCTTAGGCATTGGCTGCTGGCTTCCCTCCCATGTCTGTCTTCTGTCCACGGGGTCTGCACCCACACACCTGGCAGGGATCCTGGTACCCTACTTGCCTTGGAGGGGCCACAGTGGTTGAGTAGTTGCCTTTGGCTTCTGGGGTCTCAGAGAAGGAGCTAGCCCCTGACCACAGCCCTAGGCTTCCTCAGCTGGAAAATGGGCACAGGGGTCCAGACACGGAGCAGGCTGGTAGGCCCTAGTAAGGCTTTTATTGAAGCCTGTTAAAGGGCTTTGGGCTTCCTCTGATGAAAGGCGCTTAAGTGCATCTGGTTTTGATTACAGGGGAGGAGAAAGCCAGGCAGTCTCTCGGGGGTTGGACCAGTCATCTGGCTCTGCCTTCCTCCGGGCAGAGCTGGCTGCTGGTGAGGCCAGGAGGCCAGGTGTGGGGGGGTGGCAGGCAGGAAGCAGAGCCAGTACAAAAGCCCCCAACTCTCCAAGGCTCCTCACGGGAGCCCCTGGCTCTGCCAGGCATGAGTCCCCAAAACAGCACGGCGGCTCAGAGGTGCCAGGATCCCTTGAGAAAGTCAAGTTCAGAGTGGCTGCTGCCCACTCCTGACCACGTAGCTCTTTACTGATCACCTGCACTTCATCTCCAAAATACCCTCCCAAGAGCCCCTGACTGTCCAACAACCTTCCTGGACTGCTCCTCTCCCTCTGATGAAGTTAAAATAGACTTCTGCCTCAAGGATTTGCGCAAGCGACGAAAACTAAGGAAATGAAGACTTTCCAAAGTTGAAAACCCCTCAACGTTTTCTTTCTCCTTTTCGACTCGCAGATGATCATTTCCCATCAAACAGACATCGTTAAGGATTCCGCGTCCCTGTAACTGACAACATGCTGAATTAAAGGAAGAGTTTGATATTAAAATAACGCGGCCGTCCCAGGACGTCATCAGGCAGTCCCGGGCTGCTCACTGCCCAGCACCTGTCCCTGCGCGGGACTCCACGTGGGTACAAAAACTCTTGGGGGACCGGATGGGTTAAACGCAGTCCGCGGTTCTAGAAACGAAAATGCATTTTCTTATTCCCGCCCTGATTTAATCCTGCTGCGTGTTATTATTGTCAAGTCTCTTCGCACCACCGTTTCTAAAAAGAAAACCCGTGGGTCTGCGCGGCCCTTCGCCGCCTGCTCGGCTTTTATTGTGCACGCAGCCTGGTCTGTCTGCGTGGATTCAGCACGTCGTGACCGCTTCGCAGGCGCGCACGGACACCCTCGGATTGGCATTTCGAGAAGAGCTGGGTGCATTGTCTCAGTGGCGAGACGCACACACGCGCGCGCACACAAAGATAATAAAGGGCTGCAGACCTCTGGCCAACCCTCCTCGCAACCCGTAATTAGAGATGACCTTTGCGAAAGGCAATTAAAATATGGTAATGATCGATGCGCTCCCCCCCCCCTTTCCAAAAAGGGAAATACACAGGTGTTGGCTTCGGGAGGCTCCACCTGGCACGGCCAGGAGGCCTCCGCCAGCTCATGAATGAACTCTTTCTCTGGGGGAAGCTTCGATTCCCCGCTACCTACGCGAGCGCTGGCTCTCCTCCTCCCCTTCCCCTCCCCCACCAGTGCTCAGGCTGCCAGGAGCTTGCTGGCGGCGGCGGGGCTTTGTCATCGGAACGCACACACAGACACGCACACGCGCGCACCCGGCCACCACGGGACCGCGGCGGCCGCTGCGCTGTGTCCTTCCTCCCAGCGCTCCCCTCCCCGCCCACCCCCCCTTTTTAAGAGCTCCACCGAACCCTTTCTTCCCTCCTTTATGAAAGCGGTCCTTTTAATGGAGGAGCTAGGGAAGCATTTTAGGGGGTCCTCTCGCGGGGCGCGGGACGGCAGGGCTCAGGACGCGCGCGGAGAGGACGCATGGGCAGCTGGGCTTTGTTCTGTCCCTTGTCCTGGTCCGGAGGGCAGAAAAGTCTCCGCCGCGCTGGGGCCCACCGGCGAATTGGCGGCGCCTAACACCAGCAACCCCCCCACCTCCACCAGACTGGAACGCGAAATCCCCTCCGGAGTTCACTTCGGACTTGGGCCGGGTGGGGCGCATCGCCTCGGGGAGGGTCTCTGGTCCACAAGTGGCTCTCCTCATACAAGCAAATGTGCAGTGTCATTATGGTGGCTCCTGTTGCTCGGGCCCCGGGGTGCTCCGGCGGCGCGCGCACCCCATCCCTACACGGCAGGGAGGGCGGGCCCTGGGGCTAGGGCTTCCCCGGGGGCTGCGTGGAGGAGACGCCGCGTCCGGCCCTCCCGCACCTCCTGGCTGTCTTCTGAGACCGCGAGCACGGAGCCAGGGCGGCCTCTCGCCTTTCATTACCGGGCCTACGAAAGCAGCAGCCCAGGCAAATATGTAGCTATTAAAATTAATCGCCCTGCGTTGTCAGCTGAACATAATGCAAATTATTTATGGGCTGTCTGCGCAATATTTATCATCGTGCAGGCTCCAGGCGCTTCGTGCCTCCCGGCCTCCCCCGCCCGCCCGGCCCGCGCAGGTTGAAGCTGCGCACGGGCTGCAGCAACCTGGGGGCTCTGGGCACCAGAGTGGGGTTCCTAAGGTGAGGCCGCGCAGCCGGCTGCCCTCCAGGCCAAGAGCCTCATTTTAGGTTCTGACATTCATTCCACGTTGGTCGGAGGCCTACTACGTGCACAATTAGGAGGTGGGCGAAATGAGGGGTGGGGTGACCAATTTGGAGAAATCGGGGTGGGACAAGCTCAGGCCGAGGGGCGATGCAGGCGGGGGTTCCTCGGCTGCCGAAGTGAATTTTCCGTGGCTCAAGTCTGTCCTCCAACCCGGGAAACGTGTTTGTGGCAGCTGGATTCAGAGAAACCCAGAGCATCAGAGGTGCCCAACAGATCGGAGTGCTTAGGATCCTGTTGACGGGAACAGGAATTCGGTGTCCTTCGAGCCTCAAAACTTGTTTGCAGATCGCAGATAACAGATTAACTGCTAATTGGCAGAATCGGCCAACCATTTAGTTTATCACTGCTGGGGGCCCCTTGGTATTCGCTGCACTTTTTATATGTAAAAACAGCCTTGGTACCTCCTAAACGGCTTTTGTGTGGCTTTTGTTTCTCTTTCAAATACGGTGTTTTAAAAAACAGCAGCAACACGCCACCCCACCCCCTCTGCAACCAAGCCTTCTCGTTAAAAAAAAAAAAAAAAAAACCCAACCCAGGAGGAGAAATAATCTATAGGACAATCCCCCCCTACTGGTCGGCGCTGGCGTTAGGGCTTTTAAAGCAGATCGAGTAGCCCTGGGCTGCAGAGGTAAACAGGCTTTCTGCACCGCTGCTAAATGAATCACGAGGGGGAGGAATGGGACTCCCGGGCGGAGGAGGCCTCGGGATTCAGGCTGGGTGCCAGGGAGGGGAGGGTGCAGCAGAAGGGGCAGTGGGGTGGAGGCGAGTTGACCCTGTCCAGAGGCCTCAGGGCCAGGGAGGGGAGAGGAAGGTCGATGGGCGGTCCAGCCAGAGCATACCCCCCCGCCCCCGCGCCCCGCCTACAATCTGCTAGGCTGGGTGAATGCACGCCCAGGGCCTCTCTCCCCAGCGTGCCTGGGTGCCACCTGGGGCTGGTCACGCTGTGTGAGTCCATCTGTGGGTACAGAGGTCACGGGGCGCCCCCTCCCACACAGTTTGGGCAGCTCTGGGCCTTCAGGATGCGGAGGCAGGCCTAGGTCTTTCTTCTGATGTTCATTTTAAGCATATTATTACCAGTCGTCACTGTCCTCGCCCTGAACTCCAATGTCACCTCGTACTTAGATGACCCAGGCAGAGTCAGGGCCTACTTCCGGGGTCCTGCGGGGTGGAGTGGCTGTCTATGGCATCTGCTCTTCAGACTAACTGAAGGAGCCTGAAAGCTACTTTGAATTTTTATCTATTCTTCATCCCGGTTTCTCCTCCTCACAATGTGGTTTGAGCCAATTCGAGGGTCTTTTTTCTTTCTATTTAACCCTCCGCCCCCGTTTTTGACCGAGATTTTTCTTGCAACATCCCAAAGCTTCTCCCATCACTTCAGAAACTTACTTTGAAGCGATGAAAAAGAAAAAGAGGTTCACAATATTAAGTTGCTTTTGGATTCCCTTTTTCTTGTGCATTCCCGCACGGATTTGAGGAAGGGCTGCTTTTTTACTCTGTTTTGTTTTCTAATTATCAAATCACTGTGTTTTCTAGAGGAGGAGAGGCTGGGCGTTGATCCCGGTTAAGTGGAGGGGTCGTGCCCTTTTAACAAAGTGCTTTTGACACTGTGGGCCCCAGAATCCCACCTGAGCTGGGCAGGGTCACCGCCCTTGTTCCCATTTGGCAGCCGAGGAGCCTGAGCCCCTCCGCCCCCCAAGTTTTAGGGATCTGATCTTCCTCACTGAACTAGGGCCAGAAGCCAGATGACCCCGGCCTGCTCCTGCTTGCACCCACCCTCCTCCAGTTCGGTGTCTTGTAGCAAATGCCGCATCCATTTCTGAGCTCCATCTACCGGGCCACCCTCCGGCAGAGGCAGCCCCCCACTGCCTCCATCTGGGGCAGCTCCTCTCCAGCCTACAAACCACCCGGATCGGCTCTTACAGCCTCCTGTTTACTCACTTGCCTCCACCAAGTTAATTCCGACTGCAGACCCGGGAGGACAATTTTAAAGTGTTTCTGCAGACAGACCCTCTGGCCCCGCCGGAAGTGTTTTATGGACCTGTGAGCCGAGTTAATCCCAGGAGGGGCGGCAGGATTAGTCCCTGGTGTGGGTGGGGGATTCTTGTGTTAAGGTTTAATCCCCTTGGGAGGAGAAGAGATGGGGAGGGGGGGAATGGGGTGGCTTTGGAAACGGGTGCCCCCCCCCATTAGACTCTTCGATTTTGGGGCGGGGCCGATGGAAACTGAGGCATGTGGCCCCGGACCTCAATATTTGGCTCGGCAGCCCGAGGGCACCTCGCGTCGAGCACCCTGGGAGCGCAGCAGGGACGTGGAGTGCAAGTGGAGAGAGCGCAGTTGTGTTTTTCTCCAGGTTTTATTCTCCCAGCCCTGTGGAAAGGAGGAGAGCCGCAACCCGGGGAGGGAGCCGGAAAGAAACACTTAATCACCGGCGTCTCGCTGCTCGTCACGCGAAGATGGCAGCGGCTCCCCTGGGTTTCAAGGTTCCGGGAAAGGCGTGTGTTCTGCCTCGAGGCGCGCGGGCTGCTGCGCTCCCTCCCTCCGCTCGGCGGCCAGCCCGGGCCCTCGGAGCCGCTCTCAACCGCCGCAGGGGCGGCTAGGCCGGCCGGCCTGCCCTTCTGCGGCCCCGGCGGTGGCCAGGGCAGCCGGGCCGAGTCGTCGCGTGCAGAAAGTAAAGGCTGGAGGAGGTGGAGATCTGATCGCCCAGCGCCGGCTCTGACCACGAACCCTCCAGCCCCACCCAACACACACCCTCACGCCGGCCCAGGCACGCAGGGGCAGGGGCGTCAAGCTGCGGCCAATACAAGACCTGCAGGGTTGACTCCTATTAGCGGTGGCCGGAGGCCAAGCCGGCCTTGGCGGGAAAGGGGATTTATCCCCAACCCCATCCACGCGCTCACCCCATTGTGTGTGTGTCCTCCCCCCGCCCCCGCCATTAGGAAACACGGCGCACAGGTCCCCGCCAGCCGCCGCCAGGAGGGGGTGGGGTGGAGGGGAGATTCACAGGCCTGGCTGCGGGCCCCGGGGTGCGGCGTGCTCACGGGTGCCCGGGAAGAGGAAGGCACCTCGGCCCCTCCACCCTGACTCCACAGCCGGCGCAGCACACAACCGCCGAGGGCTTCCGAAGCGCCCTAGCGGGAGGGAGGAAGGGAAGGCGGAGGCCCGGGCGGCCGGCTGTGCGCTTGGAACCCGTGCTTGCGCGTGCGCGCGCGTGAGTGTGTGCCTGCGCGCGCTCTCGCCCGGAAAGGGTGTCCCGTGTTTACGAGAGGCAAGGTGGGTGTGAGCAACCCACAACCAGCCATCCCCGCGGGGACTAACTGGCTGGCCTCTCCAGCCTCCCGCCATGGGGCTCCAGGCCCGGGACTGGCGGTTCAAGAGGAGGGGAGCCAGGAACTGCGGGCTGCGCTAAGACATCCATCCAGTCCTGCGGGAGGAGCCCAGGGATCGAGCCGCCCCCACAAGCGTCCGTTTAGCCCCGCCTCCCGAGACCACTGACACTTTGTGATAAGGAGTTCCTCCGCAATCGGCTGTTCCCAGCCCCCAGTCACCTCCGGTAGTCGTGACCACCGGATGCTATGCGGCAAGATCGGGCATGGGGCCTTTGCACTGCCTTCTCTGACCCCTTCTCCAACGCGGAGCCACAATAACGTGCTTCTGTATGAAGACCCGAAACTTTCTTTTGCTAAATAAGGGCCAGATGTTGGGCCTTCACCACTCTTTCCTTAACTTTTTCCTTTAGAAGGTAGGGGTTCAGGCAGTCGACCCCGACGACCCCGAAACATCCCCCAAAGGGCTCGCCTTCACTACCCAACACTGGAGAGCACCAGAGCTCTGCCTCCCTCCCTCGGGGCAATCCCTGCCCTATCCTAAACTGTGTTGCTTTGGCCCAGCTGCTGAACAGTTCTGAGCTTCAATGACCTCATCTGTAAAAGGAGGCCAACAACAGTGTCTAATTCACAGGGTTGTCTTGAGGATAATGAGTTAACATGTAAAACACCTAGAGCACTGCCTCTCAAACAGTGCTATGATGTGTTTGTTGTTATAATTCGGTACTCTCTTTTTGAAAACGGCCAGGTTAAAGTTCCCAAAGGTCCATATGGAGGCAGGGATTTGGGCAGGGAGGAGAGGGCACTAGTAGCCAAACAGAAAAGGCCAGAAGGCAAGATGGGCTCAAACTGTCTGAGCTACACTTTCCCTTAAAGGCCTGAGTGTGTGGTGGTGATGTAGGGAGGAACGTGCGCTTTAATGGTGCTCATTTAGACTGGATTAATGGGAAGCTTCTGCCAGGGCTCAGGCACCATTACCCACCATCCTCTCCCTGAGGCCTTGGGTAAACAGCACCAGTGGAAAGAGGACCTCCAGTAGACTCTCCCAGGCCACCTTTCTTTTCTTTTTTTTTTCTTTCTTTCCTCTTTTTTTTTTTTTTGATGGCTCAAAGCCACCTCCTATAAATCAGTTCTTGGAGGCGCTGGGCAAAAGCCACATCCTCTGGGGATGCACTTTAGCCAGAGTTTAACACCGGTCCAGGCCTGGAATGTGGCAGGCCTAGTTGCTGGGCCTCATTTAGGGACACATAAATGCACTACTATTTATGTCCATAGAATTGGTCAGATATCTAATTACAAGAAGCTTCCCATTTCCTTTGAAATGGGGTCTCCTGTGTGATGGTTTGGAGCTGGGGCAAAGAAGGGTCCGAAGAGGCCTCAGTGCCCCTGGCTCCCAGGCTGGGCCTCTCTGGGTCACTCATAATTCATTAGGTGGGACAGCCTTTTCCTTTTCAGAGACAACGCAAATGGCCTTTGCCTTACGTGGCTGCAGGCGTTTGCCTAATCACTGAAATGTGCTGGCGGTGCGCTCTCCCTCTTGGTTGATCCTTATCGGAACTGTGCGTGCCAGGCTGCCAGCCCCGGGGGAAGACAAAGACGGGGCTGCCTCCAGGTCTTTCCCCCGAAGCCTCAGGGTCACCTACAGGGCTTCCCCTCTACAGCCTCCGGCCCCCAAGCCGCTGCCCGAAACACAGCCGCAGCCCTATGTCAGAATTCCAGTTCTCGAGCGCCACCCGGAGAGCTCACATTTCCCCTCT
The DNA here is from genome assembly GCF_011100685.1 of Canis lupus familiaris. Taxonomy (NCBI): domain Eukaryota; kingdom Metazoa; phylum Chordata; class Mammalia; order Carnivora; family Canidae; genus Canis; species Canis lupus. The sequence goes on from NC_049260.1 coordinate 34,875,982, forward strand.
TTCGAGGCCGCGTGGTGCGCCAGCGAGAGATTAAAGGTGGTGGCAGCACAAGTCTGGCTGCGGGGGGTGGGGGACGACGCGAGAGGGGGCGGGCGGTTTCCCCGCATCCAGCTGCACGTTCGCAGGAAAAGAAAAAGCTGAGAAAAAACTTGGGCTTTAAAAGCCCAAACCCAGGGCAGTCTACTAGTAAGTACAAACAATCCCAGACAGGAGTTTGCAAGGAGTAAGCAACCTCCAAATAGAAACTACAACTAAAATAAATCCCTTTTTAGAGTTATATTAAAAGTCCTCCACGGTGCAGTGCAAAAAGGGGAGCGCGCCTTGTTAGGACACACACGGCCGTGCCAAGATACATCGTGCTCAGCCCAGCACCTCCTGCGCATACGTTTAATACTAGGCAAAAAAACGAGGTTCTCATCCGCATCTAGTAATTAACCAGTTCTCCTAGTATTTATAACTGACTCAACGTGTACTCGATTTAAAAAAAAAATGATCCTGCTCGAAAGATACATGGACGACCTGTATTGAGATAGGCTAAGTTCCCGTCGCTGTCTGACCACATTTGTCTAGTCTCTCTAAGAATCCACGTTTTCTAGCCCGGGAAGGGGCAGGCGGCCCTCGTGACTTCCCCTTCGGCGGTTTCCTGGCGAGGCGCCCACCCTCCCCAAGCACCGGGAACGGAGGCGGCCGCATTAATACTCGCGGGCAGCCTGCTCTGACCTATACTGTCATTTTTTCCATCGGTCAGGATCGGGCTAGGGTGGGGGGGGCGGTGGGTTCTCCTCCGAGGGGCTCTGCACGGATCATTGGGTTTTCCCCGGCGAACTTAACACGGAGGCAAAAGGGGCAGATGGAAACCAGGCCTCCGCTGGCCCGGCGCGCGTAAGCGCCGCACTCTGCAGCTCGACGCAAAGCCAGGGCTGGATTTTCGCGGCCCGGGCCCGGCGGCCTCCCCGCGCCGGCGCGAACCTCTCTCCCTCCGGCTGAGCAAACGTGCTCGCCTAATTCCGCCCTGGAGACAGCAGCTGTGCGGCGAGAGCAGGGGAGGGGTGGGGGGGGGGGGACTGCAACTTTTCCAACAGAAAGTGTATGCGCACAGGAGAGGTGAAGGCCCACCCCGATTCTGTGCACGTACCGACACAGCATCTAATCAGTGTCACTGCCAGGAATACGCTTCCGCGGCGGGCGACACCCCCGCCCCCGCCAACCTGCAGGAGGGAGGGGGGAATGCAAATGGCGTCTCACGTCGTCCCAGACTCTGCACAGCTCCCGCTGCCCCACGACCCCGAGCAGACGTCGCAGCGGGCCAAGCGCCGCCACCCTGGGGACACTGACACGCTGGCGGCCAGCGTCCCTCTCCTGCGTCCCGGTTTCGGGAAAAGGAACTAGCACCTCTCCCCGTTTCGAGGCCATTCCCCTGCCCCACGTCCGGAAAAGTCGCCCTTCCCCGGCTGGGGGGAGGGCCAGTGAGGGGACGCGGGAAACTTTGCGAGACAACTGTTCCGCGCCTTCCTCGCGTGGCGCCGGAGAGGAACGTGGGTGGGTTTCCCGTCCGAGGCCTGACCACGCAGCCCCACTCTTCCAGGCCTCGGACCTGGACCTCGTGGGCAACGGCGGCGGCGGTGGGATACATTTCAGGCCACGGGGCTGGGAGGGAGGACACCAGAGTCCGGCGTCTTCAAGGGCTCTGGCGGGTGGCCAAGTTTGTGTCCTTTCCCTCCCACGCTGGAGTAGCGCGCGCCGCTTGGGGAAGCGTGAGACTCCTCACCCCTGGCCACGAGGCCACTCCTGTCTTCAAGGTGGGCCGATGGTTTCTCTACAGCACCCTCCCCCGCTCTGCGGCCGCCTCACGCTCGCAAGCCCCCGGGGAGTCCCCAGAGACGGCCGCGCCTTCACTCGCCGGCTCTTCCGGGGGAGGGGGAGGCGTGTGTGTCGTGTGCACCACGGCTCGGGCTCGCACCCTCCGCGGAGCCACCTCCGCAGCCCTCCCGGGCCATAGCCTCAGCCGATCCCCGCCCGGAGTCGCCCGGCGGGATGCAGCCTCCTCCACGCGGAATGGGGCGCCCCAAGGACGCAGGCAGGGATGGCGGTTCCGGTCGTTCCGGGGTTTGCGTGCAAGAAGAAAACAAGGCCGGCGACTACGAGATCGGCGCCTCCATTCTCGGGGTTCGGACGCCCGCGCGGTCTCCGCGTCGGTCCCGCTATCACCACTCCGGCCTCGGGGGCCCGCTTCCGCACCGCCCCCCCCCCCCGCAGCAATTCCTCGTCCCGCCCGCGCCGCACCACGCGGAGCGCCGAGCACCCGGGCTCCCGCACCAGCAGCCCCCGCTCCTCCCCGTAACTCCCGCGCCCGCCTCGCCCGGGGCTCGGGGCTCGGGGCTCGGGGCTCGGGGCGCCGTTCGCTCTCAGCGTCCGGAGCACGCCGGTTCTACCCTCGGCTGCGAAACCGCCACCCCCGCCCGGACGGGCCCTTGTCCCAGCCTGGCTCCCCCGCCAGCTGCGCCGCCACCGCCGCACGTGACCCGCCCCCGTCGTGGCTTCCGCTGAGCTGCCTGTTCCGGAGCACAAACAATTTCTGCTCTTACGCGGGGTCTCTCGGGCCCTGGCGTCCTCCCCTCCCTGCCCCCCCTTCCGGGTACGAGAACTCAAAACAACTCGCTGACCTTCGGGCCGACCAGCTCCTGCTTCCACCGACTCCGGCATTCCGTTCGAACCCAGCCGCCGCGGCTTCTAAGATTTCACTCCGCGCTGGGCTGGGGGGAGGGGGTGATTTCTCCAGGAGGGGGTGTCTCAGATCGAAAGAGCCACTACACGCTCCTTCCTCTCCTCCGAAGTGAGTTTTTAGACTATCCGGAGGCCCCGGGGAAATGCTTGCAGCAGCGCGAAAAGAAACCACCCCACTGCCACCACACACAGACAAACACACATACACACGCACATGCCGCCTTGACTAGTGTCTGACCCGATTTCCAGGGTCACGGCCCAGCGGCAGAGGGCCTGGTCAACCTCAGACATACTACCCAGCGGTGGGCCCGTGGCACCGATCAGAGCTGGAGTGGGATGGAGAGAGTGCGTCAAGTAATGAATAGTAGCTCCCACTTCCGCTTTGTGCTAGTATTTCAGAACCCCCAACTTCGCAGATCAAGAAACTGAGGCATAGAGAAAGATCAGTTATATAACTAGCTCAGGATCACCCAGCTAGTTAAATGACTTGGTGAGAATTTGAACGAGGTCACGCAGAGTCCAGGGTGGTTAAACATTATGCTGTAGTGCTCTCACCTTGGAATCAAAAAGACCCATCTGCAAAAGCTAGTATTCACTTGCGGGCTCTATGTTTTTGCAGGACGCATTGTGGTTGGCACCTAGTGGTCACTCAAATGCTGGTGGAATCAATGAGTGGGTGAATGATTGATAGAATCGGTGCAAGTGATTTTCCAGAAAGTAGCCTTGACTATTGTTTCTCCCGAGATGATTGTCCTGCCTTAATAAAATCTCTGGTTTTTGAGTGTTAGCAGGTAACAGGAAACTTATTAAAAAATATGTTAACCTCCCACCCCTCCCTCCCAGCCAATCAGCCTGGCAGCATTTGAACTTGCTGGGGCACATACCCAAAGCAGCTTTTACTTGGTGTCAGCCATTTCTCTCCCACCGTGTTCTTTCTCTGGAGGCTTCTGCTCAGGGTCAGGCAGCCTGGAACCGCATTTGAGGTGATTCAGAACATATAGCAAGAAGGAAGGAGTGTATACCCACCAAACATGGCTCATTGGCCTCCCTTCCACAGGCGGGTTGGTTGGGGAAGCATGGTTTGCAGCTCAGTGGTTCTTTTTTGAATTCATGGACCACGTCAGGACCACCACCATCACACAGTCACCGCCCTCACCAGCTGTGAGGCCACATCTGTCTGAAGGCAGACAGCTCTGAGATGCTCATCAGTGGGACCAACAGCTGCCATTTGGAGACCTGCCACTTGGCCCTCTGTGCTGTCCCCCTCCTTCCGGTGGCCCCTAACAGAGGATGCGACCAAAAAAATTTGTTTCGTCTATTTAGATAATCCCATAGAATGTACTTTTATACTGTATTGTTATTCTTCCCTCCTAATTTTCTAAACCTGACCAGTTGTCCCTTCTATGCTACTGATTGGGCAATGCGTAAACGAGGACCAGTTTCACTTCCAGTTACCTGAAAGCAAACTTTCTCCTTTCCAGTTTGATCCTTCCAACATCTGTTGCATGCCTCTGCGGTCTAAGTCACTATATTAGGCAGAACATGGAGGAAGAAAATGCCTAGTCTCTGTTTCTGATTATTGATATAGTCTGTTCTTCCCCCTTCTCTTGTCCCTCCCTCCCTCCCTCCCTCCCTCCCTCCCTCCCTTTCTGACAGTTGTCTATTTTGGCTCATACTCCTAGGATTATTAACCAAGAAATGAAAACATTTATTTTCTAAGTGACGACCCGGTCTTGACTATAAGGCTGGGGTTTTGGGGGCCTCTTTTACAATCTTGTCTGGAGTGACCAGCAAGACCCTGTGACCTCAGCTCGTGGCCAGCCCAGGTTGGAAGCACCAGATGATTTCCAAAGAGGCCACCAGCCTCAATCTCACGTGGGCCCAATTGTAGCTGAGGACAGCCTTGCCGAAACTCACTTACCCCTTGAGCAGGGGGACGGGTGACAAGTGATGCTGAACGGGAGGTTCAGGATGCTAATTTGATTTATTATCTGTGTACAGCCTGGGGAGGAGAAAAGGCTCATAAAAGTGTTCTAGGCTGGTCATTCTGAATGTGAGCATTTATTTCTCTGCAAAGCTGCCGAATGTCCCTGCAGGAAGTCTCCGGCGCAGCAACCCCTGACTGCACAGACAAAAGTCTCCCCTTTACACAGGGCTGCCCTCATTGTTTCCAACAGCTTTGTGCTTTCCCTGGGGGAAGAGGAGAGTCACAGAGCGAGTTTTCTTCCTCTTTTCTCACGCTGCAGAGGAAGTGATGTTGTGGAAACAGTCGCATTAACTTGGCCTACAAACCGCGTCGGAGCCAGTGTTGGGAATAGCATGATGCAGGGTGGCATTCCTAGGGCTTGTCTCCCCCGGGCCCCCAAGCAACCTGGCCTGGGTCTGAGTGTAGGGATGGTGGGCACTCACAAGTGGCACACTGCAAGAGAAGTAATACTTGAGAATCATTTCCTCTTGGTGCATGGATGCTTCTGACCCCTTGAGCCCGCTTCCTTCTGGAGCGCTTTTCATTTATTCTCTCTGTTCATTTATTGGGCAATATTTCAGGATCTCCCACGTTGTGCTGGACACTGTGCTAGGTCTGGGCGTGCAAAGGTAAGAAGATCCAGCGGCCCTGCCTTCACAGAGTTTACATTCTACTGTCTTGGTGCACAAAATGTGCAGGATGTGGGGTCCCCGCCATCAAATCCTGTGGGTCCTCCATCTGTGACATCTATCCTATACTCTTACTCCTCTGCCTTAATTCAGAGCCTTGAGGACTCTTCGTGACACAATTGGACCCACCATCCCCAGACTTGCCTCCTCCATCTGATCATGCCACTCACTGCTTTAAAAATCTTTCAAGCAGCAAGAAGGGGAGGGACAAGAGGCAAAAGGGACACCCCCCTCCATTTGAATCAGCCTCCTTTAAAAAGATTTCTCAGAAGTGTCACCCAGTGATTTCCACTTCTGTCTTATTGGCCACCTCTTGCTGCAAGGGAGGTTGAGAAGTGTCGCCTTTTGGCTTGGGTTCATGGCCACCTCCTATTACTAGGGCAGAGGAGGGATGGCCATTGGGATAGGCAACTGGCCACCTCTGCTCATCTACTCACAGAGTGTATGGCAGATGGCAGGAAAGCACTTTGTAGGTGGTAGGAGAGGGTGCGGGAGGGACCTTTGGGGCTCTGTTCCTGGCTTGCTTTGTGGTTCTCTGGGAAGTGGCCCTTTATTTCTTCCCCAGGGTCGGGACACCAGCAGGCTTCACTGTGGCTGTAGGTCCAGGTGGAGCCTGCCGCTGGCTGAGCCGGTTCTTTTCTTTTTCCTGGGAACCGCCGATTGGGAGAGAAAGTTGATCAGTCGGGCCGGGGCTGTGGCTCCACTGTGTGTGACCATCGCAATCACGTAGCCCCCTGGCTCAGAAGGGCCCCACGCTCAGTTGCCATCTTGTTATGCTGAAGAATATCATTTCTAATTCATGTTTGGTAGGTGAAGCCTGATGGGACAATGGAGCATGAGCCAGGGGCGGGGAGCCTCGGCTCTTGTATGGTCTCACCTCCTGGGGTACCTCCCCCGAGGGGGGTTCTCTGATGCCTGCTCCCCAACTCCCAATGCTGCCCAGCCCTCCTCATACCATCTTGGTTGGGACTCGGGGGCTAACACTGGGGAGGTCATGGCGTCTTGGGGTAGGGAGGCTGGGAGGGCCACAGCACGTTTGGCTGGCAACTTGGCAGGGGCTTCCCGCCCACCGCGGATACAGGCACCGAGTGTGTCCCAGCGTGGTGGCTGTGATCCCTGAGTGGAGGCAGGAAAGAGGCGGGAAAGGGAGATTGTCTTCCCGGCCCTTGACTGGGGCCGTGTGTTTTAATTTTGTTCCGGGCCCTGCAAATTCTGTGGGCAGTCCTGCCTGACCGTGGGGCCATTGTGTTCCAGCCTGTGTATGCCAGGCGGGGGAAAGGCGGTCTGCAGAAAGGCAGAGAATAATGAAGAAGTGCAGTAAGTAACAGAGCGCCTTCAGAACTATGGGGCCTCGGCGAGGGCAGAGATGGCTTCCTGGAGGGGCTCCGGTGCCCAGGTCCTGCCCCCGAGGAGGCCTGGCTGTGCTTGTGTTCCTCTGTTCTTCTTATCAATTCTCTTCTGTTCCTTGTGCTACTATGAATGGGTCTCCCTGATTGCCAGCTATGAGTTCCCCAACCAAGATTAAAAAAAAAAAAAAAAAAAAAAAAAAAAGCTTGGTTTTTAACAGACTGTGCGATACTGGGCAAGTTAGTCATTCTCTTTGAGCCTTCACTTTCTCAGCCTTCAAAAACAACTGGATATAATGGTACTAGCTTGGTGGGCTGCTCTGAGAATTATGTTTATGCCCTTTCTTGTTGATGGAGGAGCTTAAGGCACAAAGCATGCAGGAAATTTAGAGTGAAATTACTTCCTTCTTTCACTGTTTTCTCAGTACTTAAAAACTGCTTATTTGAATCTGGTTAACTTGAGTGGTTAGAATAGGGTCAACCAAGAGGGATGTCATAGGTTTGAGCACGAGACAGGTTTGCTTGGCGCATTTCCAGGACGGAAGACTGAACACGTAAGGTAGATATTCCAGTTATCTCTTGCTGCACAGTGAACAGCCCCAACTTGGTGGTTCAAAATGACAACCATGTTAGTGTAGCTCATGGTCTTGTGAGCCAGGAATCGGAGCAAGACTAGGAGTGGTGATTCTTCTGCTCCACGTGGGGTTGATAAAAATAAAATCTTAGAAAAAAAAGAAGGCTTCCGAGAGATCCTGGGTAAGGAGCAGGAGATGGAAAAGCTCTTGGGAGCATTAGCTACTGCAGAGTATCTGAGAGCTAAGTCCCTGGGCTTTGTTTGTTTTTTATTTAAAGATTTTTATTTATTTATTCATGAGAGACACAGAGAGAGAGGCGGAGACATAGGAAGAGGGAGAAGCAGGCTCCCCGTGGGGAGCCCGATGTGGGACTCCATCCCAGAACCCCAGGATCATAGCCTGAGCTGAAGGCAGATGCTCAACCACTGAGCCACTCAGGCGTCTGAGTCCTTGGGCTTTGGATGTTAAACCCTAGTCCTGCTTCTCTCAAACTTACACACACACACAAAAATTTCAGGTTTCTATGAGGGAGAGACTATAATTATCTCCATTTTCTCTATAAGGAGACTGAATTGAATTGCCTAGAGTACCAGCTAGAAAATGGTACAGCTGGAATTTGAACTCAGGCGTATCTAATGCCAAAGCAAGAGGTCATTTTACAGTTTACAGTTTTAAGTAATTTTCCTGGGGTCAGCCAGAGAAACCAGAAATACATTTCAACACTCATTCATGAGGTAAATGCTTTGTAGACTTAAAAGAGAATGGAAATTCCTTTGTCTGATAAAGAGTATGTACATACAAAACTTACACTGAACGTTATCCTTAGTGGTAAAATATTGGAAGCTTTCCCTCCAGAGATCAGGAACTAGAAGGACATCTGCTATCACTCCTCTTATTCATTATTATTCTGGAAGTCGTAGCCAGTGCAATAAAGCAAGAAAAAGAAATAAAAAGCATCCAAAGTGAAAGGAAGGGCTGAAACTGTCATTCACAGATGACATGGCTGTGCACATAGAAATCCAAAAAAGCCTCATAATCCAGCTATTAGACTTAATAAAGGAATTCAGCCATTTAACATAGGGCTTTTGTGGGGTTTTAATGGGAAACTTATATCAGATACTAAACTCCTACCTATTTAATTTTCACAACCACTGCTCTTTGGCCTGTGGCACTGGTGATGCTTCCTCCTTGACGTTCCCTTTACTCTGGTTTCCTTGAAACTATCTTCCTTTGTGTCTTGTCCTCTTTTCCCTCCAGATTTCTCTCCCAACCTCCTCTTTTGGTATCCACCCTTACAATGTTGGCCACGCCCAGATCTCTGTCCATAAGCAGTGCTGTGGTGAGCACAACTACATCATGGTCTACATGGATGGCACCTCCCATGATTGTCTAACACCCTCATACCATTTCTTCCCTGGACTGTCTCACTGACCTAGTCTTCAACTGTCCCATCTTTAATCTTTTCTCCTCCCACTTTTTTTTTTATTATGGTGCAATCTCATAATGTGAACCTTACTGTCCTAAAAGAAAAACTTGCTATCTTAACCATTGTAAGTGTACAATTCAGTGGTATTAAGCACACCCATCTGCTTGTGCAAACATCGCCACCATTCTCCTGCCTCCAGTCTTGCTCTTTTTTGCATCCATCTGTTACACAGCTCCTGGGGTTATCTTCCCAAAAAGCAACCTTGATCCTTGCCATCTTTTCCCTATTTAAATTTCTTCAAGATGTTGAGACACCTTGTTAGATTCAGCATCCTCTGAATGGTACAATAGCCCTCTGTAATCACTGTCCTGCTCACTACTGATGCACACCGTCCATGCTCTCTTGCTCTGTTACTGTCTTAATTTGGGTACCTCCAAAAGCTGACCCTGAGCCACGAATTTGGGGGCATAAGAGCAGTGATCTCAGGAAGCACAGTGAAGGAGTGGGAATTGAGAAAGGCCAATAAAGGGTGCATTGGTGAGTAGGTTGCTGATGTGGCCAAGGAGGCTCGATCCCCACTGATGCCTCTCTGGGATCCTGTGTAGCACACCCCTCAGAACTGTCCTCTTGAGGAGTGAAGAAGCTGGAGTATTTATCCACCGACTCCCATCCAGTGGTGTGCTGGTAAACCAGCTTTCTGGGAGGACAAAGAAAGTCTCAATTTGTAGTGTTTGCCAATTGCCATGATATAAATATTCCCACTGTGGCTGATTCTAAGCTAGCAATGGTTTAACAATTGGCTTGCAAATTTTCTGAATATGTAACAATCAGGCTCTCCAGAGCTAGTACCACGGCTCCAACACACCCCTGCTTCCATTCTGCATTAGTTGAGGGTTATTTCTGGGAAGCCAAGCACTTAGGATCTGCCCACACATATGGTGGCCAGCTGAACATGCTTCAGAGGCCAGAGAACTCTCTCTGATGGAGTTTCAGGAAGTCCTCTTTGTATTTGGGAAGTCCTTTCAGGTGCCTTCCAGGGTGGGCAGAGGGACATGGGTGAGGCACCAACAGAACTCACCATAAGGTCTTTGCTGGGCTCCTCCCCCTGCTTGGAATGTCTGCCCCCTCTCAGCCCACCACTTAACTTCTCCTCCTCCCTCAGTACTCAGCCATGGTGTCACCACCTTCATGAAGCCCTCCCTGCATTCCCACAAACAGTCCTCGCTTTCTCTACAGCCCCCAAGCAAACCCTTCCCTGGTCAATTGTTACCTGTTTTTCTCCCTCACTGAACTGCCAGCTGCCAAGGTCCGAGATGTTGTCGATCACTCTCGGTAAGTGCAGTGGTTAGCCCAGTGCCCAGCGCAAGCTTAGCTACTTAATAAATACATAACTCATCCCACCCCACCTGGCACGTAGTAATGGTTGAGTCAAATTAACACTCTCCCCCGCCCTTATGTATATATCTGCTGCTCAATCAATCAATTGGTCTCTCCATGGCTTTATTGCTTATTCCCATCCGTTTCCAAAGAGGACTTGAGGCAGCAAGCAGGTGCTTCCTTTCCTGTGAAGGTGTGAGCGACCATATTTTCTGAAGCAATGATCAGGACACGTGATCCGACACATGTTCCAACACATGGTCTGACAATGGGACAGAATATTTTAAATCACCACCGTCTCGGAAAATCCGGGCTGCGTGGCTCTGTGTAGAAAAGAGCCAGGAGCCACGGCCTCATAATGCATACCCAGAAGAGGCAGGAGTTCTGTTTTAAAGACCTCTGTGATTTTTAAGAGCAGCATGTGAAGATAGCTGAGGAGAGAAGTTGATTTCTGTGCACTCTAGCTGGAGTGATCATAGGGAGCGGGAAAAAATTTGTGGCAGAAACAAGCTCTCATTAAGACCATATGCTGTATTTCTAATCGATGGCTCTTAGAAGTAATTCCCCGACATTTCATTCATTTTTACTGCCTCCCCTTCAGGGGCAGGAAGAACAGCGTTGTTAGCCTGCATTTATAGATGAGGGTATTTAGAAACAGAGAGGTTAAATGGCTCAGCCCCAGTCACAGAGTGAATCAGAGACACCGCCAGCCTTGAATTCAGAATTCCAACTTGAGCTTCTGTGCCAAGATCCCTCGGGGCACATTTCCTTTCTCATTTGCATAAATCATCAACATTTTTTTTCCAAGCTTGTGCTGAGAAAGCCCCTTTTCAAACAGTGGAAACTCCCTTTGCCTTCTGTTGCCTTAGTTTTATTTTGTGAACCAAATTCTTTTACTTCAACACGTAGACTTGCTGTTTTTCCTTCCATAGAGCCCTTTTCAAGAGGTCGTGACCTTTGCTTACAGATGCATTGGAAACCGGTGAGCCCAAATAAATGCAAACAGATGATCTGGAGACTATATAAAGTGTAATTCCAACTCATGTTCAAAATCCCATGCCGTTGATTGCAAATCTCGAATCATGGCAGGTTATTAGGAAAAGAGTGGCTAATGGCGCTGCCAGTGTTTGAACCCTGTCGGGTGTGAAACGTACTTCCAACTTGCAGAGCAGATTCACAGGATCAGAAATGGGAAACTGGACAGGGGTGCCTGGGGGTGCACTCTGTTACGCGTCTGGCTCTTGGTTTCAGTTCAGGTCATGATCTCAAGGGTTGTGGGATCAACCCCCGTGTTGGGCTCCACACTCAAGGGGAGTCTGCTGGAGATTTTCTCTCTCCCTCTGCCCATCCCACAACCCACACTCACTCTCTCTTTCTCTCATTGTCTCTCCAATAAATAAATAAATCTTTAAAAAGAAATAAGAAACTGGACAAACCAGGGCCATGCAAGTCTGAAAATGTCAGTCTGAAAATATGTAGGGAGTCATACCTGAGATTAATGGTATGTGAACTTGGACTTCTAATCACCAGTGTAATTACATAATTACTCACAATCCTTTCACATATTTAAGGAATTCTTAGCTCATGACCTCATCTGTCTGATGGTCCTTAGGTGACTCCAGTATTGAGGTTTCTGGGCATAAACTGCGTTTCCTGGATTCCCAGGTCAGCACTTAGCACATTGCTGACACTCATGAAATAGTAACAATCCTCCTGAAAGTGAAAACATATGCAACGTGTTTGGGAAAAACTTCCCTTCCCTGTCAAATATGTTAGACAATCAAAATAATTTATGGCTTATCGGTTTAATCGTTAGACAAAAAGAAATAATATCTATTCGGAATCCTTGGTAAAATGAAATTCAGCATAGAGAAAGAGCTTTCCATCTACATGGTGTAGTAATTTACTTTATTACTTATCACATTGGTTAGTTATTGGTGCAATCATGCTGTGTAACAAAACTTTTAAACACACCACACCTCAGTGGCTTAAAATGCTCATTTCCTGCTCATGGGTGGGAGGCTTGTTCTATTGATTTCAGCTGAGTTTGGCTCATTCTGGAGTTTGCGTCCAGGCCTGCTCCCATGTCTCTTCATTCTCCTTGAACCAGCAACTTCCTGGGGGCATTCTTGGCGTATGGTAGATCACCAGAGAGCAAAAGTCATGCTGAATGGTGCAAGCACACTTAAAGCCTTTGCTGGCCTCTTATCTGCTGACATACATTGACTAAAACAAGTCACAGAGTCAAACCCAAAGTCAGTGGGGCAGGGGAAACAGCACCCCAAGAGGGAGAGGGAGGCAAGTGAATGTTTGCCGAACACCAGTCTCTCATGATTAGCATCCCAAAAAGGCTGCATTGTGTCCCTTCAAAATTCATATATCAAGCCCTGACTCCCCAAGACTTTAGAGTGTGATTTCATTTGGAAATACGGCCTTAAAAAGTGATTAGTTTACCCCCCGTAACTAATACTACACTATATATGAATTAACTTGAATTATTTATTTATTTATTTATTTACTTACTTACTTATTTATTTGAGAGAGAGAGTGAGAGAAAGAGAATGCATGAGCAAGGGGAAGGGGTAGAGGGAGAAGCAGACTTCCTGCTGAGTGAGGAACCTAATGCAGGGCTGGATCCCAGGAACTCCAGGATCATGACCTGAGCAAAGACAGATGCTTAATCCACTGAGCCATCCAGGTGCTCCTTAACCTGAAATTTTTTTAAAGATTTTATTTATTTATTCATGAGAGACACCGAGAGAGAGAAAGAGAGGCAGAGACACAGGCAGAGGGAGAAGCAGGCTCCATGCAGGGAGCCTGACAGAGGACTCGATCCCGGGTCTCCAGGATCATGCCCCGGGCTGAAGGCAGGTGCTAAACCACTGAGCCACCCAGGCTGCCCCTTAACTTGAATTTAAATAAAATCTTGAAGAAGAAAAAACGGGATTAAATTATGGTGAGGCCATTGGGGTGGGCCCTAATCCAATCTGACTGGTGTCCCTATAAGAGGAGGAGATTTGTTTTGTTTTGACTTTTTAAAAGATTTTATTTATTTACTCATGAGAAACAAAGAGAGAGGCAGAGACACAGGCAGAGGGAGAAGCAGGCTCCTTGTGGGGAGCCCGCTGTGGGACTCGATCCCAGGACCCCGGGATCACGACCTGATCCAAAGGCAGACTCTCAACCACTGAGCCAACCAGGCATCTCTAAGAGAGGAGATTTGGAGACACAGAGAGACCCCAGGAGAAAAGGCCATGTGAGGACACAGCAAGAAGATGGCCAACTGCACGCTAAGGAGAGAGGCCTCAGAAGAAACCAAAGCTGCTGACACTTTAATCTTGGGCTTCCAGCCTCCAGATCTGTGAGAAGTAAATTTCTGTTTTTTAAGCCCTTCCAGTCTGTGCTATTTGGTTATGGCAGCCCAAGCCGACCAAGACAGCCTGTAAAACCCCCTGTGGGTGACTCAGGGCTATGTTGTGCTCATCATGCTGCCCTTTCCACCCCCACAGCACTTAGTGCATTACCTTGTGTCCATGTTTATGTGTCTTTGGCAAACAAAGTCTCTCAGTCTCAACATGGGCAATTATTTATTTTATCAGCTAGGACTCAGGGTTGCAAGTGTTAGAAACCCACTTACAGTTGTTGAAACAAGAAGAAAATCTTTCAGGTCAGATGACTGGGGTAGCTTCTAACATCTAAGGAGTGAATATAGGAATCAGGGCCTTAGGTATTGGCACAGGGGACCACACACCTGCTAGATCCTCTCTCCATATTCTATCACTGAGGCAATTGGCCTTTTTTTTTTTTTTTTTTTTTTTAAAGACCCGCTACAAGCACCTGGCTAGCTCAGCGGGTTGAGCACGAGACTCTTTTTTTTTTTTTTTTAATTTTTATTTATTTACTTATGATAGTCACAGAGAGAGAGAGAGAGAGGCAGAGACACAGGCAGAGGGAGAAGCAGGCTCCATGCATCGGGAGCCTGATATGGGATTCGATCCCGGGTCTCCAGGATCACGCCCTGGGCCAAAGGCAGGCGCCAAACCGCTGCGCCACCCAGGGATCCCGCAATTGGCCTTTTTAAAAAAATTTTTTTTTCAGATCACATGGCTACCAAAAAATGGCAGGTTCTGTTTTCAAAAACTGGCATCAAGAATATCTTCCATCCCAGATGTTCATCTTACAATGTGACTTCAATACTCCTCCCATTGAGAGACGGAATCTATATTTTCTGGGTGTTTTGTTTTAGGAAGAGAGAGCACATGTAAGAGGGGGCAGGTAGGGGCAGAGGGAGAGGGAAATGGAAATGGAGAATCTCAAGTTGGCTCCATGCCTGGCACAGAGCCCAACGTGGGGCCCAACCCCACCACCCTGAGATCCACGCTGTGAGGAAGCTCAAACTATGGGGAGAGGCCATATGAGAGTGTTGTGAAGAAGAGCTCCAGCTGTGGTCCCAGCTAACAGCCAACGTCAACCACCACCTGTGAGTGAAGATGCCCCTTGATGATTCCATCCCCCACCCTTCCCCATCACTGAGTTCTCCCTGTTGAGGATCTAGATACTGAGGAGCAGAGACAAGCCATCCCCACTGTGCTATCAGAATTTCCAGCCCACAGAATCTGGGAGTATGATAAAATGCTTGTTTTATGGTGCTGCATCTTGCCATAACCTGTTAGATACCAATAGTATGTGGAATAAAGAGCCCAGGATTACATCTTTTTTTTTTTTTTTTTAAGATTTATTTATTTGAGAGAGAGAGAGAGAGAGACGGGGGGTGGGGGAGAGGAAAAGTGTTAAGCCGACTCCACACAGAGTGGAGAGCCTGATGTGGGGCTTGATTTCATGACCCTGAGATCAAAGCAATATCAGAAGGAGTGTGAAAATGTGTCCTGGGCACACTAAACTAATAGGTACATTATATCAGCTTTATTTTATTTGGTAACTTTTTTCTTTGGGAGGTTTAAGATAGTTTCCTTTACTTTTTTTTTTTTTTTTTAAGTCCGGGGATGGAGGCAGCCCAGGTGGCTCAGCGGTTTAGCACCGTCTTCTGCCTGGGGCCTGATCCTGGAGACCTGGGATCGAGTTCCATGTCAGGCTCCTGCATGGAGCCTGCTTCCCCTGTGCCTGTGTCTCTGCCTCTCTGTGTGTCTGTCTCTCATGAATAAATAAATAAAATCTTAAAAAAAAAAATAAAGTCCAGGATGGGTTGAGCCAGGAGTGGCTTCAAATTCCAGCCCTACAATTTCCTGGAGGTGTAAATTCAGGTGTGCTATGTAACCTTCCGAAGCCCGGTCTCCTTTGTATTTTTTTTTTTTAAGATTTTGTTTATTTATTCATGAGAGACACAGAAAGAGAGGCAGAGACACAGGCAGAGAGAGAAGCAGGCTCCATGCAGGGTGCCCGACGTGGGACTTGATCCCAGGACCTCAGGATCACGCCCTGAGCCAAAGGCAGACGCTCAACCGCTGAGCCACTCAGGCGTCCTTAATATAGTTTCCTTTAAAAAGACTGGAGAGCAGGCTCTATTACCTATAAGCTGTGTGACTTTGGGCAGGTTACTTTGCCATCCTAAGTCTAATAAGAATAATTTTTAGGGGCTCCTGGGTGGCTCAGTTGGTTAAGTGTCTGCTTTGACTCAGTCACGATCTCGGGGTCCTGGGATTGAGCCTCAGGTCTAGCTCGCTGCTCAGCAAGGAGTCTCCTTCTCCCTTTCCCTCTACCAGCTCCCCCAACCCTTACTCTGTCTCTCAAAAAAATAAAGAAAATCTTAAAAAAATATTTTTATTTTTTTTATTTTTTTTTTAATTTTTATTTATTTATGATAGTCACAGAGAGAGAGAGAGAGAGAGAGAGAGGCAGAGGGAGAAGCAGGCTCCATGCACCGGGAGCCCGACGTGGGATTCGATCCCGGGTCTCCAGGATCGCGCCCTGGGCCAAAGGCAGGCGCCAAACCGCTGCGCCACCCAGGGATCCCAAAAAAATATTTTTAAATAATTCTCTGGCATGTTGTTAAGGGCTTGTTAGAGACACTTTTCATTTT
Source organism: Canis lupus familiaris (assembly GCF_011100685.1). Classification (NCBI taxonomy): domain Eukaryota; kingdom Metazoa; phylum Chordata; class Mammalia; order Carnivora; family Canidae; genus Canis; species Canis lupus. The sequence continues at coordinate 34,892,122 of NC_049260.1, forward strand.
AACCACAATTCACGTGGGGACAGTCATCACTTGGAAGCAGGGACTTCAATGTCCTGGTCCAAGAGATACACACACACACACACCAGTCATATAAGATGTGCATATACACATATTAAATATATATTTTTCACATATTCCAAAAAATACTAAACTTTTCTTCTTCTTCCTCTTCTTCCTCCTCCTCCTCCTCCTCCTCCTCTTCTTCTTCTTCTTCTTCTTCTTCTTCTTCTTCTTCTTCTTCTTCTTCTTCTTCTTCTTCTTCTTCTTCTCCTCCTCCTCCTCCTCCTCCTCCTCCTCCTTCTTCTTCTTTTAAAGATTTTATTATTTATTCATGAGAGACACAGAGAGAGAGAGGCAGAGACACAGGCAGAGGGAGAAGCAGGTTCCCTGTGGGGAACCCCATGCAGGACTGGATCCCAGGACCCCGGGGTCACGCCCTGAGCTGAAGGCAGACGCTCAGCCACTGAGCCACCCAGGTGTCCCAAACTTTTCTTGTTTACTGAAAACCAGTAATATTTTTGCAGCCTAAAAATATTCCTAGGGTCAGTATTCTCTATCAGAGATTGACAGACTTTTTCTCTAAAGGGTCAGAGAAAAAAATAGTTCAGGCTTTGTGGGCTACATGGTTTCTGTTGCAACTGCTCACCTCTGCCACTGCAGCGAAAGCAGGCTCCAGAAAATATATAAGCGAATGGGTGTGGCTGGGTTCCAACAAAACTTTACTGACAAAAACAGGTTGCTGGCCAGATTCGGCGTACAGTGTGTAGTTCTATAGAGTCTATAGCTGCACTGTCTGATAGAAACACAGTGCAAGCCACATATGTGGCTGCAGGGAGAGGGGATGCCTTCTCAGCATCAATTTCCAGCTCCCCTGTTGCAGAAGATGGTATCCAGGTAGAGCATTGGAGATATGCTGGAGGAAGGGAAGGCATGTGAGTATAATTAACTGTCTCCCACAGCTGTAGTGAACTCAGGCAGGCCGAGGGGATAAGGAATGGGGCATCAATGGTGTCTGCCTCAGGGAGCAAAGCTGAGGAAGAAGCCTGTGCCTCGGAAAGCAGGTCAGTGAAATGGGGAGGTACTAGAGCACGGGACTCTACGTCGTTGGATCAAGGCGTGCCTGAAGCCAACTCTACCTCTGGACTCTAAGGTCATAGGAACCAAGATATCTCCCAATCGGTATTGAAGCCAGTTTTAGTGGAGGTTTCTATGTCTTCTAACAGAAAGCAGTTTTTACTGCTCTAGGAATTAAACAGGTTAATTACTCCAGCAGCTCTTCAGATGCTGAATGCCATGAAAATTGAGAGTGGCAGAGGTGCAGAGATTCTCTTTTAATATTTCTGAGTGCCTCTATATTTGATATGAAACTTCCTTCTCATTCCTGGCCTCTCAAACAATCAAATGAATCCAACTTTTAAAAAACATACCCTAGGGGCGCCCGGGTGGCTCAGTCAGCCAAGCGTCAGACTCTTGACTTTGGCTCAGGTCACAATCTCAGGGTCGTGGGATGGCTCCTTGCTCAGCATAGAGTCTGCTTGAGATTCTCTCTTTCATTCTCTTTCTGTCCCTCCCCTCGTTTGCTCTTTCTCTCAAAATAAATAAATAAAAAATTAAAAAACCCACCCCACATCCAATATCAGTAGTAAAATAAGACAAGAAACACTGAGAAATCTGGGTGGACCCATTTAAAAACTTTTAAAATTTAATTTTAATTTTTTAGCAGAATTGATTTACTTATTCATGAGAGACACAGAGACATAGGTAAAGGGAGAAGTAGGCTTCCTGTGGGGAGCCTGATTCAGGACTCCATCCCAGGACCCTGGGATCTGACCTGAGCCAAAGGCAGACCACAGGTGCCCCTCCATATCCATATATTTTAAAGTAGACTCCATATCCAGCATGGAGTCCAATGCGGGGCTTGAACTCACAATCCTGAGATCAAGCCCTGAGCTGAGGTCAAGAGTCGGACACTCAACCAACTGAGCCACCCAGGTGCCCCAGGTAGGACCTATTTCTGAACTGTCCATGGCAATCTGATCACTGGAAGGCCCAGACTATTGGCTGAAACAAAGTGTAAACATAAACCACACCATAATTAAAGGGAATGTGATATATATTTAATGGAATATTATTCAGCCATAAAAGGAGTGAAATCCTGCCATCTTCAACAATATGGATGGACCTTGAGAATACTCTAAGTAAAATGAATCAGACAGAGAAAGACAAATACTGTATGATCTCACTTATATGTGGAGTCTATAGAAAACAAACAAAACCCCAAGCTCATAGATACAGAAAACAAGTCCATGGTTGCCAGAAGTGGGGAATGGGTGAAATGGGTGAAGGGAGTCAAAATGTACAAACTTCCAGTTACAAAATGAGGAGGACCTGGGAATGTAATGTACAGCATGATGGCTATAGTTAATAATACGGTCTTGCATATTTGGAAGTTGCTAAGAGGGGTGCCTGGCTGGCTCAGTCACTGGAGCATGCAACTCTTGACCTTGGGGGCATGAGCTCAAGCTCCACGCTGGGTATGGAGATTACCTAAAAAAGAAAAAAAACTTAAAACAACAACAACAACAACAACAACAATAACAACCAATCCTTTAGGGAATCCAGAGAGCTCATACTTGATTGGCTGATGGATCAGGAGCCGGTTCTTACCCTTCATTGATAAACATTATTGGAATGTCCAGATCCCAATTCCAATTTGTGGGGACAGTGGGGGATTCTCACACCAACAACAAGCAATGCTCTGGACACCAGCTGAGGGGGGTCCTACATTCAACTCAAGTCTGACACTACCTCCCTAGAGATAGTGTCAGATCCCACAGGGGAAAGGCTCAGTCCTACAAGATCGCCCTCCTCCCCCATCTCAGTTGCCAGTCACAAATCCAAGTTGTCACCTGTGCTTTTGACTAACCAGCTGTACAATGGAGGTTCCAATGATGCCCTCCTTGGGTTCAATTAAATTGCTAGAGCAGCTCATAGAGCTCAGAGAAACATTTCACTTACTAGATCCTTGGATTATTACAAAAGGATAGAATTCAGGAACAGCAGCAAATGGAAAAGCATAGGGTTTGGGGAAAGGATGAGGAGCTTCCATGCCCTCTCCAGGGGAGCCACTCTCCCCACATCTCCAAGTGCTTGCCAACCCTGGAAGCTCTCCGGAATATATATATATATATTTTTTTTTTTTTTTTTAAGATTTTATGTATTTATTCTTGAGAGACACAGAGCCAGAGAGGCAGAGACACAGGCAGAGGGAGAAGCAGGCTCCATGCAGGGAGCCTGATGTGGGACTCGATCCTGGGTCTCCAGGATCACACCCTGGGCCGAAGGCAGGCGCTAAACCGCTGAACCACCCAGGCTGCCCCGTTTTTGGGTTTTTATGCAGGCTTCAGTACCTAGGCCTGATTGATCAAATCACTGGCCATTTGTGATTGACTCAACCTCTAGCCTCTGTCCCCGATTCAGGGTCAGGGGCTGGGAATGCAACTTCCAACCCTTTAATCACTTCACTGATTCCTCTTGACCAGCCCCCACCCTTAGGTGATCTGGGGCTTTCCAAAAGTCGCCTCATTAACATAACAAAAGACATCTTGATCACTCTCTGGGCTTAAGAAATTCCAAGGGTTTTAGGAGCTCTGGGCCAGAATGGGGTGAGGACCCAATGCCCATTTCTTGTTATAAATGACAATATCACAGTGAGCCTTCTTGGATTTTACGAGAAGTAAATGAGGCACCTGAGGTTAAACAAGAATCTGGAGCATCATGGTGAGATCTCACATTTTTCTAGGACCCAAGTCGTCACCCATCCCTTGTCACTCAGGAGACAGGCCTTTTGTCTCAGCTTCTTGCGCTGTTGGGAATCTCCAGCCTCACTTCTCTTCGCTGGTAGTTTATGGCATTCAAAAAAACAACCATCACAACAAATTTCCTTTTCTGGCTTTTCCAGCGAGAAACCCAAGTGCCAGTATTATTTTCCACTTTTAATCACGGCTTGACCGAGATGGAAAGTTAAATCATGTAATTGCTTTTGTGTTTTGTAGTTCTTTTCACTATTTTGGAAAAAAGAAATCGTTCAATGGATAAAATGTGGGTTTACACCAAACCCCAAACATCACGAGCGTTAATGGCAACCATGTGTTATTCCTGAGAATATGCACCTAATTTGTTTGAGGAGGGAAAAAATACAGTGCTGTTCAGCCTGCATGTAGAGCCAGCCAAAGGGTTCCCAAGACATATTTGGGGACAGTTAGCCTTTCAGGTATTTTAAAGTAAAAAAGAAAAAAAAAGAAAAAGAAAAAGAAAGAAAAAAAAAGAAAAAGCCTATTTTGTAAAAACTTCAGATGTAGCTTACAATAGGAATATTTGAAGCAAGATTGCTTTCCCAAAACTCTTGAGTCATAAAACATCTGTCTCAAAATTGGAAGACTGGGGATGCCTGGAGGCGCATCTGGCCCATCCGCCGCTGCCTTCTGCCTGGATTGTCCACAAAGAGACTAGGCCAGCATGTGACCCTCTGAGCAGCTCGACCGACCCACCGTGTGTGTGCACGCGCGTGTGCCTCCTCCTCCCCCCGCCCCGCCCCCCCACCCCCACCCCAACGGACCTCGACCGGGCTCTCCACACTGCACTTGATCCTTCCCCTTCTCTCATTGCCAGAAGCCTCAGGATGGCTAGGGGCGTAGCAGAACAAACTTAGAGACCTATTGGTTCTAGGGCCCGAGACTTGATACCACTAAATCCTGATTTCTTGCTGGAAAGACCAGTGCAGGCTTCGTCTTTGTGAGTTTAGTGTCTGCTCATGGGCTGGAGTCGGGGCTGTGGCTGGACACATCCCAGCCCCCAACTGTAAAGTGGGTCGGAATTTTTGCTTGGTCACAAAGTCTGGTATGCAAAGACTAATGCTCTTTATTTTCTTGAAATTAAAATGACCTTGGCCCTTGAGCTCACATTTCCACTGGTGGTGGAGAATGTCAGCGTGCCAATTCAAACCAGCTCAAGTCCTTCTAAGTTTAAAGGTGGTCCCCTTGCAGGGTGAACCCGGTTCTTCCTCATATCCACCTCCTCCCTCGCTTCTCCCCAGGGGTAATCCTGGGCTGAGTCCTGGTCCTGGCCCCAGGAAGGCTACTGGTACCCACTGACTTCTGCCCTTCGGGTTATCTATCTCCAGCTGCATACCAAACCACCGTAAAACTCAAAACAAACACAGCATTTATTTTCCCCATAAAATCTGTGACTTGAGCAGGGCTCGGCAGGGACAGCTATCTCTGCTCCACTTGGTATCAGCTGCGGTGGTTGAAGGCTGGGGGTTGGGATCACCCCTTGCAAGGCCTCGGGGGAGTTGATGCTGAGTACTGTCTGGGACCTCATCTGGGGCTGTCAGTTGGAAGAGCTGCACCTGGCCTCTGCCTGTGGCCTGGGCTTCCTCACAGCATGCCAGCTGGATTATGACGGTGAGTGCAGGGGGTCAGGGAGAGACTGAGGTGGGGAGAGAGAGAAAGAGAGAGAAGCCAACCTGCCATTTGTGATCCAATCCTAAGAAATCATACAGCATCACTTTGGTCACATTCTGTTTGTCAAGATGGCCCCAAAGACCTGCCCAACTTCAAGAGGAGAGAGATATAGACTCATTGCTCTTTTTTTTTCATTGCTCTGTTTTTAAACAAAGATTTATTTATTTGAGGGAGGGGAGGGGCAGAGGGAGAGGGAGAGAGAACCTGAAGCAGACTCTGGGCTGAGCATGGGAGACTGACAAGGGGCTCCATCCCACGACCCTGAGATCATGACCTGAGCCAAAACCAAGAGTTGGATGCACCACCCAGGTGCCCCTAAAGTCATCTTTTGATGGGGGATGGCAAGGTGGTTCTGGAAGAGTATGCTAAATCATAAATATCATTGAGGACATTTTCGAAACACAATCTTCTACACCCTCTCTTCTCAATGCATTTACTGGTGACCTTTTTTAAGCTGCTATGGTTGCTGGTTCATTAAATCCACTCTGGCTCCCTCATGCTACCCAGAGGTCTCTTGGTGTTGTAGCCCCCGGCTGCATCTGCCCATCTACACCCATCATGGGGCTCGAACTCACAACCCCAAGAGCAAGACTCGCATGCTCGAACTTACAACCCCGAGATCAAGACTGAGCCGGCCAGGCACCTCTAGCAGGCACTATTGATGCCCATCTCTATATGCCCTCAGCCCACCCCTGCATTCACTTGCAGCTGCTGTGAGCTGTTTCTGGAATGCCTATAGTGCCCTCCTCTCTTTTCTTCTTGACCTATGGGCTTTCTTTGGCATCAGAGATCTTTCTGTAAGCATGCAACCTGAAAATCCCATGGAGATAGTACCATGGGGGAAATCCTCGACCTGGCTGCCCCTGGCTGGGTGTTTGGAGTTGCAGAGTGTGCTCTGAAGCATATCTCACATGGCCTTTCATGGTGTTTCCAGGGGGATCAAGCCTCAGCTGCTCCCAATGGCAAACTTGCTGGTCAACATCCCTGTGATTTGGCTTCCATCTCTGTCTCACTTCTCCCCTCCCTCACTGTACTTGGAGTCACCTTTTTTTTTTTTTAAGATTTTATTTATTTGTCAGAGAGAGAGAGAGAGCAAGTGAGCACAAGCAGGGGGAGGGACAGAGGCAGAGGGAGAAGCAGACTCCCCACTGAGCAGGGAGCCCAATGTGGGGCTCAATCCCAGGACTCTGGGATCATGACCTGAGCCAAAGGCAGATGCTTAACCCACCGAGCCACCTAGGTGCCCCCTGTGATCACCTTCTGACTGAGCTACTTGCATTGAAGCCCTCTTCTCAGGCTCTGCTTTTGGGGAAACCCCAACCAACCCCCATTCCCAGCCCCCTCCCCTGATATATAAAGTAGAGAGGCTGAATGCTTACTTGTCTGGATCCCTTCACAGTTATAGGTGGCTCATAAGCTGAAGTCTGCCGGAAGATTCCTTGGAAAGCTTTCACTTCTTTATAAAAGGAATAGATATTTTTGGTGCTGCCTCACCTCCTCCCACTTTCCTGCCTTGACCATGAACATGTTCTTGGAGCTTCAGCGGCCATTTTGAGGCCAGGAGGAAAGACCAAGAGAATCACAGAAATGCTGTCCCTGATGTTTTACGAGGTTGAACTTGTGCCTGTAGACATGAAATTCTAGACTTCTTATGAGAGCAAAATAACCCTTAGGTTTGTTTAGAATGCTGATCACGAAGTTTTTGGTTACTTGCATCCTAATGCAGGCCTAACTGATGCAGTTGCTCAGGGCACTGAAGTCCGTGGAGGCTGCTTCCCAGATATCCCGGTCATGAAGCCAGCCAGTCAGGCTTCTCTGGAGCGGCACAGCATCCCCTTCCCTGCCAACGCCCAAGCAGGAGGGCCAGGTGCCCCTGGGATTCCCACCTCCTGCTTCTCAGACTTATAGCACGAGGAGTGCAGGTGGCTTCAGAGACCACTGGCAAGTCCCTGGCTTCCTTAACTCATTTTCCTTCCTAAACACAATTTCCTCCTTTTTAACTTCAGCTTTGCAGAGAGAGCAAGCTCTGAAGGAAAATGAAAAGAGACTACCCGCGTGTTTGGGACAATTCCCTGATTTCCCTGTGATTTACATCTCTTCATCACTCTGTGGCTTGTTTTGTCTGAGAGTGCAAGCTGGTGAAAAGCAGGCTATGGCTTCTCCGGGCTGAATGGTGTGCAATTGTTAACTGAGGCTTACTGAGCACCTAGGTCGCTCTGGGCTGGGGAAGATAACGGGGAAACAGAAGCCCTGCCCTGTCCTAAAACAAGATGCAGGGCAGCCCAGCTGGCTCAGCAGTTTAGCGCCACCTTTAGCCCAGGGCCTGATCCTGGAGACCTGGGATCGAGTCCCACGTCGGGCTCCTTGCAGGGAGCCTGCTTCTCCCTCTGCCTGTGTCTCTGCCTCTCTGTCTCTCTGTGTCTCTTGTGAATAAATAAATAAAATATTTAAAAACAAAACAAAACAAGATGCGGTCTGGATGGGAAGCTCCTGGAGCCACCCGAGACAGCCTGTAGTTAGAGGGACACTGTAGCACAGGGATCGCCAGCAGGTGCTCTACAACGAATGGCCCGTATTGAGCAAAGTACTTAACCTCTCTGTGCCTCAGCCTCTTCCTCTGTGAAATGGACAGAATAATGGTACCTAATCCTTGGGGTCACCCGTGCCTGCACATCCTAAGCTGTGGGAACGGTTCCTTCCTTGCGCACCTATCCCTGAGTACCCAGGGCACACCCGGCACCGTGCTGGGGGTTAGAGGCTGGTAGACAGATGAGGTACCTGCGTTTAGGAGGGACACGGACACGAAAGGGGTTACACGTGTGACAGCTAAGGCTTCCAGGCAGAGGTTCCCAGCCGAGGTTGGGGCCTTGCAAGCGAAAAGGGGCGGGTTCCGGAGCCCAGAGGGGCGGATGTAAGCAGAGGCTGGAGCAGGTCCAGATCCTGTGGGCCTGGAGGCACAGGTGTAGACGGATGCTCCATGCCAAATAACAGTGGTTTGGACCAAACTGCCGGGGAAGTCTGTCGCGTAGACACAGGGCAGGGCGGACGAGAGTCGCACCCCGCGCCCCCTTTCGACCTCCGCCTCTCCCCTTCCCGGGGGCAGTGTGGAGGGATCGTGGGGGCCCCCCGTGGGAGCCCGGCCGCCGGCTCCGGCAGGCAACCGCTCTGATCCAGCCGCGGAGGAAGATTAGCAATGGAAGATTAATTTCTCCTTGTCATTTCCCCGGGGGCCTTAAGCAATCTCGGGAGCAATTTTCCTCGCCTGGAACACCGCCCTCGGGAAGCTGGCGGTGATCTGCCGCCGCGCGGCGCCCGGCGTGGGACAGCGCCCCGGCCGCTCCGCAGCTGGGTGGCAGCCAGGGACAACTGTGCCTGCCGCACAGTCATCGCCGGCCTGTGATGGATGCCGAACAAAAGACAAGAAAGCAGAAGCATCGTTTTGCTGTGTGAGCTTTGCTTTTGGCTAAAGAGCGTGAAGGACACCTGAAGGGGGTGGGGGTCCCTGCTTTTCCGAGCAGGCGGCCACTCGGGGCCGGGCAGCCTTTGTCCAGAGCGACATTGGTTTTCATAGTCTCCGCTCTGCTTGGAGGGAGGGGTGCTGAGTCCCAGGCACTGTTCATTCCCCCTGTTCAAGACAAGGAAGAGGGCAGGGCTGTCCTGTGCTGGAGTTGGGGGACCCCAAGCTCACCCCGACAGGGGAGTCTGAGGTGAGCCCTCAGGAAGGACGTCCCAGCCGTCGGATTCTCTTCAATCTCGATTTTGATTAGAGGCTTTTCTTTTCTTTTCTTTTCTTTCTTTCTTTCCTCTTTTTTTTTTTAAGATTTTATTTATTTATTTGAGAGAGAGAGAGCGAGAGGGAGAGCAAGCGCACAAGCAGGGGGAAGGGCAGAGAGGGAGAAGCAGACTCCCCACGGAGTAGGGAGCCCAATGCAGGACTCGATCCCACCACCCGGGGATCATGACCTGAGCGGAAGGCAGACGCTTCACTGACCGAGCCACCCAGGCGCCCCTGATTGGTGGCTTTTCAGTGAAACAGAGAAAGCTGTTGTTTGGGATGAATTTGAAGATGCTTAAGCTGGAGACTCAAGGATGATCCGAAGATTGGGACAGGGTATGTCCCACACAAGGTTGGGTTTCCTGGGCCCCCCAAGATAGGCAGTGACTTTTAGACCCTCAGCAGCACCCCTGCTTGGTCATTCATTCATCCTTTTGTAGCTTTATTGGGCACTGATTGTGTTTGAGAGAGGGCTCCACCTGTGTGACCTTGGACGTGGTATTTTTTAAAAAAATTTTTTTACTTTTTATTTATTTATGATAGTCACACACAGAGAGAGAGAGAGAGAGAGGCAGAGACATAGGCAGAGGGAGAAGCAGGCTCCATGCACTGGGAGCCCGACGTGGGATTCGATCCCGGGTCTCCAGGATCACGCCCTGGGCCAAAGGCAGGTGCTAAACCACTGCGCCACCCAGGGATCCCCCCTTGGATGTGGTATTAACCTCTCAGACTCCATTGCTTCATCCCGAAAATGGGCTTAAAATGTCTTCCTCACAGGCAGATGGATGATGGATGATCTAACATTGCGAAAGCAGCCCTTATATATGGCCATTAGATGGGGTACATTCCACTGCGAGGGACCAAAGACCCCACGAAAAGTAGCTCAACAAAAAGGTGAGGTGCCTGAGTGGCTCAGTGGTTGAATGCTTTTGGCTCAGGGCTTGATTCCGGGATCCTAGGATCAAGTCCCTCATCAGGCTCTCCACAGGGGGCCTGCTCCTCCCTCTGCCTATGTCTCTGCCTCTCTCTGGGTTTCTCATGAATAAATAAATAAAATCTTAAAAGGGGGGGTCACATATCTCACAAGACAAGAACTCCTGAGGCAGACTGGTTTCTAGGTGGGTCTAGCAACTGGGGTGTGTTCCATCTCTACACCTTCCTTTCCTTGATTGTCGGAGATGACTCTCCTCATGGCCTCAAGATGACTAACGCAATTCCAGGCATCACATGTTCAGCGTAAAGAAACTGACACTTCCGTCTTTGTGAGTATTTTGGTAATGGATTTTACTTCCAGCCTCACTGTCTAGGACTGGGTCACATGGCCATGCTCAAGCCATCTTTGGAAAAGGGATATGAAACCTCCATGATTGGCTCAGACCAAGCATGATTCACTGCCCCAGGACTGGGGAGGGGTCACCTTCCCTGACCGCACAGAATGGGGAATACTCGAACATATTTTAGGCTTGGCCATCAAGGAAGATGGAAGGAGGTAGGGGGCATGGAACGGGAGAAGTACCCCTTGGATAAGCAGTGCAGTTTTGGCCACAGTTACCTGCCTTCCTACCTTTTTATTTTTGACTGTATGTCATATCTTCATTAAGAGAGAGTATGGGGGTGCCTGGTTGGTTGGGTCAGTGCAACAGGAGACTCTTGATCTTGAGATCATGAGTTGAAGCCCTACACTGGGTGTGGAGCCTACTTAAAATAAAAAATGTTTCTGGTGGGGGGATCCCTGGGTGGCTCAGTGGTTTAGCGCCTGCCTTCAGCCCAAGGCATGATCCTGGAGTCCCGGGATCAAGTCCCACATTGAGCTCCCTGCATGGAGCCTGCTTCTCCCTTTGCCTGTGTCTCTGCCTCTCTCTCTCTCTCTCTGTGTCTCTCATGAATAAATAAATAAAATCTTTTTAAAAATGTTTCTGGTGGGAGATAAGGTGTATTTTTTTTTTTTTTAACAGAGTACGGCGCCCGGGTGGCTCAGTTGGTTGAGCGTCTGACTCTTGATTTCTGCTCAGGTCATGATCTCAGGGTTGTGGGTTCAAGCCTTGCCTGGGTCTCCATGCTCAGCAAGGAGTCTACTGGACATTCTCACTCTCCCTCTCCCTCTGCCCTTCCCCCTCTCTTTCTCTCTTAAGTAAATAAATACATCTTTAAAAAAGAGTTGGGGAGAGCACCTTAGTGGCTCAGTTGGTTAAGTGTCTGTCTTTGGCTCAGGTCATGATCCTGGAGTCCAGGGATGGAGCCCAGTGTTGGGGGGGTCCCTGCTCAGCGGGGAGTCTGCTTCTCCCTCTCCCTCTGCCCCTCCCCCTGCTCCTTCTCTCTCTCTCTCTCTCTCTCTCTCTCTCTTTCTCTCTAATAAATAAATAAATACAATCTTAAAAAGAAGAGAGAGCATAAAAACTTGCTGGTAGGAACTTTTGTTGATTCTTCTATTCCCCAACCCTGGTCACATAGTAGGCACTTCATAAACATTTGTAATTGATGATAGCATACATAAATAATTATAAAATCATGGTGCAGGAGAGTTGACTCTTTCTTTCTTTCTTTCTTTCTTTCTTTCTTTCTTTCTTTCTTTCTGTAAGAAACTTGAGGAAACATAATTTTTGAAGCAGTTCTTAAAGTGTTACTCTGAAATTCATTATGAGAGAGTGATCAAGGAAGAGATACTACAGATAAAAGTATGTCGTCTGGCGACAGGAAGTCAGGAGGAAAGAAATAACCAACATATATCTAAGGGGATATATATATGCACACGCAGACTTTTTTTTTTTTTTTTTTGGCCCATTTTCCTTTCCTGCTTTACCAAAGTAATCTGCATTGAGAATTTCCCCCCTATGGTAAAGCATTTTTACAGTTTGGTTAGCCGAACAAATCAATAGTGGCACCCAGTGGCTAGAGGGGTTAATCAGGGAACAGCAATTTCTTTTTCTTTTCTGTGGCTCAGTTCTGCCAAGCGAGGCCACCCCTAAAAATTCAGCCATTGAGTAACGCATTTGAAGAAAATGTCTCTTTGGGCAGCATCTTGTTTCCCACGCCTCCATTACCTCTTAGCAGCAGGGACCTCCGAGGCCCATCTTCCACCTTGGAGCACAGAACGGGGGAGCGAGAAAACCTCCTTCGTCTGGCATGGCAATGGGGTTTGTTAAAAGCTTATTTATTCTATGCTCACGCTGGAACTAAGCGAGTGCAATTATGTGCATTGCTGGAGTTCCAGGTCTTTCCCCTCCAGAGGACATTTCCCCCCAAATTTGCTGATGTCTGGTCCTTACTGAATTTCAAGAGACAAGCAATCCAGAGGAAACAAACCTCTGCCAGTTAACAGGATAACCAATTAACTAAACCGGCAAGAGGGAGCATGAAAATGTTCATGTCTAGCTTTGGATTTCATGGTCATTCTTCCAGCAGTTCGCAGGGAGAGCACGTGACTTAGGCTAGGCTGGTAATTACTTAGTCACTAGTTTTTGCAAGGTTTTAAGTCTTATTTATGAAGCTGCATGGACTGTGTTTTTGACTCAGAAGGAAAGATAGGCCCAGGTTACATGCAGACAGAGGGAATGAATTATCTCCTGTTCCAAATAAGCTGGAAGATCTCCATGGCACAGGCCATTAGTTGGCCCTAAGTAGCTCTTTCCTCACTATTTATAAGTAATCGAGTGTTAGCTGGGGCACATAGCCTCCTGGAGGAAAAAAACTCCTCTATTTCCCAGTTTATTTGCAGCTAGGTGTGGCCATGTGACTAAGTTCTGGTCAACGGCATGTAAAGGGAAGTCTTGCATGCAACTTCTGGGAAGTGGGGAGTGTCCTTAAAAGGAGTCATCTTACCCTATTCCTTCTAACATTTGCTTGGAATCTAGTCCTGATGGCTGGAGCTTAGGCAGCCTCATTAGGCTATGAGGTGGCATAGAATGGTCAAGTGTCAAGATAAAAAAAAATCTGGTTCCTAAGTGCCATTTCAGTTCTGGGCACATTATAAACAGGCTTTTGTCCCTAACATTTTATTTTTTCAAAGATTTTATTTATTTATTCATGAGAGACACACACAAAGAGAGGCAGAGACACAGGCAGAGGGAGAAGCAGGCTCCATGCAAGGAGCCCGATGTGGGACTCGATCCTAGGTCTCCAGGATCACGCCCTGGGCTGAAGGTGGCGCTAAACCGCTGAGCCACCCAGGCCGCCCTCCCTAACATTTTGTTACTCAAAATGTGGTCTTGAACCAGCACAATCAGAATCACCTGAGAACTTGTTAGAAATGCAAATTTTCAGGACCTATCCCACACCTACTGAACCAGAACCTCTACGAGTGGGACCAAGCCATCTGCATTTTAATAAGCACATGGGTGATTCTTTTTTTTTAAATATTTATTTATTTATTCATGAGAGAATGAAAGAGAGAGAGAGAGAGAGAGAGAGAGAGAGAGGCAGAGACACAGGCAGAGGGAGAAGCAGGCTCCACACCGGGAGCCCGACACGGGACTCCATCCCGGGACCCCAGGATCATGCCCTGGGCTGAAGGCAGGTGCCAATCTGCTGAGCCACCCAGAGATCCCCCACATGGGTGATTCTGATGTACTTTATAGTTTAAGAACCATTGCTCTAGACTATTAAACTATTTTCTCATTTTTTCCTATTAAAGTATTTTTCATCGATCTTTCTCCCGAAATCTATTAAGAAAAAGTATTTAGAACTAGGACACCCTAATACTCCTTTTGTCTTTTCTTCTACTTATTTCCTTCCACCTAATTAAAGAGGAGATATTATCAACATCAATAAGAAGACGAAAGTACACAAATGATGCGTGGGTGAGGGCAAGACTCCTTAAAGCATAACATTTAGGCCAAGCAAGAGCAAATCTGGTACTACAAGCTAAGAATGTCCAAAGATAAACAAGCTGAGTTCATGAAGGACACTGTGATGGTTAGTTGTAGGTGTCGGTCTGACTGGATCACATGCACCCAGATATTTGGTCAAACATGATTCTGGGTGTGTCTGTGAGAGTGTTTTGGATGAGACTAACATTTGGATTGGTAGACTGAGGAAAGTGGATTGCCTGCCCTAAAGTGGGTGGGCCTTACCCGATAGTCAAAGGCAAAAGGTAGAACAAAAAAGGTGGACCCTCCTGGGAGTAAGAGGGAACTCCCTCTGCTTGACTGCCTTGAGCTAGAATATGGGGGATTTCCTGCCTTGAAACTTGGACTGAAACATTGACTTTTCCTGGATTTTGAGTCTGAAGGTATCCAGACTGGAACTACCACGGGCTCTCCTGCGTCTCAGGCCTTTGGACTCAGGATGGAACTACACTATTGGCTCTCCCACGTGCAGCTTGCTGGCTGCAGCTCTTGGGACTTGTTAGCCTCCATGAACATATGAGCCAATTCCTTATAATGAAACCTCTGTACACACATCCACCCATCACCACTCCTCCACCCTCTGTTGTTCCTGTTTCTCCGGAGAATCTTACTGATACAGACAGGGAGGCAGTGTGACATTGATCAAAGACCCAGAGGCCCCCATATTTGAATTGTGGTTCCATCACCAGCTAGCTATGAAGTTGTTTAAACGTCTCTATTTTTTTAAAGATTTATTTTGTTTATTTGTTTTAGAGACAGAGAGAGTGGGGGGGGGTGCAGAGGGAGAGAGAGAATCTCAAGCAGACTCCCCGCTGAGTGAGGAGCCTGCAGGGCTTGATCCCACAACCCTGAGATCATGACCTGAGACAAAATCAAAAGCCAAATGCTTAAACAAATGAGCCACCCAGGTGCCCCTTGTTTAACCTTTTGAATCATGCTTTCTACATTTGTAAAATGGGGCTAATCATACATCCTTTTTTAAAGATTTTGACAAGATTAAAGGAGATAATGTTTGTAGAACACCTAACACACAGTGCCTGGCCCATAATTAGATAACTAATAACAGTGACGAAGATGATGATTGTTATGGTTGGAGCACCTGAGTGGCTCAGTTGGTTAAGCATCTGCCTTCAGCTCAGGTCATGATCCTGGGTCCTGGGATGGAGCCCCACATCAGGCTCCCTGCTCAGCGGGTAGTCTGCTTCATCTTCTCCCTCTGTGCCTCCCCCTGCTCATTCTCTCTGTCTCGCTCGTTCTCTCTCTCTCAAATGAAGCCTGATGCAGGGCTCAATCTCACAACCCTGAGGTCATGACCTGAGCTGAAATCAAGAGTCAGACACTGAACTGACTGAACCATGTGGGTGCCCCGTAGCTTTCTTGTTTCAAAATCCATTTTTATTGAGATATGAGTAACATATAGCGTTGTGTAAGTTTAAGGCATATGACAGAATAACTTGATACATTTAAATCTTGCACTATGATTGCTAACACTTCTATCATGTCCCAGAATTATTTCTTTTTTGTGATGGTAACAATTAAGATCTAGTCTCTTAGCAACTTTGAAGTTTACATTATGGTTTTGTCGTCTATGATTGCTATGCTGGGCATTGCAGCTTTCAGCTTACTCTCTTGTGTTTCTTGCTCTGGAGGAAGCCAGCTGCCATGTTGCAAGGACATTCAATCAGCCCTATGAAGAGCTCCACATAGAGAGAAACCAAACTGCCAGCAACACCTTGTCGACTATGTGAGTAACCTACCATGGAAGTGTATTTCCCAGGCTCCCAACTTCAAGTCTTCCAGAGCAAGCCCCAGACATCATGAAGACAAGCCGTCCCCACTGTGTCTTTTTTTTTTCTTTTTCCCACTGTGTCTTATCTAAATTCCTGACCCACAGAAATCAAATCATTGTTATTGGCTCTAAACCACTACATTTTGGGGTGACTTGGATAACTAATATGGGAGGTGGTGGTGAGTTCCCTCAGAGCTCAGCCACAGCCAACTGTGCTCATGGAGGTTAATGACGAGCCTACAGGGGATGTGCCTCACAGCCTACAGTCAGACAGGAGGAGGTCACAAAAGGACTGTCTATTCCCCTCAAATAAGTTCCTATTACCATAATGTTTAGTTGTATCTTCTAAAAAAATTAATTACATGAGGTTTTAAGATATTGTTTAAGAAAGAAAACTTGAAGGTACTGGACAACTAATTCATAATTAAATTGTAGCCTCAGTTAGGACAAAGCCCTGCATTGCAGTTTACATCAGTTAAAATTAGGTTTGAATACAAGGGACTGAAAATGTTAAATAATGATGGCTTAAGAAAGAGAGAAGTTTCCTTCTCTCACATATAAAAGAAGTCCAGAGTAGGCAATCCAGAACTGGTACAGTAACCTCAAAAAGTTTTCAGAGACCCAAGATCCCTCAGTCATCTGGCTC
This sequence comes from Canis lupus familiaris, assembly GCF_011100685.1. Lineage (NCBI taxonomy): Eukaryota > Metazoa > Chordata > Mammalia > Carnivora > Canidae > Canis > Canis lupus. The sequence continues at coordinate 34,908,701 of NC_049260.1, forward strand.
TGACATTCTCAGCATGGGTTGTAGCTAATGGCCCAAGATGGCTGCAGAAGCTCCGGTCATTATGTTTGCATTCTGTCCACAGGAAGGAGGAAGGGTTGAAAGGGAGCACACAATTTCTATTTCAGGACATTTTCTGGAAATTGCATCCATAAATTTCTGCTTATAGCCCATTGGCCACGACGTAGTCTCACGGTCACATTCAGCTGCAAGAGAGGCAGGGGTGTATAGACTTTGCTTCAATAGCTATATTTCCAGAATGATTATCGGGGGATTCAGAGTTCATACTCCCATATTGTATCAGTAAGAATTAGTCTCAACTGAGAGTGACTGAAAACCCTAAAAAAACAAAACAAACAAACAAAAAAACCCAACCCAACAGTGGCTTAAGCAAGATAGAAGTCTAGTCACGCCAAAATTTGGAGAAAGGCATCCCAAACCAGTATGGTAGCTCTTCTCTCTGAAATGCTCCTGGATCCAGACTCTTTGCCACCTTCCTCTTATCTGTGGTGTGTATCCTCCATTCTTAAAATCCTCTCATGGTTCAAGCTGGCTTCTCAAGCTCCAGTCAGGATTGCTGCATCATTTGTAGGGCTTGGCGCAAAATGAAAATACAGGGCCCCTTGTTCGAAAGATTATTCAGAGTTTCCATACAGCCTGAAAGAATCATCAAACCCTCCATGGGGCCCCTCTGGGTGCAGGGGTCCCATGTGGCTGCACAGGCCACAAACCCGTGGAGCCAGCCCTGCCTTTACAGCCAGAAAGGAGGCAGGAACCATGATGGCTGTAGCAGCAGGATGTGCTTGCAGGGCCCATGTTGCTGATCACCTTCTGTAGAAAGAAAGGATGTGGGGCGCCTGGGTGGCTCAGCAATTGAGCATCTGCCTTTGGCTCAGGGTGTGATCCCAGGGTCCTGGGATCAGGTCCCACATCAGGCTTCCCACAGGGAGTCTGCTTCTCCCTCTGCCTGTGTCTCTGCCTCTCTCTGTGTGTCTCATGAATAAATAAATAAAATCTTTAAAAAAGGAAAAAGAAGCAAAGGAAGCTCGGGTTCAGTACTATTGTTTTTGCCTGGCCAGCATCCATTCTCCCTCCCTTTGGTAACAGTATCTCTTCCATTACCTATCACTGTATCACGAACTACCCTAAAACGTAGTGGCATAAACTAACCAGAATGCCAGCGCATAGATCCTGCCAGTCAGGAATCTGGCAAGGGCATGGAGGGGACAGCTTGGCCCTGCTCCTTGATGTCGGGGACCTCGGCTGGGAGGACTCAGACAGCTGGGGCTGCAGGATCCACTTCCAAGATGGCGTCTTCCCTCGCATGGCGGCCACAGGGCCTGGAGAGCTGAAGGTCAGGTTCTGCTGTGACTGCTGATAGACTACCAGGATGGCAGTCTCAGGCTGGAAAGATGTATTAGTTTCCTGGAGCTGTCATAACAGAGTGCCACAAACTTGGTGGCTTAAAACAACAGAAATGTACTGTCTCACCGTTCTGGAGGCCAGAAGGCCAAGATCAAGGTGTGGGCTGGGCCATGCTCCCTCTGAGACCTCTAGTGGGTGAATCCTTTCTTGTCTCTTCCAGCTTCCAGAGGTCCCAGGCCTTCCTTGGCTTCTAGGGGCATCATTCCAACCTTTTCTTTTGTCTTTGCGTGGCATTCTCTTTGTGTCTTCACATGTGTTTTCCTTTTTTCCTGCAGGTCTATGTCCAAAATCTTCCTCTTTTAAGGACACCAGTCAGATTCAATTAGGGTCCACCCTGCACCATGATAGCCTCATCTTAACTTTGCTAGCCTTAGTTTCAAGGACCCTATTTCCAAATAAGTTCACTTTCTGAGGTCATGGGGATGACGACTTCAACATATATTTGGGGGGGGGCACAGTTTAACCCATAGCACAAGACTTCTTACATGATGACTCTTACTCTAAGAGCAAGAGTTGCCATTTACCCTCTAACGCCTAAGCAAGACAAGATCTGCATGGCTTTGTCTTATGTAGCTTTGGAAGTTAAAGAGTGTCACTTCTGCTGTCATTTGAAATAGAAGCCCATCCATCGAGGGCAGGTGTCCAAGTCGGCTCGGGCTGCTGTAACAAAACACCACAGATCAGGTGGCTGAAACAACAGAAATTTATTTTCTCACAGTTCTGGAGGCTGCAAGTCCAAGATCAAGCTGCTGGCAAATTCCATTCCTGGTGAGGCCTCTCTTTCCGATTTATGGATGGCCGCTTTCTTGCTGTGTCTCCACAAAGTCTTTCCCCTGTGTGAGCAGAGAAAGAGCTCTCTGATGTCTCTTCCTCTGCTCGCAAGGACACCAGTCCTATAGGATTAGGGCCCCACCCTTATGATCTCATTTGACCTTAATTATCTCTGAAAAGGCCCTATCTCCAAGCACAGTCACATTGGGGGTTAGAGTTTCAACCTATGAATTTGTGGGGGGTGGAGGGGGTCACAATTCAGTTCATAACAAAGTGCTTCAGTATAGATTATGTGTGTCTTTGCTGTTATTTTATTTTATTTTTTAAAGATTTAATTATTTGAGAAAGAGAGAGAGAACATAAGCAGGGGGAGGGGCAAAGAAAGAGGGAGAGGGACAAGCAGACTCCCCACAGAGTTTGGAGCCTGCCATGGGTCTCAATGTGGCCCTCCACGTGGGCTCGATCCCAGTACCCTGAGATCGTGACCTGAGCTGAAGTCAATGCTTAATGGACTGAGCCACCCAGGAGGTCTACTGTCTTTAATCTCTATGGTAGAAGAGGTAGGTCTACATTTGAAATACACCAATGAAGAGTAGAGTGCACACCTCAGGGATGGTCAGTTAGCATTTGAAAAATTGAATCAGAAATCCACACTGCAAAGGGGTGCCTGGGTGGCTCAGGTCCCACTCGATTTCGGCTCAGGTCATGATCTCGGGGTTGTGGGATCAAGTCAAGCCTGGAATCAGGCTCTGTGCTCAGCTTGGAGTCTGCTTGTCCCTCTCCCTCTGCTCCTCCCCTTCCCTGCCGCCCAACTCCCCCAAATACATAAATAAATACAATCTTTATTTTTTTAAGATTGTATTTATTTATTCATGAGAGACACACAGAGAGAGAGGCAGAGACACAGGCAGAGGGAGAAGGAGGCTCCATGCAGGGACCCCAACGTGGGACTCGATCCCGGGTCTCCAGGATCACACCCCAGGCTGCAGGCAGCGCTAAACCGCTGCACCACCGGGGCTGCCCTAAATACAATCTTAAAAAAAAAATCCACTCTGCAAAGACAGCTCCCACGAGCACATCAACTATCTAATAAATCTGTATCAGAGGGTTCACCAATCAGCATTTAAAGATGTTGGAAATAAGTTTTCAGTGATAAAACAAGCGATACTCAAGACACGGTCTGGAAATATTACTAGTACCTCTGCTATTGCCCCATGGGGTGAGGGTCTATGAGTCTGACAGACCCAGAGACCAAACACCCTTGGGTACAGCAACACAGGCCACAGACTTTGTTTACTCCTGTGGCCTGCCACCCAACACAGTAGGACATAGTGCCTGTTCTAACCAGAGGGTTAGTTGAATCCTGCCACTTACATATTGTCACTTTTTAAAAAAAGGATTTTATTTATTCATGAGAGACAGAAAGAGAGAGAGAGAGAGAGAGAGACAGGCAGAGACACAGGCAGAGGGAGAAGCAGGCTCCTCGCAAGAAGCCCGATGTGGGATTTGATCCTGGACCCCGGGATCATGCCCTGAGCCGAAGGCAGACGCTCAACCGCTGAGCCACCCAAATATTGTCACTTTTATATTCGGTGTGCCTTTCAGCCAAGGTACTTTTGCTGTGCTCAAGGGCAGAGACTTGGCAGTGCCCTTCATTGGGTTATAAGAGCAGGTTGAGAAACTGTTTTTGTGCCTGTTTGTAATAAACGCTTTTATATGCAATTTCTGATTCAGTCGGAGACTGGCCATGATTTTTTTTTTTTTAATGATATTTAACAGAACACCTGGTAGTGAGGCTGTGAGAGACGGGACCTTTACTTTGTTCTGGGCCAGGGCTCTTAACCTGAGGTTCAAGGATAAAATGCACAGGGTCTGTGAATTTGATGTAGGAAGACATGAATCTTCATTTTCACTTGCTTCTAACTGAAATTTCGCATTTCCTCCGAACATAAGCAACAAACTTCAGTAGTATTCGCAGTACCTGAGACTGTCACCAATTAAAATCACGTTCTCGTTGCAGAGATCTCGAAATATTATTTATGTTCATCAGTGCTATGAAATGATGATAGTTATTAGATCTGCCACAGGAACTTGTTACTTAATGATTCACTAAAGAAGCACATAAATATCTATATCACAAATTTGTTTTAATAATTTGATAATGTTGTAAATGCTGTTGGTTTCCTTTGCAATCTGCTGTATTTATTTATGTTTAAGGACCTCTGTTCTGGAGGCTTCTGCTGTTCATCAGATAGTCCCAATATACGATGTACACTCAAGGCCAGGCTTGTCATTAAAACGGCAGTGATTGGAAACTCGTGTTTCAAATTGTCTCTTGATATTTTCAATTTGAGGGCCAACTTCATCTCAGATCTGATTAGATTATAGTTGTTTTGGCCTCATGATGTGGCTGACAAAGAGCTTGTACTAGAAGAAACATCTGCTCTGCCTCCATCTTGTTCGGGCGTGCTTGCATTATTAGTATTATTTTTAACACATGGTTTCTTTGCAGGAATCTTTTTAAGCCCTATGGCTCATTTGGGAGTTAAGTTAAAACTAGGTCATATGATCAGTAAATCCACATCGCTAGGCACCTGTAAGCTGCCATGCGTCACAATATGCTGACAGTGGAGGAGGAAGCCGGCCTCCTGCTCTTCTCCTGGTCACGCAGATGCCACGGGTGACCAACATTTACTGTGGCACTGGCCAGGAAGGACATTTGCAAGTGGCAATCTGCACAGGAAACAAAGACCAGTCACACTGGTTTGAAGCTACAAGTAAAAAAGAAAGTAATCTCCATTAATATTGACATTAGGACTTTACATGTATTTTTTATCCTAAAAAAAATAAGACAGAAACTAAAGTTGTCAGCGCACTGCAACGGAGTGTTGAAGACCACAACTCAACAGCATAAGCCTTTGGTATTAGCATTTTTTGGCAGTCACATGACACAGTAAATTCATGTGGCATTTACTAAAGCCTCTAAGTCGTATTTATCCACGCATTTATTTTGTTCATTCACTCATTTATTCATTCATTCAACGAGTATTTATTAAGTACTGCTTCATGCAGATTCTTCTAGGTGCTCAGATTCAAAGATGAATTATCTACATTCTCCACCCTCCCTTGGCACAATCCAAGGGGGGACGGGCAGTGAACAGTCCTGGGATACTGAAGGAAGATGGCCTGTGTAAGGTGGATAGAGGGTAGGGGGCTCAGTCTGGAAGCGACCCCCGGTCTGGTTGGAGGAGATGTGTTGGAGATGGGGTAGGGATTGGAGAGAGTCTGCCGGACTCCCAAAAGAGCTCACAGCGGGGGTTGGGGCAATTCGTTTATCAGAGCTGGCAGGTGTGTGAATGAGTGACAGGCAGCAGGGTGAGGCCAAAGCCTGGGCCTCAGGGACTTGTCCTCCTTTGAAAGACTCTTAATTAAATCACGGGGTCATGGAATGGATTTTGTTAGTTTTTTTTTTTTTCTGATGGGGTGCCTAGACAAGGCTTGTTATTTATTTCAACCTGTTGAGAGACTTCCCCATCCTAATTAGTCCTACATTTTATACCATGAAAATTGTAGAACAGGGTGTGCCTGGATGCCTCAGTCAATTAAGCATCTGCTTTCGGCTCAGGGTCCTGGGATCAAGCCCCATGTCTGGCTCCCTGCTCATTGGGGAACTTGCTTTTCCCTCTCCCCTGCCTCTCCCCTCTGCCCATTCTCTTCTCTCTCAAATAAATAAATAAAATATCTTTTAAAATCCTGTAGAATGGGACCATGGTACCTCATCAAATCACTAAAGGTAGCCAATTGCACTGAGGGGAAATGTGTAAGATGAAAGACGCTTACCTTCACTGCAGCTCTGGGTGGGACTGGGGAGAGAACAGGTAAACCATTTGTTCTCCATGTTGGTGTCATTTTGACTTTAAATCAACCACTGAAAGAGATACCATCCGAATGAAAAATCCCTGGCTGTAAAACATATCATGCTATACTCCGATGTAACGGAGAGATACTTCCCTATAAAAAAAAAAAAAAAAAGGAATTTGTGTCATCTAATTATACCCTCGCAAGTTCTTGTTCAATAAAACAATGACCATTGCCAATCACCAGTTTCTCGTCTACCCATAACAGCACGTGAACCCAGACATTTGGAATTTCACACTGGGGAGACTGAGATCATTTGATGATGGGGAGTTTGAACTTTGATGATTCTTTTCCCTTTTTAGTATGATAAAATTGGCCTAGATATTTTTGCCTTTCCAAATGTGCATGGGGATGTGGCTGCTGGTGGAGGAAGGCAGAGGCGGGAGCCAGGCCTTTTCATCTTTGCATGGAAAATCGAAATTCAGGCCAGGCTGTAGTCACTGAGCTGTCTTACTATCTTCTGGCTGCCTTGGTTTATGGAGGTCCCTGCAGCCCAAACTCTCCCCATTTACTAGGTGTCTCACTGTGTCCAAGCACCTCAATGCCCTCTTGTTGGTCCTGGCTTAGTGAGAGGCTTCTGAGCAGTACCTGTCTAGGGTGGTCACTCCTTGTGATTAGGGCTCTCCTCTTCTCTCTTTGGAGAATCTGTCTGCCTCTCTCCCCAGCTCCCTGGATTCCACATTTCCTCTTTCATAATTTTCCCCAAAATTTTGGTGGCTCATCTCCTCCAGCAGCTTTCTGGGAAAGGATGCATGGGCAGCAATGTTTTGAGACCTTGCACGTCAGAGAAGTATTTTCTATGCTCACACTTAACTGATAGTTTGGCTGGATATAGAATTCTAAGTTGGATCATTTCCCCTGAGAATTTTGAGAAGTGTTTTTCTCTTTTCTCCCTAGTTGCAGGGTTGCTATGGAGAAGTCCAGGGCCATTCTGACTCTCAATATTTGTGTATAATACATATTTTCTCTTTAGAAGCCTTTTAAAAATATTTTATTTATTTATTCATGAGAGACACAGAGAGAGAGGCAGAGACACAGGCAGAGAGAGAAGCAGACTCCATGCAGGGACCCCAACATGGGACTCGATCCCAGGACCCCAGGATCATACCCCAGGTCGAAGGCAGATGCCCAACCGTTGAGCCACCCAGGAGTCCCTAGAAGCCTTTAGGGTCTTTGTCTCCAGTGCCTGAAACTTCATCACAGTGTGTATTTATGTGGGTCTCTTGCCATCCACTATAATAGGTATTCCAATGGTCCTTTCTTTTTTTAAAAAAAGATTTTATTTATTTATTCATGAGATACACAGAGAGAGGGAGAGAGAGTCACAGACACAGGCAGAGGGAGAAGCAAGCTCCATGCAGGGAGCCTGACATGGGACTCGATCCCGGGACTCCAGGATCACACCCTGGGCCGAAGGCAGGCACCAAACTGCTGAGCCACCCAGGGATCCCCTCAATGGTCCTTTCAATCTATAAACTCATGTCCTTTAGGTAGGGGGACATTTTCTTAAATTATTTCTTTGATGTTGTCATGCCCGCCCCCCATTCTCTTTCTAAATCTCCTTCTATTTGAAATTTCAGACTAATCATTTAGAAATTTGTTTTCTATTTCTCATCCCTTTTTTCTTTTTTTAAAAAATATTTTATTCATTTATTTGAGTGAGAGAGTGGGGGGGGGGATGGAGAAGCAGACTCCCTGCTGAGTGAGGAGCCTGATGTAGGGCTTGAGCCCAGGGACTCTGGGATCATGACCTGAGCCAAAGGCAGATGCTTCACAGACTGAGCCACCCAGATGCCCTCTCATCTCTTTCTTTCATCAAATTTGTTTTTTTTTTTAAAGATTTTATTTATTTATTCATGAGAGACACAGAGACACAGGCAAAGGAAGAAGCAGGTTCCATGCAGGGAGCCTGATGTGGTACTCAATCTTGGGTCTCCAGGATCATGCCCTGGGTTGAAGGCAATGCTAAACCACTGAGCCACCCGGGCTGCCCATTCTTTCATCAAATTTGATTCTCTAGAAGTTTCTTTCTATTCCCTGAATGCTAATTTTTAATGCTATTAAAATATGTCTCTTCTGGATCATTATCTGTAGGTAAACATGTGTGTATGCATACATACGTGTGGTGTGATTATGTGTGTGGGGGTGGGTTTACATTTCACAGCATAGTCTGTTTTCTTCAGGTTGTTTCCTCTGTTCCTTTTTTTCCCCCTTAACATGTATTTATTTATTTTTAGAGAGAGAGAGAGAGAGAGAGAGAGAGCAGGGGCAGAGGCAGAGGCAGAGGGAGAGGGAGAGGGAGAGAGAGAATCTTCAGCATACTCCCCACTGAGTGCAGAGCCTGACACTGGGCTTGGCTCGGGGATCAATCCCACAACCCTGAGATCATGACCTGAGCCAAAACTAAGAGTCAGACACTCAACCGACTGAGCCACCCAGGTGCCCCTCATCTGTTCCTTTTGGTCTTGGTCATTCACGTTAGAGGTTTTCCTTAGATGTCTGATGATCACCAGTTATGTGTCCACATTTACAGCAGGACACTAAAAAGCTGCTAGGGCCCTCTGTGTGTGTGCACGTGGCCTGCCAATTGCAGACTTCACTCCGGAGCAGCAGTTCTCAAAGTATGGTCCCCAGGCCAACAGTGACAGCATCACCTAGGAACTTCTAAGTCACACACATTCTTAGACCTTGATCTAGATTTACTGGATTCAAAACCCGGGCTGTCTGAGTTTTAATAAACCCTCTAGGGCATTCTGTTGCCAACTAAAGTTTGAGCACCACTGTGGTGTGATGATCTGGCTAGGCTTTTTAAGTGGGAAATCTCTAGTGACAGTATTCAATCTTCTTCCTAGAGCCTGAATGTCAAGTTTCCAGGAGTTGAGTGGGCAGGAGAGCTTGGCTGGGAGCACGATAATCATAAGAAAACTTACACCTAATCTCTCCATTTTTGTTTGACCATCCTACTTTCAGCTGTGCCAGTATCTCTGTCCAAAGACCCTTTCACTGAGCCCTGTCCAGATAATAAAAGTCTAGTCTTCCACCTGCAGGGGTCGGTGATGAAGGGGGACAGTCACATAGGTGTACAGAGCCAGGGAAGGCAACTGCAGACCTCACTGCTTCTAGAAAAGACTTTCAATTGATCGGTTTCACCTCCACTTCCAGAAGCACCTGGCATAGCCCCTTCTGGGTCTTTGGAGGGGAAAGAAATTCTGATAGCTTCTCAGCTTCTCTTCCGGCCAGCTGACAGTTCGGCTCTCTCGGTCTTGCTATATAAGTCAGTCACTAAACAACCCTCCGCTTTCCAGCTTCCAAGCTCTTGGCTATTTTCTCCTTTTCTGTTCCCTTTATGCTTGCAGACAAATGCCTTTTCAAAAAATCCCTCTACTATCATCATCATGAAGTATTGGAAGGAGGCAAAGGAATGAATGCATGTGTTCAATCCTCCATCTTTACCCATGATTTTCAAGTGTGTTCCCTTTGGGGATGGGAAACTATCCACCCTCAATGAGACACTAGGTTTTCCAAGACTGCTCCCTGCTATTGCTACTGTGATCTGCGGCAGGGCTGGGGCTCTGGCTGTGTTTTGGCCTCTCTGGGTCCCCTGGGTAAAAGGGAAAGGGGATCCAGGGCCTACCGTTATTTTGGCAGAGAAACTTTCAGAAAATATGGTTTCCATCCCTCGCTCTGGAGCCAGCCATGGCTCCTCACTGCCTACTGCCTGTAGTGTTTATGCTTCCAGGGAGGCAGTCAGAGCTTGCCTTGACGGTGCTTCATTTAGCTTGTCTGGCTCACCCTTCTGCTCTCCCCCTCCCTTCTCCTGGCCAAAGACATCGGCACTCCTGTCCTGTCTGTCCTCTCACACTTAAGTGGACTCCATTCTCCCCTTTGCCTTCGAAAATCCCCCCCTCCCAGGGTGCTGGGTGGCTCAGCAGTTGAGCAGCTGCCTTCAGCTCAGGTCATGATCCTGGGGTCCTGGGATCGAGTCCCGCATTGGGCTCCCCGCAGGGGGCCTGCTACTCCTTCTGCCTATGTCTATGCCTCTCTCTATGTCTCTCATGAATAAATAAATAAATTATATCTTAAAAAAAAAAAGAAAATCCCCCCTCCAACTCCAGCTGAGATGCCCTCCCTCCCTCTAGACACTCCCTCTATGTGCTTCACTTTCTCTCCCCTTCTCTGACCTCACACTCTTGATGTCAGCATCATGCAACTTAGCTTGACAGCATCAAGGTTTATCTCCAATTCACCTTCTGGGCCCAACATCAGGTTGGAAACACTGGGTTTTAAATATCATGTCTGATTGATTGGTGAGGACCTACTGTACTCATTTCTTATATTCCTTATTACTAATACATAATATATATTGATGCATATTTAAAAGTGACAAGTGATATCTTAGCTGGGTCCCTAATTTGTTTTTCCTTCTGGTGTTTCTTTCTGTATAATCTTGCCCCTTAAGTCTTTTTTTTTAATTAAGATTTTATTTAGTTATTTATTCATGAGAGATGCAGAGAGAGGCAAAGACATAGGCAGAGGGAAAAGCAGGCTTCAGGCAGGGAGCCCGATGTGGGACTCGATCCCGGGACTCCAGGATCATGCCCTAAGCCGAAGGCAGGGGCTCAACTGCTGAGCCACCCAGGCGTCCCCCACCCCTTAAGTCTTAAGAAACATTTTGCTATAGTTGATCAACAGTCTGTTTTTTAATAATAGAATTTCTGCCTGACAGATTTCTCTTAAACACATAAAAAATACATTGCACAAACTGTTTTAACAACTTTTTTTCAGAAATCAAAATGCATCCACCCATAGTCCTATGATCGTAATGCATTAAACAGTTCTCATTTTTCCATGTTCTCTTTCAAGCTCCTCCTAATGCATTCTTTAAAAACTTGAGGAGAAATTCATATGACATGCAATTAACCATTTTATTTATTTATTTTTAATAAAATATCATCAGATCTTTTTTTAAATTTTAAGTAGACTTCACACCCAATATGGGACTTGAACCCACAACTCTGAGATTGAGTCTCATGTTCTATGACTGAGCCAGCTAGGTGCCTCTAAAAATTAACCTTTTTTTTTTAAGGGGGAGGGGCAGACGGAGAGGGAGAGAGAGAGAGAGAGAGAGAATCTTAAGTAGGTTTTACGCCCAGTGCGGAGCCTGACTCTGGGCTCCATCTCAAGATCTTGAGATCATGACCTGAGCTAAAATCAAGAGTCTGATGCTTAAATGACGGAGCCACCCAGCCGCCTCACAGTTAACCATTTTTAAATGAACAATTCAGTTGCATCTAGCACATTCACAATCTTGTACAACCATTACCTCTATCGATTCCAACACATTTTTATCATCCCCAAATAAAATTCTGTATACCTGCCAGTTGGTCTCTATTCCCTCCTCTTCCTTCTCCCAGTCCCTGACAATCACCAATCTGCCTAATCCAACTTTTCAGAAAATGAACTCATTTTTTCGTTGTAAAATATACATAACGTAATATTTATCATTTTAACCATTTTGAGGTGTACAGTGCAGTGGTATCAAGCCCATTCACATTGTCACGCAACCATCACCATCACCCATCTCCAGAACTTTCACATCTTTCCAGACAGAAATTCTGTGTCCATTAAACACTAACCCCCCCCATTCCCCCTCCCGCCAGCAACCACCTTTCTTTCTGCGTCCACTAATCTGAGTACTCTGGGAACTTCATGGAAATGGAATTATACAGTATTTGTCCTTTTGCGACTGGCTTGTTTTGTATTATTTGCATCATATCCTCAAGGCTCAGGCATGTAGCATATAACAGAATTTCATTCCTTTTCAAGGTCAAAGAGAGCGTATCCAGTTTGTTTATCCGTTCCTCGGTCTGTGGACACTTGGGTTGTTTGCACCTTTTGGCGATTGTGAATAGCGCTGTAATGAACACGGGTGTACTGGTATCTGTTTGAGCCGCCGCCCCCAATTCACTTTTAACATAGTTGCAACGGCCCCGGGCGCAGTTTGGGGGTCCGATCCTTCGTTGAACGAGATATCACGCCTGCCTTTTTCCATGTTGGCACATGGTCTTTATAATCCTCCTTCTCAAGAGCTGCGTATGGCCCATCTAAGTAACTCCATTTTCGCAGAGAAACGCAGCGCCAGCTTAGGCAAGTTTTTACAGGCCTCCCTCAGCCGTGTCTTTGGAAGGTTTGGAGCCGGACACGTTTGCAAAATGCTCCCTGGGAGATCAGCCTCAGCCCGGAGCACCGACACCCTTCGCCCCCCACCCCCTCCCCCGCCCCGCCCCCCATCAAAGCTTCAGGAAACAAAAGGAGACATCCAGTTCCTGAAAACAGATAACAACAAGCTGAAAGGCACGGAGAGGAGTCTCTGATGTTCTATACTGAAGATGGGGGGGCCCCCCCCCGAAAGAGGGGAGAGGCAAAGCCGACCAGCATTCCGGCACGTTTGCTTTCAGCGTCAGTGCGCAGCTGCGAGCCCAGCCAGTGCCCGCGGCGCGCCGGGCCCGCCACCTCCGCCTTCACCTGCATCCTTCAGCTTCGCGCGCATCCTTTGGTGACCCTCACGATGTACCCAGACGCCGCCTCCCCTACCTGCCTTGGCCCCTGTCAAATGCCATAAGCAGCACTCCTGCTCCGGAGCGGGGGATCCGCAGAGAAGAAAACAGCTTTTGATGACCCGGGGACCCGCCGCCGGCAGCCCTGGGTGCCTGGCAGGGAAAGAAAGTGTTTTGTTTGGCTTTGTTTTGCTCACAGAGCCTCCTCTCCCAGCCCGGTTCACCTTTGCAGCATCACTTGAAGCAACAAAGCCGCTTAATTACGCTGCCTTTTAAAACTTTGAACTAGACAGGCTGGATTCCTTGTGTTAAAAATCCTTTCCCTCCTGTAAGGGCTGAAAGGAGCTTCCCTCCTCAGCCTGGTTTTAAAACCCTCACACCAAGCATGGAAAATTCTATAAATACCAAATGCGTACCTCGAGTTTAACCTTTAATTATTCTAGCCTCCAGCTCAACCTCCCGATTCCACCATTTTCTTTCTGTACATATGTCCTCTTTAAACTCTGTCTGGAGCTTGATCAACATTAATAAAACAAAAAAATCTCCTTGGGAAGACTTTCAGAGCCATTTGAAAATGAATAGGAATCATAAAAGTGGGTGTGATCTTTTTTTTTTTTTTATTATAGTCACAGAGAGAGAGAGAGAGAGGCAGAGACACAGGCAGAGGGAGAAGCAGGCTCCATGCACTGGGAGCCTGACGTGGGACTCGATCCCGGGTCTCCAGGATCGCGCCCTGGGCCAAAGGCAGGCGCCAAACCGCTGCGCCACCCAGGGATCCCCAATATTCTTTTTTAAAAAGATTTTATTTATTTATTTATGAGAGGCACACACAGAGAGAGAGGCAGAGACACAGGCAGAGGGAGAAGCAGGCTCCATGCACCGGGAGCCCAACGTGGGATTCAATCCCGGGTCTCCAGGATCGCGCCCTGGGCCAAAGGCAGGCGCTAAACCGCTGTGCCACCCAGGGATCCCCAAGTGGGTGTGATCTTTGGAGAAACACTCATCTGGCAGCCTGTGTTGTTGCATTGGTGCCAGAGGTTTGTATCAGTTTGATTGTCTGAAATCACGGCCATACTCCCCCCGCGCCCCCCCCCCCCCCGAAAAGGCAGGTAAAGCCTATGTATATACTGACTTGGCTTCATTTTCTCCCAGGTTGGTGTCCTCGATGCATTTGTTCAGCAGACTTCTGCTCTGGTAGTCTGCTTAATAAGCCACCTCCAAATTAGTGGCTCAAAACAACAATCAATCATTCATTTTGCTTACAAATCTGCAGCCTGGGCAAGGCCAGTGGGGGACAGCTTGTCTCTGCTCTGCACAGTGTCCCTGGGGTGGCTTGACTGCTGGGGACTAGTCATCGGAAGGCTCTTGCTCACAGATCTAGTGCTGGTGCTGGCTGTCTGCTGGGACCTCAGCCGGGGTTGTCCATGTGGCCTCAGCATGTGGCTTCCTGGTTTCCTTGGAGCATGGTGGCTAGGTTCGGAGGGCGAGTGTCCCCAGGAAACAAGGTAGCCCGCGCATAGCAATTTTAAGACCTAGCCTCAGATGTCCCAATAGCTTCGCTTCTACTATCTTGTACTAGATGAGGCGGTCACAACTGCTTGATCTGGTTCAAGGGAAGGGGCATAGGCTCCATCACGGGAAGCGACATCATCATTGGAATGTCATTATCACCTTGAAGAAGACCCTGTGAGCTGGGAGATACCGCAGTGGCTGTATTCATCTGCTGGGGCTGCCAGAACAGAATCTCGCAGGCCGGAGATGTGGGGCTTAAACAATAGAAATTTACTGTTCTCGAAGTTCTGGAGGCTAAAAGTCTCAGAGCAAGGTGTCGGCAGGTTTGGTTTCTCCTGAGGCCTGTCTCCTTGGCTTGACGGCTCCCAGTATCCTCACATGACCTCTCCTCTGTGGGCGGATCCTTGGAGTGGCTTTCTCTTTTTATATGGATACTAGTCTGAATGGATTAGGGCCCCAACCCTGTGATTTAATTTAACCTTAATTACCTCCTTATAGGCTCTATCTCCAAATACAGCCCCACTGTGGATTAGGGCTTCACCCCATGACTTTCAGGGTGGGGGGACACTGCTCAGTCCTTAGCAGTGGCCATCTTTGGAAAATACAATCTGCCACAGGCCCTTAGCTATTCCTCTCTCTGAGTCTCTCAGCCTGAAATCATCCTTCTCAAGTCATGAGTGGCTTAAAAGGATGGCATTGGGCTTGGAAGACACTACCCGGTGAAGGCTTTCCCTTTCATGAACCGAGTCCACCAGACAATCTTGTGGTCCAAAATGTTTGCAGCATAATCTTCACTTCGAAACTAGCTGGGCCAAAGAGTGACCACAGAGCTTCTGGCAATCTGTTCAAATCTGGACCCCTTGGTGATTTCGTATTGTGGTCACCTTGGCCAGGCAGGAGCAATGTTCCCACCCCTCCCCCCTGCCCCACTTCTTTTCCTTTTACCGTTCCTGATGAGAGCGGAGTCAGAAGAGAAATGTGTACAACATTTGGAAGGTGGAGGAGAAGCTGCTACTGCTCCTGTCTGGTCATCGTGGTTTGCTGCAGTGAACGACAGAAGGTGCTAGAAGGTGCCAGCTTGCCCTTATTCCCCCTTGCCCTGCACGCAATTGTTTCTTTTTTTTTTTAATTTTTATTTATTACTTATGATAGTCACAGAGAGAGAGAGAGAGAGGCAGAGACATAGGCAGAGGGAGAAGCAGGCTCCATGCACCGGGAGCCCGATGTGGGATTCGATCCTGGGTCTCCAGGATCGCGCCCTGGGCCAAAGGCAGGCGCCAAACCGCTGCACCACCCAGGGATCCCCGCAATTCTGTTTCTTGACTGCTGGTCCTGCTGAGCCACAGCTGTGCCATGCCAGGCCCGCCGCCAGATGTAGAGACGCATCTTCCATCTTCCAGATGTAGAGACGCATCTTCCATGGGCTTCTTCCCAAGCTCTCTTTCATGCCTCACCCTGGCACCCTAGAGACTCTCCCTTAAGCTTCCCACCTTCCCCTTTGGACCTTTTCTTTCCCAGACTCCCCCATGGTCAGGAGGTCTCGCTCCATTACAAAGCCTTCACCCCAGCAGCCCAGGGACTACGCTCAGGGCAAGGTTTACATGATGGAGCGCGAGGGACCTAATGGGTTCAGAGCAGTTTCCAGTTCAGAGCAGAGTTTCCGGCTGTCCAAGTTATGGGACCTTGTCTCCACATCTTAAATGGTGCTGTTGGAGTTGGGACAGGCCAACAGAGGGGTTCCTTTTGGGACTTCGCAAAGCTAGGAGGAGCCTCTGGGCTGGGAGCAGGGCCTTTGATCTGTGAAGGCCCCAGGCACCCTGGCTACCACAGACACTTCGGCTTCTAGTTCTGGATGGTGCTCCTCAGGCCTGGCACGGAGGTGTGTCATCACTTTTTCCATGACATCATCATCTCTGCCCCAGGCTTCAGAGACAGAGTGAACACACTGCAACACTGGAGAGAGCCCATGGCTCCGCACTCTGTTCTTTGAGGGGACAGGCCTTTCCTGTGCTCAATGATAGCACCATCATAATTCCACAACATTAAACACAAATGAACTCACCCAACAAGTTAATAAATCAGTTCGATAGGGTAAGCTGATTTCCTTTTCTCTTCTTAAAAGATTTTATTTTTAAGTGATCTCTACATCCAACATGGGCCTCAAACTCATAACCCTGAGATCAAGAGTTGGCCACTTTACTGACTAAGCCAGCGAAGCATCTCTTTTCTTTCTCCTCTCCTCTCCTCTCCTCTCCTCTCCTCTCCTCTCCTCTCCTCTCCTCTCCTCTCCTCTCCTCTCCTCTCCTCTTCCTTTCCCTTCCCTTCCCTTCCCTTCCCTTCCCTTCCCTTCCCTTCCCTTCTTTCTCTTCCTCTCCTCCTCTCCCCTCCACTTCCCTCCTCTCTCCTCTTCTGTCTTTTCCTTTCCTTTCATTTTGGTGAACTGACTTTCAAGTGACTTTCCAGTGGTCTCAACCCCAACAGGGAAACACTTTTAGCAACCCCCCCCTCCACTCTATGTATATTTATTCACTCATAACTTACACTCATGTGCTAATGCTTTTTGCTAAGATCCTGAGGCCATATGCCTGTGTGTGTGGTCCATTATTAACAATAGGAGTCAAAAAGCCATATTTCAAATTGTCTTCTAAAGTGTGAACACTTTAAAATGAACTAGCTTTCAAAGTAGGAGAACTGTGAGCTCTGCCGGGTTCTTAGCCTAAGCTTTCTTCTATGGGACTATCTTCAAGCCACGGTTTCGTTTAGAGGAACCGTTTCAAGCCCCTTGCCCATTTTGTGATGATTAGTTTGGTTAGAGGAACATAATATAATCCGTAAATTCACACAATGTGGCACTCATAATAGGCCATTTGCTGAAAGTGAAAAATCATTTGAGGCAGATGATGTCCAAGTTATGGAACTGCCACTCTTGCCTTAGCACTCCTCAGCTGTCACACTGGATGCTGAGTGGTGACATACAGCCCAAACGAGGCCCCAGGGTCAATCTGCATGTTGCACATTGGTCATTGTAATAGTCAGCTCTTGCTACAATAATGCTGCAGAACAAACACTCTGAAACTCAGTGGCTTACAATAATGGGCATTTATTTTTCTTGTTCATCCTGCAAGGTTTTGGGGGTTTGATTAATCCTGCCTGGGCTTGGCTATTTCAGACTGTGGGTTGGCCAGGCATGGTTCCAGGTCACGAATTTTTTGTTTTTGTTTGTTTGTTTGAGGTGGTTGACATCTTTATTGCTTTGGAGGTGGGGGAGAGTAAGTGCTCAGGAGCTCTTGGTGGGGTGGGCCGGCTTCCTCTTCACCATTTCTGGCTTCTGGCCGCACAGGATGGCACCAGCTCTGCAAATGTCAGCCACGCACAGATCTGGGCAGTAGTTGTTCTTTTGGATCATGGGCCTGGTGCTGCTGAGAGTGGCGGGCATTCTGGTTCATGGTGGTCCACAAGTAGGAGGTGATGGGTTTTCACTGGCAGGAACTCTGCTTCATGAGCACCACTACACCTCTGTTGTCGGGCCCTGGCTATATGCCCACAGTCTAGTGGTGAGTCAGCACATTGTAGTGAAAGGAGTTGCTTTCCTTCAGATTATTAAGATCGGTGCTGTATGTCTTCTTCATCAGGAAGCTGGAGCAGTCCTGCCTGACCATCCACTGCAGGTGGGCAGACGTGGTGGCAGCTGCTCTCACTATGGCAGTTGGAGATGGAGGGAGCTCCAGGTCATAGATTCTGCGCAGGTCTGGAGCCCTGGCCCATGTGACTATAGCCTCCTAGGACCTGTTCTTCTCCTAACGATGGCAGAAGCTCAAAAGGGCAAACCGTACCATGCAACACATTTAAAATGCCTGCTCATGGGCCACATCTGGTAGCAGTCTTGCTCAAGCCCAACTTCCCTGAGGTGGGAGTAGTATATTCCACCCACAAAGGGAGGCACTGCAAAGTCACATGTAAGTGGTGTTGTTTCTATTCCAGGTGAGCAATGAATCAGGATCAGTAAGCCAAACTCCTGGGGCACCTGAGTGGCTCAGTCAGTTAAGCATCTAACTCTTGATTTCCCCTCAGGTCATGATAATCAGGGTCTTGGGATCGAGTCCTACATCGGGCTCCATGCTCAGTGGGGAGCCTGCTTCTCTCTTTCTGCCCCTCATGAGCTCACTCTCCTTCTCTCTCTCAAATAAATAAAAACCTTAAAAAAAATAAGCCAAACTACCATCGTGATATAAATGAAAGTTCTAAAGGTCTGGTATTTTCTTCCTACCTATGTTAGTTTGCTAGGGATATCAGAACAAAGAAGCACACGTTCTTTGCATGGCTTAACAATAGAAATGTGCTGTCTCACCGTTCTGGAGGCCAGACGTCCAGGATGAAGGTGTTGGCAGGGCTGATTCCTTTTGAGGGCTGTAAGAAGGGCATTGGTTCCAGGCCTCTCTCCCTGGCTTGTCTTTTTCCTGTGTCTCTTCACATTGTCTTCCCTCTATGTCTGTGTTTAAATATTCCCTTTTTATAAGGACATTAGTCATATTTTTTAGGTCCACCCCAATGACCTCATTTTAACTTCATTACCTCTATAAATATCTTATCTTCAAATAAGGTCATATTCAGAGGTACTGGGGCTTCAACATACGAATTTTGGTGGGACACAATTCAACCCATTACCACTACCCCTCAAAGGTAATGGTAACACTTAGGGTGTGTGTTATCCCACTTTGGAGACTTTCTGGCATGGGGACCAGTGGAGAAAGTCTTCTTGCACTTGGCCTTAACTGACGCCTCTTGGCCCAGTGGCAAGCACAGGACAAAGGGTTCAGACTTTAAGACCCCACCCTCAGCCCCATAACGATCAGAAATAAGCGGACCTGTTCAACCACGCCATAGCCAAGCCACTGCATCTCAGTTTGCTGGAGGGAGGTGGGGCGGGGCATGGGAGGCGGTAAAAAAAATCCATGCCATTGGCCATAAGGTGTCAGGGGGGGCAAAATCTTCATATCAGTCTTAGCACCTGTGAAATGAGTCCTCACCTTCCTCTAATGGGATGTTGCCATGTTTAATGTTTGCCAGAAGAGCCCCAGAGGAAAGGGCAGAGTCAATCCTACCGATGATTCTCTAGAACAGCCCTGCCTTTTTTATTAAGGCTCAGGAAGGAGTCTGGGACAAGTGATGGAACTCACACAAGTGTGTGTTCCAACGAACACGGCCGAATGGGCCGTCCATGTGCCACGCCGTAAATAACCTTAACACTTTATAGGAGCACGCGAGGAGGCAATTCTCTCAGCCGGCTGCCCTGTGAGGCCGGTCTGATTCATTCCTGAGTGATGGGGCCCACACGTCCTCCTGCAACCGCAGGAACAAGTGTCCTTTCTGCCAGGTCAGCATTTTCCGTTCTGGCGTAAATTACGAACACTCCAGTCATTTCATTAAGAAATTACGTCTCCGATGTGACGCGTCGAGTTTCCAGAGCCGGACAGAAAAGCCTGCATGTGGCCCAGGACGGCCGTTCCCCCTACACCACCACCTCCCCAAACACAACGATACTCCTGTGACACCTGGACCTTAGGCTGAGGAGGAGGAGGGATGAGCAGCCACACTAGACATGTCACCGCAGACGACGGCGAGGCTCTGACAATGATCAGCAGCTTCCTTTCTTCCTCCCCAGCCCCATGCCTGGTGTTGGAATATTCCAGACATCTGGAATTATGACTGGTTAAATGCAGGCGAACACAGATTTCTTTTTGTGGAAATATTCTGATCTAAGACCCAGGAGGGCAGGGATATTGGGTAATTGCCATCCTTGCAATAAACATATTATGGAAGTTTATAAACTCGGCCTATCTCTTGGCTGCTTTAGGCTTCTGGTGCGCCTGGGATGGCTTTGATTTTGAAATCACTTAGACGATAGGCAGACTTTTCCTCTCCGAGCATTCGCAGAGCAATCTGATAAACACATCTGTGGCAAGTCCTGTTTGGGCTAGTTGGGGGCCGACCAGAGGATAGAGCACTTTCCCTGAAATAAATACACACATACAAAGCGTGTATGTGACCCAACTGGAATCGGGAAGAATGGAAACTATCACAAGATATTCTGTGCACACGATATCTAATCTCCCTTCTAGACAGAAGAAATTCAAATGAGCCTCTGCCATTAAAACTTTGATTATCAGAAACTTCATTTTAATCAGAGCTTGCCATAAACTCTGTGTGCTCAGCCGACTTGTGTATTTAACATTCTCGATATTATATGCTGTTCCAATTATCCAAATTTTTCTTAAATTCAATTTCCCAGGGCCTTGTGGTGTTCAGCTAATCAAGCTTTACGTTTTTTTTTTTTTTTAATTTTTTTTTTTTAAGTGTTTATCTCTCGTCTCTGTATACACGCTGTGGCTATACACACAAGGGGACCAGATCTGGGAAGCCGTCGGGGTGCCACGGTGCGGGCACTTGGCTGATGAGGGGGCCCCTCTGGCGCTGTCTGGAATGTAAATGCCCCCGGCTTTGTGCCGGATCCTTCAGTGCCCGGGGCGAACGTTGCCACGCTGCCGCCCCTGGCTCCCCCGCCGGCCCGGGCCGGGCTGCCCTCGGAGGCCGAGACGTGCTCTGCGCCCGGCTCCGTCGCCGGCCGCCTGTTTCCCGCTGCCCCCAGCGCGGGCGCTCACAGAGATTAGCCTCCAGGAATGCGGTCAGCACACACTGCGCTCATAACTCAGCCCCGTATATCACGGCACACAATCGCAGGAAATACCACATGTCATTACAACGTGCGCGCTCACGCGTCGATCCCCACACGGGCCGCACGTAGCAGCACGCACATGCACGCACATGCACGCCGCCGTGCGCCGTCCCTCCTGCACCCACCGCTCGCTGCGTGGGCCCTGCATGCCCTTGGGCCCCAGCGGTGAAGGGAAAGGATCCACTTTTTTTTTTTTTTTTTTTAATCGCTGCGGCTACTTGGCTTCCCATTCTAGGCTCAGCCCACAAGGGTCAAGAATCGTAAAGAAAGTCCCTCCTGGCCCCCTTCCGGGTACCGGAAGGGCTGGGACCAGAGATTGTGCTGTTGCAGTTGAGGGAGGGGAGGCCAGCTCGGCTGCGTCGGATCGGGCAGGGTTGTCTCCTGCAGACCCTGGGGAGCCGGGCAAATGTCCCCTCGGCACCACCTGCGCATGCCTACCGAGTCCTTTGCCCTTTGCACCAAGCTCTTTTCTGCCATTGGAATGTTCTTTCCCCCTTTCTCTGCCTATTGAAATCTTGCCTCTTCCTCAATGCCTCACACGAGCCCCACCTCCCCTGAAGAGGCCAGCTGGAAATGATCTCTCTCTCATTTCAACTTCTTAAAGGCTTTATTTTCTATAGCACTCATTGGACCCAAAGTAAACACTGCCATTGGGCGTTTGGGGGTTTTTGTGCATGTAAGAGCAGGGACTTTGTTTTGTACTTCCCTGCCTCCCTATGGAGCCTGAATATGATGGCTCGCACATAATAGACACTCAACAAATGTTTGTGGATGAGGACAATAATGGCAACAGCTACCATTAATTGAGCACCTACTGTGTGCCCGGTGCCTTATCTAGATGATTCTATTTGGCCTGTTTGGTTTTGATGAAATACAAACACATTTTCTATCTGAAGTACTTTATATTTTTAAGGATTTTATTCATTTGAGACAGAGAGAGAGAGAGCACGAGCTTGCTAGCATGAACAGGGTAGTGGGGCAGAGAGCAGGAGAAACAGGCTCCCTGCTGAGCAGGGAGCTGGACTGCAGGTTAGATCTCAGGACCCTGAGATCATGACCTGAGCCAAAGGCAGATGTTTAACCAAATAACCCACCCAGGCGCTGCTATATGCAGTACTTTAATATCTTCTCTTTGTGAAAACTTAACATTTGGGGCACCTGGGTGGTTCAGTGGGTTAAGTGTCTGACTCTTGATTTCTGCTCATGTCAGGATCTCAGGGTCTTGAGATGGAGCCCAGTGTAGGGCTCCATGCTAGGCATGGATTGCCTTCAGATTGTCTCTCTCTTTGTCTCTCCCTCTTCAGATTGTCTCTCTCTCTGTCTCTCCCTCTCCCTCCTGCTCATAGTCTCTTTCCCTCCAAAAATAAAATAAAATATAAAATAAAAATCTAATACATAGAGTAACAAGTGAACACTTCTTTCAGTCCATTCTCTACCCACTTTACTCCACCTTCTTACTTCCCTCCCTACGGAAAACCACCCTTAATAATTCAGCCTACCTGATCTTTGTCTAATATATATGTCTTATGTAATATGCAATATATATGTAAGATATACATATAGTTTGAAAATACACATAATTATGCTCTATGTGCAGTAACTCACAGTTGAAACCTCATAAAACCTTAAGAGGAACATTATTATTATTTTTATTTTAGATTTGAGAAAATTTGAGGCTGAGAGGTTAATTAACTTTTCCAAGGTCACACAGGTAGAAAGTGCAAGAACTAGGACTTGAGCCTGGCCTTTGCTTTTCATCTGAATAATTGTGAGGTTTCAGAGTTGCCTCCAGACTGCCAGCATCAGAATACCCGGGGAACTTCTTAAATGTATGGATTGTCACCTGCCTCTCAGCCCTGGGTCCTGATTCAGGATGAGGCCCTAGATGCTGTCATGTAGCAGTCAACCATGGCTGACTCTGATGTATGCCAAGATTTATAAAACATGCTCATCTGATGGCATCTAGGTTGGTCTTCTGGTTTCTAGCACTCATCTACCCAAGCTAGAGGGACAGCCAAGGCCAACAGAGTGGTGGTGTAGCCCTCATAAGTCAGGATACCTGGGTTCAAATCCTGTCTCCCCCACTTCCTACTGCTCACTTGGGCAAATTAATTAACCTCTCTTGGCCACAGTCTCCTTATCTGTAAAATGGGAATGGTAAATAATAATGTCTTATTCACAGGGTTGTGTTGAGGTTTAAATTAGGTTAACAGACATAAAGTGCTTGCAACAGCACCTGGCAGGGGCATCTGGGTGGCTCAGGCAGTTAAGCGTCTGCCTTCAGATCCTGTCAGATCCTGGGGTCATGGGATCGAGCCCTGCATTGAGCTCCCTGCACGGGGCGGGGGGTGGGGAGGGGAGCTGCTTCTCCCTTTCCCTCTGCCCCTTCCCCCCTTGCTCATGTTCTCTCATTCTCGCTCTCTCAAATAAATAAATAAAGATCCAGTTGGGTTAAGGCCATTCTCTGTCCATTGGCTCTAGTGATTAGCGGCTACAAGGAGCTCCAGAGCATCCAGTTTCCCCAAGAGGCTTTTCTTGGTGTCTATCCTACTCTTTCGTTGTGGTATTAGTGGGCCATTGTTTGTGGATGCTGTGGTGTCCAGCCAGGTCAGCCCTGCACTGACCACGGGGCTCATCCCCAGTTGAAAGGCTCACTATTTCAGTGCTCTCTCGAGAACTGGCCTTGGCCTACAGGACAGCCTTGCCCAGAGCTGATGACTCGAGGCTTATGCACCCCTGTGCCCCCAGTGGGGTGACTTGTAGCCAGTGACTAACTGATGCAGGGGATATAAAGGCCTGGCCCCCTGTGTCATGTATGTTGTTGAATGACTCCATGATCCCCAGCCCCTTCTGCCAGGGAGTCAGGCTGAGGCTAAATCTCCATCTTCATTTTGCTTTTTCCCCTGCCCTACACTGCTTCCCTCCTGTCTCTCCCTTTTTCTTCCGAGAGCCTTCCCTCAATAATTCACTTGCACAGGAATCTGTGTCTATCTGGGGCTCTGCTTCCAGGGAGCCTGACCTGAGACCCTTCTGGTCACCATGGCCCGCGGTAATAACACTCACAATGCAGAGACTGTTACCAAGCCATCCTGTGTCCTCTCTGTCCCCCACTTAAGTAATGAGCTCCCTCCCAGGGCCTGTTTTCTACCTTCTCATCAGAAGCTGGCATGAGAGTGAAAGAATGATAAATGAGAGAGGGAGCTGTGGTGCGATGTGAAGCTGAGAAACGCAGTCACCTGGGAGCTAGGAACCGTGGGAAGGTCCCACTCAAAACCGAGTATCACGACCACCAGCTAGAGGTGCTAATTTGCCTCTCCTTCCCACACCTTTGTACCCTGAGGTCAGGAGCCCCAAATGCCTACAAAATAATGTTAGTTAATGCCCCTTGCTACAGGTGCAGTGAGCTCAATATAGTGAGAGCTGGACACTTGGACATACAGAAGAATTTTCAACCTGTTTATGTGTTGCATTTCAGGTTTGGATGGGTAGGGAAGGCAGCGGAAGTTCACACGGGCTACTGATGTAGACCTGCTCTGGTCTATTATAGACAGAAATGGCCACCAGGAACGGTCATCCTGCCCACCGCCTGTTGGCTGAGCACTTTCTTGACAAATTTCTATTGACATCAGAGCCTTTGTATTTCTCTCTGCAGTGTAGTGCCCTGAATACTGTCTTTCTAGAAACTGTATGATAGGCAAGTATAACTGCTGTAATGTTGGACATTTATTAATTTTGTTTTTGTTTTTTAAGCAAGTTCCATGCCCAGTGTGGGGCTTGAACTCACAGCCCTGAGATCAGGAGTGACATACTCTACTGACTGAGCTAGCCAGGTGCCCTGGACATTTGGTTTTTAACTCCTTTTCTTAGTTCTATGAATGAAGTCGTATGTGGCCTGTTCCTTTCCTTTAGCAGTCAGGGCTGGAGAAGGCTTCGAAAGGGGATTTCAGATATAATTAAGGATGCTTTGGTTCTCTGTAAATTACTTGTGATTTCAAAACAAAGTATAATATACTGATTAGGGCGAAAGGTAATGAAACACAACTTCCTGCATAAATTGTAGTTCACAAATAAATGCTTACTCTTCTTCCAATTTTTCTTCTTTGACTTCAAAGAGAAACTTTAATTTACTCCCAACTATGTTTCACTGCATTTTGGAAAACGTCAGGTCTGTACCCAAAGCAATCTATAGATGCAATGCGATCCCTATCAAAATTCTAGTGGCATTTTTTTTTACAGAAATAGAACAATCCATCTTAAAATTTGTATGGAACAACAAAAAACTCTGAATAGCCAAAGGATTTTGAGAAAGAAGAACAAAGCTGGAGGCATGATGTGTCCTGATTTCAAACTACACTACAAAGCCATAGTAATCAAAACAGTAGGATACTGTCATAAAAACAGACACTTAGATCAATGGAACAGAATGGAGAGCCCAGAAATAAACCCACATACACATGGTTAATTAATTTACAACAAGGGAAGCAAGAATATGCAATGGGGAAAGGATGCTGTCTTCAACAAATAGTGTTGGGAAAACTAGACAGCCACATACAAAAGAATGAGACTGGACCACTATATGACACCGGACCACTATATGACACTATACACAAAAATCAACTAAAAAAAATGGACTAGGAAACTGAATATAAGACCGGAAACCATAAAATCCCTAAAAAAACATATGCAGTAAGCTCCTTGACATTAGTCTCAGAGATATTTTTTGGATCTTACTCCCAACTGCAAGGGCAACCCAGGCGAAAATAAACAAGTGAGACTACATGGAACTAAAAAACTTCTGCACAGTGAAGGAAACCATTGACAAAACACAAAGGCAAGCTACAGAATGGGAGAAAATATTTGTAAATCATACATCCAATAAGGTACTAATATCCAAAATATACAAAGAACTCATACAACTCAAGAGCAAAAACCAGTTCAATTAAAAAAAGGGCAGAGGATCTGAATAGATGATATTTTTCCAAAGAAGACATGCAAATGGCCAACACTCATATGAAAAAGTGCTCAACATCACTCATCATTGGGGAAATGCAAATCAAAACCACAATGAGATATCATTTCACACCTGTCAGAATGTCTAGTATCAAAAAGACAAGAAATAACAAGTATTGGCAAGGACGTGCAGAAAAGGGAACTTTCACTCACTCTTGGTGGGGATGTAAATTGGTGCAGCCACTGTGGGAAATAGTGTGGGGTTCCTTAAAAAAAAAAAACTAAAAATAGAACGATCTAGTAACTCACTGCTAGGTATTTATCCAAAGAAAATGAAAACACTAATTTGAAAAGATATATGCACCCATATGTTCATTATTTACAATAGCCAAGATATGGAGGCAACCAATTCATTGATGGATGAATGGATAAAAAAGATATGGTATATATATGTACAATGAAATACAGCTTGGTCATAAAAAAGAATGAGATCTTGCCATTTGCAACAACATGGACCCAGAGGGTATGACGCCAAGTGAAATAAGTCAAACGGAGAAAGACAAATACCATATGATTTCACTTATATGTGGAATCTAAAAAACAAAACAAACGAGCAAACAAAACTCACAGATGCAGAGAACAGATTGGTGGTTGCTGGAGGGGAGTGAGGTTGGGGTGGGTGAAATGGGAGAAGGGGTTAAGAGGTACAAACTTCCAGCCATAAAATAAACATGTCATGGAGCTGTAACACACAGCATGGCGACTCTGGTCAACAACATCGGATCGCATCTTATGTAACTTTATATGGCGACAGGGCGGTGGGGGGGGAAGGTAAGCTAGACTTATTGCGGTGAGCATTTCACGGTGTATACAGATATCGAATCCGTATGTTGCGCACCTGTAACTAATATAATGTTATATGTCAATTATACCTCAATTAAAAAAAAATGTCAGGCCTGGATAAACCTTTCCAGCTCCCTCATAAGTGAGGGAGGATGTGGATGTGGTTTATGGGAAAATTGGGCAGACGGTATTGAGCTCCCATATACCCCAGTTTCCCCCATTAGAAGACTGGTTCAATATTGGTATGTTATTATTAACCAATCTCCACAGTTTCCAGTAGGGTTCACACTTTGTGTTTACATTCTATGGGTTTTGATACATGCATAATGTCATGTATCCACCATTATAGTGTCACACAGAGTAGTTTCACTGCCCTAAATGTCCTCTGTGTTCCATCTATTTGTTCCTCCCTCCCTGCTCCACGCCCCACCCACCCCCAAACCTCTGGCACCCCCCAATCTTTTTACTGTCTCCATAGTTTTGATTTTCCAGAATGTCATGTAGTTGGACCCATGCAGTATGTAGCTTTCCAGACTGGCTTCTTTCACTTAATAACATGCATTTAAGGTTCCTCCTTGTCTTTTCATGGCTTGATAGCTCATTTCTTTTGAGTGTGTAATGGTATTCCATTGTCTGGATGTGCCTGCCCCTTTCTATACACTAGACATTGATGCAAGTGCTAAAGAGATCCGAAAGGGGCAAAGAAATCAAAGTCTATCTTCGAGGAACTTCTAGTCTAGTTGGGGAGAGAAGACACACACAGCCATACAAAGTCAGCTAATAATTCAGCAGTAAGTCAGACGAGCCGAAAGACACATGTGGAACGAGTAATTGCTGCTGCAGCTATGGTGCAGGAGGAGCTCTTGAAGGTTCTACGACGAAGTGCAGTGGGACCAGGGCAGGGAGAGACAAAGAGGATGGAGAGAGCATTCAGAAAGGCTCCGTATGTCTCAGCCTTTGACCCGTATCCTCTCACCTAGGCTGTGTACAGAGAAGAGAGAAAGAGAGAAAAGGGAAATGATGTGCCCACAGTGTGTCCATTTTTCTGATGGGAGACGGTCCCCCGCGGGGAATTTGGCAATTAGCTCACAGGTGGATGAGCTCATTCCCTCTCTTAATATGTGAGCAACTGGCGCCAGGGAGCTGGTATCTTTATTAAGTTCCATCTCTAGGCAGCAAAGCCTCTCAAATCTTTAGCTAAACTGTGTGTGTGTGTGTGTGTGTGTGTGTGTGTGTGTGTAGTATAAAGTTTATTTTAGAAGA
Source organism: Canis lupus familiaris (assembly GCF_011100685.1). NCBI lineage: Eukaryota > Metazoa > Chordata > Mammalia > Carnivora > Canidae > Canis > Canis lupus. The sequence goes on from NC_049260.1 coordinate 34,936,670, forward strand.
CATCATTTTTTATACTTTTTTTTGGCGAGATAGGTTGTAGGATACTAGGACATTTTTATTCCAGTCTTCGTATCTTTTATGCATTTAAAAAAAACACAGAATGCTTCCTGAATTTGCATGTCATTGTTGTACATGGGCCATGCTGATCTCAGTACCAGCCTGATTTTTTCCGCATGCACAGCCAAAGTGAGCACTACACCACTTTCTACTACTGCAAAGGACACGTAACATAAAGTTGGCCATCTTAAGCATTTTTAAAGAGATTTATTTATTTATTTTCGAGGTGGGAGGGGCAGAGGGAGAGAGAGAGTGAGAGAATCTCAAGCAGGCTGCCTGCTGAGTTCAGAGCCTGATGCGAGACTCGATCTCAGGACTCTGAGAACATGACCTGAGCCCAAATCAAGAGTCGGATGCTTAACTGGGGAGCCACTCAGGCTCTTCCGTGTTAAGCATTTTTTTTCCTATGTTAAGCATTTTTAAGTGTATAGTGGAGCGGCATCACCACCATCCATCTCCAGAACTTTTCTGTCTTCCCAAACGGAAACTCTATATCCCTTGGATACTAACTTCACATTCCCCCCAGTCTCCTGGCCCCTGGCAGCCTCCATGCTACTCTCTGTTTCTATGAGCTCCACTACTCCAGGGACCTCATATAAGTGGAATCATGCAGTATTTGTCCTTTTGTGACTGGCTTGGTGTTCTCCAGAATGCCTGACCCATTTTATGTTCCTGCCAGCAGGATGCCAGGATTCCGATTTCTCCATGTACTTGTCAACACTTTTTATTCTCTGATGTTTATTTGCTTGTAATAATGGTCAGCCTACTGGATGTGAGGTGCTTTTATTGTGGTGTTGATTCTGTAGCCAAACTTATTTGTTGGGGAAACAGTGGAGAGTAATGATTCCTGTGTGGGATGTTCACTGTGAGTGGACTCAGCTTTGGACTTCGGAAGGCCAGCCTTCCCACTCTTGGCAGTTCACTGGCTCTCTGGGGCCTGTTGTATAAAATATATATAAAATGTTCCAATCTCCTCCATGTACTTCATCTTCTTTCCTCAAGGATTATTAGTATGATCAGTTCACATGTGAAAGTTTAAAAGATTCTTCTAAATATTCATTTTTAAAAACATTTTATTTATTTATTCATGAGAAACACAGAGAGAGAGGCAGAGACATAGGCAGAGGGAGAAGCAGGCTCCCTGTGGGGATCCCGATGTGGGACTCAATCCCAAAACCTCCGGATCACGACCTGAGCTGAAGGCAGATGCTCAACCACTGAGCCACCCAGATGCCTCCCCGCCAAATATTTAAATGCTCGCAGATAGGCACATATAATTGTGTTTTCTCTTTTGTTAATTCATTTCTTAAATTTTATTTTAATGTCTTTTTTTAAGATTTTATTTATTTATTCATGAGAGACAGAGAAAGAGAGAAAGAGGCAGAGATACAGGTAGAGGGAGAAGCAGGCTCCATGCAGGGAGCCCGATGTGGGACTTGATCCCAGGACTCCAGGATCATGCCCTGGGCCGAAGGCAGGCACTAAACCACTGAGCCACCCAGGGATCCCCTATTTTAATGTATTTTTTAAGCTTTATTTCTTTTAGGAATCTCTACCCCCAACGTGGGGCTAAAACTCATGACCCCGAGATCAAGTATCTCTTGCTCCTCGGACTGAGCCAGCTGGGTGCTCCTACTTTGTGAACATCAAGGAAGTTCAAATACGGGGGACCTACAGGCTGGGTGCTGGATGCAGGGGAGAAAAAGAGCATGGAATTGGAAGCTGCCCTTCGTGTCCCCTTTCTCCCACCTCTGTAAGCAGGACTGGTGTTTTTGTTTTTACAACGCATTCCAGTGTCTGTTGACAAGCACACACAAAGACTTTCCAGGAAAGCCAAGGCCAAGGCCGGGCTAATTTGGCTGGTAAATATGCAGTGTGCCACTTTTAGACTTGGACACTGTATTACTTACAAAAACAGTGAAAGGAAGATCAGCCGAAAGTGCCGGCTCCCTGGGTCGTCGTCCCATAGCAGAAAGGATGCCACTAAAGTACATGGGCCCAGACGGTCTAATTCCAGGCTGGCAGTACCTAGCTAGGTGGTTTTGTGGTCTGTGGCCCTGTCCTGTGGCAGGTGGTATGAAGAAGCTCTCATACCTCATCAGAACCCAGGAATGTCTTCTGAAAGCGTCCCAGAGGAGATAAGGAGGTGTTAGGCTGTATTATGTACCCCCTGCTGCAATTCGTATGTTGAGGCCCTGGCTGGCACCTTCATCTGGGGTTCTAGCTCTGGACCTGGGAGAAATCAGATTTCTGTTGTTTAAGCCCCTCCCCCCGTCCCCCCACGACCCTCCCCCATCCCGCCAGTCTCTGGTACGGGAGGCAAATGGAAGAGAGCCTCAGAGCCATTCCCCACACTCCTCTGTCTTCTGTTGTGCCAGGACGCAGAGCAGCTGCCGTTCAAGCCCTGCCTGCCTGGACACGTGGCTCGTCACTAGGACGTGGTGGTGAAGGGTTCCTCAGAGAACACCTGCCTGTAACCCGCTTGCTGGATAATGAGATGGCTTTCAATGATTTTAACGCACCTACATAGGTTCACTTGTAAAGTATTGTTTGAACTTTAAAATTTTTATTTTAAGGGGCACCTGGGTGGCTCAGTCAGTTAGCCATCTGACTCTTGGTTTCTGCTCAGGTCATGATCTCAGGGTGGTGAGATCCAGCCCGGTGTCGAGCTCCATGCTGACGATGGAACCTGCTTGAGATTCTCTCTCCCTCTGTCCCTGCCCCTCCCCCCGCTTTCCTTTTCTCCCTCTAAAAAAAAGTATTTTGAAAATCAGCCTATTTTCTGCCTAACGTTTTGCAAGACACTTTTTTCACTTGATGGGCAATACTATGGGTAGTACCACCATCAGTCTTACAGTGGCCTCCTGGGCCTGCATTGCTGCTACAGCAGCATACTCTTGAGGCCAACACTTCCACGGGCAGTCTCCTGAGCCCCCACCTTCCTGATGGTGACAGAGATGACTTGAGAGGTGAACCAATAAGAGGACCGTTGTGTTTGGGGCACCTGAGTGGCTCAGTTGGTTAAACATCTAATTCGATTTCAGCTCAGGTCATGATCTCAGGGTTGTGGGATCGAGGCCCATGTCAGGCTCCTTGCTCAGCGGGGAGTTTGCTTGAGATTCTCTCTCCCTCTCCCCTACCCTGTGCTTATTCTCTCTCTCTCTCTCTCTCTCAAAAGTAAAATAAATAAATATTTAAAAAAGAAAAAAAAAAGAGGACTGTTGTGTTTTCAACACCAAAAGTCATGGGGCTTAGTATAGGACAGCGGTAATGAAGAAGGAGGAAAGTAGTTACATTTGAGATATATAGAGTGTATGAAAAATCTCATCCTGTTCTATTTTATCTTTTGTTTGCTTAAAAAGTGGAATCACACCAGGGCTCTTGGGTGACTCAGTGATTGAGCATCTGCGTTTGACTCAGGTCATGATCTTGGGATCCTGGGATTGAGTCCTGCATCAGGCTCCCTGTAGGGAGCCTGCTTCTCTCTCTGCCTGTGATTCTGCCCATGTCTCTGTATCTCTCATGAATAAATAAATAAAATCTTAAAAAGAGTGGAATCACACAATATCTACCTATTTTAATATCTATATTTTTGCAGAATGCTTTTTTTTCACTTGACAGTATGTGGGCAGCCTTACATTATCAGAACCAATATATCTCATTCTCCTTTTTTACTGGCTACATACTATTTCAAGTCAGGATTAAGCATTAGGTAATATATATAGTTTAATTAGGCTCCATGCCCCACATGGAGCCCAATGTGGGCTTCAAACTCATGACTCCGAGATCAAGATCTGAGCTGAGATCAAGGGTCACTTAACTGCCTGCCAACCCAGGCACTCCTAGATAATATTTTTTTAACCATGTTGTTATTAGTAAACACTGAGGTTGACTCCACTATTTTTTTTAAAGATTTTATTTGTTTGTTTTAGAAAGAAAGAGAGAGAAAGAGCATGAGCAGAGGGAGGGGCAAAGGGAGAGGGAGAGATTCTCAAGCAGACTCCGGATTGAGTGCAGAGACTCCACAATGAGTGTAGAACCCAACAAGGGGCTCAATCCCATGACCCTGAGATCATGACCTGAGCCAAACCAAGGACCAAATGCTTAATGACTGATCCACCCAAGAACCCTTGACCCCACTATTTTTTAATGTTACAATGAACACTTTTGGAGTGTTCAGGCTTATTCTCTTGGGGGTTTCTATAAGCTAGATTCCAGAGGGAAAATGCTGTCGAGAGGGATATACCCAACAGAAACGTGTTGCTATGTGCACCCAAAGTCACATACAAGAATGTTCATAGCCATACTATTTACAATAGCCCCAAACTGGAAACAACCGAAATGTTCTTCAACAGTACAACAGAACAATCAAGTATGGTCTGGTCCTGCAATGGAATTCTATACAGCAACAAAAATGAATGTTCTGCTTCACAGAGCAATATAGATGAAGCTTAAAAATATAGTATTTGGTGAAAAAAGCCAGACACAAAAGAATATATACTTCATAATCCCATTCATGGAATGTTCAGAAACAGGCAGATCCTGTTAGGGGTGAGGATAGTGGTTACCTAGGGGATTTACTGAGTAAGAGAGAGCACAGGGTCTTCTGGGCACTGATAATGCCCTCTTTCTTGATCTAGGCAATAGTTACATGGACGCGCTGAGTGTCTGAGCCACATAGGATCTCTGTCCTTTTCTATATGTGTGTTCTACTTCAATAAAAAGCTTCTGTACATTTCTTTAAAGGTATATAGATTTTTTAAAAAAGATTTTATTTATTCCTTAGAGAGAGAGAGAGTGGAGAGCACAAGCAGGGGGAGGAGCAAAGGGAGAGGGGGAGGCAGATCCTCAACCCCCAAGCAGGGAGCCTAACATGGGCTCAACCCCAGGACCCTGAGATCATGATCTTAGCTGAAGGCAGACGCTTAACCGACTGGCCCACCCAGGCACTCCAAGGTATATGCATTTAAAATAATAATTGGAACCGCAAATCGCCCTCCAAAAAGGTTGCACCAATTTACATGCACACCAGCAATGCACACAAGTTCTCCTTCCCCCACACACTCTCCAACAGCCATGTTAGGAAGCAGTTTGATTTTTTGCCAATTTGATGGCTTTTGAAAAAAAAGTATCTTTTCATTTTCCTTTGCATTTGCCTAACTACCAGTAGGTTGAGTATCTTTCAGGCTTCTTTTCCACTTGCATTCCTTTTTCTATGAATTAGCTGTTTATACTTTTCCCCATTTTCCACTCAAACTGTTTGTCTGATTCTTATTTCTATATAATGGATATTAACTTTTTGTTGGAGGTGTTGCAAACCTGGTCTCCGAGAGCATCTTATGTCTTTATCTTGCATTTATGGCACATCTCAGGGACCTGCTGAGGCTAGGCAAGCTGTGCAAGTAAGCGAGTCTGTGGCGGGCCAGGAAGCACACCCCTCTTTGCTGGGCTCCGGCCAAGTATTGCCCGGTGGGAAGGTGGGAACCAGTGTGTCAGATCTTCTGATTCTTCAGAAGATGCTGGAAATATAGATTTTTATGGGGAAACTTCTAATTTTAAAGTGCTGGCAACTTGTTCAAAAAATTTTGAGCACTAAAAGAAACAACACATGTTTGGGTTGGGAACATGTGGATGTGTGGGACACTGGTTTGCAATCTCAGGGCGATGCTGTAGTCCACTGCAAAGGAGGTTTGTGTTGTCACATCTGTCCATTTTTTCCCTATGACTCCTGAGGTCTGTCTCTTTTTCCCCTTTTAGCCAGTTTAACATTGTTTTTACTCTCTAAATCCTTCTCTTTTAAGAGAAGCCTTTGGTGCTTTTATTTTAGTCTCCTTAATGAAAGAAATAAAGGCAAATATACACATTACTGGACTCAGAGAGTAGGGAGGGTCTGGCCCTTGGGAATGTGAGTGGCTGGGCCCACAATGGTTAAAACATAAAAATTAGAACTCCTTATTTTCTCAGTTAAGGCCAAGGGCCTTCCTATACAGTGAGATTTCAAGGGACGAGAGGCCGTTAGGCACACTGAAATTCACACTAACATGTAAATAAATGACTTCAAAGCCCCTTCCTGGGATCAGGTGTGCAAGTCAGAGCAGGGAGTGAGGAGCTGGGCACTGCAAGCCTGAAAGTGCAGGAGGAGGAACTTATCTTGAGTCCCACTTCCCTATGGGAGAGAACTTTGTCATTCCCAATTGCGTCTGCTTTCCTCAGACCCTCCCTGCCCCACTTGGGTCCCACTCTGGCTGGGGTTACTGGCATTGCTCCAAGCAGAGTTGACGGGGAGCAAAACAAACATTCCCCAATCATCTGGGCTACTTTAATGGACTTTCGTGGTATCGTCTGCACATTTTTCACCCGTGCTAATGAGCGGCTGGCATTGCTGTTGCAATGTTGCATTAACAGAGCACACCTAAAAACTGCTCTGGGGGTAGAAAAAAATTTCTCTGGCTTCATGGACAGCAGGACCCAACAAGGGACAAAACAGGGGATCACTGGCTGAAGGTATGGCATAGCTTATTCCTTTTCTGGTACCAGATGACTGAGATGCTGAGCTCACCCAGAGGGTTGGTGCTGGTGGGCATATATTTATTCCCAATAATCATAACTGCATTTAGTGAGTGCCTAGTGTGTGTTAGGACCTGTGCTGGGCACTGTATGTGCACCACCTCATCTCTCTATAATCCACACTCAGCCTGCAAGATAGGGCTGTTAGTCTAAGTGATGGGGTCCAATGTGAACCAGGTGGCATGCATGAACAGCCTCAGAATTCTACTTCCAGCCCAGGGCTTCCTGTCCTCCCAGCCTCAGGCCAGGCAGGGTGGCCCTCCATTCCAGCAACTTCTCCAGCCCAGCCTTGCACTGTGATTGGACTCTGGTCTCTATGGTAAGGATGGGCAGGCTCACTGCCCCCGCCGCCTTCTGCTTTGCCTCAGTGGCCCTGCCCCTTTTGCCATAGGGGTTGGTGAGGCTCTCCCCTTTCTCTTCTCACCCCCAGCCCCCTCCACCCCCACTCCCCTAGTTGAATATTATTATGTCCTGAGACACCAGCTAATAATCCAGGTGTGAACAGATAATGAAGGTGCTGGATGGGAAGAGTTTTAAGGTGTGAGTTTTCTAGGCCACTCACATTCATAAAAAGCAGCACAGACCATAGAGTTTATTTTCTGATGCTAAGAGCAATCATGCCCTTTGTAGAGAAGTCAAAGATGCAAGAAGATATAAAGAAAAAAAAGTCACCTTACCACGTGAGACAATCATTGTCAACATTTTCAGATGGCTCTCACCACTCATTTTCATGTATCTTTCATATATATACACACATATATATATAAATTTTAAATATATGTACTTTTTAAGCAAAGTTGAGATCACCCTGGCAATATACTTTCAGACCAGCTCTTTCCACATATGGTGTCATGGATGAGCACTTTCATTGTTAAAAAATTATTTATTCATTTGAGAAGGAATGTGTGTGTGTGTGTATGTGTATGTGTGTGTGGTCATGCGTGCAAGTTGGGGGGTTGCAGGGATGAGGGGCAGAGGGAGAGGGAGAGAGAATCTCAGGCAGGCTCCATATCCAGTGAGGAGCCCAACTAGGACTCGATCTCACGACCCTGAGACCATGACCTGATCTGAAATCAAGAGTCGGCTGTCTATCCGACTGAGCCATGGGTGAGCCTCTTCTGAAAGGGACGCGGTGAGGGCAAAGGCTTTCTGAGTACCATGGGTGGAATCAAGGAACTGGGGAGGTAGGTTGTGGATTTTATTTTCAGCCAGGGGGGTTCCTTAGCCCACCTACGACACGGTTGCTCCTCGGCCTCAGGAGTGGAGAGGGTTGCTCTCAGCTTCGGTGAGGACAAGGAGAGACTCCTCCACTACCCCCTTCAATGTCACTCACTAGTTCTTGGGAGGGGAGGGAGAGTGTCTGCCTCTGGCCCACTCCCCACCTCACTGTGGGTTGGGTCCCCACAGCCATCCCTTCCCACATGGTTTAGTGTGTGTGTGAGTATCTCTAGGGGACTGGCGGAGGGTGGGGGGGACACATGGGCTGGCTGGCTTATGGCTTCATGAGGCTCTCCAGTGGTGGGGGCAGGCACCCATGGCCCTGGCACTTCCTGCCTCTTGAGAAACAAGCCGCCTTTTGGCTGTGACTGGATCTGCTGACCTCCATTAGCTGCTTCCCTAGAAGTGAAAATGGATTTGCTCTGAGCCCTGACATCCCCTGTGACCCAGGGCTCACAGAAGCCACACCAGGAACACAGGACTGGCACCAAAAGGAATCATGCTAACTTGCCCTCAAGGAGATGTGAGCTTGCTTGATGCCAGCCTTGTGAGCATGCTCCCTGCCTCCCTCCTCCAATTACCTGACAGAGCTCTTGAAATACAGGAAGAGGGGCACCTAGGTGGCTCAGTGGTTGAACGTCTGCCTTCAGCTCAGGTCGTGATCCAGAGGTCTTGGGATCGAGTCCTGCATCAGGCTTCTCATGGGAAGCCTGCTTCTCCCTCTGCCTGTGTCTCTGCCTCTATTCATGTTTCTCATGAATAAATAAATAAATAAATAAAATCTTAAAAAAAAAGAAAAGAATTATGGGAAGGTTTGGCACTTCCCCGGAAGGCTGTCCCTTCATTGGTGACAGTGGAGGAGGCCTGGCTGGGCCATCGTGGTTAGAACCAAAGGGACCTGGGGTAAGGGCCCAGCTCTGCCCTTAGCTGTGCCACCATAGGCAAGTTACTGAACCTCTAAGTTCAGGGTCCTTACCAGTAAGGTGGGCCAAACAGTAGGTACTGCCCAGAGGTGCTCTGCAGATTAGATGCTTTAAATTCCATGTATAAATCATCTACAGCAGTCCCTGAAACACAGCAGATGCTCAGGAAATGATCTTACGGTGTCTTACATTTACTCCTCATAACTTCTGGCAACAAATATCATCACCCCGTTTTCTGGAATCATGCTCGGGGGTGGTCATGGCTCAGAAATGTTAAATGTTGTTTCATTTATTACTTAGTGGCTTCAAACAATGCTAAGTCATCATGAATGAATGAAAATTTCTCATGATTCTATGGATTAATTGGGTGGTTCTTGGACTCCAGGTGGCTTTGGCTGGGGTCTCTTGTGTGGATACAGTCAGCTGGCAGCGAGATTGGGCTGAAAGGTCAAACAGGGCTTCTCACGTGCCTGGGGTGTTGGTGCTGGCCGTTGGCTGGGCTGCCTTGGTCCTTTGCCTCCTGACCTTTTTTACCAGGCTAGCTTGGGCTTCCCTAAGCATGGCAACTGGATTCCAGGACAGAAGCGTCCCAAGAGGACAAACCTTAGCGTGTAGGTACACACCAAGCCTCTGTTAATGTCCTATTGGCCAAAGAAAGTCACACAGCCAAACCCAGAGCCAACACGAGAGGGGGCTACATCGTGGCACACATACTGGAAGCACAGCTCATCGGGGGCTGTCCACCTAACAGTCTGCAAAAAAAGGCTTGCCTAAAATCCCACGTCTCTTGAATGGCATAGCTGGGATTTGAACCTAGGGCTGTCTGACTCTAAAATCCATGCTCCTCCTTCCAGGCACGGCTGAGGCTGATGTTTGCGACCCCATCACAGTCTGATGGCAAGCTCATTTCCCATCTTGTCTCCAGCCCACCCCTGCTGTCAGCGCCCCATCATGATCTTGAACCTCTCCTGCTCACCTGACGGAGGGGAGAAAAATACTCCTTCTTTGCTGGTCCCCAGTCTGCCTTTCTGTCTTCCATGTTGCCTACAGAAAGCTACTCCTGCTTCTTCCAGAGTCCTGGCCAGGACAGCGGTGGCCCTATCGATCCTGCCGGCAGCATTCTGGCTCTGCGGGCCTCGGGGCACACCCAGCTCTGTTTTCAGGACTCCTAACTAGGAAAACGATGATCACGAGGACAAAGACAGTATCTCGGAGATAAATCCAAGTTTACAGCATTTTGTGGTAATCCCAGTGGACTTCCAGACTGCTCACGGCTGGGGCCGGCACCTGACACAGGCCCCCTCTCCTGACCCCTGTCGACATTTAGCCAGAGGCTGCTTTGAGCTGGCCCCACGGTGCTGACTGTGGGAAGCCAGCCCCTTCCTGTTCCTGCCTGCCTCTGACTGAGGCTCCCGTCAGTTCCACCGCTGCTCTGACCCCTCCACCCCACACCTTAGGTGGGGAATGCCCTTCTCTCGGTCTTCCTTTGTTCCCGGGGCCGCTGTCAGCAGGCAGCATCACTCACTTTCCTATGGCTGGACTCTCCCTCTGCCCTATCATGAGCAAGTAGTGGAACTGAGGCCTCGAACCTGGGTTCTCACCTCCAGCCAGTACTCTCCCAGGAGCCCCTGTGCCCCAGCCCACATTGTTTGATTCTGAGCGGGGCCCGCAGCTGTTCCGTGGCAGCTCAGAACAAAGGCTAACAAAGAAGCAAAGCCTCTGGAAAAAAAGAGAAAATGTTCTCTGGATGCTGAATTGGTGACCTTGGGGAGGTATGTGCGAGTGGTGTGTGTGGGAGGCCTCCAACTTGTGCCCAAGCAAAGGTCACGGTCAGGGAGAAAGCCTTTTGATGGGGGTCTGAAATTGAGCCCAGGAATGTCATCATGCGGCTGCTGGGGACAGAGATAGGACCCTCCGTCAGACCAGGCCAGTTCTCCTGATGTAAGGTCAACATGCCGAGGTCTTGGGAGAGGGAGCTCCCAGGGAGCCGACTGGGTGGGATACATGAGGTGTCTAGGAATTGGTGGTGTCCTGTGTGGTCTCACTGAGGGAAGCCAGGCAAAATCTGGCAGCTGGGCCCAGGTTCTTGGCTTCGAGTAACAGGAAGTCATTCTGGTTTATTTAAGCAGAAAAGGACTTTATCGAAAGGAACTTGGGGAGTTCACAAAATAATCAGGAGGGCTGGAGAACTGGGTTTGGAAAGCAGGCCAACCAAAGGAGACTGCGTGGTGGTCAGGACCATGGCCAAGGTCAGGTCAATCCAGGGACAGCCCCACTGCCAAGTCCAGGACGCCCAGCTTACACTGCCACCTGTGGATATGGTTATGGTCCCTGCCATCCCAGAAATGGAATGTCATTGCCGTGGTGACTGCCACCCTCCACCAGAATGGACCTCTGGGCTTCCTGCATCCTTGCATCACCAGCTCCCGCATCCCAGTCTTTCACGGGGGCATCTGATTGGTTGGGTCTAAGTCAGGAGCCCGCGCTAGGCACACCAGTAAGAGGGAAAGTGACTCTCTGGCGTTTTTAGCTTCTCTGGTGAAAGGCAACTAGGAGGATGGAGAATTTCTCAAACGTGATTGTGGGGCTTGGACGCGGGTCAGCCATGTACTACCTCACCTGGGAAAATGTAGAGCAGCTGTCCTCAGTGAGTGTTAGAGAATTGCATGCCTCCAGGGACGGCCCGAGTTTATCTCTTATCTTCTTGTCCTCCAGATGGTGATGGAAGTGTGTGTGATTGTGTGTGCTTAAGGATAGGAACATGTTATGCAATGTGTGGCTAGGAACCCTAGGTTCGATTCTGAGTCCCCTCTGCCTGTCAACCTTAGACAAGCTGTTCTCTATCTTGGGGCCTTGATTCCACTTCACTGCATGCTGTCCAGCCCTTGAGCATGCAGACGGTGTGCGATAGCTTCTGCTGTCGTCTGCCCTCTCTGGCTGAGAGATGCCCCGAGACTACCAAAACCCCAAATGGAATGGAACCGTTGGTTCCGTGTAACAGATGAGAGTGCAGAGAGATGGTGGTTAATGGCCATTGACCCTGCACCCGTTCCTTAACCTCTGTGAACCTTAGTTCCTTATCTGCAAAATGAAGAAGAGGTAATAGGCACCCAGCCTCCGTTCCAACCTGGTCCTGTGGTGCCTTCATGTCCTGCAGAGGCTGGAAAGGCTGGAAAGGCTGGAAACCATGGTTTCCAGACACCTCTGCAGCTAGAGCTGTGGATGGGAATTAAGTTTCACTGGGGCGCCTGGGTGGTGCAGTTGGTTGAGCCCCATTCGTGGTTGAGCACCAATTCTTGGTTTCTGCTCAGGTTGTGATCTCAGGGTAGTGAGATCAAGCCCCATGTTGGGCTCTTCACTCAACCAGAGTCCGCTTGAGATTCTCTCTCCCCCTCTCCCTCTGCCCCTCCCCACTCTTTCTCAAATAAGTAAATAAATCTTAAAAAATTTTTCACTGATTAGATTCACTTGGGTAAGGTCAGGAGGGCAGCAGCGAGGCAGAGACTACTTGCTTGCTACTCTGGCTGTTGCTGCTGGAGACACTGTGTTGTGTGTGTGTGTGTGCACTATGGGACAACATTCTTTTTTTTAAAGATTTTATTTATTTATTCATGAGAGACAGAGAGAGAGAGAGAAAGAAAGAGAGAAAGAGAGAGAGAGGGAGAAACAGGCTCCATGCAGGAAGCCCGACATGGGACTTGATCCTGGGTCTCCAGGATCATGCCCTGGGCTGAAGGCGGTGCTAAACCACTGAGCCACCCGGGCTGCCCTATGGGACAACATTCTAATGTTTGTTGGTCACCAGCTTTGGGGGTACTGAGAGATATTGTGGTGGCAGTGGCAGTGGCTTCCTGACCCTGGGATGGCAGCTACCATAGTGTCCTCTTGAAAATGAACATCTCTGTGGGTGGCCCCCACCCTCCCTACCTTCTGGGTGGTGGCAGGAATGGCAGCAATCTTGGTGGCACAGCTCAGTGGTGTTATGGGAGTCTAGAGCCTGCTCTTCTGGCTCTGCCAGTGATTTTGTAAGCACCTAATTTCCTGTATTAAATCTCTTCTTGCTTAAAATAGCTGGAGAGGTTTTCTGTTTCCGGCAACCGAATTCTAACTGCTATAAAGGTGACACCCCATTGCTCACGCAGTTGTTGGAATGAGATGAGTCGGTGGATGCTACTGGCTTTGTAAACTGTAAAGCCCGTTAGGTATATTAGGTGTTTTTTGGGGAAGGGTATCCTTTTTGTCAGGGGAGACTAGATGTGATAGGCAGCCTCGTGACCAGCCACTGGAAGTTTATATGCTCTCAGTGGGTTCTCTTACCTAGAGTTGCTGGGGCTGAAGCCAGCCTGAAAGAATTCAGGTAATTTGGGTGGATTGCCTGCTTTGGGAGGCTGCAAGCATTCTCCTGTGTATTGAGGGGGGTCCTGTCCCCTGTTATAGCAACGACTGGCCCCAAAGCAGCTGGGAAAGGTGGCAGGCTTTCTGGTGTGAGCCTGCAAGGTCAACTCCCCCGAGGTTCTCCCCTACAGGTAGTTGCCTGGGCTTCCCAATGAATTCCACTGGTTTGTGTTAAAGCGCACTTTAATTCCTTACCCTTTCCCAGTTAAACCTTTCGTGTTTATAAAACCATCCCCCGGCCTCCCATCAGGTTTGAAGGATCTTCCTTTCTGTGTTGTGTAACATTCCCATGGCCGTGGCCTTGGCCCCATTAGTGTAAGAGTTTCCAGAGAAAATAACTGACAGAGGGATGCCCGGGTGGCTCAGTGGTTTAGCGCCTGCCTTCAGCCCAGGGCGTGATCCCGGAGTCCCGGGATCGAGTCCCACATCGGGCTCCCTGCATGGAGCCTGCTTCTCCCTCTGCCTATGTCTCTGCCTCTCTCTGTGTGTGTCTTGGGAAGAAGTTCGAAAGGCAGGGGGCCCAGAGGCTGACGTTGAGGACACTGGGCAACCACAGCCCAAGGGTGCTGGGTCCTGAGGGCAGAGAGGAAGACAGAAAGGGCACAAAAGTAAAGGGGGTTCTTGTGGGGCCCCCTACTCTGTTCAATGAACAGATTGCCTTTCCCCCCTCAGAGGTCCAAGCCCCTCACTCTCCCTCATCCTATCTCCTGCCATAAAATGGGGAGCGCCTGTGGGGTCAGGGTGGGGGGCGGTGGGGGCAGGCAGGTGGCCCTGGTGGCTATGGAGCTGGGTGGAGGCTGGGCTGGGTTTGGCCGCCAGAAGAATCCAGGCCCCTCTCCAGCCCATCAGGGGGCTTGAGGCTGAGTGGGTGAGATAAACTCTTTCAGTGGTTTCCAGGAGCCCTAATCAATTGCGAGGCAGGGCGAAGCCCTCTGGGGACCGATAAAGCCCGCCCGGCGCTCCAAGCCCCGTTGCAGCCAACGTCTGTGTGGTTTGAACTTTTGTGTGGTTTGGACGAGTTCGCTGGGCTTTGCTGGAGTGGTTTCCTCTGCTTCCTAACTGCAGTACAGAAAGGCAAGTCACCCCCGAGAAGAGAGAGGGGGCCCGTCCTCTGTCCCCATTCGGGTCCTAAGGCTCCGGGGAAGAGAGGCTGGGCATGTGCAGGCGAGCCGGATCCCTGGACTCCCACCAGGGATGCCGCGTGTAGACGGTTTGCAAAGTGCTCCGTCACGTAGGGCGCGCGAGCCCTTTGCGTTGCAGAGTTGGGCTGCGGCCGGTCGCAGTCTCTGCTCCTGCTTACGAACTCGAACTCGAAAGCCCGATGGCCACTTTCGGATTCCAGGTTCAGCGGCAGACACCTCCGGGCCGCGCAGTGACCCCGCGCAGAGGAAGCCCGGGACGCTGGGGACACCGCCTGGAGCTTCCGCGCATAGCACCGGGGCGCCCTTCCTTCCAGCTTGAGGTTCCTGGCTTAACCTCTAACGTGCCGGAAGACCCCGAAGGCTCCCGGGCAGGCCTTGGCCGGCTCCAGGCGGGGCTGGGCCCCCTGATCTGATCGCCGGCGGCTGGTACTCCGCGTGCCCAGGTCTGTTGCACTTGCCTGCGAGAGAGCAAAGGCTGCCCAGCGAGGTGCACCGACTCCGGGCGGGCGGGGACCCATCTGACAGTGTCCTGTCCCCTGGGAAGCCTGTGCCAGCCAGCAGGGGCCACAGGCGAATAGAACGAGGCACATTGTGCTGCTTGCGAAGGAAACTTGGGCACCTGGCATATCGCAGCGATGCTCACACCCTCCAGGGACCTTCCTGCCTCCACAGAAGGTGGGGACAAAGAGAGAGGCGCGCATGGAGAGAGAGAAAGGGAAGTGGGAAGAAACTGGTCACGGAGGAGGCTATTTTTATTCTTTGCTACAGCTGCGTGCATTTCTCTGACCAACTAGGCAGCGAAAATTAGACCGGCTCCTGCTGAAAACAGGCCTTAAACCATGGGGGCGGGGGTGGCTGGGCCAGGGAGTGGGTGCATGCAGAAGAGGGGTGGAGAGGGGGAAATCCCTGAGAACTCAGCAAACCAGTCTCCAGAAGCCCTCACTGTGCAGGGCTAGCCCTCTGCTGTCCCTCTGCCCCAGATGCCTCAGCCCCAAGCTCGGTGCTCAGAGGTGGGGCATCCTTTCCCTTCTGTCTGACATCTTGGGCATGACGCAGTCAAGACAGGGGATTCAGTTCATCAGTGTCTTCCGCCGTTAGGCCACAGAGGACAGCTTTATCCCTTCCGGCAGGTGACAAGTCTGCCTGGGTGGTATCAATTACCATGGTCACCCCAGAGCCCGGAGAAACTGGCAGATGTCCTAAACAGGAAACCAAGGTTGAGGGTGAGGGCCGTAGAGTTAGAATCTTTTTAAGCCATGATTGTCTAGGTCAGCAGTTCCCAAAGTAGGTTCCAAGGAGTCATGCAGCTCCCGAGACCCTTTCAGACTGTCTTTTCCAACTGCAAGACTCCACAAGGCTGGATTTCCTTCCTCTACTGCAACCAGAACAACGTATCACAACAGATAAAATGCCGAGGCAGCTATGAGAAAGCAGCTGTCTTCTATTAAGCCAGATATTAAAGAAGTTTGCAAAAATGTAAGATGATGCCACTTTTCTCTGTAAATTTCCTTCTATTTCAGAAGAGAGTTGTTTTTTCATTCAGTGGTCCTATTGATGTTCAAGTGTGTATTAGTTATCTATTGCCATATAACAAATTACTCCAAAACGTAGTGGCTGAAAACATTTATTATCTCTCAGTTTTTGCAGGTTGGGAATCCGGGAGCAGCTAGCTTAGTTGGAGGTTCTGGTTTGGGGTGTTTCGTGAGGCCGCGATAGAGCTGTGGTCCAGGGCTGTGATCAGCTCAAAGCTCACCCAGGGAGGAGAGGAATCCACCTTCAAGCTCACTCGTGTGACTGTTGGCAGACCTCAGTTTCTCGCCACGGGGGGATCTCCAGAGGGCTGCCTCGTGACATGGCAGCTGGCTTCCCCCAGACAGAGAGTGAGTACCCAAGACAGAAGCCACAGTCTTTTTATTAACTGCTTTTGGAAGTGATCACATTCAAGGGGAGGAGATTGCTCCAGGGCATGGATGAGAGAGGGCGGGGATCATTTGGCACCATCCTAGAGGCTGCTCACCACACCCATACAAAGTTCATTATTGCTATTTTTATATAAAGTAATAAATACAGTTTAAACTTCTCAGTTTTCATTTTTAATATGGGAAATGTTGACAGATACGGTCAATATAAACAAAAGCTTTTGGGAGTCCTCAATAATAAATAAAAAAGAGATCCCAAGAACTAGAGGCTTGAGAACTGTTGGTGCAGGTGTTATGATATCTACAGGAGAAGTACCTTGGTAACGTGAAAGTCAGTCCACCCTCCTATCCATCCAACCATACACTCATCCATTCATCCATCCATCCATCCATCCATCCTCCATCCTTCCTCTACCTACCCATTCATCCACCCATCTTTCTTTCCATCCATCCCTCCATCCTTCCATTCATCCACCCTTGCATCCATTTTCTGATCCATCCATCCATCCATCTACCTACCCACCCACCCATCCTTGCATCTATCTACCCACTCATCTATCCACGCATACATCCAATTAAGATATTCCAACCACTGGGCTAGGGCTGGTGCTTTAACAGTGAATAAGACTGCCAGCGACTGCCCTATGGGACTTATAACATTTAAACAGATGACACAATTAACAAATAAATAAGATGAATTTTTAAATAATAGCTTTAGGTTGTGATAATTTGAAACCCTGAAGCCTGGAGCCCAGGGAAGCAAAAACTCTCAAACTGGCACCATTTTGGGAGATGACATCAGAGGTGGCCCAGACGGGGGGTGCGGTGGGCCCAGGCTGTAGGGTCCTGGGAGCAGGGAATGTGTCCCAGCTCTGGTCAGATGCACATGAGGCCCCAGTGTATCTGTTGCGTATCTCAGGTTCTTAGTGCCTAATCAGTGATCAGAGGCCCGCGGGTGAGAGATGTCAAGTGAAAGATGTAACCCATATGGGCAGAGTTTCAATTTCTTGGTTCAATTTCCCTTTTCTTGTTGGAAGGTCTCCTTCTGGAGCTGACCTGATATGGATACTGGAGACTCCTCTGTAGCCCCGGAGCATCCCTGTGCCACAAATTCCACCACTTGTGAGTCCCCATAGAAAATGCTAAGAATCAGGGGTAGTGCCTCAAACTACCAACCCCAAACATGTAAAAACTTGGGTTCCTTATCTTCTTGTCTAGGACACCTTAGGGATTTGAATTGGTGACCTGCAGACTGGAGGAAGTAGGGAAAGTCTGGGGCAGAAAGAGGCAGCAGGCCCAGGCTGGAGACAAAAGGAGACTGGGCTCTGGGACAAGAAAAGCAGGGGTGGGGTGGATGACCGGAATGGAAGGTGATGATCTTTCAGACATCAAAGCCTGACCTTGGCCAGCCCTGCTCTGAGGGTCAGCTAAGGTAGGAGCCCCCAGTCCCTCCCCCAGCCTCTGAAAACCATTGAACATTTTAAGGAGGAAATGTGCCCCCCACCCCGCACTCCCCAGGGGTTTCATGGTGTGGCTTGTGCTCCAGAAGGGGAGGAGGTTCATGTCCTTGGGGAGCATGAGGCTTGCATCAGTTAGTTATACCTGCTTTTGGTGACTGTGCCCCAACCCAGTGGGCTCCAGAAAGACTGGGCCAGGCCTCTTTGGGATGACTTATGGCAAGGATTTTTTTTTTTTTTTTTGAGGGGAGGGTTAGAAGTGGCCTATCTGTGGCCTTGCACAGTTCTTCCAGAGAAGTCTTTTCCATGATGGGCCACTGGTGGCTTTAGGCCTCAGGTTTGAATGTGAGCTGTTTTTTAACAAAATGCTAAAACAGTGAGAATATTTGCATGCAATTCAACTCCTATGTGGCTCTTGAGCCCTTTCAGGAGAGATTGGGGGTGTTGCCTTTGGTTTCAAGCCTAGTCATGGACTACTTTTGTGAATTAATAATTGCCAGCTGGGTTACCTATGATATCTGTGAATCTCAAAGCATGGTCCAGAACCAGTAGCACCAGCATCTTCTGGGAACTTATTAGAAATGTGAATTCTTAGGGCACCTGAGTGGCATATCGGTTGAGTATATGACCCTTGGTTTGGGTTCAGGTCGTGGTCTCAGGGTCATGAGATCGAGCCCTGCATTGGGCTCAGCTCTCAGTGGGGAGTCTGCTTGAGATGCTCGCTCTCTCCCTCTTTGCTTGCCCCTCCCCTGATTCCCTCTCTCAAATAAATTTTATTTATTTTTATTTTTTTTTAATTTTTATTTATTTATGATAGTCACAGAGAGAGAGAGAGAGGCAGAGACATAGGCAGAGGGAGAAGCAGGCTCCATGCACCGGGAGCCCGACGTGGGATTCGATTCCGGGTCTCCAGGATCATGCCCCGGGCAAAAGGCAGGCACTAAACCGCTGCGCCACCCAGGGATCCCTCAAATAAATTTTAGAGGAAAGAAAGAAAGGAAGGAAGGAAGGAAGGAAGGAAGGAAGGAAGGAAGGAAGGAAAGAAGGAAGGAAGGAAGGAAGAAAGTTAAAGAAGAAAAAAAGAAATGTGAATTCTCAGGGTTCACCCTGGACCTACTAAGTCATAATCTTTGGGGTGGGGGCAGCAGGGAATCTGTGTTTTAGTAAGCCCTCCAGCTGATTCTGATGCCCTTCCAGGTCCAAGTTTGAGAGCGACTGATTTATTAAGTTTATTGTCCCCACTTAACAGACAAAGAAAATGAAGTTCAGAGGGTTTAAGTAACTACCAGGAGCATGTAGCCAGCAAGTGAGGTGTTGGGAACTCTAGCTCAGGTCTTCCGTTAGAGGGACTATGTTTTTTTCTTCTGTGTCTTTCACTCCCTCCCTCTCTGTCCTCACCCCTCTTCAGTCTGGATCTTCTACCCTGGAGGTTTTCAACTTGGCTCCTCATCACCCGGGGAGCTTGAAGAACTAATATTGCTGTTAGGGTTCCACGCTAGGAAATACAATCCCTGGGGTGTGACTCCAGCATGTGTATTTCTCCCCTATTCACTGGAAGCTTTACCCAAATTCCTTTGCTCCTCAAAGTGGTTCTTTTTTCTTTCTTTCTTTCTTTCTTTCTTTCTTTCTTTCTTTCTTTCTTTCTTTCTTTCTTCTTTCTTTCTCTTTCTTTCTTTCTTTCTTTCTTTCTTTCTTTCTTTCTTTCTTTCTTTTTTGTTGAAGATTTATTTATTTATTTGAGAGAGAAAGAGAGAGAGCAGGGGAGGAAGCAGAGGGAGAGGGAGGAAGAGAATCTACAAGCACACCTCCCATTGAGCGCAGAGCCTGATGCAGGGCCTGATCCCAGGACCCGATCTCAAGACCCTGGGATCATGACCTGAGCAGAAACTGAGAGTTGGATGTTCAACCAACTGAGCCACCCAGGTGCTCTCAAAATGTTTCTGATGGATGCATTTGCACTAAGGTGTTAGTAACTGGATGTATTACCTTTCTCAGGGTATCTGCATTTGAGAAAAAAAGAACCAAGGACATAAAATAATGAATTGCATAAGCGTCCTAGCAAGTGGGAGAGGCCAGCTTTTGATCTCATTTCTCCCACTTACCCCAGATTTATTGCCATCACACACCCTGCTAAGAATCTACCCAGCAGTCTTGGCTGAGATTTCTGAATATACTGTGTCTTTTTGAGGGGATCCTTGGGCTAGAAGAATTTGAGCTAATCCTATTTCAATGCCCTTAAGCCATCAACTTTGTCCACAGAGGGCTGAGTTTCCAAAACTAGTAACAGCCAGTCAGTTCTATTTTAGCTAGCTAGCAAAACCAAAATTAAAAAACAATTTTTTAAGGCATTTGGGAATGAATGTTAAGGCCCTGTCAGGCCTTCCCCTAGGTCCATCCAAACATA
The DNA here is from genome assembly GCF_011100685.1 of Canis lupus familiaris. Classification (NCBI taxonomy): domain Eukaryota; kingdom Metazoa; phylum Chordata; class Mammalia; order Carnivora; family Canidae; genus Canis; species Canis lupus. The sequence goes on from NC_049260.1 coordinate 34,956,752, forward strand.
CTCATCCACAGAAATCGAGGTAGTCCCTAAACCATAAATTAGATTGAGAACTGCTTACATGAGACCCCTAGCATGGCTATTTCTAGAACAGGGCAAGATTGAAATGTTGACCTAGGCTACAGCTACCGCCTCTTAGAATGGCCATAAACTTTTGATTTTTAAAAGTGAAGAAAAAGAAAAGCCCACCCTAAAATGATTTTTTTTAATGGCAGCTATGTCTCTACCCTGCTTCCTGCACCTGGTGGGGGACACAGCGCATCTCCACCCTTCAGGAAACAGCCCACTTGTCAGCAGCTGGGCTCCCAGGAACAAAGGCCTGGGTTCATTACCACAGTATCAACCCTGACACGTTCTACCCGGGCCACCTCCCCCAGACTCCTCAATTCACACCCCAAATGAAGTGTAATTGGACCCGGACACCTTTGAAGTCCCCGAGCAGATTGCCAGCAGTTTGAAATGTCCTTGATTTGCATGGTGAGGACCTGGTTGGAGGTGACTTTTTCCCACAGTTTCAAAGACAGAATTATTTTCAGTGACATTCCCCAGCCAGGAAGAGTTACCATGGAAGAAATAAAAATTCTCCGAGCCGAAAAAAGAAAAAGTAAAATAAGTCTGCAGATCTGATTAATCTCTAAATTGCCCTTTTGGCCAGTTTTTGTTGGGTGAGGGCCACATCTGAGGCCATCGTTTCCTCTCAAACTTCTCCTCCGGTCTGCAACCTGGGGGATCGCAAGGTTGCGGGGGACTCAGCCAGGAGGTTCTGAGGGCCTGCAGGCTGCTGTCAGACCTGAAGCAAGAAAACAAGCCCCACCGCAGGCTGGTGAGTTGATGAGGGAGGCCATGTGTTGATTGGAGATCATCTATTTTCCTTCCCAGCTGAGCTGGGGCTGCTCTGCAGAAATCATGCACAGTTCCAGAAATCAGTGTGTGTGTGTGTGTGTGTGTGTGTGTGTGTACGTACTGTGGGCCTAAGCCTTGATGATATCCTGCAGCCCACAGCAGGGCCAGCCTGGTGGAGTTATGCCTGTGGCCAATGTGGGCATTTGTCGGGCCCATGACAAGCCAGCTTGGCAGTCTGCTTTGCCCTGAGAGGTGACCTGCCCCTGGTTTGCTGCCACCACCTACCCCCCCCCCCCCAACTCATCTGCTTCTGTGAGCTTTCTCAGGGGTACCAATCCTCTGAAGCAAATGATCCACTTTTGGAGCTGTTCTGGCCCTGGAGCTGTCTCGTCCTGGAGAACGTCCTTTGAAGATGGAAATATTCTAGATCTGTGCTGTCTATGTGGCTCTTAAGCACTTGAGATGTGACCAGTGTGATCGAGGAAGTACATTTTATTATATTATATTGTATTTTTTAAAAAAGATTTTATTTATTTATTCATGATTGACAAAGAGAGAGAGGCAGAGACACAGGCAGAGGGAGAAGCAGTTTCCCTGCGGGGGGGCCCAATGTGGGACTTGATCCCAGGACCCTGGGATCATGCCCTGAGCCAAAGGCTCAACCACTGAGCCACCCCAGTGCCCCCAGGAAGTACATTTTAAATTTTGCTTCAGTTTATGTAATTCAAATAGCCACATGCAGTTAGCGGCTACCATATTGGAAGTTCAGGGACAGATGACCCAACAAAACCCAAGAGCGATACCCCAGTTTGGCCGTGTACAGTACTGATTACCAACTCCCTGAAAAGACCATCAGAATAGCTTCTCAATCAGGTGAAGCTAAGTTTATTAGACCGACTTCAGGAAAGGATGGTACCCCTTGACAGAATGTTAGTCATGTCTCCAAGCGGGCGTCTGGGGAAGGATATTTACAGCATTATAGAGACTGGACTGGGCGATTTCTTTCTTTTTCTTTTTTTTTTTTTTTGGACTGGGTGATTTTGAAGTTAGATCTTCAAGATGAGAAACAGGGTTCGGGGTTCGGGAGACTTGGTGGCAAAATAGTTTTGGATTGTACGCAAGGTGAGGATCTTGTAGTGAATCTTAAAGAGGCAGCTACTGCTCTCAATAATAAGCTATTTTAAGTTGGTTCAGTCTTATCTTCTAGGAGCAAGGATTTCTTAGGGAAAATAGCTAAGTCATTTTTGCTTGTTCTCAGTATTATTTGAACACAGGGACAGGAAAGTATGCCCGGTCCCAGTATTGTTTAACATAGGGACAGAGAATAAGTTACCCCCAAATGTAGTGACTTTGAACAATAAACATTATTTCACAGTTGCTGAAGGTCAGGGATGTGGGAGCAGCTGAGCTGAATGGTCCCGTCTTGGGGTATCTCCTGAGGTTGCAGCTGAGATGTTGGCTAGGGTTACAGCTGTCATCTGAAAGCTCAGCTGGGGCTTCCACTTCCAAGGTGGCTCGCTCACAGGGCTGGTGAAATGGTGTTGGCTGTTGCTAGAAGTACTCAGTTTGTTTGTCATGTGAGCCCCTCCAAAGGGGCTGCTTGAGAATCCTCATGGCATGGTAGCTGGCTTTCCCCAGAGAGAATAATTCAAAAGAGAACCACGCAGAACCCACGATGTCTTTTATGACCTACCCTGGGAAATCTCACTTCATTATTTCCACCATCCCCTACTGGTTATCCAGGCCAGCCTCATTCTGTGTGGGCAGTGACGATGCAAGGGAGTTCATAACAGGGGGCAGGAATCACAGGAAGAGGGAACGATGTGGTTTCAGTTCTCAGTGGTAAGGGGGGGCAGTGGGTATAAGAGGGGTGCAGAGATTCCTCGGTTTTAGAGCTGAGATGCAACTGTGGCAGTTCTGTTCACGTTGGGGATGGGGGAACCTGCCCACTGACCCAGCCTCTCAGCCACCTTTTATTTATGGCACATTGTTTCAGTTGCCTTCACGATGAGACAAATTCCTCCAAAATTTTGTGACTTCTCACAACCATCTTATTATGCTCACAGACCTTGATGAGTTGAGAATTGAGACAGGGCGCAGTAGGAGCTGGCCTGTCCATGCTCTGCAATGTCTGGGACCTCAGCCGGAAAGATTCAAAGACTGACAACCGGGGAGCAGGGGCCATCTGCAGGTCTGGTCACTGTAATGTTTGGTGCTGGGCTGGGAGGACTCCAAAGTCTTGGGCTGCGGACTGGAACACCTACAGGTGGCTTCTCCAGATAGCTTGGGCTTACTCACAGCCTGGTGGCCTCAGTGTAATGAGACTTCTTACCTGGTGGCTCAGGGCTTCAAGTGTGATTGTTTTAGCAAACAAGGTGGAAAATGGGCTTTTAACACTCAGCCTTGGGAGACACCCGCCATCGCTGCCTCTGTACTTTATTGACGGGAGCAGCGATAGGCCTGCCTAGATTCGAGGGAAGGGGACACAGACCCAGTCTCTCCGTGGGGAGTGTCAATGTCACATTGTAGAAGAGCATGTGGCATGGATGGTACTGGTACAGCCCTTCTTGGAATATACTATCTGCTCTGCACGCCAGTTTCCCAAGGCTTTTGCCTGTGATGGACACAAGCAGTGGGAGCTAGAGGAATTTGGGCCCAGAGCACCCCACGGAGGCATCTCTGTTAGAAGCTGTTTGTTCCCTTCTAAGCATAGCTCGTTGGCCCAAGTCCATGCTGAGCAGGACACACGAGGAGAAAGAGATGAACCCGAGAGAGGGAGTCCTAGAGGGTGGAGCCCAGACACTACCACTTACTGACTGTGTGGTGGACAAGTAGTTAACATTTGTGCGCCTTGCCTCTACATGGGGAATAGTAAGTCCTGCCTCGGGCTCAGCGTGGGGAGTGGGTTAGGTAGGGTGTGCAGAGTCATAGCAGGGTGCCCTGGCACATAGTGGGTATTCTGCAGATGGTAGCCGCTGTCATCGTGCCGTATTTATTTCTCTACCCCTTACCCAACCGGAGCTCAATCATCTATGGCACAGTATGTTATACATTGCTGGGTAACAAATCACCCCAAAACCTAGTGGCTCAGAATGAGCGATTTCTTTCACTCTCCTGGTTTCTCTGGCTCAGAAATCTGGAGCTTGGCGGGGCCGGTGGTGGCTCAGGATCCGAGAGCCTGAGAGTTCACAGGCGTGGGTGGGGCTGGAGCACCCATCTCCAAGGTGGGTCACACACGTGGCTGGCAAGTTGGTGCTGGCTGCTGGAGTAGGGCCTCACACTTCTCTGTGCGAGCCCTCCTCAGGGCTCCCCAAGTGTCCTGGCATCCCCAAGAGCAGGTTTCTCTGGGAGGGCACAATCTGGGTCTGCCTTGGTCACTGCTGTATCTCCAGAGACCAGCCCGATGCTAACGCCTGGCACAGAGCATTCTTTTTCTTTTCTTTTTCTTTTTTTTTTAAGATTTTATTTATTCATGAGAGACACAGAGACAGAGGCAGAGGGAGAAGCAGGCTCCATGCAGAGAGCCCGATGCAGGACTCGATCCCAGGGCCCTGGGATCATGACCTGAGCCAAAGGCAGACACTCAACCACTGAGCCCCCCAGTCACCCCTGGCACAGAGCATTCTGTGACAGGTTGAAAGACTGAGAGCCCTCCTGGCTATGCTGCCCTAGTTCCTTTACATTCTTCTGCAAGGTCTTTCGCCTTCTGCACCTATGTTGACAGTGTGCTCAAGGTTTTAAAGATCCCAAAGGCAGTGGAAAGAGGAGCCTCAGCGAGAGACAGCTGCTAAGGTCAGGACCCAGCTGTTCCTCCTTACTGGAAACTCTCCTTCCAGACCTTGACCTTGGGCTTCTGAGTTCATACTAAGGGAGTTCACATTCAGAGAAGCCCAAATCAGCATCCCGCAAGGCCAAGAGCCATGCAGGCCTGGAGAAGGAAGATAGCTCGTGGGAGGGAGGAGCTCACATCCGGCTGAGGGGTTGAGGGGTCCAGTGCTCTAGCTGGGCCCGAGAGGACAAGTCAACAGTGCTGTTCTGGCTAAGTAGCTAAGTGCAAAGGCCCTGAGGCGGGAAGGTGTGGCGTGAGTTCTGGGGCCTCCGAGCAGGGGGCTGGGCTGTGATCGCAGGACCGGATGAGGCAGGATGAGGCTGGGACACAGGGTTAAAGCCAAACTGCAGGGCAGGGGGTTCGCTGAGGCAGCAGTGAGGGGAAGAGGGAGCTGGCTAGAGAGAAAGAAGCAGAAGCAGGAAGACTACAGACGATGATGTGAAGCAAGGCCACAGCCCTGGGAAGTGGATGGAAGGGAAGGAGATCGGGCCAGTTTGAGAAAAGATTCAGATAGAAATTTGACCCGATTAGATGACCAGATTAGATTAGCCGGGAGCAGGGGGCGGGGAGCGGGCATGCAGATGAGTGGTTTTCTCTTGGAACGTTCTTTCGCTCTCAGTGTCGGGAGGCAGCAGTGCAGTAAGGAGGCTTAAGGTGTTTGCTCAGTGTCCCGAGGCCAGAGAAAGAACCCAGAAAGCCCAGGGCCTGGCAGAGCTTGGGCCATGATGTCATTCACACAGGGGGTCTGGCTGCAGCCCGTCTGGGGTGAGGGCCCCACTGTGGCTTGTCTCCCAGGCAACCTCCTCTGCTGAGAAACATGCCCTAATGACTGTCTCGATTTGCAGGTTACCCAGCACTCGCACGAATCTCTTTGCTTCATTTAATTGTCCCCGTGGGAACTGTTATTCCCATTCTACAGAGGAAGCAACCGAGGTGTCAAGGCTCAGAGAGGCGGGGTGGCTTTGTTGGGGGCCAGGAGGCAGCAGAGCTGGGCCTGGGACCCCATTGTCCTCACTCGCTGGCAAGTCTTTTCTCCAGGACGCTTCCTTTCCTGCAGTCTCTATCTCTCAGCTCCCCTAACTGCCACTTACATTGGGTCAAGTTCACAAAACAGCAGCCTTCCCCTAGGTTCTCTGGGGGGTGGGCATGTGTGTGTGTGTGTGTCAGGTTTGGGTGAGGCTGCAAGTGGCTCTGGCTTTTGAAGGTGGGGTATCTTGATAAAAGTGGGTGCCTGGTGGCATGGATGTAGGGGGGCGAGGGACTAAACGATCAGGGCCATCAATCAGGAAGGGGTCCTCGAGGCAAGGTGACATGGCTATTCAGGAAACCTATCAGGATGACAGTGATCTAGGACAAAGGTGCCTGCTCCTAGGCAGGTGTCAAGTTCACAGAGATCTTGATAACAGGGCCTTTTGCTCTCTCTCCCTGTTCTGGTGCCAAATATTCAGAACCTTGACCGCCTTTTCTGGTTCTGCCTCGTTTGCTGTCCCCTCCCTGCCCCCACCCTGCTGCCATGCCTCTCTTGGCTGGGTCCCTCTTCCTGGAACTGGTGGCCAGGGTGGTACCAAGACCCAGAAGGAAGCTGCGAATTCCGTCCCCTTAATTCCTTTCCCAGCTCCCCTTGCAGCTGGAACACCTAAACGCTTTCTGAGACAGGCTCTCTAAATAATTGGAACTTTCTCCCAAATCAGCACTTTTTCATGCTACATTAGCATTTATTGGTTTGATATTTACATTTGGCAAAGGAGCACCCAGTCTCTGGGTCCCTGGGAGCGCACACTGTCAACTGAAACAGACTATAATTGCCACTTGCAAGCTTCCCCCTCCCCCCATCTGCCACCTGCCTTGTCCTTCCCTGCTCCCAGTCCATTAAAAAAAAAAAAAAAAAAGCTCAGAAGGGTTATCTTCACAGACCACAAGGTCTGCTGATAAACATGGGCCCTGCCCAGAGAAGCCAGGAGCTCGGAGCGGGGGGGGGTGGGGGGGGGGGGGGGGGGGGGGGGGGGGGGGGGGGGGGTGGGGGGGGGGGGGGGGGGGGAAGCAAGGACAATTTAAATTTGTATGGCAGTGATGTCTATGCAGGGTCACTCCTCCATTGGATTGTAACCTCCTTGAAGGCAGGGATCTGCTGTAGTTCCTTGAATTTCTCCATATTCCCCTTTGGGGCCAAGAACCCTGCTACACAAACCTCAGGTTCTCAAGGAACATTTGTCCACTCTGGAATTTGGAGAAAATCTTGCTCTGGCTTTCTCTGACAGCTGCAGAGGGAGAGGCTGGAAGGATTATCCAGGGAATGCCAGGGAGATGGAGTGGTGGGTGCGGTGGGGTGGTACATGGTAGGGAGGAAAGTTGTCTCTTCTCCCTTTCAGACACTGCAGCAGAGCTGGCCAAGGAGCCCAGCCCTGCAAGACTGTGGTGGACTGTATGTACTTAGAGCTCATCAGACCCAGCTCCAAAGTCAGTGCTGACTGGTGTGGGCCTCAATTTCCTCTTTGGTAAAATCCAGATTATAGTGGTTCCTTTCCTCCCAGGTTGGTTGTGGGGATTAAGGAAGATTGGGTGTGTGATGCGTTTAGGGGATCATGTAGAGCAGGCCGTGTGCTTAAGAGGTGGTGGGTCCTGGGATTTGCTCAGGCCCGTGGCCCCTTGCCTTGTGGGAATGGAGCCCTGGGTATAAATCATAACTCCTCCAATGCCTCTTGGCATATTTACGCAGGGCCCTGTGGTTTCCAAAGGGCAGGCTCTCACATCAGCTCCAGAGCCTGGCTACTTAAAGTGGGGCCTGCGGACTGGCAACAGCAACATCACCCGAGAGGCTGTTAGGAAGGCAGACCCTCAGCGCCCCCAGATCTGCCCACTCTGTATTTTTTAAAAAGATTTATGTGTTTATTTGAGGGGGGTAGGAGCAGAAGGAGAGAATGTCTTAGGCAGACTCCGCGCTGAGCTGGAGCCCCGCGTGGGACTGGATCTCCAGACCTGGACCTGAGCCGAAACCCAGAGTCAGACACTTAACCAACTGTGCCACCCAGGCGCCCCTGTCCACTCTGTATTTTAAGAAGGCCCCCAGGTTGACTTGTATGTGCATTAAAATTTAAGAAGTACTCTAGTAACCCGCAGTGAAATATGCAATGCAGAAATGACTTCCCTAGGGGCGTCTGGGTGGCTCAGTCAGTTGGGCGTTGGCTCGGGTCATGATCTTGGGGTCCTGGGATTGAGCCTGCAGTTGAGGTCCCTGCTTCTTCTCCTTCTGACCTCTACCTCCCTCCCCCGCTCATTCTCTCTCTCTCTCTCTAAAATAAATAAACAAAATCTTAAAAAAAAAGGACTTCCCTTTTCGTGGATGAGCAAACTTCCTAAAAAAAATTGATGATTTCTTTTTGCCCAAGCTCATGAGCCATCTAGAAGGCTCGTGACTCCTGTTTGTCCTGGATCCTTTTCCCTGCCCGCAGCTGTTCCTTAAAGGATCAGTATACCCCAGTGCAGGGTGGAGTGAGCGGAGCCAGGCGCCAGGGGCTCATCTATAGCCCTGACTCCATAAAGGGGCCCTGGATGGCCACCTGCTGTCGAGGTGCTTTGTGGAGCCCACCCTGAGGAGCATGGGGTATTGGCCCACAGGCTTGAGTTGGGATGACAAGGTGGCCAAAGAAAAATGTCCCGTCCACAGATGCCAGCATTCCTTTGTCAAAACAGAGTTTCAGAATTAGACCACTCGATTGTTCATGCCAGTAGAAAATGACCATGTGGCAAATATTTTATTTAACTCCTTCATTAATGAGGGAACTTCTAAGATGTTAAAACCAGTTCTTTTTTTTTTAATTTTTATTTATTTATGATAGTCACAGAGAGAGAGAGAGAGAGGCAGAGACACAGGCAGAGGGAGAAGCAGGCTCCATGCACCGAGAGCCCGACGTGGGATTCGATCCTGGGTCTCCAGGATCGCGCCCTGGGCCAAAGGCAGGCGCCAAACCGCTGCACCACCCAGGGATCCCTTAAAACCAGTTCTAATGAGAAAGTAAGGAGCTAGGTGTTTAGAGGCAATTAAATGGAAAAAATTTAGGGTGAGGTAGCTAGTTTAGAAATTATTTGCATCTCTACCAGACAGAAATCTGCAAGTTAACCAGCCTCTGCCCCCAACCCCCACGGGATTGGCCAATTGCCTGGTCAATAGGAAATCAATCAGAGGTGCCAGCCCAGCACCAAGCTGAAAGAACACCCAATAATCTCTTTTGCCCATTTCCCATTTTGGATAGTTTTTTCTGACACTACCCTCGGTTAGTCCTTGAGAATCCGGAAATAGCTGTTGCCTGAGAATTACCCTCAGAATGGAATGTGGGTCTTGGAAGGAAAGGAGGAAAAAAAGATGAGCAAGTCCATCTTCTACCAGATGGGGAGTGTGCTTTCCTGTGCACCTTCCCTCCATTGTGTGGGGTGCAATGGCTCCGAGAGGGCGAGAGTTGGCATTGCACAAGGGAAGGTGACTCTTCCTAGGGAGGGGACTGCGAGGCCTGGGCCTGCTCTTTAACCTTGGCCACTGCGCAGAGAGGGATGATGTATCTGCAAACATATGCAGCCTCGTCCAAAATATTTTCCCCTCCTGTATAGTTCTTGCCAATATTGTTAATCTGTGGGTTGACTTCAGACCAAAATAAATCTCCCAGCCCTGGCCACCAGCTAGCTAATTTTACTTTGTAACCAGGGAATAGAAAGTGGGGGCCTTCAGCCGACCGTTCTGTGTTTATTTTGCTTGCTCTCTGCTGCAGTTTAAAAATCACACTTGGAAAAGTGGACCCTCTGTGCATGGGAGCAGCCACCCAGAGAAACAACAACAGAAACAGAGGGATCGGAAAAGTCGAGTTCTGCTATTGCCCACCACGCTTCTCTCTCTTCTCGGGTTCTGATCGTCCCCACTGGCCTCTCCCGTGATGTCTAGTCTTGTCAAATGTGCCAAAAAGCAGAAGGCTACATGGCCATTTGGGGAGGATTTTCCGGTTGCATTCTGTCATTCTTGTCGGTCACTCGCTAAGAGAATTAAACTCTGGGTTCCTCTTGACCAAGCCTAGAAGAAGCAAGCGAGTAGAACCTTCACGTGTCAGCTGGAAGGGACCTCGGAGGCCGTCTAGTCCAGCCCGGCCGGCTAAGAGGCAGGATTACCTAGTGGTGGAGAGCACAGCGTGGCAGCCAGCTGGCCCCAGTTTGAACCTGACTCCACCACTTGCCAGCCGTGTGACCTTGGATGAGTTATTAACCTCTACCTCAGTTTCCTAATCTGTAAAATGTGGATACTAATAGTCATACCTCCCTCGGAGGATTGTAGTGGGGACAAAATGAATTAGCAAAAAGAATGCATCGGGAACAAGAAAGCCTACAGTAAGTGCTTGATAAGATAAGGCAATGAGGCTCAGAGAGGAGAAGCAACCTCTCTAAGGTCACTCAGGGAGTTGCCAAACTGAGTTGGACTCAATGAAAAAAGAGGAGAGGTTATTGCTTCTTGGAAATTCTGAGTAATAACTGTTTTCTTTACTCGTGTTACATCATCCTCGCTCAACACTTGGAGGGAACCCTAACATGGAAGTCAGGGCGGCACATTCTAGTCCAGGCGCACCTCTAACTGACAGTGGCCCTACTGGTGCTTGGTCTGGGGCTGGATGGTCTCTGGAGTTCCTGTTGGTACTAACATCTTATAATTCAAAATTAGGATCTCTGCCCTCCATTCAAGCCAAATCTGTTTTTCCTGCGACGCTCTTCGCTGTTTTTCTTTTTTTCTTCCTATTTTCCTCTGACATTTTGCCTGACTGTATCCTGTGGACATCAGCAACCAGGATTTTTTACTCTCCTACCTTGTCCCTTCCCCTCATTGCTTCCTCTCCTCCTCCCCCCAGTACAGCAATCAAGGGCTTCAACTGCCCCACGCCTGAGCCCTGTGGATGCCATGTTTAAGTTGATTCGACACTTGACAGTCTTATAGATGTCTTGAAAGTTACCAGGTAGTGACTTGAGTTCTTCCTTATTATGACCCACTTTGAAGGTCTCATAGAGTGCCCTTGGCAGAGTGACTTATCCATTATGGTTTGTTGACTGGTTCCCAACAGAGTTGGGATATTGGATTGGATGAAATCTTTTATTATCAAGGCTCCCGCTGGTATATTCAGTACAGCTGCCATAGATGTCCTTTGTTTGAGAAGAAGCCAGAATTATCCGACTTCGAAGCCTGCTAAAAAGGGTATTTTAGAACAATCAAGATTTCAAGCCTGAAAATTACAGGCTGGGATACAGGAATATGTTAAGATACTTCCTCTTCTGCCTTTCATTCTTCCCACCCTCAGCCTGCAACCCCTCTCCCTGAAATTCAGGCCTGAGTCCAATGTTAGATTGCCACCCGTGGGTGAAAGGTGCCATTGCAGCCTCACTCTACAAGACATTGTAAACGCCCGGAGTGAAGTAAATGGAGATTGAGGTGCTGAGAGATGAGACTGTCAAGTCAGGTGTGTCCCAATATCTTTTGGATTAGGTTGATCCTGAAGGAAAGGTTGAGAGCTAATATCAAAGGTGAGTCCTCGAGTGAGAGAGATACTTCTAAGTGCTCTCAGGGCTGCGAAGGAACAGTAAACAGTTATCTGGGGACACAAACATCCTTAATGCCAAATACTGCTGAGTATATATATATATATATATATTAAGGCCCCACTTACCAGTGGGCTGATCACCAATGAAATCCTGCTTTGCTCAAACCTTCGTCCTTACTCAAAATTGTTGGAATCCAATTTAAAAGTCTATATTGGAGTGATGCTGGGTGGCTCAGTGGTTGAGCATCTGCTTTTGGCTCAGGTCATGATCCTGGGGTCCTGGGATTGAGTCCTGCATCAGATTCCTGCAGGGAGCCTACTTCTCTCTCTGCCTGTGTCTCTGCCTCTTTCTGTGTGTCTCTCGTGGATAAATAAATAAAATCTTTAAAAAAAAAAGTCTACATTAGAGAGGTGCCTGGGTGGCTCAGTTGGTTAAGCATCTGATTTGGCCTATTAGAACACTCACTTTGGGGATACTCCCTCCTGGAACCCAGCCATCATGCTGTGAGAAGCCCGAACTACATGGAAAGGCCACGTTAAGTTCCCAGCCAGCAGCCGACATTAATTGTCAGCTCTGTGCCTGTGCCATCTTGGATGCCTGGCTCGGTTAAGCCTTCAGAGGACTCCAGCCCTAGCTGACACCTGACTGCAACTGCGTGAGAGATCTGGAGTAAATACGCCCCCAGCTGAGTCCAGTCAACTCACAGATCTGTAAAAAAAAAAAAAAAAAAAAAACAAATTGTACTATGCCATTGGGTTTGGAGGCACCACGTGGCAATATGTGACCAGGACAACAGCGACTTTCGTTAGACACATGAACCATAGGATGACATATAATTAGGTATAGTTTTTAAATCTTGGATTCACCCTTAGAACAATGAGTCCCTGGGGTGCCCCTGTGGGTCAGTCAGCGTCCATCTTTGGCTTAAGTCATGATCCCAAGATCCTGGGATTGAGCCCTGCATTGGGCTCTCTACTCATTGGGGAACCTGCTTTTCCCTCTCCCTCTGCTGCTCCCCCTGCTTGTGCTCTCTCTCCCTCTCTTGTGCTGTCTCTCTCAAATAAATAAATAAAATCTTTAAAAAAAAGAATGAGTCTCTAACATCATAGTGCAGTACTATTTCAGTGCACATCTGCTGCTTCTGATCGAAACACTATCTTGTACTTCCTGAGAGACGGAGGGCACTTCCTGACAGGTGTCCCCTTGCATCCTCATCTATGTGGCTGTGGAGCTCACAGTCTCTCACACATGCTAGCACAGCACTTTGTGCCCTATTTGCAGGCCATGAGGGAAGAACCTGTGCTGTTGTCTCTAGAATGTCCCGTGGATGGGATTGTGCTATGTACAGCAAGAATCCACCCATACATTTTCCTTTAGTTAACCTTATTGATGTATAATGTACATATAATAAAATAGGCCCATGGAGTGCCTGGGTGGCTCAGTCGGTTAAGTGCTCCACTGTTGGTTTCAGCTCAGGTCATGATCTCAGGGTCCTGGGATTGAGCCCTGCATCGGGCATCAGGCTCCATGCTCAGTGGGATGTCTTCCTCCCCTTCTGCTCCTCCCCCTCTAAAATAAATAAATAAAATCAAAAGAAGATCGCAAAGCTGTCACACTGTGGGCTTTGAAAGCAAATTTGTTGCCTTTGGGAAAAAAATAGACCCATTTTAAGTCTATAAATTGATGAGTTTTGACAAATGTAATCACCACCACAGTCCAAGCATGGAACATTTCCATGACTTCAGAGTTTCCCTCTGACTCCTTTGCAGTCAATCCCCCGCCCCCTGCCCCCAGGCAGAAACTGATTGGCTTGGCCACTACAGATCAGCTGTTGTCTTTTCTGATATTTCATATAAATGGGATTGTATAGGATGCATTCTTATGTGACTGCAGAGTATCTTATCGAACATAATATTTTGAGGTTTATCCATGTTATTGTGTGTATCTATCCTTTTTTTCCCCCTGGGTAGTACACCATCGTACAGATAGTTCACAATTCGTCTATTCCTTCTCCTGTTGATGGACATTTGGGTTGTTCACAGTTTAATAATAACACTAATAACACTGCTATGAATGCTCACATACAAGATTTTATGATCATATGTTGTTCTTCGTCTGGGGTGAATATCTGAGAGTGCTCTTACAGGGTTATACAATCAGCGTATGGTTAACTTTATAGGAAACTGACTAATGGTTTTGCATGCCTACCAACAAAATATGAGAGTTCTGGGTGCTCCGTATTCTTACCAGCACTTGACATCATCAATCTTTTTTTTGTAGCTTCCCTGGTGAGGGTAATGGCACCTCATTTGCCCACAGGATTCTAAGTGTTTGTCTCCTTGGTGCTGCTCTCAGAGAATAATGTTACTGTGCCCTATTAGTGATCTCTTGCTGCAGAGTGAGTTACACCAAAACTTAGTGGTTTAAAACAACAACAAACCTCTATTACCTCACAGTTTCTGTGGGTCAAGAATTCAGGAGCAGCTTAGCTGAGTAGTTCTGGCTCAGAGTTTTTTCTTAAGATTGTAGTCAAGAGAGACGCCTGGGTGGCTCAGCGGTTGAGCCCCTGTCTTCGGCCCAGGGCATGGTCCTAGAGTCCCAGGATCGAGTCCCACATCGGACTCCCTGAATAGAGCCTGCATCTGTCTCTGCCTCTCTCTCTCTCTCGAACAAACAAATAAAATCTTTTTTTTTTTTTTTTTTAAAGATTGTAGTCAAGATGTTGTCTGAGGCCACAGTTGTCTGAAGACTGGAGCCAAAGGATCCACTTCCAGGATGGCCTGATGGCATGACTATTGGCAATAGGCACCAGTTCATCATTGGCTGTTGTCAGAAGGCCTCAATTCTTCACCATATGGATCTCTCCATAGGGCTCTCCATTGAGAGTCCTCCCAGCATAGCAGCTGGCTTCCCCCCAGATCGGCTGAGACAGAGCAGGGCAGAAGCCAGAATGTCTTTGATAATCAAGCCTCAGAAGTCATACTTTGTCATTCTCACAATGTCCTGTTGGTCAGGGAGGGGATATGCAAGGGCACGAATAACAGGAGGTAGATGCCATTGGGGGCCATCTTGGAGGTATGCTACTGCATGCCTTGTCTGGACAACGTTCTTGGCTTGTGGTTCCTGGCCCTCTGGGGGAGGGTCCTGTGGATCCAAAGTACACTCAAGAAAGCAAAGAGCTATCAAAGTCAGACAGCTATTCTACATGTCTGAAAAGGAAACTGGAAATTCTGGCTATGAACCTATGGACCCCAAAGACTCTTTTAATTTTGCTCTTTTGGAATCCGAAAGAAAGACAAACTTTTCAAAGTGAATCCAACTGATGATGAAAACAAGACGTGATCCTAGGGTTCCTTACGCCAACTCCATGACCTTCTATGCTGTCCTGTGAGCTCTCCCTGGTTCCCTGCTAGTTATATTAGTCAAAGTCCAGTTGAGAAAATAGGAAATACTCTAAGGGTTTCGAGCAGAAGGAACTCTATGCACAAAATTGTTGACACATGCAATGAAGAAACTGAGAAGCCAAACAGGAGAAGGTAGAACAATCCAGAGAGAAGCAAGTGCAGGACTAGCTCTAAGGCTGGAGGGATGTAGGGCAGAGCCGGGTCAGGGACCTGGAAGGGGGCTTGGCGGGCTGAAGCTGGAGCTGTGGTGGTCCTGTCCTCTGGGATCTGCAGGCACAGGGGAGCTCCAGCTACTGAGGCAGACAGCAAGAAGGAGAAATTCTCTGACGTCTCCCTTCCTCTTGTCCTCCAGTCTTCTTCCAGTGCCTTCCATGGACACCAGGGAACACACAGATGAAGCAGAGAAGAGGAAGAGGAAGGAGGAGGGATCTGAGGGCACCAGGCCCAGGACTGGCTCACTGGTGGTGGGTGGGCAGCAGATTTTGTTTTCCAAAAGACAAAAGACCCTGATAATATTTCTGGCCCTACTTGTTCTTCTAGAACCATGATACTCTCCCATCAGATGGAGTCTGAGTCCCCCTCCTTCATCCTGCGTGGGACTTTGTGATTGCCTCCATGAATAGAAATGAGACAGAAATGATGCTAAGTGACTTCTGAGAACCATCCACAGAAGCCAATACAGCTTCCATCTGGTTTTTGCTCTTGGGATGCTCTCCCTTAGAACTCAGCAACCATACTATGAGCAAGTCCAAACCAGCCCAAACAGAGAGTCCACATGGAGAGGCCCAGGAGGAGAGAAACTGAGATCTCAGATATCATGGAGCAGAGACAAGCTGTCCCTCATGTTCCTTGTCTGCACTTCTGACCTGTGAGCATAATTCTTTTCTTTTCTTGCCACTCCATCTCAGGAAACTTTGTTTCCATGGCTGTTGTAACCAGGAGATGGGGTGAGGGGCAGGAGGATTTCACGTGTCTCTTTGGGACCCAGAGCAATGCCAGCCTCCTCCTGGATCTTCTCCTTTGGGGTGGAATCTCAACCAATAACTGGAATTGGTTTGAAAGCACGTGGAAGTTGGCCTTACTCTTCTGCAAAGTCATAAAACCTTGTTTTTGGACCCGTTCCCTCGAAAAACTCACTAATTCAATTTATGCATATTTATTGAGTGCCTAAACTGTGCTAGTCAGAGTATGCCCTTGAAAATAAAACAGGCATGGTCCCTAACTTCAGACAGAAAACAAATGACCTTATGAGAAAGTATATAATTACAAAGCGAGAGAAATGCTCTGAAGGAAAAATGTTAGATGCCAAGAGAGTATAACAGAGGATCTGGATTTTGTTTGGGGTGTTGGCAAAACTTGTCTCAGGAAGTGATATTTCTTTCTTTTGCTTTCCTAAACTTATTTCTTCAAAGCCATGAAATGTTTTACAATACACTTTTTAAAAGTTAGCAAAACGAGATTATTCCCTGAAAATGATCATCGGACACACATATGCTAAAAAGCATTTACTCAGGGACGCCTGGGTGGCTCAGTCGGCTGAGCATCAGACTCTTGATTTCGGCTCAGGTGGTGATCTCAAGGTCATGGGATTAAGCCCCAAGTCTGGGCTCCTCACTCTGGGGAGTCTACTTGAGATTCTCTCTCTTTCCTTTCCCCCACCCCCACTCATGCTCTCTTTCAAATCAATCAATCTTAAAAAAAAAAAAAAAAGACTGACTCATTCACGAGAAACCAGGAACCATGGAGGGTTTTGCTGGGAGACGTATGAAAATCAGAGACTCCCTCCCCCCAAAGAGTGCCTGAAGTTTTAGGGGAGTGATTCGGTCCCCAGGAGCTAGGGACCCCAGGGCTGGCTGGAATGTGTGGCTGGTCTCGGCTATGACTGTTGCCTCTAGGAGCCCAGCACAGAGGAGTTGGCTCTGGAGACAGAGAAGGGAGGTGAGCTGCAGGGAGACGGGTGGAGGGGGGGGGGGGCTGCACCTGGAAAGCCTAGACAGCAGGGACTGGGCTGCGGGCTGGGGGCAAGTGCTGTGCCCTGAATCTGCCAGTCACTGCATGGACAGATGGCCTCAAATGGCTCCTTCTGGCAAGGCCTGTAAGGAAAGGGGCAGGAATGAGACCATTCCCACGGTTCCTGATTTCCCTTCCACCAGAGCAGGGATCTTCCTCCGGAGATGGAGCTGGGGTCTTTCCATCTGCTGTCCCCACAGAGCCGCCCTACCTTGTGTGTCCAGTGGCATCTGTCTGGTCTGTTGGCACCAGCCTCACACACAGCCTTTTCTAGCTGTGCTTCCCCAGGAGCTTGAGTGGACATTGATGGGTCACTCTGCCTCCTCCACGGTGAGCGGCACCCCGTCACCGCTGCTTGCCCGCATCCGCATAATCTGCCCGCCCCCCCAAAGATGCTCACCAAATATGCCTTGCAGGGATGGTCGCCAAACACAGTCAAACCTCAGAGCCGCAGCCTTGCTTCAAAATACTGCAGGGAAACTCCAGGGCTCCCACAGCAGATGGGGAGATATGACTGACGGGCCTAGGGCCCTGGCTGCCTTGATGCTGCTGCTGTGGTCCACCTCTTGGGCCTCGCAGCCAGCCCTCTCCATCCAGGTGTGCTCCCTGCTCCGATTATTCATCCTCCCTGCAGACAGGGAGACCAGATTCACTAGCAGGTGCTCATCACGGACACACCTGTCCCCAACTTTGCTGGGGTCCAGAACAAGAGCACACACAGAGGCCCACATGCTGTATCTCTAAATATTTCAAAATCAAAATCAAGCTTAGCAGCCCTTACCTGGAGTCTGTTGACAAATGTAACCTCACAGTGGTGTGAGAGGCTAGGAGTGGATTTAGAATTCTGGATTCTTCAGTGTTGCGCCAGCTGGCGCCTGCCCTCATCTGCCCCTCCTCTTCCCACCTGTGGGGCTCAGTCCCGCACCCAGATGGGCATACTGCTCACCCTCCAGCCCCCATGGTCCAACTCCATCCATTCATTGCCTTCCCACCACCACCACACCCCCGCAAGCAGTCACTCCTTGGCTACTTAAGGGGGTTAACAGGTAGTGATATGTGCTTTTGGAAGGACAGACAAGGGAAAGAAGCCTAGGAAGTCTCTTAGGGTTAAGGAGGGGAATTCTGGGGTCCCAGGACTCCAGATCCTGTCCAGAAGGGGAGAACAGGCTCCAGGTGGGTGTTCCTCTGGTCCTGTGTAGTCTTCACCTCAAGAGCAGGGGCGTGGCCAGAGCAGGACCCTTTAGAGCATGGGACCCAGACCAGGCGCCTTTACTGCCCAGTTCTTTTTATTTATTTTTTTAAGATTTTATTTATTTATTCATGAGAGACACAGAGAGACAAGCAGGGACATAGGCAGAGAGAGAAGCATGGAGAGCCCAATGTGGGACTCGATCCCAGGACCCCGGGATAACGACCTGAGCCAATGGCAGACACTCAACCACTGAGCCACCCAGGCACCCTTCATTGCCCAGTTCTAAGGGTACTTTCTTATCCTCAAAACCAGACCGAGTCTTGTGGAGTAGACATGCTCTGTGTCCTTTGAGCTGTTACTCATGTACAGCCACTAGGAACCTTCATTGAGGCTATTTGCCCACCTGGCACCCCTTCTGCCAAGGGCAATGTTCAAAATATTTTGCCTCCGTGTGGTATAGGTAATCACCAATACTAGCCGGGGTTAGGCCAGTGCTGAGCTGGGGTTCTGGAGGCCGTCTACAGGGCCAAGCATTGACCCTTCTGTTGTTGGATCAGGGGGAGACAGGGGATGGTTCTGGGCCACAAAGAAGAGCACTGGGGGCAAGGCTTGGGGAGGAGGCCATTTGTCACCACTACGGAGATATTTAAATATGTTTTTTAAATATTGTATTTATTTATTCATGAAAGACACACGCAGAAGCAGAGACACAGGCAGAGGGAGAAGCAGGCTCCTCACAGGGAGCCCGATGTGGGACTCGATCCCGGGACTCTGGGATCACGCCTTGGGCCGAAGGCAGCACTAAACCACTGAGCCATCCAGGCATCCCAATATTTCAATATTTTAACAACAGTGCTGCTGTACCCACGAATATCAACTCTATATTCTTCCCTTCTTCCTTGGATTTTAATAGGGCCAGCATTGTGCCCAGCCAAAAGACGACATCCCCAGCTTTGCTAGACGCTTAGAAGAGGCGGATAATATATAAGGACAAATCTTCAGAAAAGCTTCTTCGGCTGGGAGGAGTCCCCTTTGCCCCTGCCCTTCCCCTTCTTCCTAGACCTGTCCTGCCTGGAATGACGGTGGGTGGAGCTCCAGCAGCCTTCTTGTGACCTTGAGGATGGAAGCCCCGCGCGAAGGAAAGCAAAGCTGAAATATTGAAGGAGCCTGGGGTCCTGATGACTGCAGAGCTGCCTGACCACCCCCAGACTGCCTACTGCTAGACTCTTTTTTTATAAGAGAGAATAAACTTCAAATCTGTGTAAGCTGCTTTAGTTAGGTTTCTGTTATTAGCACTTGAATTTTTTTTTTAAGATTTTATTTATTCATCCGTGAGAGACAGAGAGGCAGAGACAGAGGCAGAGGGAGAAGCAGGCTCCCTGTGGGGAGCCCAATGCAGGACCCGATCCCAGGACCCGGGGATCATGCCCTGAGCCAAGGCAGATGCTCAGCCACTGAGCCACCCAGGTGCCTCTTAGCACTTGAATATTATTGCCAATTCATTTCAGCTCCAGTCCTCGCTGCCCACGTCTCCTCAGGGCTGGTCCAGGGGTCAGGGAGGCAGACGGGAGAGGGATCTTCATTCGGCATGTGTCTTCCACGAGTAGGACGTGTCCTGCCAGCTAATCCTTAAGACCATTCTGGCCACTAGTGTGAATTTCCTCACTTTGACCACTGATAAAACTGGTCTCGGAGGTTATTCGGCTTCACTGGTGGCAGAGCTGGGGCCAAGGCTTGAGTCTTGCAGGCTCCAGAGCCCACATCTGCTCCACCACACTTCCCAGTCTGTGCAGGCAGGACTGGGAGCCCCTTCTTATTCACTCCCGGGGTGGGGGGCAGGTGCCTGGAACATCCCCAGAGAGGGGGCATCGTTGGCTTGGACTTTGGGCTTTACAGATCCCACTGCACTTCACTGGCAACTGGGCAGGGATCTGCCTCCAGAAAATTGGGGTGTGTGTCAGTCAGAAAGAGTCTTTAAAAATCACCTGTCTCCATTGTTACTCTTGAGAGAAAAACCCAGAACAGTAGGCAGTGGGGCTATGGGTCAGAGGGGGAGAGGGGAGGGGAGCTGTGAAGCAGGTAGCAGGTAGCCTTCTGCCCTCCAAGCTCAGAGAATGAAAATGAAAATCCCTAGGTTGGGGGTGGGGGGTGGGGGGAGGGCAAGCAGGACCCATCTCTGAGGCGGGGGTCCTCCAAGAGACCTGAAAAGGTGCTCAGTTTCCCCAGGCTTCGAGGCTGCTGCGTCCTCCAGGCAGCGCACTTGTTCTCCCGAAGCCTGAAAGCCCAGCTGACCTCTGAGGGCTGCTGCAGCAGGAGAAACATTTTCTGAGGCAGTTTTATGGTCCCGAAGGTCTCTAGTGGACACCGGTGCAGGCCCGGCACGTAGAGGCTGGCGGTCATCCCTCCTCGGCCCTCCCTGCCAGACTCCCTTCCATTCCTAGTACATCTGGAAGCGAGGGGGGGGGGGAGAACTGTCCAGAAGCCCGAAGCCCTCGCCTTCCTGAGGATCTCCCAGAATCCTCCACTCCCTGCTTTGCTCTTCAGGGGCCAGGGCCTCTCATTCCCTCTCCCCTCCATCTGTCCAGGGACTTTGCGGAGGTGAAGAGCAGCCTCTGAGAGCCCCAGGGGGAGCCTGCCCTCGGCCGAATGGCTTCCTGGGCGCCGGAGGGAGAGCGCCAGGACGCGAGGCCGAGCGGAGGCTGCGGGCTCAGGCCACGGCCGCGCCAGGGCCTCCGCGTCCCTCACTCCCCTCGGGCAAGCGTGACCCCCCGGGCCCTCCTGAGGAGCACCCCGCGCCTCCCCCTTCGTGGGCTCCCAGGCGGAAGAGATGGAAAGCAGACCCTCCTGAATGTTTAACTTCAGCGGAGATGATAATAACTTTCCCATGGACGCAACTGTATCCTTTCCCTGTGTTCCTTCGGGGCTCCCGAAGCTCCATAAGGTTCTCATTTGCAGCTCGTTCTTGAGGAGGCCTCATTTCCTTGCCACACACCCCTGATGTGGTCAGGGTCTCCCTCCCACAGCCCGGGCGGGGGGCGATGGGGCCGAGGGGGGCTTCCCTGAGCTTTTCTCTGATGGCTGCCCCCCTTTGGCCTGGCCTCACCAGACCCCTCCCTTGGCCTCTGCCCTTTCCCTAACCCTTGCCCACCCCCGCCCTCCCCCAAGCCTCAGACCTTTCAGCTTCTGCTCCCCAAGCACCCTGGGAAAGGGAGTGGCTGGTCCGTGCTAGGCTGTTCCCCAGGCAGAAGGGCCCTTTCTAGAAGCTTCTCCCTCTCAGCCTGACAGGCCTGTCGAATGACCCCAGGGGTCATCGTGGGCACTGTATCCTATGTGAGTGGCGCCCCCTGCAGCTATCAGGCACAGCCTCTGCTGGTAGGTCCTAAGGGGAGAGCAGTTCCAGAGCCCTTCCCAGCCTGGAAAAGACCCCAAACCCCCGTTGCCAGAAAGCTCTGCTACCCAAACTCTTTCTACCGCACACCTCTTATCACTTTGGTCTCATTAGGAAGCCCAGAGGAGCCGAGAAGAGGAAAGGGAAGAATAATACATCTCACGTTGGCAGAGCGCTGCTGTTTTGTTGTTGTTTTTTAGATTTATTAATTTATTCATGAGAGACACACAGAGAGAGAGAGAGAGAGAGAGAGAGAGAGAGGCAGACACAGGCAGAGGGAGAAGCAGGCGACTCGCAGGGAGCCTGATGTGGGACTCGATCCCGGTACCCAGGATCACACCCTGAGCCAAAGGCAGACGCTCAACCACTGAGCCCCACCCCCACCCAGGTGCCCCTTATTGTTGTTAATATGTTCACGTTCCTGGCATCGCTCAAACTTCAACTCACCACCCGCCCCGGGGGGTACCAGGGCAGGGGATTGTCAGGGGCCTCTGACAAAATGGGTGAGGAGGCTGGGCCCTAGGTCAGGGCCACTTGGGTCCCGGTTGGGCCCCAGCAGCAGATTTTCAGGGCTCCAAGGGCAGGACGGAGGCAGAGTGGGGGCGAACAGGCCCCGGCTCCCAGGGTCCCGCTCTGCCGCCTGCGCGGCCAAGAGCCTCGTGTGGGTCACGCCCCCTCCAGGTGCCTCTGCGTCCTCAGCTGTAAAATGGGCGTTCGGGGCGGAGAGCTCTAAAGCGCCCTCCTCACCTGCGCTGTAGTTGGTGCCTAGGGCAGGTCCCCGAGACCCTGCTTCTCCCGCGCCCGGGGCCCAGCTGCACTCTCACAATGAGAAATCTCTGAGGACAGGACCCCCCCCCCCCCCCCCCGCATGTGCCTGCTCTGGATCTGGCTGCCACTTCCCATTTGCCCCTCTGCCAGGTTCTGAGGTCGTGTTCCAGTGGTTTCCACGCCCCCCGTCCCCGTTGGCAGCACAGGCTGGACCCCGGTTAGCCCTGGCTTGGGCTGGGCTCGGGGAGCCCAGGAACCCACCTGGCCCTCCAAGGCTGGTCCTTCGGGGCAGGTTCTTTTGTGTCGGGCTGGACCCGGGATAAATAGGTGCGATTAGGAGATCAAAGCGCTATACCACGGGTTTGGCCGGAGGGGGCGCTTTGATCTGCCCATCCCTTCGCTTCCCCCCCCCCCCCCCACCAGCCCTTGAGTCCTGGCAACTCCAAATCTCCCTGCTTTCATTCTTGTCTTATCAAGCTGCTGCCTCAGCTCCCCGCACCGGGCGCGTCTTGCCTGTTGATGAGGAGCTGGGTTTTCCCTCCAGGTTGTTTACTAAATCACCAGTTCGAAGCCGAAGCCAGCGCGCTGCAGCAGGTCTGCAAAACCCCAACGGTTTCATTTTGAGCCTCGGTTGCAAAACCTGAAATCTTGATCTGCTTGTAAATGATGGGCGGGTGAATCACGCCTGCCTCTCGGGGTATCTAATTAGATGCAGGTCCTGCCTGGTCTCCCAGAACTTGGCCTAGTGAAGGGGGGGCGGGGGAGGATCGTTATGAGTCTTCTTTCTTTTTCCTTTGAAAGGGATTGGAATTCCTGTAACTGCTTATGGCTGTGAACCTGTAGAATTTTCCTCCAAACTTGAGTGATGGCTTCTACCGATTGTGCCGTAAGGGCTCAGAATGCACCCTCTGCCACTCGCCGGCAGCTTGTCAGGCTACTCAGGCTGCTAAGGACCCCAAACTAGAAGAGAGATGTGTGGTGAGGAGGTGAGGTCTCATCCAGCCTTCCGGGCCACATTCCAGGACCCGCCACCAATGCTGGCAGGCAATCGGGGCCTCTGCTGGCCTGCTCCCGCGGGGCTCTAGTCTTGCCTCTGGGACTTAAGCCCTGCTTACAGCTGATGATGCGCAGGGCGACTGGATGTCTGTGCGGGGAGAACTTCTGGTGAAGCAGAAGCAGCTGCAGGGGACATGGGGGAGGATTTCTAGGACACCCTCTCTGGGAGAAGAGAGATCACTATCCTAAGCTTCCCTGGGAGACTACAAATGGGTGGCTCTGGCTGCTTTTATGCTTTCACCTGCAGGAGGACCAGCCCTGGGGAAGCCTGCTTTTCCTAATCCTAGTGGAATTGACAACCTAGGTTTATGTATTCAGCAAATATTTAGCAAGTGCCTGCCCTGCGCTCACTAGGAGCTGGTCTAGGCGCTGGGGACGTATCAGTGAGCCAAATGGACGGGAGGTTCCACCTCTCATGGAGTTTGTGTTCCAGGAATGGAGGAAGGCAAACAAAAAATATAACAACCGAGAACATAATCTTCTCTCTTAAAAAGGTGAGGAGCACAATGGGAAGATGTTCAAGGAAAGAAGAAAGTAGATTGGCAGTAAGAGTTGGGGTGAGGGCTAAACTCGACAGAGTGGGGAAGGGGGAACAGAAGAGGTCACCCCCAAAATCCATCTCTCTGGTGTTAAGGATTATGGTGAGCTGATTATTTTTAGGAAACAACAGAGGCGGAAGCTCTGAAAAGCTACCCTCCTGAAAGACACATTTCCAGGTAGGAGGGAAATCTCCATTTGCAAGGGTGGCTCCCTTGCTGGACACGGGAAGAGAAGGGGGGAAGAGAAGGATGAACAAATCTCTAGAAACTCTGATCAATGGAGGAGACACTGACCTAAATCTGCATAATAGCCTGCATAAACTGAATGACGTCCCCAACCTCCCCAGATGTCCACATCCTCATTCCAGGAACTGTGAATGTGTTTGTCACCTTACTTGGCAAAAGGGACTTTGCAGATGTGATTAAACTAAGGATCTTCAGGGGCACCTGGGTGGCTCAGTGGTTGAGTGCCTGCTTTTGGCTCGGGTCATGATTCCAGGATCCTGGGATCGAGTGCCGCATTGGGCTCCCCACAGGGAGCCTGCTTCTCCCTCTGCCTGTGTCTCTGTGTCTCTCATGAATAAATAAATAAATAAATCTTTAATAAAATTAATAAATAAATAAATTAAGGATCTTCAGCCAGGGAGATTATCCTAGATTATCTAGGTGGGCCCAGTGTAATCACCAGGGGCCTTAAAACGGGGGCAAGGAGGATCAGTCACAGAAAAAGATGTGACAAGGGAAGCCGAGGTCAGGGTGATGTGGCTGCTGGCTCTGAATATGGAGGTAGGGGCCAAGAGCCAAGGAATGCAGGTAGCTGCTGCATGCTAGAAAAAAAACAAGCAAACAGATTCTCCTCTGAATTCTCCAGAAGGAATGCAGTCCTGCCAACACCTTGATTTGCAATATCTGACCTCCAGAGCTATAAGAGAATAAACCTGTGGTGTTGGAAGGCATTAAGGCTGCGGTCATTTCCTCCAGCAGCGATGGGAAATAATACTCCTCTGAAGGTGAGTCCAGATCCAGAGCTCCCTGGGGAGTGGGGGCAGGGCCACAGAGGCTGCAGCCTGCGTCTCCTTCTGTCCCATCCTGCTCTGCCCCATCCTGCTCCCCGCTTCCCTCCTGCAGACATCGGTGCCATGAGCCCCCTAATGAACACCGTGCACCGTGAGCTCCACCTCAGAGTTTGCCTCCTGGGGAACACGACCTGCTACACAGCCAGCATATATTTATTATAAGGCTTTGTTATGAGCAATTTCAAACAGACACAGAGGTAGTAAGAATAATATAATGATCTCCCACGATCCCACCGCCCAGCCTGGGCACTGGCCAACTCATGGCCAATCTTATTTGATCTCTATGGGAACGGTACCTGAAAGGGAGATGCAGAGCTCCTGCCCTGCAGACCTTCCCAGTCTAGGCAAGGAGTTCAGATGGTGTTCACATCTCTGAGGTCAAGAGAACGCCAGGCAGCAGACCCCACGTCAGCAAGTGTGGGACCAAGGACACAGAGAAGCAGGGTTAGAGAAAGACAGGAAAGGGGGCAACTAACCAGAACCGATGGGGCCAACCATGTCACCAAAGGGTGGGTCCTACAATCATGGGCAAACTCATCTAGAGTCCAGAGTCCAAGGCAGGAGGCAGGTGACATGAAAAGGGGGATCCCTGGGTGGCGCAGCGGTTTGGCGCCTGCCTTTGGCCCAGGGCGCGATCCTGGAGACCCAGGATCGAATCCCACATCAGGCTCCCGGTGCATGGAGCCTGCTTCTCCCTCTGCCTGTGTCTCTGCCTCTCTCTCTCTCTCTCTCTCTCTCTCTCTGTGACTATCATAAATAAATAAAAAATTAAAAAAAAAAAAAAGAAAAGGGACATAGCTGAATAGAATAAGCGACCATTTGCCTGTCTTTCTTTCTTTCTTCCTTCCTTCCTTCCTTCCTTCCTTCCTTCCTTCCTTCCTTCCTTCCTTCTTTCTTTCTTTCTTTCTTTCTTTCTTTCTTTCTTTCTTTCTTTCTTTCTTTCTTTCTTTCTTTCTTTCTTTCTTTCTCTATTTTTTTTAAAAGCAGGCTCATATGCCCATCATGGGGCTCAAACTCATGACCCAGAGATCAAAGAGTCCCCTGCTCTACTGATTGAGCCAGCCAGGTGCCCCCACTCAGGTGCCCCCACCTGCCTTTGGTTTATTCCATTGTCTTTCTAATGTTTGTTTGTTTGTTTAAATAGGCTCCCACTTGCTTCTACATGACTATTAATAATAGTGATGCTAGAATAGTGCCAGCTGCTGAGCTAAGCACTTCCTGCAGGTTATCTCACCCATCCACCCGGCACCCCAGAGGCAGATACTATTTTTATCTCCATCACACTGAGACTCAGTGAAGTAAGGCCATTTGGCCAAGGTCCCATGGATGGTGTATTTGCTTCCTGGGGCTGCTGTAACAAACGATCACATACTGGGGGGGGGGTTATAATGACAGAAATAGATGGTCTCTCAGTTCCGGAGGCCAGCTGTCTGAAATCAAGGTGTCAGGCAGGGTGGTGCTCCCTTGGAAGGTTCTAGGGGAGGATCCTTCCTGGCGTCGTCCAGTTTCTGGTGGCTCTGGGTGTTCCTTGGCTTGTGGCCGCATCCCTCCAAGTCTCTGACTTCACATGGCCTTTTCTCTCCACCTATGTCCTCCCTGTGTCTCTTATAAAGACACTTGTCATTGGATCCAGGGGCCACTTGGAAAATCTAGGATGATCTTTTCTCAAGATTTCTTAAAAAGATTTTATTTATCTATTCTTTTTAAAAATTTATTATTATTATTATTATTATTATTGTTATTATTAACCTATTCATGAGAGACACAGGCAGAGGGAGAAGCAGGCTCCATGCAGGGAGCCCGACATGGGACTCAATCCCGGGTCTCCAGGATCAGGCCCTGGGCCAAAGGCGGCGCTAAACCGCTGAGCCACCGGGGCTGCTCTCAAGATTCTTAATTATATCTGCAAAGACCTGTTTTCCAAATAAGCTCACATTTCCAGGTTCCAGGGTTTAGGACACAGATATAGCTTTTTGGAGGCCACCACCCACTCTGCTACAGGTGAGAAGAGGCGGACCAGGGGTCTGAACCTAAGAAAGATGATCTGTTGTCTGTGGAACGTGATGCAACTTTACCGAGAAGAGCTGGAAACTCCTTGTACTGGTTTTACAATATGCCACAAGCTCTTTGACACTCCTCCCTTTGAAAGGTGGCATCACTGAACCCCACCCCCCTCAAATCTGGGCAGGCTTGTGACTCATTTGTCACCAAAAGAGTGTGACGAAGTGGTGCTGCGTGACTTCCAGTAGTGCATCAGAAAAGGCAATGCAACATTTGCTTAAAAAAAAAAAAAGATTAATTAATTAATTAATTTATTTATTTGAGAGAGAGCATGCACTCAAGAGAGCATGAGCAGGGGGAAGGGGCAGAGTGAGAAGCAGACTCCCCGCTGAGCAGGGAGCCCAAGGAGGGGCTCAAACCCAGGACCCCAGGATCTGACCACCTGAAGGCAGATGCTTCACCTACTGAGCCACCCAGGCACCTCAGCCATCTGCCCTTTTTCCAGAAACATTCACTTTGGGAGCTCTGAGCTGCCCTGTGAGCCATCTGACTGCCCCGAGGCTGCCCTGCTGGGAGGAGGCCCAGGCCAGTGGAGAAGTCCCATGGAGGTGTTCTGATCACTAGCTGGAGCTGAGACAGCCTCCCCTACCTCCAGATGGTTCCAGCCCCCGGCTGTCCAGTCACTCCCAGCCACGGAGCCTCCCCAGCTGAGGCCTCAGAGCTCCTGGAGCAGAGACAAGCTGTCCCCACTGCCCCCTGTGAATTCCTGACTCACAGAATCTGAGCATAAGAAAACTGGCTGTTTTATGGCACTATGTTTTGGGGAGGTTTGTCACACAGCAGTAGTGATCAGGGCACCCCTCCGTGTCTAGAAAAAGCCCCAAATCGGGGGGGTTAGTAGTTCCTGAGAAGTAGATCTGACTCAGAGAGAGACAAAGAAAACATGTCCTGTCTGAACAAGCACACCCCCCACCCCCAATTCCCGGTGATTTCCTGAGAGGTGAGGGGTGGGGTGGGGTGGGTTAGGCAGAAAATTGAACCAGCTCATCCGGGCACCAGAAACCATCCCTCTCAAAGCCCACGTGCAGAGCTCTGCGGCCTGAGGCTGCAGCCAGGCCTGGGCAGCCACCAAGTTCTGCAGCTCCCCCCGCCAGAGCAGGGCTCCCCAACCCGCTGCAGCCACTACAGCTTCCCATGCAGCTGCTGCAGACCGCAGGCCCCGGGGCCCCATCCCTCCCTAGGTCCTGGCCACCTAACTGAGTGCCCAGTTAGGGAGTGGGGGCGTCTGGGGTCGGGGCCTAGCCTGCCCTACACTGGAGGGAATAGCAATGCCCCCCGCCCCCCGGGGTCCGCCTGCAGCCCTGGCTGCCAGTCACCAGAGCAGGCCCATTCATTTGCTGGATTGGATTTTGGGATTTTGTCATTTGCTATGCGGGGTTTTCTTTCTGACTAATTTGTTTACCAGGTTTAATTCTTCAATCATGTTTTCATTTTAAGAGATTTCAGGGTAATTATGAACTTTGAATAAATCCATCTGAGGCACCAAAGTGCTCTCAGCTCAGCTCTGCTAGGGTCTCTGCTGTTCCACTGCTACACTTGAGATCTGGTGTGAATAGGACCTCTCCTGTCTGCCCACTGCCCCCCACCCCCAACTCCTGCGATTGAAAACAGCTGGGCCTCTGGGAGCCAAGGTCAGGATTTGAGAAAAAGCCACAATTGAAAACCACACCAGGGTGGGGGTGGAATCAGGCCGGTGGGAGACCGAGGCTCCACAACCTGCCAGGATCCGGCCCCTCCCCACCCACCTCACCCACGCTCCCCCCCCGCCCCAGGCCGAGGCAGGGCTGCCCCAGCATTGCCAGCTGAGCATTTGCCAAAGTGAGGTGCAGGAGTGCCTGAGAGAGGACCAGACACAGGCCAGAGGCTGGGGATCTAGTTCCAGTCTCATAGCCCCTGAGCAGTGGGGCCATGTGCAAAGTTTCTGAGCCCTCTGGAGAAAAGTAGAAATATATCGAGGATGAAGGGGAACCTGGGGGGTGCAGTTGGTCCATCTGCCTTTGGCTCAGGTCATGATCCTTGGGTCCTGGGATGGAGCCCCACATTGGGCTCCCTGCTCAGTGGGGAGACTGCTTCGCCCTCTGCCTCTGCCCTCTCCCCTGCTCCTGCCTCTCCCCCTCCTTGTGCTCTCTTTCAATCTCTCAAATAAATAAATAAAATCTTTTAAAAAATATTGAGGATGATGAGGACAGTGCCTATTCCCTCCACTTTGCAAGCTTGTCACAATGGAGCTGATGTGTGGGGGTGGGGGTGGGGAGGGGGTGCATTTTCTAAGCTAGATCACATGACACAGTTGAGAAGTGGCAGTGTTGTGGAACAAAGTCTTTTGGTTGTATCAGTGGGGTCACACTGGCAGGCTGGGGCGATGCGACACCCGAGCAACTGATATAAAGGCAGGAAATGCCACCAGGCTCCTAGATGTCTTGACTCCCTCACCATTTCTCAGCCAACACGTCCTGGCTCCTGGGTGTGCTGAGATGGTCATCTCTATGGAGTGTGTGAGCCTATGAACTGTGACTCCAAATCCCAGTTCCAGGCCCCAGTACCTTATCAACGCCACACAGGGAGGCTGCTGTGTCCTGCATCTTATCAGCATCAACAAATTAGGGTTGCCGAATTTGCATATCCGTATCAAACCTGCAGCCAGCCTGGGGTGGGTGGGTAGTGCAGTGTGCACGCTAATCATAACTAGGATCAATGGATTAGGCTTAGCTAATTTATACGCGGCCAATCACAGCCGAGGTATGAACAGCAAAGCTTCTAGGGGAACCAATCCCACTAAGGGAATTCTCTACCGCACAGTGTATGTAAGACGCTTTGCTTCATGAGCTTGATGGCACTTGCTCCCACCTCCAGGGAGAGGCTGTGTGGGGACCCCAGACTTGCCCTGACAAGAATCCAGCACAGGATCCTGTCTCCGGGGACGGCATAGGCAGCTGAGGGTAAGAGGGAGGGAGTGGTGGTACTGTCTTTAGTTTGGGTTCTCCTAGAAGCAAGTCTACACGAAGATTCGAGAGCAGGAGGGACTCGGGTTATGCCAGAAGGCAGCCAATAAAGGCTGAGTGATCAGACCAGGTAGTTGTAGGCAACTGTTCGGAGTGAATTGTGTTCCCTGCAAATTCATATATTGAAGTCCTAACCCCTAGAACCTCTGAATGTGACTATATTTGGAGATGTGGTCTTGAAAGAGGTGATGAAGTTAAAACGAGGCCATCAGGGTGGCCCCTAACCCAATCTGACTGGTGTCCCCATAAGGAGAGGAGGTTAGGACACAGAGGCACCCAGAAGGAAGACCATGCAGGGACACAGTGAGAAGGTGGCTGCCTGCAAACCAAGGAGAGAGCCCCCAGGAGAAACCAACCCTGCTGACCCCTTGGTCTGGGGACTTCCCAACCTCCAGAACCATGGGAAAGTAAGTTTTCTTGTTTAAATACCCCTGTCTGTGGTCCTTGGTTATGGCAGCCCCAGCCACGAAGTCATTTCCATCCAGGAGACCATGTGGAACATGGCTCCTAAGTTATCCCATCTGAGGGATGAGGCTGGGGTATTTATCTACCAACTGTGTCAGGCCTTAACTAGGAGCTGTTCCCAGGGGAGGGCATTAATTCCCACACCCCCAGGCTGCCACAGGGCCAGGCAGAGCAGCTTCAGTGACCAGTGGAAGCCCCCAGGTGATGAGGTTGCCACTTGAAAGTTGGGCATAAGAGTGAAAAGTTGTCATAAGAGTGAAGGGACCTGTGGGTGGCAACAACAGTGGCATGTACCTGTGAGAACAATATTGGATTTTCTTAAGTACCCCCTTAGAGGCTAAAGTACCATGGCCTCTACCCCAAAGGAATGTGCGTGTGTGTACACACGCGTGTGTGTTGTGTGTGCATTACTAGGAAGGTTGAATCTAGATAGAATGCACACTTTTATATTGGATAATCCTGTGTAATGATGTATGACCCTCTAATGAATATAATTTGCAAAGGTTACCTCTGGTTAGTTTCTATGCCAAAGCCAGTGGGGTGAACAGAATGTGTAGCATGGCTCACCGTCTTCTCAGACCCCAGTGGCTTTGGTGGCCTCTCTAATGGGGGCCTGGATGAATTCAGTGCCTCTTGCTAATTTTAGACTCACATTCTGGGCGCAGCTAGGGTGAGGGTGCTTTGAGTTAGGCTTCTTGGTTTTAAGCAACTGAGACTAATGATAGCCAACTTCAAGAGGCAACAGATTTCTAGAAGGTATGAGATAGTCCAGACTTGTGGGAAGGTGGCAGGACTCATAACTAAGAACACTCTTGGGGAGCAGAGGGGACTGACTTGCTAGCAACCCCCTCACACACAGCCTCCATAGGACACTTCCACTGCTGGACCCTTGCCACCATGAATGGTGTCATTGTCCCTGCCTCTTTATTTTATTTCCTTGAGATTCAAAGTCTCCGGCCCCTTGGCTGC
Organism: Canis lupus familiaris; assembly: GCF_011100685.1. NCBI lineage: Eukaryota > Metazoa > Chordata > Mammalia > Carnivora > Canidae > Canis > Canis lupus. The sequence continues at coordinate 34,987,915 of NC_049260.1, forward strand.
TGGGGTTGGGGGAGATTTCAGGGAGGGGAACTAGGCTATGAGCTTCTCTAAATGGGAGGTGGGGGGCAGGCCATTTGTTTCCTCAGTATTACCCAAACCAGGGGATGCCTCCCAAATGGGTGAGACACTAGCCCTTTTTTCTTTTTTAAAGATTTTATTTATTTATTCATGAGAGACACAGAGAGAGGCAGAGACATAGAGAGAGAATCAGAACCCCTGTGGGGAGCCCGATGCGGGACTTGATCCCAGGACCTGGGGATCATGACAAGAGCTGAAGGCAGATGCTCAACCACTGAGCCACCCTGGTGCCCCGAGACACCTGTCCTTGCCGCGTAACACATGGTTAGGTGAAAATCCCAGAAAGGGGGGTGGGATTTATTTTTGTGAGTCTTGGCTCATTTGGGCCAGGCTAATGGAGATGGTGGGTAGACTGAATGTCAAGCCAGGTGTGGGGTGGTTGCCCCTGACCAGGGACCCCTGCGGAGATCAAGAGGAGCCATTGGGGTCAGAAGCAGGAAGACTGAGGATGCTGGGAGTTCTGCTGAGCTATTACTGCATAATAAGCCACTCCAGAACAGTGGTTTAAAACCATAGCAATCATTTACACTGCTCACACATCTGGGGCTTGACTGGGCTCAGCCAGGTTTTTCTTGATTAGGGGTCTCTTAGGGTACAGTGACATGGTGACCAGGCCTGGAGTCATCAAAGACTTCTTCACTCACAGGTCTGATTCTTGGGCTGGGGGCGTCCCATAGTGAGGGGTGGACCAGCTAGGGTTCCCCAGGCCTCCCTCTCCATGATCTTTCCAAGATGGCAGCTCAGGACAGCAGGATTTCTTATGCATCAGCTCAGGGCTTCCAAGAAAGAGAATCTGACAGAAACTGTATTGCTTTTTTTTTTTTTTTAAGATTTTATTTATTTATTCATGAGAGACACACAAAGAGAGGCAGAGACACAGGTAGAGGGAGAAGCAGGCTCCATGCAGGGAGCCCGATGCTCTGGGATCGTGTCCTGGGCTGAAGGCAGACCCTCAACCGCCGAGCCACCCAGGCGTCCCTGTCCCTGTATTGCCTTTTTAAAACCTAGTCTCGGATATCATGTAGTATCACTTCTGCCGCATTCTATGCATTCCATGCAAGTCTGGAAGGCCAAGCCCATCTTCCAGAGGAAGGGGCTAAATTCCTCTACATTTTGATGGGAAGGCTGTCAAAGACTTTGGGGACATATTTTGAACCCACCACAGTGGGCAAGGAGATGGCAAGCAGACCCTTGGCTTGACTGTCGGACTGGACGAACACATTTCTTTCTTGATTTTCTAATTTGGCTGCTCGTTTCCCACGATGCAGAAAGGCCTTGGCTCAGATTCCCAGCAGCATGTTCACAACTAACTTGCTTCCACCTGGTGGGCTGGACCTACCGACTCCAGTTAATCCCGCTTCATCATTATGCCAAGAGAGCTCATTCCAACTGAAATTTGACTATTGGTTTTTAATTTTGGTGCCATTTTTCATGCTGATGGCTCTTCTGGCTGACAGTGAATTACCCTGGGTGCAAATTAAATACAATAGAATTGCTAATCAGGCCATTAGAATACGCTGACAGGAGGAAATCTACAAGTTGTCAGGACTGGGTGGGCTCTCCCCTGGCCTTTGGGGCAGAATTCGCTTGCCTTCGAATGGACCCGGACCTGGGACCCCTCAGAATATTGGAAGTGGACACCTGTAGTCTGCCGGAGGCACAGAGCAAGGCCTGAGATCCTACTCTGGTTCAGCTGGTTGTCTCTGCAGGAAAAATCTTGCCCTGGAAGTGCACATGCCCCTAGGGATTACTATCTAACGTTCGATACACTCTTCTCAGGCAAGGAAGTGTCTCGATTCAATTCTCAACTTCCAGACCCACGAGGAAGGCACCAAATATCTGGCATAATGAATAATGTTTTCAGATTTCTAAATTTAGGGGGAAGGTGAGAAGACAGCCAGCGGTTTTCCTCTTGTGTCTAATTCCGAGCAAAGATAGAAAGAGTTTATCTGTTGAAGACTTCAGGCTGCACATTCAGTCACAGTTTCTTTGTATTTTTGTGTTTTGTTTTGTTTTGCAATCCCTACAAAAATGACTGAGAGGAAATAGATTCAGAAGCCACTTCCTACAGGTGCCAATAGCAATGCCAAGAAGCGGTTTCTGTAAATCAGGAGGCGTGGGGCCCTCGGAGAAGGCTAGAATGTGGTCTTCAAGGGTGAAGAGGCAAGCCTGGACTCCCAGCAGTGATTGTGCTTGGGAAGAGGAGGAGGACGGGGGGGGGGGGGGGGGGGGGGGGGGGGGGGGGGGTGGGGGGGGTGGGGGGTGTGTGTGGGGGGGGTAGGTATTTACAAGTGAGAGGCAAAACCCACTGAATCCACACTAGCTCACACTTGCTGAAAGCCACCAGCCCTATCTGGCCACTCAAAATGCTTGCAACATTTCACCTTCACAACGGTCTCCTGTGGAATGGGTTATTATCACCATTCCCATTGAATAGACAGTAATCTTGAGGTTAGGTAACTTTCCTAGGGGCAGCCGACAAGTTAGTGGTAGGGCCAGTGTTATTAGATTGGGTTCAGCTGCCAGAGGCTGGGGGCGGGGGTGGAATACTGGCTTAGAGAAGATAGATATTCTTTCTTTCTTTTTAAGTAAGCTCTACACCCAATAGGGGACTCGAACTCATGACTCCGAGACCAAGTGTCACATCTTTTTTTTTTTTAAGATCTTATTTTATTTATTCATGACACACACACACACACACACAGAATGAGAGAGAAAGAGAGAGACAGAGAGAGAGGCTGAGAGGCAGAGACACAGGCAGAGGGAGAAGCAGCTCCATGCAGGGAGCCCGATATGGGACTCGATCCCCAGACTCCAGGGTCAAGCCCTGGGCCGAAGGCAGATGCTCAACCGCTGGGCCACCCAGGGGTCCCAAGCTATGCAACTGCTGATCCTAGGGTCCTGAGTTCAAGCCCCACAATGCGCATCGAGCCTACTTAAAAAAGAAAAGGTCAAAGAAGGGCTTCTCTCTATTTAAAGACACTTCGTGGAAGTCAAACCCCAAACTACTGCTCACTTCATATTGACCACACATGGCTTTTTGGGAGGCTGGACAATCTGGCTTTTATTCTGGGCAGCCATGGCCTAGCTGACAATCAGAACTTTTGTACTAAAAAAGAATGGATATCGGGGGTGGGGGTCAACTCAGCATCTGCCACGGCTGGGATTGAAACTCAAGTTAGAATAGCTCCTGAGGCCTGAGGCTTAATCACTCTGCTGTCTTGACTTTTCTTCATCTCGTGAAAGAAAGGGCAAGGCAGACACCGTGGGTTTTCCCCACAGCCCTTTTTAGATCATTTTTACAGTTTCTAGGCACCTCTTCTCTGACTTAAGTGCTTTTTGCTGCTAACAGCTGGCCCGTGAGACATGCCTCAGAGGTCGGCCCTGAGACTGCTGGGGGTGCTCTGCCCACATCTGGGAATTTGGATGGCGCCTACCAGTGACTGGCTGGGTGGGAGGGTGCCAGCCCAGCTCCCTGGCCTGGAGCCAGGACGACCACCAAAGTGTCATTTCCAGGTCGGCAAGCGGGCAGGGCCAGGCCAGGCCAGGTGTGCTCCCCTGCTTGGCTGCTTCCCGTTTTGCGTCCTGCTTTCCCCACTCCCTTAACTGGTCTCTCCTGGAAGCACTGCCTTCATAAATCACGTGCACACAAATTCTCGTCATGGTGTCTTAGTGGCCTAAGGGTTTACCCTGGAAAGTATAAATAGGAAGTGGGCCAGCACTTTTGAAGACAAAGCGGTTCTGTTGTCACATGCCCCTCCGCGACGAAGAGGCCAAAGTGACTGGCAAAGCCCTTGAGTTTGAATTAGGTCACACCCAGCCTTCCTGGCAAATCCCTAGCTGTGACAACTTGCACGAAGCTGGACATTTAATATGTAGTCCAATCTTCCTCCAAGCTGTAGGTTTTTAAAGAGAATGTGTATTATTAGTCAGGGTTGGGCCGGGAAAGCAGACGGCACTCTCTGCTTCAAATGGAAGCAGATTTCATTCCGGAGATTAGGCACTCATAACACAGCTGGAAGAGCTGGAAGAGCAAAGGGATGCCAGCTCTCAGATTTCCTCCAAACTTCCAGAAAGTTCGGAGGAAAGTGTGGTGAGCTGCACACCGCCCCATAAGACCCAGAGGTCGGTGGTTTTCAGGGAAGTGCCTGTGAGTTGCTGCGAAAATTTCTGCATGCTGTCCCCTTCGTGTCTGCCTGCTGGTTTTGGACAAGCGATAATAATTATGGCTTTTTGCCTCCCTCTGTCCTTCCAAGTCTTGTGCAAGAACGGGAGATGCTCTTTATCCACGAATTCCAGATTAGCAGATTTGCCCACTCGCTAAAATGTATTCATCACCCCCAAAGCAATGCTTATGGGTATGTTCACAGTTATTCACGAACTTGGACAGACCAGCACATCTCTCCTAGCTGAGGATGAACAAGGTGATGATGCTCTGACTTCTTGTTTTTGCTCTCCGACTGTAAACAAGGGCCCTTTTTCGGGACCTAAACTTGTATCTTCACTGGGAGCAATGGGTCAGTATCCACTAACTCGGGTCACAGCGACTTGGCATAACATCGCTACCATGAGTAATGATAGACTATTGGTAGAATCTAATTGGTGACCCATTTGGCTTAGAATGATGGAAAATGTAGTTCCCAAGCCTCCAGATGCTGCCATACTTGGGAGACCATAGAAGGGGGAATAATGTTAGGTTGCTGACAGACAATCCAGGACAGCATATTAAGCCATTTAATGCTGTAAAAAAAAAAATTTTTTTACAATTGCCTTAGAGTGTTTACAGTAATTAATTAGCATCTCCTTCAAATAATATTATACTATTTCACATGTGAAGACTTTATAAGAGAATATACTACCGATTCCTTGGGCCCATTCTACATTTTATTTTTTTAAACGTTTTATTTATTTGAGAGAGAGAGAGAGAGTGAGCATGAGTTGGGGGAAGGGCAGAGGGAGAGAGACAAGCAGACTTCCCTCTCAGTGGGGAGCCCAACTTGGGCTGATCCCAGGACCCCAAGATCATGACCTGAGCCAAAGCCAGATGCTTAATCAACTGAGCCACCCAGGTGCCCCCATTTTACTTTTCTATATGCTCTAAGCTCACAACGCATTGCCATCAGCATGGCAGCCAGGCTGATTTAGACAGTTATCTTTTAGAGCAACTCCTCAAAATTATATGAATTTTTATTTACCTTCATTTGTTCCATTTCTAGCTCTCTTCATTTATTTGTATAGATCCAAGCGTCTGCCCAATACCATATTCCTTCTTTCTATCACATTTCTTATAGTACACTTCTGCTGGCAAAGAATTCTCTCATTGTTGTCTTTGAGAAAGGACTCATATATGTATGTATGTGGTTTCTTTTTTAAAAAATTTTAGTTATTTATTCATGACAGACACACAGAGAGGCAGAGACATAGGCAGAGGGAGAAGCAGGCTCCCTGTAGGAAACCTGATGTGGGACTAGATCCCAGGACCCTGGGATCACAGCCTGAGCCGAAGGCAGACCCTCAACCACTAAGCCACCCAGGCATCCCTGTATGTATGTATTTAAATGGCAGTATGTTTATTGCATTTCATTTTCTCCCAGCTTTATTGAGGCATATTTGATAAGTAGAACAGTAAGATAAAGTATACAATATGATGATTGAATATACATATACATCGTGAACGGATTCCCCCCATCAAGTTTATTAACACCTCCATCACTTCGCATATTCACTTTTATTGCATTTTTTAAAAGTCAAAATTTCAAAACTGAAACAAGTGATTTTTTAAAAAAGATTTTATCTATTTATTCATGAGAGACACGCAGAGACACTGGCAGAGGGAGAAGCAGGCTCCATGCAGAGAGCCTGACGCGGGACTCGATCCTGGGTTTCCAGGATCACACACTGGGCTGAAGGCAGTGCTGAACCGCTGAGCTGCCCAGGGTGCCCTGAAACAATTTTTAGAGATCCTTTTGCTAATTCTCTTTAACTTAAAAAAATATATATATACATATATATTTAAGTGATCTCTACACCCAATGTGGAGCTTGAACTCATCACCTCAAGCTCAAGAGTCAGATGCTCTACTGACTGAGCCAGCTAGGTGCCTCATTTTGAAAAAATATTTTTGCTGCAGGGGCACCTGGCTGGCTCAGTTGGTTAAGCATCTGCCTTTGGCTCAGGTCATGATCCTGGAGTCCTAGGATCGAGCCCTGGTCATCAGGAAGTCTGCTTCTCCCTCTCCCTCTGCCCCTCCTTCCCACCCATTCTCTTTCACTCTCTCTCTCAAAAACATAAAATCTTTAAAATATTTTTACTGGGTATAAAATTTTGAGTAAACATGTTCGGTGTTTTTTTTTTTAATAAAATAATTTTTATTGGTGTTCAATTTACCAACATACAGAATAACACCCAGTGCTCATCCCGTCAAGTATCCCCCTCAGTGCCCATCACCCACTCACCCCCACCCCCCGCCCTCCTCCCCTTCCACCACTCCTAGTTCGTTTCCCAGAGTTAGGAGTCTTTATGTTCTGTCTCCCTTTCTGATATTTCCCACACATTTCTTCTCCCTTCCCTTATATTCCCTTTCAGTATTATTTATATTCCCCAAATGAATGAGAACATACACTGTTTGTCCTTCTCCGATTGACTTACTTCACTCAGCATAATACCCTCCAGTTCCATCCACGTTGAAGCAAATGGTGGCTATTTGTCGTTTCTAATGGCTGAGTAATATTCCATTGTATACATAAACCACATCTTCTTTATCCATTCATCTTTCGATGGACACCGAGGCTCCTTCCACAGGTTGGCTATTGTGGCCATTGCTGCTATAAACATTGGGGTGCAGGTGTCCCAGCGTTTCATTGCATCTGAATCATTGGGGTAAATCCCCAACAGTGCAATTGCTGGATCGTAGGGCAGGTCTATTTTTAACTCTTGAGGAACCTCCACACAGTTTTCCAGAGTGGCTGCACCAGTTCACATTCCCACCAACAGTGTAAGAGGGTTCCCTTTTCTCCCCATCCTCTCCAACATGTGTTGTTTCCTGTCTTGTTAATTTTCCCCATTCTCACTGGTGTGAGGTAGTATCTCATTGTGGTTTTGATTTGTATTTCCCTGATGGCAAGTGATGCAGAGCATTTTCTCATGTGCATGTTGGCCATGTCTATGTCTTCCTCTGTGAGATTTCTCTTCATGTCTTTTGCCCATTTCATGATTGGATTGTTTGTTTCTTTGGTGTTGAGTTTAATAAGTTCTTTATAGATCTTGGAAACTAGCCCTTTCTCTGATACGTCATTTGCAAATATCTTCTCCCATTCTGTAGGTTGTCTTTTAGTTTTGTTGACTGTATCCTTTGCTGTGCAAAAGCTTCTTATCTTGATGAAGTCCCAATAGTTCATTTTTGCTTTTGTTTCTTTTGCCTTCGTGGATGTATCTTGCAAGAAGTTACTGTGGCCAAATTCAAAAAGGGTGTTGCCTGTGTTCTCCTCTAGGATTTTGATGGAATCTTGTCTCACATTTAGATCTTTCATCCATTTTGAGTTTATCTTTGTGTATGGTGAAAGAGAGTGGTCTAGTTTCATTCTTCTGCATGTGGATGTCCAATTTTCCCAGCACCATTTATTGAAGAGACTGTCTTTCTTCCAATGGATAGTCTTTCCTCCTTTATTGAATATTAGTTGGCCATAAAGTTCAGGGTCCACTTCTGGGTTCTCTATTCTGTTCCATTGATCTATGTGTCTGTTTTTGTGCCAGTACCACACTGTCTTGATGACCACAGCTTTGTAGTACAACCTGAAATCTGGCATTGTGATGCCCTCAGATATGGTTTTCTTTTTTAAAATTCCCCTGGCTAATCGGGGTCTTTTCTGATTCCACACAAATCTTAAAATAATTTGTTCTAACTCTCTGAAGAAAGTCCATGGTATTTTGATAGGGATTGCATTAAACGTGTAAATTGCCCTGGGTAACATTGACATTTTCACAATATTAATTCTGCCAATCCATGAGCATGGAATATTTTTCCATCTCTTTGTGTCTTCCTCAATTTCTTTCAGAAGTGTTCTATAGTGTTTAGGGTATAGATCCTTTACCTCTTTGGTGAGGTTTATTCCTAGGTATCTTATGCTTTTGGGTGCAATTGTAAATGGGATTGACTCCTTATTTTCTCTTTCTTCAGTCTCATTGTTAGTGTATAGAAATGCCATTGATTTTGTATCCTGCCACGCTACCAAATTGCTGTATGAGTTCTAGCAATCTTGGGGTGGAGGCTTTTGGGTTTTCTATGTAGAGTATCATGTCGTCGGTGAAGAGGGAGAGTTTGACTTCTTCTTTGCCAATTTGAATGCCTTTGATGTCTTTTTGTTGTCTGATTGCTGAGGCTAGGACTTCCAATACTATGTTGAATAGCAGTGGTGAGAGTGGACATCCCTGTCTTCTTCCTGATCTTAGGGGAAAGGCTCCCAGTGCTTCCCCATTGAGAATGATATTTGCTGTGGGCTTTTCGTAGATGGCTTTTAAGATGTCGAGGAAAGTTCCCTCTATCCCTACACTCTGAAGAGTTTTGATCAGGAATGGATGCTGTATTTTGTCAAATGCTTTCTCTGCATCTAATGAGAGGATCATATGGTTCTTTGTTTTTCTCTTGCTGATATGATGAATCACATTGATTGTTTTACGAGTGTTGAACCAGCCTTGTGTCCCAGGGATAACTCCTACTTGGTCATGGTGAATAATTTTCTTAATGTGCTGTTGTATCCTATTGGCTAGTATCTTGTTGAGAATTTTTGCATCCATGTTCATCAGGGATATTGGTCTGTAATTCTCCTTTTTGGTGGGGTCTTTGTCTGGTTTTGGAATTAAGGTGATGCTGGTCTCATAGAACGAATTTGGAAGTGCTCCATCTCTTTCTATCTTTCCAAACAGCTTTAGTAGAATAGGTATGATTTCTTCTTTAAACGTTTGATAGAATTCCCCTGGGAAGCCATCTGGCCCTGGACTCTTGTATCTTGGGAGGTTTTTGATGACTGCTTCAATTTCCTCCCTGGTTATTGGCCTGTTTAGGTTTTCTATTTCTTCCTGTTCCAGTTTTGGTAGTTTGTGGCTTTCCAGGAATGCGTCCATTTCTTCTAGATTGCCTAATTTATTGGCGTATAGCTGCTCATAATACGTTTTTAAAATCGTTTGTATTTCCTTGGTGTTGGTAGTGATCTCTCCTTTCTCATTCATGATTTTATTAATTTGAGTCTCCTCTCTCTTCTTTTTAATAAGGTTGGCTAATGGTTTATCTATCTTATTAATTCTTTCAAAGAACCAACTCTTGGTTCTGTTGATCTGTTCCACAGTTCTTCTGGTCTCAATTTCGTTGAGTTCTGCTCGAATTTTAATTAACTCTTTTCTTCTGCTGGGCGTGGGGTCAATCTGCTGTTTATTCTCTAGCTCCTTTATGTCTAAGATTAGCTTTTGTATTTGAGTTCTTTCCAGTTTTTGAATGGATGCTTGTATTGCGATGTATTTCCTCCTTAGGACTGCTTTTGCTGCATCCCAAAGATTTTGAACGGTTGTATCTTCATTCTCATTAGTTTCCATGAATCTTTTTAATTCTTCCTTAATTTCCTGGTTGACCCTTTCATCTTTTAGCAGGATGGTCCTTAACCTCCACGTGTTTGAGGTCCTTCCAAACTTCTTGTTCTGATTTAGTTCTAATTTCAAGGCATTATGGTCTGAGAATATGCAGGGGACGATCCCAATCTTTTGGTATCGGTTCAGACCCGATTTGTGACCCAGTATGTGGTGTATTCTGGAGAAAGTTCCATGTGCACTTGAGAAGAATGTGTATTCAGTTGAGTTTGGATGTAAAGTTCTGTAGATATCTGTGAAATCCATCTGGTCCAGTGTAGCATTTAAAGCTCTCGTTTCTTTGGAGATGTCGTGCTTAGAAGACCTATCGAGGGTAGAAAGAGCTAGATTGAAGTCACCAAGTATAAGTGTATTATTATCTAAGTATTTCTTCACTTTGGTTATTAATTGGTTTATATATTTGGCAGCTCCCCCATTCGGGGCATATATATTCAGGATTGTTAAGTCCTCTTGTTGGATAGATCCTTTTAGCATGAAATAGCGTCCCTCTTCATCTCTCACTATAGTCTTCGGGGTAAATTTTAGTTTATCTGATATAAGGATGGCTACCCCTGCTTTCTTTTGAGGACCATTTGAATGGTAAATGGTTCTCCAACCTTTTATTTTCAGGCTGTAGGTGTCCTTCTGTCTAAAATGAGTCTCTTGTAGACAGCAAATAGATGGGTCCTGCTTTTTTATCCAGTCTGAAACCCTGCGCCTTTTGATGGGGTCATTAAGCCCGTTCACGTTCAGAGTTATTATTGACAGATATGAGTTTAGTGTCATCATGATATCTATTCAGTCCTTGTTTTTGTGGATTGTTCCACTGAACTTCTTCTTAAAGGGGAATTTTAAGAGTCCCCCTTAAAATTTCTTGCAGAGCTGGTTTGTAGGTCACATATTCTTTCAGTTCCTGCCTGTCTTGGAAGCTCTTTATCTCTCCTTCCATTTTGAATGAGAGCCTTGCTGGATAAAGTATTCTTGGTTGCATGTTCTTCTCATTTAGGACCCTGAATATATCCTGCCAGCCCTTTCTGGCCTGCCAGGTCTCTGTGGAGAGGTCTGCTGTTACCCTAATACTCCTCCCCATAAAAGTCAGGGATTTCTTGTCTCTTGCTGCTTTAAGGATCTCTTTATCTTTGGAATTTGCAAGCTTCACTATTAGATGTCGAGGTGTTGAACGGTTTTTATTGATTTTAGGGGGGATCTCTCTATTTCCTGGATCTGAATGCCTGTTTCCCTTCCCAGATTAGGAAAGTTTTCAGCTATGATTTGTTCAAATACATATTCTGGCCCTCTGTCCCTTTCGGCGCCCTCGGGAACCCCAATTAAACATAGGTTTTTCTTCCTCAGGCCGTCGTTTATTTCCCTTAATCTGTCTTCATGGTCTTTTAATTGTCTGTCTCTTTTTTCCTCAGTTTCCCTCTTTGCCATCAACTTGTCTTCTTTTTTTTTTTTAATTTTTTTATTTATTTATGATAGTTACAGAGAGAGAGAGAGAGGCAGAGACACAGGCAGAGGGAGAAGCAGGCTCCATGCACCAGGAGCCTGATGTGGGATTCGATCCCGGGTCTCCAGGATCGCGCCCTGGGCCAAAGGCAGGCGCCAAACCGCTGCGCCACCCAGGGATCCCATGCCATCAACTTGTCTTCTATGTCACTCACTCGTTCTTCCACATCGTTAACCCTCGTTGTTAGGACTTCTAGTTTGGATTGCATCTCATTCAATTGATTTTTAATTTCTGCCTGATTGGATCTAAATTCTGCAGTCATGAAGTCTCTTGAGTCCTTTATGCTTTTTTCTAGAGCCACCAGTAGCTGTATGATAGTGCTTCTGAATTGGCTTTCTGACATTGAATTGTAATCCAGATTTTGTAACTGTATGGGAGAGAGGACTGTTTCTGATTCTTTCTTTTGAGGTGAGGTTTTCCTTCTAGTCATTTTGCTCAGTGCAGAATGGCCAAAAACAAGTTGTACTGGGAAAAGGAGAAAAAGAGAAAGAAGGAAAGAAAAGAGAAAAAGAAAAAAGAAAAAAGGAAGAAAAAAAGAAAAAAAGAGAAGAAAAAGAGAAAGAGAAAGAAAAAGAATGAAAGGGAAAAAAGGGTGGGGGAAGCAAACAGAAATCAAAAAGAAAAACAGAGAAAAAAAAAAAACCACGGGGGAGTATCTTCTGATTCTGTATACTTTAAGTCCCTTGACTTCCCCTGGAACTTGTCCGTCTAGCTGGTCTTCTGGGGGAGGGGCCTGTTGTGCTGATTTTCAGGTGTGAGCACTTGGGGGAGCTGCTCTGCCCCCTGCCTGGTGCAGGGCTCAGTGGGGGTTGTTTACCCCGTGAGGCCCCAGGAGGAACAGCCCCAGTGGCGGGGCCAGCTCTGGAGCCCTGGAGTCAGCTCCCGCAGTAACTCCGGAGCTCTCGGTCCGCAGGGCCTGGATGCTCCGGGGGCGGGGCCGCTGCTCTGCTCAGCTCAGGGCAGGAGCGTCCTCGCTGTCCTGGGCCTTCCTGGCCTCTGCCTGTCCCGGGGGGAGGCCGGATCCCGGGCTGTGTCCCCGGCGCCCCGTGCTCCGGGACCTGCAGTGTTGGATTCGCGCTCCCGGCCGCACAGCCCCCTCCGGCGGAGCCTCTTCCTCTGCCCGAGCCCCTCCGAGCTGCTCCCGCCCCGCAGCCCCCTCCGCAGAGCCGCCTCCCGAGCCCCCCCGAGCTGCTCCCGGGTCCCGCCATGCACGCTGCAGCCTTCAGGGAGCTCAGCTCAGTGCACTCTCCTGCATGCGCCGCAGGTGCTGTTACTGTCCCCGGGAGCCCGAGGGCACCCCCGCCCTCCTGGGGTCCTGCTCCAACTCCCTGCGAGCCCCTTTCCGCCCGGGAAGGTTGGTGCAGCTCCTGCTTCTCCGGGACGGGGCTCTCCTGTCTTGGGGACACTCGCCCCGGCCTCAGCCTGGCTCCTCGCGGGGCCCCTCCCCGTTGGAGGCCTTTTGTTTCTTTATTTCTTTTTCCCCGTCTTCCTACCTTGATAGAAGCGCGAACTCTTCTCACTGTAGCGTTCCAGCTGGTCTCTCTTTAAATCTCAGGCCGAATTCATAGATTTTCAGGATGATTTGAAGGTTATCTAGGTAATTTGGTGGGGACAGGTGATTTGGGGACCCTACTCTTACGCCATCTTGCCCCTCCTCCGGTGTTTTTTTTTAAGCACTTGAAAGATGTCACTGTCGTCTGACTTGCATAGTTTCTGATGAGAAGTCAGCCATAATTCCTACCTTTGTTCTACTGCACATGATAAGTCTTTTTTCTCTGGCTGCCTTTATAATTTTCTCTTTGTCTTAAGTTTCCAGCAGCTTAAATATGCTATGCCTATTTTGTTTGTTTGTGTTTTAATCTTTCTTCTATTTTCTGAACTTCTTGGATCTGTGGTTTGGTTTCTGTCATTAATTTTGGAAAATTCATGGCCATTATTTCTTCGAATACTTCTCCTTCCCCTTTCTCTCTCTCTTGGGAATTCTATGACATATATGTTAGATTGATGTCCCACAGCTCTTTGATGGTCTATTCTGGTTTTCTCCCCACTCTTGTTTTCTCTTAGTGTTTGAGTAATTTCCATTGACTTATCTTCAAATTTATTTATTTATTTATTCATTTGAGAGAGACAGAGAGTGAGTACGAGTTGAGGGGGAGGACAAAGGGAGAGGGAGAGAGAGCCTCTCAAGCAGACTCTATGCTGTGTGTGTAGCCTGACTCCGGGCTTGATTCCACACCCCTGAGATTGTGACCTGAATCCAAATCAAGAGTTGGATGCTTAACTGATTGTGCCACCCAGGTGCCCCTGATTTATCTTCAAACTTGCTGACTCTTTTTTCAGCTGTGTCAGGTCTCCTGATGAGCCACTGAAAGTGCATCAGTGTTTTTCATTTCTAGCATTTCCATTTGATTCTTATAGTTTTATTCTCTCTGATGAAATTACCCATCAGATCTTGCACATTGTCTACCCTGTCCACCTTTTCCAGTGTCTGGTGGCATCTGCCCCAGGCAAACAAGTGCTCACTCTTATCTCACCTTGGAGGCACTGGTCTTTCTTTAGAGTTCAGGTCATTTGGATGCCCTGTGATCTCAGAGCTCTGATGAGTTCAAGAAAAGTTGTGATTTTCAGATTATCCAGATTTTTTGTTGTTGTTATAAGGATGCTCTTGGGCAGGCCGGGTGGCTCAGCATTTTAGTGCTGCCTTCAGCCCAGGGCATGATCCTGGAGACTCAGGATCGAGTCCCATGTTGGGCGCCCTGCATGGAGCCTGCTTCTACCTCTGCCTGTGTCTCTGCCTCTGTGTGTGTGTGTGTGTGTGTGTCTCTCATGAATAAATAAATAAAAATCTTTAAAAAAATAATTTTTGGTTTCTTTTGGATTCCTTTAAATGTACATATATAACCAAACCAAGGCACTGGTATTTACTTGATAGAATTTAAGAGGGAATCCTCAATCTCCCTAAGACTAACCTAAAAGCCGTGGTAAGTAGTGTAAATAACTGATCAAATGTAATATATACCTTCATTATCAACTGAATTGTGTCCTCCCAAAATTCATATGTTGAAACCCTAACCCCCAATGTGACTGTATTTGGAGATAGGGACTTTAATTTTTTTTTATTTATTTATGATAGTCACAGAGAGAGAGAGAGAGAGAGAGAGAGAGGCAGAGACACAGGCAGAGGGAGAAGCAGGCTCCATGCACCAGGAGCCCGATGTGGGATTCGATCCCGGGTCTCCAGGATCACTCCCTGGGCCAAAGGCAGGTGCTAAACCACTGGGCCACCCAGGGATCCCGGAGATAGGGACTTTAAAGAGGTAATTAAGTTTAAATGAGATGAAAGGATGGAGACAATCTAATCTTACTGGTGTTCTTTTTTTTTTTTTTGAAGATTTTATTCATTTATTCATGAGAGACACACACAGAGAGAGAGAGACAGAGAGAGACAGAGACACAGGCAGAGGGAGAAGCAGGCTCCTCGCAGGGAGCCCAATGTGAGACTCCATCCCAGGTCTTCAAGGTCACGCCCTGGGCCAAAGTCGGCGTTAAACCGCTGAGCTACCTGGTCTTCCCTGACTGGTGTTCTTCTAAGAGGAAGAGACACAAAGGATCCCTAAGCACAGAGGTAAGGATTCTGGTTACCAATGACAGTGTATGGGATTTCCTCCATACTACCAAGCAATTCTTGGAACCCAGCTAGGTGTCCTACAGTTCAACTTTATTCTGACACTATTTGGAGACAGCATCAGATCCCATAGGGTTAACCCATGAGGTTAAGTCCCCCCAGACTGCCCCCACCCAACTTCAGATGCTGCTCACAAGCCCAGGTGTCACCTACACTTCTGGCCAAGTGGCCGTAGGTTGGAGGTTCCAACATCCCCTCCTTGGGTTCAATTACTTTGCTAGAGCAGCTCACAGACTTCAGACATTTTACTTACTAGATTGCTGGTTCATTACAAAGGATACGAAGTATGCAAATCAACACCCAGATGAGATCCCAAACAAAGGAGCTTCTGCCTTTGTGGAGTTTGAGGCCCAAACAAGTGGCAGGTGATATATTCTGATTCACCAACCTGGAAGCTCTCCAAACCTTGTCCGTTTGGGTTTTTATGGAGGCTTCATTACATAGGCAAGATTGATTAAATTTGAGGCCATTCACAATTGATTGAGCCTCCAACCCTCTCCCTCCTACAGTGGTTGGGGCTGAAGGGAAACAGAAAGTTCCAACCCTCCAATCACATAATCAGGTGCCCTGGCAACTAGCCCCTACCCTTAAATGGAGTCCCAAAGGTACCTCATTAACATAAAAACCCACACCATTATGGCGCTCATGACTTAGGAAACTCCAATAGTTTTAGGAGCTCTGTATCAGAAATGGGGATGGAGATCAAATATATATTTCTTATAAACTTATTATATTATACTTATTATATATTTTATACTTATACTTATTATGTTATAAACTTATTATATAAATATATTATAAATATATATAAAATATATATTTCTTATTATATCACAAGAGGAGAGGCCAAGTGTGGATGCCTGAGAGGGTGGCCATCTGCAAGTCAGAGGGGCCTCAGGGGAAAGAACGCTGCCAGCATCTTGATTTGGGACTTCCAGCCCCCACAACTATGAGAAAATAAATTTCTGTTGTGTAAGCACCCCCATTCTGTACTATTTTCTTACGGCCACCCAACTAGACTAATATACCCTCAATGCACATGTGGTAGATTTTTACCATCCCCTACCCGGCTGCTTTACTACCCTATCCTCTGCCCCCTCCACATGCCACCTGCCCTGCCCCCCTCCCCTACTACCCCACTCCCCCTGCCCTATCCCCCCCCTTGTCCGATGCCCGCCCTCCCCCCACCCCAGCAGCTGCCCCCTACCTCCTAGGCCAACTCTTGCCTTCCCCCCACCCTCACTGCCTCCCCCTGCGCATTCTGCCAACACCACTCGCCCACCGTCCCCTCCACCCTCGTCTGATCCTTCCCCTCCCCCCCCTTTTTTTTTACCGACAGCATATATTTAATTAGACAATTGTAGGCTCTTTTTTAATGAGATAAAGCCCAATGCTTTATCCACGGTACTTGCACGTTCAAGAAGTTGTGGGGGTGGGGGGGCAGAGGGGAAGAAATCACAACGAAAACCGCAGATGTATGGGACAGATGTACTATAAAGCACCGTTTACTTTTTTTGGGGTTAAAGGTAAATAACAGTCCATGCCCACTCACAACTAAAAGTGGGAGAGAAAAAAAAACTCGACTTCTTAATCTGGCGCTTTGGTTTCTGCTCATTTCATACATCTAATTTATTGGGTGCTAGTAGTCACTAGCAGACAATTAAAAGGAAAACGAACACAAGCAAGTTGGGAGTATGAGAAGGAAAAGCCGGCTTCCTGAGTGTGGGCGGGGCGCCCCACGCCAGTCCGGGCTCATCAGTAGAAGCAGACAGTGTGCAGAAAGGCTCTGCCGCTCTTTTCCTCGAACTCCTGTAGCAGTTCATCGATATCGTTCTCCATGTCGTCGGTGTGCTGGATGCACTGGCATAGCTCGCAGATGAGGAACGCTCCCAGAGTGGCCTCTTCAAGGTTGTCTTGGATGTCAACGTTGATCACATGCACCGGCTGGCAGGTCTCCTGCTCTCTCAAAGTCAGATCTTCCACCACTTGATCGTACACTCTCTCTTCACAGGTAACGATCAGATCAAATACGTCTCTGCAGTTCTGGAACCTTTCTGGGTGAGGCTTGATCCTCTTGTTTCTGTCTAGCATATGTAATATGCCGTTCTGTGTGTAGAGATCTTTGTCCTTCCGAAGGAGGTCATTGTACATCTGATCATACGTGGTCTTGAAATCGTAAACATTTGGTTTGTCAGGCGCTGGCCCCGGGAGCTTCACATGGGTCCCCGTTCCAAAAGACCGGACGCTGAATCCCCGCTTGTTGAGGATGTTGTGTGCCTCCATGCTTCTGTTCTGGTTGCTGGAGCACACCACCGCCACTTTCAGCGGCACCGAAGGCATAGCGGCAGCCGCCCCAAGGGCTAAACGAGACTACCCTGGACTCGTGCTTCACAGCTGCACTTCTTCATGACTAAGACATGGTGATTGTGGCGTCCAGAAGTCGCGGTGCAAAGGCGGGGCTTCCGCGACCTATTGCATCAGGACGCACGTGGGTGTGACGTGAGCATGTGTACGCACGTGGCTCCCACTGTTCACAGCGCCGCGCAAAGTGTCTTTGCAGTGTCCCTTTTATCAAGAGGTAGAATTATTTTTCTACTCTTTAAGTCTAAGCTGGCCTTGGTGACATGGGTGCGGGGGAGGGGTCTCAGTCTCAGACTCAGGAGGCCTTGCGTCTCCCGGTTTTGTTAGAGGGAATTTCCAGCTACCATGTAAGGAAGCCCAACCTATCCTGCGGCAGAGAGAGACCACTTTGAGGAGAACCAAGCCCCCCAGACACATTAGTGAATCTTGCCAACACCGTGAGGAGACAGAGATCCAAACATCCTACTGATCCCCCAGCTAATTTGAACCACTGTAAGTCATCTGTGTGGATATTTGGGTTCTTTAGCCTTAGGCAACACCATGTGGAGCAGAGATGATTCATACACCCACCACACCTCCCCTTGCCCCAAATTCTTGACCCATAGAGTTGTGAGAAATAAAACGATAGCTGTTTCAGACTCCTGAATTTGGGGATGTTTTTGTTAGGCAGCAAGAGCAAACTGAGATAGCCGAGACTTCCACTTGCTCCAGGGCATCCCTTCTCTGTTTTGTCCTCTATGAATGGCTCATTTCTCTGCCAGATACATGGCCACCTAAATCAAAATAACATTTCTCAACTTTCCTTGCAGTTAGATACAGCCATATAATTATATGATCAAGTTTTGGCCAATGGAATATAAATAGAAAGGGTACCTCCAAGGTCCAGGGTAGCATTTTTTTTTTTTTGAGGCCTTGATCTTAACAATATATCAGAGTTTATTAGAGACTCTATTGTAATTGGAGAGACAAAAACACTTTGTAGGACAACCGTCTTCACTTCTCCCTCACCTTTATGAGATAAGGGTTATTTTAGCACATGGTAGGAAAAAATAAGAGCAACAGCAACCAAAACAGTGTACTTCAGGCAAGGCTTCAGGATCAAAAAAAAGTTAAAGTAGAAAAAGGATCTCAAAACGATATAGCATGAGAATCAGAGTAAAGGTAACCCTCAGGCAGTGTTGGTGGGAATGCAAACTGGTGTGCCCACTGTGTAAAACAGTATGCAGGAGCCTCAAAAAATTTAAAATAGAAATGCTGTGTGATCCAGTAATCCTACTTCTGGGTATTTATCTGAAGAAGGTAAAAACACTAATTCAAAAAGATATCTTCGGCCCCATGTTCATTGCAACATCATTTACAATAGGCAAGATATGGAAGCAACATAAGTGTCCCCTGATGGATGAATGGATAAAGATGTGATGTGTATATATATCGTACATACGCACACATATATACCTACACACACACACAATAGAGTATCATTCGACCATAAACAAGAATTAAATCTTGTCATTTGTAACAACATGGATGGACCTCAGGACCTTGGGGGCATGAGGCTAAGTGAAATAACTCCGAGAAAGACAAACACCATATGATCTCACTTGCCCATATAATCTAAAAACAAAAACACCAGGGGCGCCTGGCTAGCTTGGTCAGAAGAGCATGTGACTCTCCATCTCAGAGTTGTGAGTTCAAGCCCCATGTTGGGTGTAGATATTACTTAAAAATAAAATCTTTAAAACAAACAACACCGCGAAATTCATAGTACAGATTGGTGGTTGCCAGAGGTAGGGAATGGGGGTGTGTGAAATGAGTGAGGGGGGTCAAGAGGTACAAACCCAGTTACAAAATGAATAAGTCCTAGGGATGTAGTGTACAACACAGTGATTATACTTAATAATACTGTGCTGTATATTTGAAAGTTGTTAAGAAAGTAGGTCTTAAAAGTTCCCATCACAAGAAGAAAATTCTAATTATGTCTGGTGATGGAAGTTGATTAGACATATTGTGGTGATCATTTCTCAATATATGCAAATACTGAACCATGTTGTACACCTGAAACTAGCATGTCAGTTACACCTCAGTAAAACTAAGGTATTTTTTTTGGTTTTGTTTTTTTCGTTTTTTTTTTATGATACAGGGAGCTCCAGTTGGAAAGACTGCCTTTATTTAACCTGCTAGTAATCTAACATTTTGAGTGCCTCGGCAAATATGTTGTGGTGAATCTTCTCACTGAAAGTTGATTTATTTATTTTAAAATTTGTTTTTATTCATGAGAGACACAAAGAGAAGGCAGAGACATAGGGAGAGGGAGAAGCAGGCTCCAAGTAGGGACCCCGATGTGAGACTCGATCCAGATCCCGGGATCATACCCTGAGCCAAAGGCGGACGCTCAACCCCTGAGCCCCCCAGGAGTCCCTGAAAGTTGATTTAAATCAAGACTTGGGCCCTTTGACTTTGGGCATGGAATGCTCTCAGTGTAATAACAGGTTTGGTACTTGCATCTCCATTGCCTACTTGCAGGTTATGGTTGTGATCTTGCTATAGTAGAAACTACTAAGATCTTTTTGCTGAATTCTGGCTTCAAATAAACAATCCTTCCAAGTATGGTAGAAAGTTGAGAGGTATGCTTAAAAGTCTGGATGAGAATGGTTGGCATAGATGCCTGCCTAGGGCTCCTCATCCTGTTAGCCACTAAGCCTGTCCATGCTTTATCTCTTAATCCTGTCACCTTCTCTTTCCCCATGACTACTTCCCTGTGTTCAGCCTTTATCATTTCTCTCCAGGGCTCCCTGACCCTGCCCTCAGTCCTGTCCCTCGAATCCATTCTCTGCTTTGCAGCCATAATGATTTCTCTAGAAAGTGTATCAGATTCATAACATTCCTGTGCTTAGAATCTTAGCAATAAAACCCTAGCAAGTCTCCCCAGTCCTTTCATAGGAAGTAGAAACCTCCTTCAGACTCTGTGTGATCTAGCACCACTTCTTTTCCCTGACTCATCCTGGTTCCTCTTCACATGCCTGCTGTGCTCCAGCCACCCTGGATGACTAGAAAACTCCTGAAGCAGTCCAGCTGTCAAAGCCTCAGGGGCTCTTGCCTCGCCTGCCTTCTAGGTAGGCCAACGCTTTGCTGCCTTTGTAAGACTCAGTTTATGCATAGGACTATCTCCTTGAGGAGGCCCCTCAGATTAAGGCCTTCTTTGTGTTCCAAGCATGCCAGTCATTATACTTGTCAGGCTGTTTTCTTATGGTCAGTCTTCCTCGAAGAACTGTAAAATGCTTGATTTAAGTGTAGCACCCGAAGCCGGTGCCCCGCCCCCCATACCCTATCAGCACTTTTCATTTCCAGCCATTTACAGATCTCCAGAAAGCTGCTCCAGGAGCCCTAAGGCAAGCCCTCTAAAAAACAGACAGGTACTGGTATTGGCAACAAAAGCTCACTGAGGCCAGGGGGTATTAAAAAACAGTACAGAGGTATCAGGGAAGCCAAGAGACAGCACCAACATTGGCAACAATGATTCTTAGTAAAGAACAGGAAATTTGGGGATCCCTGGGTGGCTCAGCGGTTCAGCGCTTGCCTTTGGCCCCTGGGGCATGATCCTGGAGTCCCGGGATCGAGTCCCGCGTCGGGCTCTCCTCATGGAGCCTGCTTCTCCCTCTGCCTGTGTCTCTGTCTCTCTCTCTTTCTCTCTATGTCTATCATGAATAAATAATAAATAAAATCTTAAAAAAAAAAAGAACAGGAAATTTCCTTGACCTCCTCACCCCTTCCAGAGCATCATGGATGCTCCCCTTCCATGGCTTCTCTCCATCTTTGTTCTTGCTGTAAGTTCTGTGGGGACAGAGACTGTGCAACTTTGTCCCTCCAGCAATCACCCAAGGCCCTGTACGTAGTCTGCCTGGATCATTGTTGCCCAAGGGACAGAAGATTGAATGTTTTGTCCAACAAGAGTATAAGCTGCAAATGCAAGGGCCAAGGTTGAAACAGCTCTCTGGGTATAAAGCAAAGGTCAGGACAGGGACTAGGGCCTCAGCTGGCTCCGGAATGATTGTTTCAAACCTGGAGCCAGTTTGGTAACCTCTCCATTAGCCACCAACTCAGCTCGAATGAGTGATGCCTTCTGAGGGTGTGAAATATTGGTAGCTATTATTAACTTTGTGTGTATGAGGATAGGGTGGGGGCTTAGGGAGCAAAGGTGCTTCTCAGCTTCCCCCCAGGAGAGCCCAGATGGTTCTAAGCTTGGAGGAGAATGGGGGCCAGAGGGAAGGGGACTTTCAGGTTAGGGAAGAAATTTCCAGTACAGAGCTGATATGATTCTGAAAGTAGCCAGAGGAAGATTGTGGTGAGTGGATTCACCCCTGCTGTGGCGGCTGTTTGGGTACTTGATATCTTTTTAAATCTTTTGTATTTGTTTTTGAAGATTTTATTTATTTATGAGAGACACAGGACAGCCCGGGTGGCTCAGCGGTTTAGCGCGACCTTCAGCCCAGGATGTGATCCTGGAGACTCAGGATCGAGTCCCACATCGGGATCCCTGCATGGAGCCTGCTTCTCCCTCTGCCTGTGTCTCTGCCTCTCTCTCTCTCTCTCTCTGTGTGTGTCTCTCATGAATAAATAAATAGAATCTTTAAAAAAAAAGATATTTATGAGAGACACAGAGACACAGGCAGAGGGAGAAGCAGGCTCCCTGCAAGAAGCCCAATGCAGAACTCAATCCCAGGACCCTGTGAACATGCCCTGAGCCAAAGGCAGATGCTCAACTGCTGAGCCACCCAGGTGCCCCTCTTTTTCTTTCTTTCTTTTTTTTTCTTTTTAGGTCTGTTACTTTCCTGAAGCAAGAGGGCCCTGGGGACTGACTCTCGGTAATTAAAATCACATGAGATTGGTCTAAAACACCTGGAAAGTCATTATTAGTTTACAGTGAAAATGCAGTCATTTATTCATTTATTTATTCCATGCATATTTATTAAGTGCTGACCTAAGTCAGGCTGGTCGTGTATAACCCTAAAGTTTTTTCTGGCAGTTATCGTAGAGTCTTCAGGCAGGAGACAAAGACTACACCGGTTATTTTAACAGAGAGAATTTATTTTATTGATTTATTTTTAAAGAGTTTATTTATTTGAGAGAGAGAGTGAGAGATCACGAGCAAGGGGGTAGGGCAGAGGGAGAAACTGACTCCCTACAGAGCAGGGAGCCCGATGCAGGCTCCATCCCAGGACTGTGGGATCATGACCTGAGCTGAAGGCAGATGCTTAATCAACTGAGCCACTCAGGCGCCCCCTACAGAGAGAATTTAATTAGAGAATATTTAGCTAGGTATAATCGCTGAAGAACCCAAAAAGCAAAACAGGAACTCTAAGGCATCATGGAGGTAGTAATCTCAGACAGCAGCTACCACTGGTGGGGGGAAAAGGGAGAAAACTGTAGTTACTGAAACCTAGAAGCTTGGTGGGGGGAATCACATGGGGCTGAAAATCAGATGCCCCAGGAAGGGGCACCTGCCAGTGTCTGAGCTCAAAGCAGGAGAGTCTCATTGAGGTGGGACTCAGATCCCCAAAGAAGGGATGCTGGCTGGTTCTGCGGAAGTCAGAAAAAGTGCACAGTAGATTTCAGTTGCTGTTACAGGAAGGAAATGCTGTAAGAAACGGGGAGGATGCCATTCACAGGATCAGGAAGCCAACAGAAAGCCCCAGGAAGCCAACAGGAAGCCAGCAAACGCTTAGAGGAAGAAATAAGTCCCTAGTTCTTCCTCTAGCTTTGAATCTTCCTCTAACCACCCCCCCCCCCCCCCCCCCCCCCCCGCCCCGTGGGCAGAGCCTAGCAGGGAGCCGCTGGCTGAGCAGAAATGTGTGCAGTCCCAGCCCCAGCACCACAAAGACAGGGGTGGGGGGACACAGTATCTCAATAACTGACATCTCCAAGGAAGTTTGAGGTGAGTGAGGGTGAGCTAACCCCTTCCCCCAACCTCTCTACTAGTTCACACAAAAGCAAGTCGCTGCCCAAATTCTGTTACACGCAGAGACGTTTATTAGGCATGTATTCATTAGCAACCAGGCACAAAAAAGTCCTTACAACCTGTTCTGTAGGCTTGAGGGAGTCCCAGCTCTCAGCCTACCACTTGCGTAGCAGGTCCACTCAAGGCAGATGCAACATTCTAGAAGTATCAGGGAACCAGAAATTCTCCAAAACTAAAGGTCGGATCAGACCTCAGGTGCCACCTCTGAGGTGCAGGCTGGAAGCGTTGCTAGAGTCTAATAACCTCTTCATGTAAAGGCAGGGAGCATCTCGAACATATTTAAGCAAAACCATAGATCTTGAATACCTTGAATTTCACCAAGAGCCTATTTCTTGTTTTCTTTTTTTAAGATTTTGTTTATTTGAGCGAGAGCGAAAGAGATCACAGAGGGAGCAGGAGAAGGAGAAGCCGACTCCCGGCTGAGCGAGGAGCCCTTCTTGGGGCTTGATCCCAGGACCCTGGGATCATGACCAAGCAGAAGGCAGATGCTTAACCGACTGAGCTACCCGGGTGCCCCACCAAGAGCCCATTTCTAACTTTCGTCATGCTAATTAACAAGCCACCAATTTCATCAATGAAAACCCACTTCTGACTTTCATTTTGCTAATTAGCAAAACCTCAGGTATTGATGAAGCCCTTGTGATCTTCCATTTGGATTCGGCCTTTCAGAGGCAAAGCTAGCTGACTAGCTGGGGAGGGGATTTTTGATGAGGGGCAAAAGGTTGCCCCTGGAATGGAAGCATTAGCTAACACTGACATAATAGCACAATGTTCAGGTACAAGTATTTCAAATACTCTTAGAAGACATCATAATAAGTTTAGTTTTTTAAAAATGTTATCTATCTATTAATTATTTGTAAAGTAGGCTCCATACCCAATGTAGGGCTTGAACTCGTGACCCTGAGATCAAGAGTACATGCTCTACTGTTTGTGCCAGCCAGGTGCCCCATAAAAAGTTCCATTTGTACCATGTGCTGCCAGGATTTGGTAGTGGGCCAGCCACAGTCCTCACTCTGAAGAAACTCACAGCCTGGAGACAAAGAATAAAGCAGTGATTGCAGTGCATGCCAAGAGCGCCACTGGGGGTCTGCCTGCCTGGGCTGTGCACTCTATTGTCAGCAAACCTCCCCTGTAGGTTGAGTTTCCACATAAAATACAGGCTGGGGGCACCTGGGTGGCTCAGTCGGTTAAGCAGCTGCCTTCAACTCGGGTCAGAATCCTGGGGTCCCGGGATGGAGCTCTGCATCAGGGAGCCTGCTTCTCCCTCTCCTTCTGCCCCAACGCCTGCTCATGTTCTCTTTCTCTCTTCCTCTATCTCTCTCAAATAAATACAATCTTAAAAAAAAATACAGGATGCCCAGTTCTGTTTGCATCTCAGATCAACAATGAATAATTTTTTAGCATAAGTACTCATATTTTATTTGCTAAATCTGGCAACCCTACTTCTCGGCAAAGCGAGGACAGCCGCAGAGGGCAGAGTTTGGCTTGGTGAGCGTGAATCAGTCAAGACAGGAGGTGGTTTTAGGTTCTGTGCTAGAATTATCCATTTCCCTTGACCCCTGGACAAGCCCAAGCGTTTTGGAGGTCAGAGGGTTTGTTTCTCCAAGCAGTGCTCGTCCCAAGCCACATGTGGTCTCTCTGAGCTCCCTTTTCATCGCAGAGTACAACCCTTCTGCCAGGACGGTCTTTCTCAAACAGACCCCCAAGGAGCTGGCTACTTTTTTTTTTTTTTTAAGATTTTATTTACTTATTCATGAGAGACACACGGAGAGAGACAGAGACACAGGCAGAGGGAGAAGCAGGCTCCCTGCAGGGAGCCCGATGTGGGACTCGATTCCAGGACCCCGGGATCACGCCCGGGGCCGAAGGCAGGTGCTCAACCACTGAGCCACCCAGGTGCCCGAGCTGGTTATGTTTAAGTTCCCATAATGGCAACGCCATTTTGCTTCCCTCTTCCAAATAGGTCCCCCGAATGGTGTTGGTTTGCTCTCGGCCTTCATTTCCTTTTTCCACTGGTGGATGATCTCATTTTCCTCTTAACACTCAGAGAGGTAAAGAAATTTGCACAAGGCTGGCCAGCTGGAACTTAATCTCACCTCTGGCTTCAAGGCCTGTGCCTTTTCTACTGTCTGGTGTGGGTCTGTGTCCTGGAAATTCCCCATCACAGGGAAGTAGCTGTTGGGTGAAGTGGAGGACACAGGGCTTGGAGTTACAGGACTTGGGCCTGGTTCAGAAATGGCAACATCAGGGAAGCCTGGGTGTCTCAGAGCCTGCTTCTCTCTGCCTATGTCTCTGCTTTCTCTGTATCTATTATGAATAAATAAATAAAATCTAAAAAAAAAAAAGGAAATGGCACTATCAGAGACAAAGTCAGGAGTGTGGGGAGGGCTGGGCTGTTCAAGCCTATGGTCATCTGGAAGATTCAGCGGTGGGAGGGCAGGTTCATGATCCATCTGAGACATCACGATTTTCAAGTCTACCAGGCTGGGGCCAGATACCAATGGCAGGGCAGGGGGCAGAGGTTCAACAAACATAGGCTCTATGGCCAGCCAGGTAGGAACCTGAAACTTTGTTTCCTAGCTGTGTTCTAGGGTGACTAGATAATCTCTCTGATTAGCAATTTTCCCATATCAAGATGAAAATTGAGGCACCTGGGTAGCTCAGTGGTTGAGCATCTGCCTTTGGCTCTGGTCATGATCCTGGGGTCTTGGGATCGAGTCCTGCATCCAGCTCCCTGCAGGGAGCCTGCTTCTCCCTCTGCCTGTGTCTTTGCCTCTCTCTGTGTGTCTCTCATAAATAAATCAATAAAATCTTTTAAAAAAGAAAATTATGCTATCTACCTGTTGGGGTTGTTTTAAGAATTAAAGATAATATATGTAAACATCTATTACGTAATTGTTATTCCATATGAAATAGTGCTGCTGGTAATAGTGATGGCGGTGGTGATAATAGTGGAGGTGATGGAGGTGATGATGATGTGATGGGGTGATGATGATGGAGGTGATAGAGGTGGTGATGATGATGGAAGTGATGGTGGTGGTGATGATGGTGATGGGGGTGATGATGATGGTGATAGGAATGATGGAGGTGATGATGATTGATAGAGGTGATAGAGATGATGGTGATGGGGTGATACTGATGATAGGTGTTAGTAGTGATGGTGGAGGTGATGTTGATGGTGGCAACAGTGACAGTAGCGGTGGCAGCAGAGCTTGCAGCTGTTCACATTACCTTGATTAGTTCAAGATAGTGAACTCTTGTAATTTATTCTGAGGAGGGACTCAGGGACTGAGGGACTGGACCAAGTATTTATGTTACTATTGTTTTTAATTTATCTATTCCTTTTTAAAAACTATTTTACTTATTTATTCATGAGAGAGACAGAGACAGAGAGAGAGGCAGAGACACAGGCAGGCTCCATGCAGGGAGCCCGATGTTGGACTCGATCCTGGGTCTCCAGGATCACAACCCAGGCTGAAGGCAGCGCTAAACCACTGAGCCACCTGGGCTGCCCTTTTCTATTCCTTTTAATTTGCATACCCCACTCTTGTGATTTACCCTTTTCTATGGTCAGTTATTCTTTCAGTTTAGTGTGTATATTTAATTTGTATTTTCTCTTAGAGAATGTATATTTCTTTATGTATGTTTCTTTTACTTTAAAATTTTTTTAAAGATTTATTTTTTTATAAGATTTTATTTATTTATTTGAGAGAAAGAGAGAGCATGAGTGTGTGTGTGGGGAGGAGGAGGCGGAGGGGAGGGAGAGGGAGAGGGAGAAGCAGACTCCCTGATGAGCACAGAGCCTGACGCAGGGCTCAATCCCAGGACCCTGAGCTCATGACCTGAGCCGAAGTTGACACTTTACTGACTGAGCCACCTGGACACCCCTAAGGATTTTATTTTTAAGTAATCTTTACACCCAATAGGGGACTTGAACTCGCAACCCAGAGGTCAAGAGTTGTATGCTCCACCAACTGAGCCAGCCAGGTGCCCCTCTGTTTCTTTAACTTTTAAAATCAGCTTTATTGAGGTAGAATTCACATGCGAAAATGTTCCTATTTTAAGTGAACATTTCGCTGAATTTTGACAAATGTGTATACTCATGCAACTACACCAAAATCAACATATTATTGATCACTTCCATCACCATGAAAAGTTCCCTATTTGCAGTCAGCCCCCTCCCTCAGTGCCAGCCCAAAGCAACACGACTGCTTTTTCTTTTTTTTTTCCTTAAATATTTAATTTATTTATTCATAAAAGACACACAGAGAGAAGGCAAAGACATAGCAGAGGGAGAAGCAGGCTCCCTGCAGGGGGCCTGATGCGGGATCCCAGGATCCGGCCTTGAGCCCAAGGCAGATGCTCAACCACTGAGCCACCCAGACGTCCCAGTACACCCCTTTTTAAATGATCCATCTAGAGATTTCCACCTGCTGGGACAAGTCTCATAATTCTCCCCTTCCTATTTTCTCTTTATTTCCCTTCTATCGCTATTGGCTTTATTCACCTTATTTTTTAATAACTGTTTAAAACTTTCCACCTTTTTGGGAAGCATCACAGGACTGTTCCTGGCCTTTCCCCATTAGCTTGTTAATTAACCTAAGGTTTCTATTAGCATCTGTAAGACCCCTGAGGGGAAGCTGAGGCAGCAAATTCGATGAGGCTTCCCGAGCTGTTGTTTGGTTCTGCAGCAATGAGGTTCGGTGGGGCGCTCCTGTGAAAGGGGCCCCTCAACCATGGCATTTACCATGACTCGGGTAATGGGCCTTTTGGGCGGGTTAATATCTCGCTTGTCATAAAGCCAGTCCCCACGCCTTGCATAGGAAGCTTATCAGCTGCTCCATCGGGGTGTTGCACTTGGCATTCATGTGGGGGTTAAGTACAGTCCCCTTTCCAAGGATTAACAAGGCTTAGGGTGGCTTTTATCCAGTCCACCGGGCTGGCTGTTCCCTGGGGAATGTCTGGATCACATACAGCCACCTGCGAGTGTTCCAGAGCGATCTGTGGGTCCCGCCTCAACCCGAACCTGCTGTTCCACCGGCGGCATTCAGACCAAACACACCGCCCCCAATCAGTTACTCCCCCAATCCGGCTCAGGAAGGCTTCCTCAGGAAGCTGAGGATACTGATTAGACAAAATGAAAACAACGCTTTCACACTTCTCCTTCTTGGTTTTGTCCTCCCCCAACGCTGGCTACGTTCTTGGTGATCGGAGGTCTTAGAAGTACTTTCGGTTGTGCCTGCGCAATTTCCTCTCGGGGGAAGCTGCGAAGCTAGTGGCTGAAGCTCAGACCCACCGCAATCTGGGTTTGGATTAGCGTCAAAGTCTGACCCGGCCTTCTCTTGTGCTCCAGCTGTTACAGATCACGATGACCACAGGATCGAAATGTTGCCTTTTTCTTATTCGTATGCATTTCCTTCTGCATCCTGTGCACCAACTCCCTGGACTTGGAGCCATCCCTAAATTCCACTGGTGGCTTCGACCCTGCTCCACACCATTGGTGAGCACGGAGCCATCCAGGAATCAAAGGTTCCTTATCGTTTACCCTTCCCTCCTTTCTCTTGCCAAACCACATGTTTCCGTGAGCCAGGGCCATTCTAGCAAATACCATGTCACTGACACCAACTAAAGAGAAAAGACTTCCCCTATCCAGCTTGTAGGGATAACCCCAGTTGTGTGTTTCTTCCCTGTTACCAGACGACACTTCACTTCTGACACTTCTGGTTACCAAATGTGTGGAGGTCCCCTCCCTGCCCCCGCACCAAGCGATTATCTGTGGCGCCAGCTCGGTGTCCTACAAATTGAACTCACCTGTGACACGGTCTACGCAGAGCCACCTTAAGATCCCACAGGGTAAGGGATCAGTCCTACAAGACTGCTTCCCCTCCCCGCCAACTTCAGACCCCAGTCCAGGTCTAGGCTGTCATCTGTGCTTCTGACCTACTGGCTATATAGATTGACTTCCTCCTCGGGTTGGATTAATTCACCAGAACGGCTCACAGAACTCAAGAGAAACATTTTACGATCTAGATCACTAGTCTACTACAAAAGGGGAGAACTCGGGAACAACCAGATGGAAGGGATGCACAGGGCGAGGTAGGGGGAGAGGATGAGGAGCTTCCCCGCCCTCTCCAGGCCCACCACTCCCCCCACATCTCCACGTGTTCGCCAACCCGGATATTCTCCCAACCCCAACTTTTTGGGTTTTTACAGAGGTTTCATTACAGAGGCGCGACTGCGTAAATCATTGGCCATTGGCCACTGAACTCAAACTCCAGCTGCCCCCCCTTGCCAGAAATCAGGGGGTGGGGCTGAAAGTCCCAACCTTCTAACCTTGGTTGGTTCCCCTGGCAACTAGCCCCCATCCTTAGGTTACCTGTGGACTTTGCAAAGTCACTTCATTAACATAACTAAAGACACCTCTATGGCTCTCATCACAGGAAATTCCAAGGGTTTTAGGAGCTGGGAACCAGAAACTCAGGAAGATCAAATATATATGAGAAGTATTTTGGTCCTGTGAATGACCAAATACATATTTCTCATAAATCACAGTATCACCAGTTCTTAAGCCTCATTCACAAGTAGTCTTTGATTGAGACATTTTTTTTTAAGGTTTTATTTTTAAGTAATCTCTACACCTAGTGTAGGGTTTATAACCCTGAGATCAATGGATCAAGAGTCACACGCTCTACCAACTGAGCCAGCCAGGTGCCAGGATTGGGAGCCAGTTTTAATTTTTCACACGTGGCATGCCATCTTTCCCCCTCACCTCCACACAGGTGAGCTCCAAAGCCTTGGCTGTAACATGAGCACAGGTGGTTTGAAAAAAGAAATAACTTCGTTAGAATTTGTTTGAACTTTTTATTTAAGTATGGCATACATACATAAAAGTTCTCAAAATCATAAATTTGATGAATTCATTCATGGCCTATCATCGATTAATTCTGCTTTTGTGTGTGTGCGCGCTTCATATAAATGGAATCATGCTTAATGTACTTTCTTATGTCTCCCGTTTTTCACTATCATGTTTATCAGATTTATCCACACTGTTGTGTCTAATTCTAGCTTGTTCATTCCTGTTGCTGTATGTATTCCATTGCATAATTATACTACTAGTACTATACTAGGTGTACAGTATAGTGATTCAACACTTCCATACAGCACCCTGTGCTCATCATGACAAGTGGCCTCCTAAACCCCCATCACCTATTTAACCCATCCTCCCTTGCACCTCCCCCTGGTGGTCATCAGTTTGTTCTCTATAATTAGGAGTCTGGTTCTTGATTTGTCTCTCTCTCTTATTTTTTCACTTTGCTTATATTTCTGTTTGTTTCTTAAATTCCATGTATGAGTGTAATAATATAATATTTGTCTTTCTTTGGCTGACTTATTTCACCTAGCATTATGCTGTCTACTTCCATCCACATCTTTGCAAATGGCAAGATTTCATTCTTTTTTAATGGCTGAATAATATTCCAGTGTGTGTGTGTGTGTGTGTGTGTGTGTGTGTGCACATCTTTATCCATTCATCAATCAATGGACATTTGGGCTACTTCCATCATTTGGCTACTGTAAATAATGCCGCTATAAACATAGGGGTGCATGTATCCCTTTGAATTAGTGTTCTTGTATTCTTTGGATAAATACACAGTTTTTTTCACCAGCAAAAATGAGTTTATTCAGGAATAGTAGACATGCAAGTTATGGCAAAACGAAATATATTTTTTGTACATTTTGATACATAACCTTTATCAAGTTAAGAAAGTTTCTTTACATTCCTAATTTGCTAAATTTACTCATACTAAGCCATAATTGAATTTCTGGGATAAAAACTTTATCATGATGGATTTTTAAAAAGATTTTATTTATTTATTCATGAGAGAGTCAGAGACCTAGGCAGAGGGAAAAGCAAGCTCCCTATGGGGAGCCTGATGTGGGACTTGATCCCAGGACCCCGGGATCCCGACCTGAACCAAAGGCAGATGCTCAACCACTGAGCACCCAGGTGCCCCTATCATGATGGATTTTTAAAACAAACCTATTGAATTCAGTTCCTAATATTTTGTTTGGCATTTGTACATCTGTGTTCATCAATGGAAAAGCCTTATAAGTATTTTATTTATTTATTTATTTATTTATTTATTTATTTATTTATTTATTTATTTATCTGAGAGAGCAAGCTAACAGAGGCAGAGGCAAGAAGAGAGGGAGAATCTCAAGCAGACTCCTCGCTGAGTGTGGAGCCTGATGCAGGGCTCAATCTCATGACACTGAGATCATGACCTGAGCAAAACTGAGCTGGGCGCTTAACCAACTGAACCACCCAGGCACCCCAAGCATTTTAAGTATTTAAAAAAATTTTTGTCACTAACTAGTTCTTGAACTAAGATAGACTGGCCTCAAAAAATGGGCTGGACAGCTTTCACTCTTTTTCTAATCCCTGAAACAATTTGTGTAAAATAGGAATTAAGCATTGCTTGAAAATTTCATAGAACTCACCTATAAACCCACCAGCGTTGGGCAGCCTGGGTAGCTCAGCGGTTTAGCACTGCCTTCAGCCCAGGGCCTGATCCTGGAGACCCGGGATCGAGTCCCACATCGAGTCCCACATCAGGGCTCCCTGCATGGAGCCTGCTTCTCCCTCTGCCTGTGTCTCTGCCTCTCTCTCTGTGTCTCTCATGAATAAATAAATAAAATCTTAAAAAAAAAATAAAAAAACCCCACCAGGGTCTGAAGTTCAGGGGGAAATGATGTCTCTAACTACCACTTCAATCTCTTCAGACTTGGTGGCTTGGAATTAGTCATCTCCTTCTTGATGAGATTTTGACATTTTATATATTTCTAGGGCATATTTCATTTTTGTTCTTAATTTTATTAGTGCAGTTACAACGCACCTGTAAAGAAGTGTAAAGAAGAAAAATTCTTTTGTAATTATCACTTTTGTGTCTGGAGTTACTTCTTCCTTATCTTCTTATATTTTATTTATTCACATTGTATCTCTTTTGTCCTTGATAATGCTTGCCAGAGGCCTGTTTTTTAAAAAAATTTTCATAGAACCAGCTTTTGACTTTTAAAATAATGTCCATGGTTTTTGTTGCTGTTCTTTATTTTACAGAGTTCTTCCAGGATCAAGCCAAACATTTGCATTTGCTTTCAATAAGAGCTTAACGTGCAAACTGAAGGTCAACTCCAGTTTCGATGTATCAATAATTGGTGACTACATCTGTCACAATATGGTCTCACCAGAGCTGCAATTATTCCAGAAAGATGGTCAAATTGTTACCTTGGCCATCATCATTGGCCAATCCATCAGGGAATAGTTCACAGGAAAACTTGAGAATAGAGTCTAATATTGAAATGACAGCAATATTGTTGATACATGCCAGGACTCAGGAGGATTTGCAGTTTATTCAGCAAATGCACCTCCTCCTCCTTGGGAAGGGCCATGACATCCTGGCCAAAAATTCTGCAGGACCAGTCCAGAGATAGGACTTTCTGACTGTGATAGACTCCTTTTCAGAATCACTTGATATGCTCAGACCTGTGCTGTCACATGCTCAGATCCTCAACAGGCGATTCCTAGCCTGGGCATTGCAAGTCACTTATCTTTGGTAATAGATCCAGCTTTGCCAGAGTTGAGTATAGAGGATTTACGGACAGGAACCTCATCCCATTGTCACCACCCTCCCCCAGGTCCCCAGATAAGTGGACAGATGATAAAGCTGGTAATGTGTGCTAAGGATGCTGTGAAGTAGATTACAGGAAAGATGAGCCATAAGACATGCCAGGTTCCTCACTGCCCAAAATGTCACACACTGTTCGACTTTTACAGCCAATCCTGCTGAATGACCAGGGGGAATGTCCTTGAAGAATAGCCTCAGTTGGGCAGCCGGGTGGCTCAGTGGTTTAGCACCGCATTCGGCCCAGGGCGTGACCCTGGAGACCCGGGATCGAGTCCCACATCGGGCTCCCTGTGTGGAGCCTGCTTCTCCCTCTGCCTGTGTCTCTGCCTCTCTCTCTGTCTCTCATGAATAAAATAAAATCTTAAAAAAAAAAGAATAGTCTCAGTTGCCTCCACATGGATAAATAAGTGTGATGTCTGAGTGCCACTCTGTCTGTAACTATATTTCACTTGTTTTTACCCTATGAGTTAGCTTGTGGGGTTAGGTCAAGGGTGGGGTCTGCGGCTAGAATAATTAATGCCGAGACCCTCAGAGTGCAGGTGGGTCAGTGTGGCATCGTCCAAATGATTTGTGGTCAAATCTCCCTCTCAGGGTAATCTGACGAAGACAAACCAATAAGAATGTCTTCTTGAGAGTCATCGATGTTGCTTTTTCAGAGACTCACGTGGAACTGCTCAAAGCTGTAAAGATGGGGGCACCTGAGTGGCTCCGTCGGTTGAGAGTCTGACTCTTCATTTCAGCTCAGATTGTGAGTTTGGGGTTGTGAGATCAAGCCCCATGTCGGGCTCTGTGCTGGGTGTGGAGTCTACTTGAGACTCTCTCTCCCTCTGCCCCTCCCACCCTCACCCGACCCCTGCTTGTGTGCGTTCTTTCTCTCAAAATAAATAAATAAAATCTTTTAATTGATTTTTTTTTAAAGCAATGAGGATAGAAGCAGTAACTCCCCGGTCATTGCAACTATACCCAGTATTTCACTTGCGAAGTGCCTAAGAGGACTACTATAAAAAGATTGTAATGGGCCAGGTTTCCTGGGATGACAATATGTTTTGTGGTTTTTTTTTTTTAATTTTTGTTTTTTTAGATTATATTTATTTATCTATCCCAGGACCCCGGGATCACACCCTGTGCTCAGTCACTGAGCCACCTACGTGCCACTGTTGTTTTTAAGTAGGCTCCGTTCCCAGAGTGAAGCCCAACACGGGGCCTGAACTCACGACCGTGAGATCAAGACCTGAGCCAAGATCAAGAGCAGGATGCCTCCCCCATCCCAGGCTCCCCCAGGAAAGTACTGTCAATCAGTCCATTTTACAACTGAGAAAATGGAGGCTCAGAAGATTGAAACCCTGCTCTGTGGGGGGATGGCAGAATCTGAAACTTCAATGCTGCCTCCCCTGGCGGGCCATCTGGAGTTGAACCAGATCCAGGCCCTGACCTCCAGCGTGTAAACAAGTAGGTGTAGAACTTATATTATTTCTCTCAGGTTCCCCCAGGCCTCCTCTCCTGGGAAGCCCAGACCCTACCCCCTCTTCCGTCCCCAACAGCTAGGGTAACCCAAGTCCAGGGTTGCCCGGGACCCAGAGTTTTCCGGGCTTACGGACTTTCAGTGCAAAGCTCAGGACAGTCTGGGGCTTGCCAGGACTGTTTGGTCACGCATCTGCTCGCTGTTCCTCTAGCCTTCCCCCCCCCCCTTTCTCCTTCAATGGCTTTGCTCATTTTGTGCATGGCATTTGTTTGACCTCATTGTCTCCTTGGGGGCCATGAGTACTTCTCGAGCACCCTCTGGGAGCCCAGCACCAGGGCAGGGGGAGATTAGAGGCTGCAGTGAAGGTTTGGAATGTGCATTTTTGGATAAATGCCCTCTGGATGCCCATAGTCGACCAGAACATCACCCCCAAACAGACACATCATTCACATCTACAGGCTAGAACATTCTGGGCTCGGCTAACACCTGGGGAGAAAGAAAAAGGCAATCTCTCAGGCAGGTTCCCCATTCAATTCATTCATTCATTCATCAAATACTCGTTGAGCACCTATGTGCCTGGTTCTGCTCTAGGCAGCAATGAACAAACCAGATCGAATCCCCAGCTTGTGTTCCCTGGTCTCCTAGAGCATTTGTCTCCCTGTCTCCCTGGTTTAAAAAAAAAAAAAAGGCAGTGTTGAAAGTTTTCCATATACTTCAACCCCCAACACCCAGCATGGGATATGCTACACAGAAGATGTCTGATAAACTTCAAATCAATCAATTGGAATGATCTCGGGTTCTGATTGGTAATGCCATAAGTTCCATCTTGAAAGGTCCGCTAACTTAAATAAGATCTCCCCATTTGAAGTCAGGTGCACCCCAAAGGGACAGGACCCAAGTGAAGGTGACTGCAGTTGGACAATGCAGGTCTGTGATGGGGTGGGGTGCCATGTCAAAGCGAAGGGGACCTCAGGGAAACCTAGAGGAGCGGGGCCTGCACATGGTCCCAAAGAATCAGGGTCCGAGCAGCTGGTTAAGGGACCTTGGAGGACGGTGAGCACGTAAAGAAAAAATGATGGCAGTTGTTAAAGATGGTGGAAGACTTTATTCAGGACCATTCCCATGTGCAAGGGGGTTTTGCACTGGGGGAGAGAGATCGCTTTGCTTTCAGATACAGCAGGACAGGTGGAGAGTTCTGGCCAAGGAGTAGGGTGGGAGTCACTGGAATGACCAAGAGGAAATATCAGCGGTAAAGGGGATTCTGGCAAAACCAACTTGATGGGATTTTTGCTGAAGGCAGGCCAGGGTGATGGGATTTGACGGTGGGAGGTGAGAAATTTGACCAGATAGCAAGGGTGGGGGATTTTGGCTGGACTGATCGGGCTTCTTGCTAAAACTGGATTAAGTGGGCAGAGCCACTGGGCCAAGGACAGAGCCCAAGGTTGAGGCCTAGTCAGAGAGAGTTCTTGGAGGAGCCTGACTCAAGTTTGGTCAAAGGAGAGAGTCTTTTTTGGTCACAAAGAAAGGCATCTACAGCTGCCACTCTCTGCTGGCCCTGAAGCGGGGGACTAGGAGGAAGATGCTGGCAGGGGAAAGAGCTCAGGATTTTCTTCAGAACAAATCCTGGTCCCACGCTGAACACGTCATCAGGAAGGACCGTGAGTCCTGGGATTGACACGCTGGTTTCATATTCAGTTCCATCATGTGACCTTGGGTGAGTCATTCGGCTGCCCCATGCCTCACTTTCCCCATTTGGCAAATGAGTGTAATGTTGCTGACCTTGGAGGGTTGTTCTTAGGATCATCTAGGGCAGTGGTTCTCAGCAGCATTACCCCGGAACTGGTTAGAAATGCAAATTCTCCGTGTACCCTAGATCTGCTAAATCAGAAACCCAGCCGCTTTAACAAGCCTCTAGGGGATTCCAATGCGCTCAAGTTCCAGAAACACAGTGCTAGGTCAGGTCAGCACAGGAACAAACCCCTTGTAGGTGAGCAGTTCTTTTTCTCTGCCCTGATCACAGAACCAGGGGAGCAGATTTCAGGCCTACCCTCTGGGTGCACAGTAGAATCACCTGGCCTCTTCCCAGACCAATTACTTCAGGCTCCTTGGGGGTGGGGGATGCCAGCCATCAGCCACTTTTAAAGCTCTCCAGATGATGCCACGTGCAGCCAGCTAGCTGGTATCAGAGCCCCCCTGGAGGGCTTGTTAAAGCACGGCCAGCCAGCCCCACCCCCAGAGTACCTGATTCCCTAGGTCTGGAGTGGGGCCTGAGAATTTACATTATTGTCTTTTTAAAAAATTATTTATTTATTTGAGAGGGTGTGGGGTGGGGAGGGGCAGAGGGAGAGAGAGAATCTCAGACTCCCCGCTGAGCCCAGAGCCTGTCTCAAGGCTCCATCCCACCACCCTGAGCTGAAACCAAGAGTTGGACATTCAACCAACTGAGCCAATCTGGCACCCCAAGAATTTGCATTTCTGGCAAGGTGCCAGGTGATGCTGGTGCTGCTGCACTTGGACAGTACCTTGAGATCCACTGCCCAGGGGTTTAGATGAGAATGGAGACGAGCAGGACTTGAGGGGGCTTGGGGAGAAATCCCAGCTTCCTCCTTGCTCCGCCCGGCCCCCCATGCTGATTTCAGCTGAACTTTGCTGGCACATCCATTGTTTTCATTACACTCTGCACCAGAGCCATGAGGTAGGCTGACATGTGTGGAGCAGTTGAGCTGTGGGCTGGGCCTGCCTCGCAGCAGGAATTATTCCCACCATCTCGGCAGATCCCCAGGAAAATCAATCAAGAGGAGCCGATAGTACTAGGGTCCCTTGGGTGGTGCATGGAACCTCCCAGATGACCCACCACTGCCCCGGCCCTGGCCGCGGCCTCCTTGCCTGCATTTTCTCAGAAGCAGGTGCGTTCTTTTACTTTTTCATTTCCCTGGCTCCCAAGCGCCCCTAGTGGGGAGGGGAATAGGGAGCCAGGAGGCCGAGATGTTTTCTATGGGGTTTTCCATGGATCTGAATTTATTCATTCATCCGACCATCATTTTATTCAACAAGTATATGTGGCAGTGTTAGGTGGGCAGGGAGTCAGTCTTGTTTTGTCACTGCTGCATGTCCAGAGTCTGGCACATAGGAGGTGCTGAAGAAAAATTTGTTCGGGGATGGGGGACCAACTGTAGGCTAGGCGCTTCTACCAGGAAACGAAGGCACAGTCCCTGCCCTCAGTGCCCAGAGCTGCGTGTGTAGGGCAGAAAGATGCTAAACCAGTAACTACAAGCTGTGATGGGTATGGTGACAGCCCAGGGTCTTTGAGCATTTGTCCGAGGCCCCGTACCTGGTTCTGGAGGTCCAGGAAAGGGCTTCCAGGGGGGAGGTGTGTGTCAGCTGAAATCTGAAAGATGGACAAACCAGGGAAGAAAGACAAATGAAGGGAGAGGACTCTCTCTCCTAGGATGTCTGAGGACGGCAGAAAAGTGGTGCAACCACTTAGGAAAACTGATGGAATTGTACTCTTTATTGTACTCTTTACACGTGAATGACACGGACACCTGGCTGGCTCAGGCAGTAGAGTGTGTGACTCTTAATCTCTGGAATCATGAGTTTGAGCCCCACATTGGGTGTAGAGCTTACATTTAAAAAAAAATGTGAATCATACCTTTTAAAATGGTTTGAATGGTGAATTTTATGTGATACGAATTTTACCTCAGTAAAAATCTTTTTTTTTTAAGATTTTATTTATTCATGAGAGACACACAGAAAGAGGCAGAGACACAGGCAGAGGGAGAAGCAGGCTCATGGCAAGGAGCCTAATGTGGGACTCAATCCTAGGACCCTGGGATCACAACCTGAGCTGAAGGTAGATGGTCAACCGCTGAGCCACCCAGGCGTCCCTCAGTTGCCAGATCTTAATCCTATGCTGCTTCCAGTCCTGCTGCTTTCCAAAGCCCATCTACTCGCAGGCGGGGAGCCTGTGGCCAGTAGGGGGAGGCCAGGGCTCTGCGGGGAGCAGGAAGGCTGTCCCTGGGGGACCTCCCCCTCTTCCTCCAGCTACGTGACCTTGGGCAAGTCATGTCGTCTCTTGACCCTGAATTTCTCACCTGAAAAATGGGGCCTCGGCTTTCATGTCTGAGGTACATGTGTCACATCCCTTCCTCTAAAAATCCTTTGCATCTTGAGCTGCTGCCACGATGGGAAGAGAGTTTCTGGCTCCACTCACAGGGCTTGGAGATGAGGGGCTCCTACTGGGTGGGCTTTGCTGTCCTGTTGCTAAAGTGACCAAACGATTCTTCGTGAAAGGAAGACAATCCCTTGTCTTTCTGGATCGTCGTCTGCCAGGAGAGGCCCAGGACAGGGAATCCATGAACCAGGGGGTTCCAGCCTTGCTGCATAACTTGGAACTACTTGTACTTGTGTCTGGATGAATCAAGGGAACTCGGTGCTTTAATCACAATGAGAGGAGACAGCCCCAAGAACACGGACACCCAGACGGACAGATGGGGCCAGCAGCAGAGGCAGATGAGGCCCAGGCCTGTTCCAGGCGCCTCGGATGGGAGTGGAGGGAGCAGTGGAAGAAGGGAGCTGGTTCCTGCCCCTCTGGGCGCGGCAGGAGCTGTTTGCCTTACGAGGGGACCTGGTGGGAAGCCCACCCTCCAAGTGTCCCCCGAGGGACTGGCTGGTGGCTCCCATGGGTGTGCCTCGGGCAGGGCTGGAGCTCAGCTGTCTGGCCTCTCCCTTGGAGAATTTCTCTCTCTCAGCCCTCCATCTCCCAAAGTGGGCTTTCTGAGGCCTGGCTGTGTTCCTGTCACACACACAGTCTTTCGCCAACAGAAAAAGTCACAAAAAAAAAAAAAAAAAAGAAAAAAAGAAAAAGTCACAAGGCTTGGCCTGCCGTGTAAGGCCTTGTCCAGTTCAGCCACACCCATGTGTCCGGGCTTACCTTTCCCAGGCTCAACGGTCGGGAGAAGCCGGCTCCTTGCTCCAGTCATCCCAGTACTGGCCTCCCCCAGAACATGGCCTGGCTGAGGCGTCCACCTCGCAGCAAAGGCTTCCCAGCACACCCTCCCTGTGTGGTCTTGGACTTGTGCCCTGGGTTGCTCCAAACCCTGTTAGTACCTGCTGACCCCTAGACAGCCCCCCAGCCTGGCACCCCTAGGCCGTGTCACCTGCCTGTTTTCTCTCCTTGACCGCTGCCTGCATGACCGACAACAGGCCACGCTGACCCTGTCGCTGGCGCAGCCCATGGCGGTGCCCTGCCCAGAGCAGGCACCCGGGGAATATGGGATGAACGAGCGGATTTTTCTAGTAGTGACTTTCAGGGCTGGGAACTGTGGTTCCCAGACTATCAATGGAGAAATGGAGATTAGAGAATTTCTTGCTCAGGTCAGGCAGCCGGCCAGATGCAGAGCTGGTCACCTGAGCGCTGATAAATCACCCTGCCTCCCCAGAGACTCATGAGAAAGTGCGCTAAACAATCCTGCAGTAGCATCTGCCAATGGGGGGCAAGAGCATTCGAGTAACATTTGCCAGTGTAGCTGCACAGCATTTGGGAGACTTTTGAAGTGTGTGTGTGTGTGTGTGTGTGTGTGTGTGTGTGTGTGTGTGTGAGATGTGTGAGTGGTACGTATGTGCCTGCGTGTGGAGTGTGTGTATATGTGTGTCTTCTCTTACAAGGTGTATGTATAGTCGTGTGTGTGTGTGTGTGTGTGTGTGTGTGTCCTCCCCAGAATTTCTCTCTTTTCTCTTTCTTCCCCTTCACTACCTCATGGCCTCTGAGAATCTCGGCTGAGAGTTTGCTTCCTGAAACTTAAAGCAGTTGAAGAAATCCTCTCTGCCCCCAGGGAGCTTTAGGAAAGCCAGTGCAGGGGTGAAGCACCAGGGAGAAGCAGAGAGGAAAGAGAGGCTTCCCCATGCTCCTGGCTGGGAGAGCTGGGCCCTCCAGGGAGGGGAGGGAGAGAAGCCTATGAGTCTCAGAGCTGTGGGAGCGAGGCCTGAATGGTGGTTAGTCGTAGGTGTCAACTTGGCTGGGCCACGGGGGTACCCAGCATGAGGTCAAATATTCAGGATGCTTCTGTGAGGGTGTTTCTGGAGGAGACTAGCAGTTAAATCAGTGGACTTGGAGTAAAGTAGAATGTCCTCCCTAACATGGGTGGGCCTCATCCAATCAGTTGAAAGCCTGAGTAGAAAAAAAAGACTAGCCCTTACCAAACAAGAGAGACTTCTCCAGCAGAATTCTCTGGACTTCATCTACATCATCAGCTGGTTTTGGTTCTACAGCAGATAGCCTTCAGACCAGACCGCATTGTTGGCTCTTCCTGGGGCTCCAGCCTGCTGACCCACATTGTAGATTTTGGACTTACCAGCCTCTATAACCGCATAAGCCAATTCCTTATAATACATTTTTTTCTCCCTCTATATACACATTCTCTTAGTTCCGCTTCTCTGAAGGAGGTCTAATACAGTCTGCTTCCTGCCAGGGCCTATGTTGGTTCCAGCATCTATGCCTCAGGCAGGAGAGACAGGCCTGCCTGGTACCCAGTGTAGCAGGAGGGAACTTAAAACCTTGCCCGGAGCTACAGTTCTTTGGGGGCCTTGGGACTGGAGCCACCCTCCCTAAACTGAGAAGCTGGTCTTCCTCTTGGAGCCCTCTCTCTTACTCCGTCACCTTGCAGCATGGCTCTAGACCCAGAGCCTGGGGATGGATCAGGCCTCCTGTTCTGCTCATCGTGCTGGGCCCAGATGTCAGCAGGAGGCAGGGCTCTTCCCTGTTCCCGGACGGGCCGGCCCCGTCCTTGTTGCCAGGGAGCCTGGGAAGGCATGGGATGGTGATCTTTCTGGACATCCAGGGGCCCAGTCACCCTCCATCTTAGCCTGCTTGGGCTGCCCTCGCAAAATACCACAGACTGGGTAGCTTAACAGAACTATCTTTTCTCATGGTTCTGGAGGCTGGAAACCCAAAGTCATGGTTGAGTTCTGGTGAGGGCCCTCCTCCTGGCTTGTAGATGGCAGCCTTCTTGCCGTGTGCTCACATGGCAGAGAGGGAGCTACAGCCAGCTGTCTGGCATCTTCTCTTATAAGCATACCAGCCCCACTTTATCAGGGCACCACCCTCATGAACTCATTGAACCTTAATTACCTCCTTTTGGCCCCATCTCCAAATGGAGTTGCATTGGAGGTTAGGGCTTCAACATCCAGACTGAGAGGGACGCGAGTTGGCCCATATGACCCTTGCAGATGAATCCTTTCCCTCGAAGGTCTCTGCCTGGTCACTAATACCGCTGGGCTCCCCAGGCCTTCACCCGGAGAAACAAGAAAAGCCTTGAAAGGCGATCTGGGTACTTTGTGCTCAAACCACTCGGAAAGCACTAGCAAGCCCAGTCTGTCTCAGGTCCCACTCAGGCTTGCCCCTAAGCATCGCACTCCCAGGACCCACGCTGATTAGCAGGGAAATCACTGGGGACACGGCAGGTGCTACAAGGGCCAGGAGCAAGACTAGGGTTGGGGTCAGGCCTAGGTCAGGGGTATTTTTGTCAAGGGACTTGAAGTTCCTGCTAACCCAAGATGGGGAGCAGAACTCTGTGTGTGTGTGTGTGTGTTTGTGAGAGAGAGAGAGAGAGAGAGAGAGAGAGGAAGGAAGGAAGGAAGGAAGGAAGGAAGGAAGGAAGGAAGGAAGGAAGGAAGGAAGGAAGGAAGGAAGGAAGGAAGGAAGGAAGGAAGGAAGGAAGGAAGGAGGAAGGAAGGAAGGAAGGAAGGAAGGAAGGAAGGAAGGAAGGAAGGAAGGAAGGAAGGAAGGAAGGAAGGAAGGAAGGAAGGAAGGAAGGAAGGAAGGAAGACACATGGCCAGGAGGGCAAGAAGCTCAGGTCACACACCAGCTGTCTTTGTAACCTCGGGTCACCTCCGTCTGTGGGCCTCAATTTCCTCTTCTGCAAAAAGAAGGCCTGGATTAGATCACCCCCCAGGCCGCTTCTAACCCTGACATTCTGTGATTTTTCTAATTTCCTTCAGACTCCAGGGGCCTGCAGACCCCATGCTAAAGTGCATGAATAAAACATGGGCGTCCTCAAGCTCGAAATATCGCAAGTATTTGCTCTGGATTTGTTCTCACTCACTGTGTGGTAAGCAGCGTCCAGCTGGGGCCCCACAGCCTCCTGTTTGGATTGTTCCAGTATGGCTGGGCTGCCTCAGGAGGCCCATGGTGTGTGTGCGGGAGGAGGTCCAACCATCCCAGTGAGTGAGCGCCTCCCTGCGCCTTCCTTTCCTTGATCCTCCCCACATGCTTTGTTCCCAGGTCACGACCCCAAACCCAACTCACCAGTTCCCCTGTGCCCCACCCGCTCCCCAGGTGCTCAGGTCTCTCATGGCACCTCATTGGGACCATTTCCCTTGGAAGTCTGCCCTGGCCCCTTCACATGGTACATGACATCCATCTGGATCCACACTGGGAGGCAGCCTAT
Source organism: Canis lupus familiaris (assembly GCF_011100685.1). Classification (NCBI taxonomy): domain Eukaryota; kingdom Metazoa; phylum Chordata; class Mammalia; order Carnivora; family Canidae; genus Canis; species Canis lupus. The sequence continues at coordinate 35,030,773 of NC_049260.1, forward strand.
TGCCAGCAGCCTTCTGGAAGGGGCATATCCTACATCTCTTCTGTTGGAACTCAACAGACATAATTTTTTCCCTTATTTTTAAGTTATTTTTTATTTTTAATTTTTAAAAATTTATTTATTTATTTGTGAGAGAGAGTGAGAGAGAGAGAGCATGAGCCAGGGGAGAGGCAGAGGCAGAGGGAGAAGCAGACTCTTCACTGAGCAGGGAGCCCGACACGGGATCCAAGCATCATGACCTGAGCCGAAGGCAGATGCTTAACCAACTGAGCCACCCAGGTGCTCTTTAAGTTATTTTTTTAGAGTGAAGTTTTAGGTTTACAAAAAAATTGCACAGAAACTACAGAGAGTTCCCATGTCCCTCCTCATTGCCTCCCCCACTGGCCCCCCCTCTTATTAACATCTGGCCTTGGTGTGGTACCTTTGTCACCACTGACAAGCCAGTATTGGTGCTTTGTTATTTAGTGAAATGTGGGGTTTAGATTAGGGCTCGCGTCTTGCGTCGCACAGTTCCATGGGTTTTGCCAAATGCATGATACCGTGTACCCACCGTTATGGTACCATTTGGAACAATTTCCTTGCCTTCACCACCCCCAGTGCTCTCCCTATTCATCCCTCCTTTCTTCCTTTCCCCAACCCTGGGCAACCACTAGTCTTTTTACTGTCTCCATAGTTTTGTCTGTTCCAGAATGGTCACATAGTTGGACTCATGCAGTATGTAGCCTTTTCAGACTGGCTTCTTTCACTTAGTAACATGCATTTAAGGTTCCTCCTTGTCTGTTCATGGCTTGATAGCTCATTTCTTTTTAGCGCTGAACCCATTGTCTGGGTGGACCGTTCAATAGATAACCTTTGTGATTGATGGATTGGCGGAGAAGACCAGAGGTATGCGATGAACAGTCACCCTCCAAACATAAAGTGTGTAAGAAATCTGGATTTCAGGACAGTTCTAGGTGGTATATACAGTGTGTCCCATAGAGAATATCCAACATCCTGAGAGTTGAATTTAGAGTGTTAGCTGTGAGGCAAACTACCTTTATTACAGAATGCTTCTTTCTTAAATAGTTGCATTTAAAATAGGATTCGATCAATGATTTTTCTACAACATTTCAGGCATGCGTTCACACTAGAAATCAGCTAAACCATATTAGACATTGTGAAAACAGGGACACTTTGGAGAGTAAAGGGGAGGTGCTATTAATAATTATGCCCAGACAACAGGTGTAAGCCAGGACTATCCCAGATAATATATAGTCTTTCTATTTATAACTGGTTTCTGTCTGTTTAAAATAGCTGAGGGAATGCAGGATATTTTTGTGTTTCTCCAAAAAAATTAGATGGTGTATCATCTAAGGTTACATGAGCAGTGGTAACACAAAGTGGCGAAGCTTAGCTTATTTTTCACTCACATAAAGTCCAAAACATGCATTGCTGATTGACAGGGATGGGAGATGGTGGGGGATGGGGGCTCTGCTCCATGCAGACACTCAGGGATCCAGGCAGATGGAGCCCCTGCCATCTTCCACATGTGTCTTTCAAGTGGGCTGACCACTAATATTTGGGAGTGGAGGGTTTCCCAGGCTGTGGACTCTCAGTGCTAAAACTGGGATGGTTTCTGGCCAACCAGGACAGTAGGTCATTTATATCCAAGGTTGCTCTGAAGATTGACATCCAGCTGCTAGGAGGGGGGAGGGGGAGGAAGATTGAGAGAGAGAGAGAGAGAGAGAGAGAGAGAGAGAGAGAAGAATGGCATGGCTGGCTTTTCTGGACCAGGCCTGTCATCACTTCCACCTACTTTCTATTGACCAGAACAGTCACGTGGCTGCACCTAGCTGCAAGGGAGACTGGGAAATATAGTCTAGATGTGTGCCTACAGCTAGAAGAAAATGAGTTTGGTGGCAAGCTACTACGGGGCCCTTAGACTGAGATGGACTTTTATCCTAGCTGACATGTGTCTGGGAGGGACGGGTACCTCCCTTTTGTGAATCTAAGTCTCATTTGTCTAGCAGTCAATGGTGTTCAACTCGGGGTGTCCTTATGGCCCAGGCCTCTGCCAGGGGACAGTCTCGAATACTCCAGGATTCTGGGAAGGTTAGGGGCATGGCATAGTGGAGGTTACACCTGGCAGCCACAGGAACTCACTACAAGGGAATCAGGTTGTGAGCAGGGAGGTGCCACATCAGAGGGTCTGGTCATGCTGCAAATGGAAAACTTGTGGTCTGTGAAGTCAATACACTCTTGCACCCATGTCGAATATGTAGCAATATAATTGGTCTTCATTGTGACTGCTTTTTCCAGGCCAAAATTGTCAGTGGGTTGTTTGGTGCAGCTGAGCACCTCCATGGCCACATTCTTTCTAATCCTTAGCTCTCATAGCATTCCCAAGAAGTGGGTTAGGGCTGTTAGCCCCATGCTGGGGGCAGTTTCCATCTGCAGGGTGACACCACATGCTTGACTTGTACAGGTCTGTCCTCCCCTGGGTACCCTCAATGTAGCCAGGGACAAGGTATGGAGGGCTGATTTCAAGTGCCTGACTCCAGGGCCTCAGATACAGACAGTCTCTGGCTGTCTGGGTGAGAGGCAGATTGTTCCGGAAGCAGAGAAGGAAATGATGCTACTTTCACTCACTTCCCTGTCTGGACACCTCCTGTGGGGTGGCAAGGCTGGGAGCTGATGTGAGTGGGCATCAAGAAGATCACCCAGGGCAACCCCAACTGGAAGGACCTTGGTTTCTGCAGTCCCCACCCAATGGACCAAGGGTTCTTTTTTCAGAGTGTGGGCTTGGAACCCAGGCCTTTCTTAACTCCTTCTTTGGGGGTCACAGACTCAGTTGGCCACTGTATTTGTTTTCTGTGGCTGCTGTGACAAATAACCACAAACTGAATAGCTCACAGTTCTAGAGGCCAAAGTCCCCAAGCGGTATCACTGGGCTAACATTGGGTATCTCTGGGAGGCTCTGGGAGAGCCCGTTTCCTGCCTCTTCTGGCTCCTGGTGGCTGTGGCCTTCCTTGGCTTGTGGCCACATCACTCCTGTCTCTGCTTCTGTAATGTCCCTCTGCCTCCCTCTTCTTATAAGGATGCTTGTGGTAGCATTTCTGGAACATCCCAGTAGCCCTGGATAAGCTTCCTGTCTCCAGATCTTTCACTTAATCATATCTGCAAAGTCCTTTTTGGCCATAGAAGGTAAGATTCCAGGGACCAGGACACTGACATCTTTTTCTTTTTCTTTTCTTTCTTTCTTTCTTTCTTTCTTTCTTTCTTTCGGGATGGCATTATTTAGCTTCCCACAGTTGCTTTGGCAACAAGTACTTCAAATGGTGTTAGAGCATTTCTGGGTATGTATCAGGGTATGAGGGGATGAGAAGGAGGACACCTGCTCCATGCTTCATGCTCCTGATCTCATTTAATTCTTCCAGAGCTGAGAGGGTATTATTATCAGTTCCACTTGACAGTACAAGACTCAGAGAGGTTGAGTGATTTACTTATATAACACAGCAGGTGAGGGACACCTGGGTGGCTCAGTGGTTGAGCGTGTGTGCCTTCGGCTCAGGGTGTGATCCCAGGGTCCTGGGATCGAGTCCTGCATCGGGCTCCCTGCAGGGAGCCTGCTTCTCCCTCTGCCTATGTCTCTGTGTCTCTCATGAATAAATAAATAAAATCTTAAAAGATAAAACAAAATAACATAGCAGGAGAATGATGAAACTGGACTGAGACAGGGCTGTCTGACTCCAGAGCCCGCGTTCTGCTATGGAAACACAGGAGATTCTACGAGGCCTGGACTCCATTGGACTGCAGACGACCGAGCACTACGACCTTCTCCCCCATGTAAGAGAGCCTGTCCTTTTTGCCTGTGTGATACTCTGATTTATAAGCAGAAATATATATTTGGTTTTCATTCCAGTTTCTGATCCAGAGCTCCTAAAACCCTTGGGGATGTTGAGAGTCTTTTGTTATATTAATGAGGTGACTTTTAGAGCCTCCATGTAAGGCTGGGGGTTGGTTACCAGGGGAACCAGCCTTGAATGGAGGGTTGGAAATTTCAGTCCCAGCCGTGACCTCTGGGGAGGGGAAGGGACTGGAGATTGAGTTCAATCACCAATGGCCAAAGATTTAATCAATCATACCTGTGTAATATAGCCTCCATAAAACTCCAAAAGGACAGGGTTCAGAGAGTTTCTGGATTGGCGAGCACGTGGAGAAGTGGGGGGAGTGGCGGGCCTGGAAAGGGTGGGGAAGCTCCTCATCCTTTTCCCCTACACTATGCATCAATTCCATCTGGCTGTTCCCTGAGTTCCATCCTTTTGCAATAAATTAGTGAGCTAGTGAGTAAGATGCTTCTCTGAGTTCTGTGAGCTGCTCTGGAGGAGGAAGTCATGGGAGAGTCCAATCTGTAGCCCAGATGACAGCCTGGACCCAAGTCATCTGACGTAGGAGGAGGGCACTCTTGTATGACCGAGCCCTTACCCTATCTCTTACCGCTCTCTCCGGGTAGACAGTGTCAGAACTGAGTTGAGTTGTAGGACGATGCCCAGCTGATGTCAGGAGCATTGCGTGGATGTATGGGGAAGCCCCCATCCAGCACAAGCATTGGAAATTGGGTCTGGGAATCCAAAAAAGCCTGTCTCTGGGATCACCCGTTGGCTTTGGACTAACATAGCTTGACCACAGGCCTGAGTGCACACGCTGCAGACCCAATCCCCGGAGAGGCCCCTGTACCTTTTTTAGTGAGCCCCTTTTCACTGACATCATCTCTTGGTTTTCACAGATACTTCTCTAGTCATCCATCCCCTCATTTCAGGCTCCTTCCTTCATCTCCAGCCTGATCAAAACCTTGCTTCTTTTCATCCCTAGTGTTCTGGAAAGTTCCTGTTCTCTTTATCGCTGTGTATTTGGTAACTTTTTCATCTATAGGAAAATTGGCAAAAGGCCATAACAGTCAGTATAAATAAGGCGTAGATGCAGGGTAGTGGCATACTTCTTCACACAGAGACACACATTTCTGAAACTTATTTACTAGGCTCATGCCTCAGATGTGAGGATGATAGGAGTGAGGAATGAGGAGTTTTAGTCTCTGCTTCCCTTCTGGACTTTCTTTACACCAAATCAATTCTTCCTGGTTTTTTTTTTTTTTTTTTTTTTTTTTTTCAGATCAGTGAATAAATAAATCCAAGCCATCTACCACTTCTCTTTTTTTTTTGGTGAGAGCTAGGGATGGAGAAGCAAGCTAACTTTTGCATTTTAGCATTTGTGGCCTTTTGGCAAATAGTTTATCAGTTGTTAGAACCCATAGGTAATTAGGAGCTATGCTTAAGCACACACGCACATGCAAAGGCACACATGTACACACCTATATACCTTGGCTGACTAAAAAATCCCATGCAGTAGAAACTGTAGAGTTGGGAAGCTGCACACTGCAGGGTCCTCACACCCTGTTTTATTTATTTATTTTAAAGATTTTATTTATTTATTTGAGAGAAAGAGAACACACAAGAGAGTACAAGTGGTGGAGAGGCTGAAGCAGGTTTACCATCTAGCAGGAACCCTGATGCGGGGCTCAATCCCAGGAACCCGGGATCTTGACCTGAGCCAAAAGTAGCTGCTTAACTGACCAAGCCATCCAGCCCCCCCCCCCCGTCCCCCCAAAAAAGGGTAGGCTAGGCTAGGCTCAGGGGCAAATCAACCCTCGGCATCTCAGGGGCTGAGTGCAATAGCTGATCTCTGGCTCAGATGAAGTCTGATGCAAAATAAATAATAATTATTTCTTTGCTTTCTCACCCCTATTCCTTGCTCTCTGCATTTAATGGGAGCCACCTTAAGGCATCTGGGAATTCGTGGAATGGCCACACCCTTAGTCTGGTCTTCACTTTGAGTCATTTTGAAACTCAGGTTTCTCCAATCCCATCTCTCACTTATTTGCAAAAGAAAATTTGACGGAATATTTTGTTCTGTGTAACATGCATCGCTATCTTATCGACCTCTAATATCATGTTCCTCACTTCTTGCTGTCTGACCTTAGGGTTTAGGTTTTAATTTCAGCAAACCCTCATTTCTGATACCAATTTCTATTAGTCAGGATAGGATAGATTATGCTGCAGAAACAAATTAAGCCCCGAATCTCTGGGGCTCAAACAAAGGTTTCTGTGTTGCTCATGGGAAGTCCAGTGTGCGTCAGGCCACTCTCCAGGGCAGTGTCTAGGATCTCGGATGCTTCTATCTTACCATCTTGATATTCAGCCTTCCTGCTTGTTGCCGAAAGTGAAGGTTGCACAAGATGTTTTTAATGGCAGAGCCTGGGAGGAGTGCTATACATTATTTCCACTTCCAACCCATTGGCTGGAATCCTATCATATGACCTCAATCTAACTTCAAGGGAGGCTGGGAAGTGTAGTCTTTCCGTGACCCCAGAAAGAAGAAAATGAAACAGGAGTTAGTGAATATATAAGATTATTCCTTTCACACTCCCTTTTTGAGGCTCTCTGCTCTTATTTATCTATCCCTGCCCAGGGTCTAATGCTCTGTCACTTATCCCCTATGTCCCATGCCTCTCTAGAATTTGCACTAGGAATATAAATGACTAATAATAGCCTAAAACATGACCCCTCTTCTAGGCAGTTGCGTGATAAAGTGAATTTTAAGCTTTGGTCTAGAGGGTTAATGCTGTGATATGGGATTTTCAGACATGAGTAGGCTAGTAGGAGAAATATTTTTAGGGTTTCTGAAATGACAGACTGGGCAGGTCCTCTGTACCATCTTTGGTGTGCCGTTCTGCTATACCCAGGGAGATATTTGTGAGATATTTTGGACTCAAGGGACGTCAGGCTAACAGTATGAGTGGCCATGTTGTTAGATGTGATCAGACCATTAAAGCATGATTTTCATCTGGCCATCTAGAGGTTATTGATATGAAGTAGGGAGAAATTATTGTCCACTCCAGCTGATTTGGAATCAGCTTTCAAACCATCCATCTACCATCCCTCCCTTACTCCCTCCCCTCTGCAGAATGAAAGAGGCTCGATCCACAGTGGGTCTGTAATAGGCCTCACGAAGGACAGGGTTGGGGTGGGTGGTGATGGGCTGGGGTTTCCCCAAGATTCTGGGGGCACTGAGGTCTCTTGTGTTCTCACTGTCGGACTCTAGCTCACCCATGGCTGTCTTGGCTCATCCTGGCTCCAGCCTGAGGACAGAAAGCAGCTTTCTGAGCACCTTTCTCATTGACTGCACCCAGCCCTCAACACACACTCCAGCCCTGTGATGCCTTTACTCTGTGAGCACCTAGTTAGACTAGAACTACATTTCCTAGAATTCCCTTCTGTGCCAGATGAGGGTGGGCCGCAGAAGCCACTTTTAGTGAGCCAACCTCACTCGTGTCGCTGCAGAGCTGCTGGCTCACATTTTGGGCCTTAGGGTACAGCCAGGCCCATAGCTACATTATATTTTTCTGGATCTTCTCCTTTGGCTTCTCCAGATCCTGGGGCAGGTGCCTCTGCAGCCATGGCAGAGGGTGCCAGCTTTTCCTGTGGGTGGCCCATGCCATAGAGGTTGGAGGCAATGAAATGTGGGTTCTAGCTGCCATGGTGGGTTCCAGTGTCTTTGAGCTTCCCCACACTAGCCTCCAAGATGCCCCCAGCGAGTCCTGCCTCCTGCTTTTTCTCTTCCTGAATCCTTTCTTCTACATTGTACCGAGTTAGTCTGTCTGGCCAATGTGAGTGTGAGAGAAACAATGGGATGCCACTTACGAATTAGGTTATAAAAGACATGGCACCTTCCATCCTAGCCTGTCTCCCTCTTTTTTTCTAAGATAGCTTGATCCAAGGAAAGCCAGCTGCCAGTGTCAGGAGGATACCTGTGGAGGGATGTGATAAGAAACTGAGGCCTTTGGCCAACAGCCAGTAAGGCACTTGAAGCCTCCCAGCAACAGATATATGAGTGAGCTGTCTCTGAAGCAAATGTTCCAGCCCCGTTTATGTTTTCAGATGACCTCAGGCTCCAGCTGACACCTTAACTGCAACCCCGTGACAGACCTTGAACCAGAACCACTCAGCGTAGCCGCTCCATTCCCAACCCTCAGAAACTGTGAGATAATAAACGTTTGTTGTTTCAAGTCACCAAATGTTGTTGTAATTTGTTACATAGCGATAGATGACTACTACAGCGTCCATTGTTTTTATCTCAATTGCTGGCATGCCTTCAAGCCTTCAGTCCTTCTCCCAAACGTGGGCTAACAGTTTTATACGGGCAGCTTAACCAGCGCCCACAATTGTGTCAGGCCCAATCCCACGATAAACCCTTATTTTGTATCACTCAGAGTGATTCTGCTTCCTTGATCAAACCTTACCTGATACCACAAGAAACTAAAAGGAGAGATTCCTCAGATCCCTCATCATTGGTTTTCCTACCACTCTGGTCTCAACTTTTGATCAGAACCACCCTAAGAGCTTAAGAAAAAAAAAAAAACAATGCCTGGATCCTATTTCCAGAAATTCTGATTTAATTGCTCTGCGCCATGGCTTAGGTATCAGGATCTTAGAGCTGCCAGGTTCTTTTAATGTGCAGGTGAGATTAAGAGCCACTGGTCTAGTCCGGCTGACTCTACCAGTCCTGCTAGGTCTCCACTTCTTTAGCCTTCCTTGGGCTGGGAGATGGGCACCCAATCTAAACACCCATGGTAACTTTTAGTTGGGGACTCCTGACACCTAGAAGTTGATTTCCTGACACATAGGAAATCATCTCACTGGTGGTGGTAGTTCCAGCAAGACAGTTTCCATGGTGGCAGGGCAACTTGGCAATGGCCCCTGGTGTGTGGGTTCTGGTTCTTTAATTCCATCACCATCTCCATCAATGCTGTGAGAATTACCCAAAAGCTTCTTTCTTTTTTTTTTTTTATAGAGAGAAAGAGAGAGAGAGAGAGCATGAGTCAGGGGAGGGAGGAGGAGAGGGAGAGAGAATCCCAAGCAGACTCCCCACTGAGTGCAGAGCCCAATGTGGGGCTCGATCCCACTACCCTGAGATCATGACCCAAGCTGAAATAGAGAGTTGGACGCTTAACGGATTGAGCCATCCAAGTGCCCCTACCCAACAGCTTCTGGACTGTATTTCTTTCTCCTTACATTATGGGACCTTTAAGATCTATTCCAACCCCGAGAGTCTGGATCAGGTAACTAAATTTCACATTAACTTCCCCAGTGACCTTAAGGGTACCCAGCTCCTCTCCGGCAGTCAGTTTCCTTATCTGTCAAGGGGAGGGCTGTATTAGATGAGCTCCAGACCCTTTGTCTTGGGTTGGGTTGGGAAACAGGCTCTGAGATGGAAATTTGTGTGCAGATGGTTTCTGGGGGAGTGCTTCGAGGATCAACATCTGTAAGAGGGAGTAGGGAAGCAGGAGTGAGCAGAGGAGGGGCTGAACTATGATGCCCTTTTGATGCCCTGAGAGCCTCGAAACTGGTATGGTCCTTCAGAGTGGTCCTGAATTGAGGCAAGGGGATGAGCCTTTGTACCCCAATTGGCCAGTCATTGAGTGTGGTCTGCTCCAGGGAGAAGAGTGTAATTTCGAGTGAGGCAGCTTTCTTGGGCACTTCCTGGAGAGGGAATCAGTTGAGAGCTGTCAGTAGCTGACACCCCGGCAGCTGGAGGAATGAGTCCCTCCATCTTGAAGAAGTGGAGGTGGGGTGGGATCTGAACAATGCACCCCACTGAGTGCTGCACCCTTCCAGCTCAGAGAGCCCATTATCATAGCCTTAACCCCAGGGTGACCTAGGAAGAAAGGGGTGGATCTCTTACTCCCTTCAGCTAAGCATGACATCAGACACCCCAGGAGAGTAGCTGGAAGGTTCCAGGAGACCACAAGCTTGATTAAAGCACAACAACTCTTCTTAAAACCTCCCTCACCATTAGCAGAGGGAAAGCCAGAGGGAGGTGTAATGTCAACTTACTCCAAAGAAGCAAGGCCCCAGGGAAAAATTAAAAGCCACTCCTGGAGGAAGGAGTGGCTTCCAGAAGGAAAATCTCCCAGGTATCACACTCAACTCCCAGGAGCACGGAAGATAACGGAGCTGCAAGGGACTGTGGTCGCCATGGTAATGGCATCTTGGATTCCAGCTGAATGAAGCTACTGGCTGGCCTGTCAATCACACAACGGCTGCATCTTCAGTGGGAACTAGTCTCGGGCCAGCTGGGGTGGGGAGGAGAGACCACCCTCCTGTGCGCACACAGCAGGCTTGTGGGCTTGTTGATGTTCAGGTGTGTGTCTTCGCATATATGATTATAAAGGCATCTGTGCACATGTTTGCAGACATTGTGTGGAAAACCGAGTCCAGTGGTATGTACGTGTGTGTTGGGGCTGGGGCTGGGGTCTGCATGCTGGACCCACAGCCCGTGAACCTGGGGCAGAACAGATTGCTTCATGTAAGAGACATGATTTTAGGGCTTCTTCACCCTTCTTCAAAATATCAACAACTGTCATTGTCCACTCAGCGTTTGAAAGCCATTTGTTTGAAGAAATATTCTATCTTCCATAGTCTTTTTTAAAATGCAAAGAATTATTGGGACCCCTGGGTGGCTCAGTCAGTTAAGCAACTGACTCTTGATTTCCGCTGAGGTCATGATTTCAGGGTCATGAGATCGAGTCCCGATTTGGGCTCCACGCTCAGCAGGGATTCTCTCTCTCTCTCTCTCTCCTTCTGCCCTTCCTCCCCCTTCCCACCCCCCTAAAAATACAAATAAAATGCAAAGAATTATCAATTACTGATGGACTTCAGTAATTAGCCCACTAATGGTGGGCTTCCCCAAAAGCTAGGCCAAGAAGCAGAGAGAAGATGGAACTTACCTAGTGTCTCTCACCCAGTAGGTGCCCAGTATGTTGGTCCGCATTTATGAATGCATAAGTATGTGAATAAATAGCTGGCTTTGGTAAGAGAAGGGCAACCAGGAGACAGAATGGTCTCATGGGGAAGTGGAAGTGTTCCTGATATTGGCCTCAGTCAATTCAATTCCATTTCCTGAGCACCTTTCTTGTGCCAGGCATTCGGCTGGGGGCGGATGGTAGGTGGGGCAGATTGGAGCCTTCCAGAAGTGTAGTCTATCTATCAGGGATGGGGGCCTCCCTTCACAGGTTTCCTTGGTGCTGGGCCGAGACTGCCATCCTTCAGCAAGGCTGGAACCCCAGCCTCTTTCCTTGGCCTTCTCAGGCTGCCAGGTCTGGTCCTCTGTCGTAATCCCCTTCAGAGCCTGTCAGAGTTTCAGTCACATTCATCCATGAATCCTGGCTCTTAGTTTGGCTAAGCCTCTGGAAGCAGATCCCAGGACAGGGATGTGAGTGCAGGTTATACATTCAAGGGTGATCCTGGGAAACACCACTAGGGCACTTGGAGAAGCAAGACAGGGAAGAGAGGGAAGCCAAGAAGAGAGTGTGTTATGGGACAGGTCCCACTGTGGGCATGGGGCTTAAGTCCTACTGGGGCCTAGAGACAGTGGAGGGCCCACCTCCCAGAACTGTCCCCCCGACTCTGAGGGGTGAGGAACCTACGATAATTCTCCACCAACTCCTGTTCGTCCTAGGCTGGGGGCTGCTCCCAGGAGACTGACTCCTTGTGTCTTCAGCCTGCCTCACTCACTAGCCAGAGAAAGCCCTTGGAAGGGGGCAGGTGGCAGGTGGCAGGTGGCAAGTGCTCTTGACCCACAGTGGTTAGGATGGACTAGAATGACTACTGCCGAGGGGTAAGGGCGAGGCACCGCCAGTGCCTGCTGCACCCCGTGTGGCCTTTCCAGCAGCGTGACCAGGGCAGCTGGTCCTCTCAGCCACAGCTTAGCAGGGCCCCATGGTGACAGATCAGTTCTCGGACCGGAGGTGGGTCCGGGCCGGAGGAGAGCCAGGGCTTCTGAAACGTTGGCTGGGCTGCAGGAGACAGAGATATCTGCAGGGCTCTTGGCTCCCATCACCCCCTTTCCTTCTGCTCCTGATTCTGGGCTGGGAACCTTCCCTGGACACTGGCACGCAAGCCTGGCCTCTGAGCTCCGGAACTCCGCATCTGCCTCCCTCAAGGCCCGCTTCCCTCCTTGTCCTCGCCGCCTATGTGGGGGTGGGGGAAAGGCCCCTGGATCCTGCACCTGCAGCCTCCCTGCTCTGAACTGAGAGGAGACCTTCCCTTTCCAGATTATAATCTGCTCCCTCCTCTGCCCTCCTCCAACAAGTGAACTGAGGACGGAACGAGGGCCAATCAGGCAGCGTAGCTTCCCTTGGCTCATCTTGAGTCGCTAACTTTCCTATTCCATCCTGCTTAGAGTCCCACCCACTTCCAGACTCTCTGGATGTTGAGTTCAATTCAACAGCTGCTGGAGGACTTTCTGTGAGTTCAGGTCCATGCCAGGCAAGGGGAGATAAGAAGGAAGTCCAGGCAAGCCTGTGACACCTGCTGCGGGGGCCACTTCATCTCTGTTCCAGACGTGACTTCTTCTTCTTATTTTTTTAAAGATTTTACTTATTTATTCATGAAAGACACACAGAGAGAGACAGAGACATAGGCCGAGAGAGAGGGAGAAGCAGGTTCCCTGCAGGGAGCCCGATACAGGACTCAATCCCAGGACCGCAGGATCATGCCCTGAGCCAAAGGCAGATGCCCACCCACTGAGCCACCCAGGTGTCCCCAGACATCTTTCTTTGCCTTTTGACCTGTCTGAGCTGGAGCTCAAAAGCCCTCATGATCTGGGCACATACTGGGTTTCTAAACACCGCCCAGAAGAACTGCTTGCCCCATGGGAGCCTTGAACTGGCCTGAAGTGGAGCCGCGGGTCAACGAGGAGCGTCTACAGGAGGCCTTTGGGACAGGTGCACTGTTCACTCAGGCGGGGAGGGGACTGCACGGTGTCTGCCAAGGCTGATGGGGAATTTCCGGCTATTTCACCATCTGCAGGCCCTGGTCCATTGCCCCCTGTGGTCAATGTGTGCTTTCTGTTTGGCACCCCGAAGCCGTGGCATAACACATACCCTCCCCCCCCCCCCCCAGTGCTTTGGCAGACACCCTGGCAAGCTCTGCCTTGCTTCTCTCTGAGATGAAGAAAGTGGGCTGTCTTCTATTTCTACCGCGAGGGCTCCTGCGGGTCCTGCCACCGAACCCAAGAGAAGGGCTTTGCCCACAAGTCAGCAGTTCAGAAAGGAACTTGCAGCCTGTGTTGATTGTAAAGTAAAAAGTCCTCTGACTTCCTTGCCACAAAGATCTTGCCGGGATAGCATTGAGGGCAGAGGACAAAGGACAGCAAAGGCTCACAGGGACCTGGAAATCCCGTCGTGCACTCTCCTTCCTGTCCCACCAAGGATCAAGCCTGTGAGATCAAGATGTATGTGGCCGGAGAATGCAAAATCTTTAGGAAGCATTGTGGAAGGGGGAAACATGTCTATAATTCTTTCATACAATCCTTCTTCCTCAACCGCCCACCCGTCCCCTGCCACGCCTTTCCTGGTGCCCAGCAACAAATATCTTACTATTTTTTTCTTCTTTTTTGAGAGAGCAAAAGAGAGTGTGCATGTGTGTGTGCTTGAGCAGGGTGGAGGGGCAGAGGGAGAGGGAGAGAGGGAATCCCCAGCAGGCTCCACCCTCAGCACTGAGCCCATTGAGACCCTAAGATCATGACCTGAGCCAAAATCAAGAGTTGGATACCTAACCAACTGAGCCACCCAGGTGCCCCAAATGTCTTACATATATTTATAATGCTGTCTAGTTTTCTCAGTACTTTCACACACATCATTTCCCCACCCAAGCTAATTGTGAGGTCTGTGGAGTAAGCATTTGATTCCCATTATAGAGATGAAGTTACCCACTGAGGCTCAGAAAGCCCCAGAATAAGCCCCTGTTTCAGTCAAGATTAGATACAGGACTCAAAATAGCTGTGACTTAAACAAATGAAAGTTTTTTTTCTTTGCCATCAGAGTCGGGGGATAGGCAATTCTGTTCCACAAAGTCACAGGGATCAAAGATCTATCTATTGCTTTGCCAAACCCAGGATGGAGTCCTCACCTTCATGCTCCAAGATGGCAGCTGGAGCTCCACTCATCACATCTGCATCCCAGGCAGCAGAATGGAAGAATGAGTGAAGAATAAAAGTGAGGAGAAGAAAGAATGTCCTTTCCCTTTAAGGATACTTTCTGAAAGTTGTACTTGCCACTTCTGCTTTCACTCTAGCATTTAGTCACCGAACTGCGAAGAAGGCTGAAAAATGTAGACTTTGCTGCAGATGATCATGTGCCCAGGTGAAAATCAGAGATTCTATGCCCATGAAAAGGGGGAGAACATATACTGGGGGAGAGAACTGGTCTTTCTTGCTACAGAGACTTTGCCAGCAGAGGGATGAATCAGCCTTTGAATCTAGTTTTTCTGACTCCAGATCCTGCCTTCTTTCCCCTCTGTGTCGTGTGGTATCTCCTATGTATAAGAGATTCCCAGAGCCATAGAATTTCCTCATTGAGAAGGACTTTGGGGGTCCTTCTGTTCTCCCCTGGTTGCATGTCTCAGTTAGCTCTAAAATATCTTAGAGTAATGGCCATTGCCTCTCTGAAATGTCTCATAGGCCAGTCCACTTGGAAGTAGCTCCGAGAGTTAACAAAGACCCTTCTGTGAGTGGACCCAAGCCAGTTCCTCTGGTTCCTCTGACCATTGGTCTTCATCCTGTCCTATAGTACCTGTCCGAGTAGAAAGCGCCTACTCTTTTCTTCCCTCCTCTGCAGTGAAGTCCTGCAGATGTTTGAAAAAGATCCTGATCACTCCTGATTCTCCTGAGTCTTCTCTCTTCCATGTCCCACCAAATAGTCCTTGGCTGGTCCTTGACTTTTCTTTTTTTAAATATTTTATTTATTTATTCATAGAGACACACAGAGAGAGACAGGCAGAGGCACAGGCAGAGGGAGAAACAGGCTCCATGCAGGGAGCCTGACGTGGGACTCAATCCAGGATCCCCAGGATCAAACCCCGGGCTGCAGGCAGCGCTAAACCGCTGCGCCATGTGGGCTGCCCGGTCCTTGGCTTTTCTAGACATCCTCCTAGTGAGGGCTGCTTCTCTTACAGTATAGTTTCCACACTAGGACACACTCCCAAAGAGGAAGGGGATGTCCCCGAAGACTGGAGCTACAGGGCATGCGGCTCTCAACCACTTCAGCAAGAAGGACTTGTGGAGTAAATGCAGGGGTGACTGAAGGTGTCTGTGTTCTACATTCTCTGTAAAATGCATGGTAAGGATGGGGCCAGACTAGAGGACCCCACTACTTTGACATCTGGGATGCTTCTTCAGAGCTTCTTTTGTCTCTGGGATCCTGAGTGTTATGGACTACATGTTTATGTCTCCCCCACCCTGGAATTTTAGGATGAAACCCTAATCCCCAGTGTGATGGCATCTGGAGATGGGGTCTTTGGGAGGTAATAGGTGGTGAGAATGGAGCCCCCATTAGAGGATTAGCACCCTTAGAAGGGACGCCAGAGCACTGTCTCAGGCTTTCTTGTTTTCTCTCTGTCTCTCTCTCTCTGTCCTGGAAAATAAAGAAATTGGGTTCAACCACTTCTCAAGTCCTCTCCGGCTGGGATTGTGTGGAAATGGATGGGTGAGAGGCTCCCTAAAGCTAATGGAAGAGAAACTTCAAGGGCTTTGTCATTGTAATGTCTGGAATTCGAATCCAGGCTCTGCCTCAACAAGCTGTGTGACCTTGAAGAAGTTGCTCACCCTCTTGAAGCCCAACTTGGCTCTATGTGTAAAATGGGTTAATTCATTTTTTTAAATATTTTATTTATTTATTTATTTATTTATTTATTTATTTATTTATTTATTTGTTTGTTTATGAGAGCCACAGAGAGAGAGGCAGAGACATAGGCGGAGGGATTAGTAGGCTCCCTACAGGAGTCGGGACGCAGACTGCATCTGGAATCCCAGGATCACGCCCTGAACCCAAGGCAGATGCTCGACCGCTGAGCCACCCAGGCGTCCCGCTACTTCACTTCTTGAGCGCCCTGTGAGGGCCAGAGTCCTGCGTCAAGTTTCTAGGCATCCGCAGTGCTTGCTGTGTTTCGGCTTTCGGTGGGGAGCCAGGGTCCTGCTCGAGCTTCCCCTGGGGCCAGGAGCTGCCTCCTCTCGCCCTCTCACCCATCACTGTCCCTCCCGATGACCACTGAGGCTCCAGATCATACCCGAGCCCCCGAGGGAGCCAACTAATGAGTCCTGGCAGAGAGGACAGGACCACCCGCGGAGGCCGCTCAGCAGGGACAGACGCCTCGTCAATGGATATTAAGCATTCACCAGACAGTAGGGTGGAAAGGGTGGCCACGCCTGAATCAGAGCGGGGCCCCTGGGTGCTGAGGCCATGCAAATGAAGTGCAGCCCCGAGCCTGGGCCACCACCCCTGAGGCGGCAGTGGAGGGTGCTACCCTGAGCCTGCCCTGAGCCTCGAAGTGCCTTCCAGTGCAGGCCCAGCCAGATGTCCCCTCTGGGCTGGGAGCTCCGTGACACTTCCAAGTTTCTTCAACCAGAGCCAACAGGACTCCTGCCGCCAGCGCCAGGTTGTGGCGGGCTTTTCCCTCTCCTGCCCTGATTCTGGCTCCCCTTGATAGAGCTACTTAGCATCAGCTGCTGATCTGAAGGAGCCTTGGGCCTCTGATGACACCCTGCTGATGACTCAGAGCTGAACTAAGCTTGGAAGTGCTAATTGAGCGGCTAGGGCAGGGCAGGCTGGGGCTGTCCTGTCCTCTGCCCTCTGAGAACCTCAGGTTTGGGGCCTGTTGTGGGCTGAATTGTGTTCCTCCTTCAATTCATACACTGAAGCTTGAGCCTTCATTACTGCAGAAGGTGACTGTAAGTTAAAACAGGTCATTGGGGGGCACCTGGGAGGCTCAGTGGTTGAGCATCTGCCTTTGGCTCAGGTCCTGATCCCAGGGTCCTGGGATTGGGTCCTGCATCAGGCTCCCCACGGAGAGCTGCTCCCTGTTTCTTTCTCTGCCTCTCTCTCTGTGTCTCTCATGAATAAATAAGTAAAATCTTTTAAAAAATCCTATAAAAATGAATGCTGTTGTTGTTTCTAAGTGGGCTCCACATTCAATGTAGGACTTGAACTCACAACCCTGAGATCAAGAGTCACATGTTCTATCAATCAAGCCAGCCAGGTGCCCCAAAAGTGAATGTTTAGAGGAGAAAAGAAATAACAAATTCCAACATTGAAGGGCTCATGAAGGCCTCAAGCTTCACAAAATCCAGAAAAAAATATATACTATATTTAGTAATTAACTGCCTGAAACACTTCCATGATTCTTCTTTTTCTCCTCTTTTGGGCTTCGTGGCTTTGATTGCTTCTCATATGGTAACGATTTTTTAATATCGTTTTCTATAGAGACAATAGAAAGATCTTTCCGTCTCTCCTGCAGTGTGCGTGATCTCCCTTTTATAAAATTATTGATAGCGCTGTGAAGTTTCTTTCGGGTTCACAGGTTGTCATTGGTAATTAGTTTCTATTGTAATGCAATCCTGGAGTGACATTTTGAAGCATCCCTCCGTCTCCTTTGTTTGTTATGGCTACTACTGAGATACTTCTATCTTCCTGTCCTATTTGAATTTTGGTATGATTAGTAATTCTAAAAACACACACACACACAATTAATGTGAAATTAAGGTGTCCATATTAAGCTGCGTAATTGCATAATGAAATAAAATGACTCTTAAGCTACATGCGTTGACGGGCTGATGAACATAGGAGTTTTGTCACTGGAGCACTTGTTTCTTTAGGCCCTTTTGGTACATCAGTGGCAATTTTGTGTGCTGCTTTTTTCTGAATCCATCAGGCTTCACCAGGATGAGATGTGTCAGATACGCTACAATGCAACCTGAAATACTGGGATGCATAAAGCTTCTTACTTGCTCTTTAAGCAGACGGACTCGTGTTTGTAGAGTGTTCCTACAAACACTCGGATTCCAATAAATCCTATTTTGTGCAATTCCCATCAGAAAGGAAATAAAGCTAAATGGCGCGTTATTAATTGCAGACGCTGAATTATTGAGTATATTCCTGACAGAAGCGAATTTCCACTCTGACTAGGCATCAATGAGAACGGGATTCGTCACTTCCAATTTTCCACATCTGATGAGTGGAAGATTTTCCACAGACTCACTTCTGGCACCCTGCATTGCAGGCTTTGTTTCTCTCCACTGTCTACATACTTGGAGGGGCTGGGAGCCATAGGATTCTGTGACAGATTGTATTTTTCAAAATGGTCATAATAAGGTCTCCCGTCCACATGCTCTTCTCACAGCAGATGTCGGCCTTCCTCTCACTGAGGCATAGGGCCCATCCTTCCCCTTGAATCTGAGGGGGTCTGGGACTACAGCCGAAGTGATGCTATGTGACTTCCAAGGTTCGGTCATAGAGAGTGATACGGCTTCAACCTGTCCCTCTTGGGACACTTGCCCTCAGAACTCAGGTGCCAGGATGTGAGGAAGCCCAGGCTATATGGAGAGGCCACGGCCAGCTGAGGTCTCAGCCAGCACCCAGTGTCAACCACCAGATATCTGAGCAATGAGCCTTCAGGTGATTCCAGCCCCCAGCCTCCAAGCCACCCCAGCTGACACCATGTGAAGCAATGACAGGCTGTCCCACAGATCCCTGCCCACTGCAGATTTGTGAACAAAACAAACGATTGCTGTTGTTTTAAGCCACTGAGTTCTGGGGTGACTTGCTATGTTGCAATAGATGCCAAGAACAGACATATTTATATTGTGAGACGACATGTGGCATGCATCCTCAAGTCCCAGTACTGGACAAGTCAACCCTGAGGACAGTAAGAGTGTTCCCAAAGGCCATTGCTACTGTCACATGTGTTGGCCAGCACCAACTTTACATGGAAGTGGCTGCAGACGCTATATACGTATATCTCTAAAAAAACCCTCATCGTATCCTCACTCTGACTTCCTCATAGCCAGATCCCAAATACGCCCATGTCTACTTTTACATCACCAGACTCAACAGGAGATGTGATTAAGCAGCAGTCAAATTGGAAACAGATGGTGGTCTGTACAAAACATAAGCACCCTACTCCCCCTGAACCACACTTGGAAGGGACCAGTGTAAGTGACGTGCCTTGGAGCTTAAGGTTTACTCAGTTCACAGTAAATCTACTTCCGTGGCCAATATTTATCGAATGTGTATAACAGTAGGTCCTGGGCTAAGCTTTTTATATAAATGGTCATATTTGAGCTTAAGTTATGACCCCATAGGTAGATACTATTCTTCTCCCCAATTTACATATGAGAAAACAGAAGTGAATATAATTCAAATATGTTCAGCATGTACTTACTAAGTTTTTACAACTAACAACTATTTGTATATTGTCTAATATTGTACAAAGGATCTGCAAATCTATCATGGGTGTTATAGCAACCCTCCAGGCATAATTTTTTTAAAGATTTATTTATTTATTTGAGAAAGCGAGAGAGCGTGAGAGAGCGTGCAAGCCTGAGTAGGGGGAGGGACAGAGGGAGAAGCAGACTTCCTGCTGGGCAGGGAGCCTGCCAAGGAGCTCCATCCCAGAACCCTGAGATCATGACCTGAGCTGAAACCAAGAGTTGGATGCTTAACAGACTGAGCCACCCAGGCACCTCTAGTCTCCATTTTTTAAAAGATATCTAACTATCTATCTGAGAGAGAGAGAGAGAACATGAGTGGAGATGGGAGAGGCAGAGGGAGAAGGAGAAGCAGACTCCACACTGAGCAGGGAGCCCAATGCAGGGCTCTATCCCAGGACCCTGGGATCGTGACCCGAGCTGAAGGCAGACACTTAACCAACTGAGCCACCCAGGTACTCCCTAGTCTTCTTTTTAAGGAGAGAATGGAGAAGTTATAATTTGCCCATGTTCACAGCTACTAAGTAGCAGGATTGGGATTTGAAGCAAAGATTTACTGTCCCCATGCCCACTGGCTTTCTGCTCTCGTTAATGCTACAGAGTTCTAATCTACAAAGGGTTCAAAGAGGTGTCCTGAAAGCTAGAGTGGGAAGGACCGAAAGACGTCTAGCTGGAGGTCAGTTAATTACACAGAGAAGGTAGAGCCTTAAATGCAGAGGGTAGGGTCCGTTTATCCTGGCAGAGAGATGCTGCATGAACAAAGGCAGAGATTGATTGTACTACTGGGGGCAGTACACAGGAAGGGGCTCAAACAAAGAGTGTGTAGAGATGATGAGATTTATTTCTACATATTTGATGTTTTGTAAATGCTATTATAAAATGTTTTTTATTTTCTAATTTTTTTGTTGCTAACATAGAGAAATGTAATTGGTTTTTGTATATTCACCTTATTTCCCATGACCTCGCTTAATTCATTTATCAATTCTAGTCATTTGTTTGTAGGTTTCCTTGAATTTTCTATAGACATAATTATGTCAGCAGAGGACAAAGACAGTTTTACTTCTTCCTGTCCAAGTTTTATGCCTTTTCTTGCTTTATTGCACTGGCTAGGACCTCCACTACAACACTGAATAAAAATGATGAGAGGGGGTGTCTTTGCCTTATTCTTGATCTTAGGGGGAAACAATTGGTCTTTCGTAATTAAGTATGAGGTTAGCTGCAGGTTTTTTTGTAGATGCCCTTTATCAAATTGAGAAAGTTCTCTTCTATTTCCTGTTTGCTGAGAAGCTTTATCATGAACTAGTCAAGCCTTCTTAAAATGTATAACATGATTTCAGTTGGACCGTGGGGAATTAGAAAGGGTCATGACTTCATTCACTCATAGAGTATTTATTGATTCAGGTCAATGTTCTCAGTTGGGAGGTAGACTGCAGCAGTTATCAGCATAATATAGGCACGTCCAGCTGAGTGGCAACCTTCCAAAGTTATCAGCAAGCAGGAAGACCTGCACAGTGACTAGACAGAAAAGGCTGAGCAGAGGGACCAGAGAGACTGGTTCCAGAGCACAGATGAGTCAGCATCAAGGAAAACCTAAAAATAATTGGAGGGTGTGGGAAATAGGGGTGTTAATTCCAGCAAGAAGGCCAGTGGGAGCTCACCATAATCACTGGATTTAAAAATGAAGTATAATAATAATTCTGTGATCACACTCTATAGAGACTGAATACAAATTTCTGTTAGAATTTACCTAGGGAGGAGGAAGCAGTAGTTCATTCTATTTTAGGGTGGGGGAGAACTTTTTTTTGTTGTTTTAGTAATTACATTTTAAAACATAGAGGAAAGCTGAAAGGCTATTACAAGGGAACATCTAACCATTCCTCCACCCCACCCTGTATTAAACAATCGCTAACATTTTGCCACATTGGCTCTCTTTATATTAGGCTGAACCACATGAGTTTGCCTTTTGTGTTTATCAAAAATAGTTGACTATCAGAAATTTCATGCGGATGTATTTTATGTTTTTGCCAAGTCACTTGAAAGTTGCAGGTGCCACTACACTTCACCTTCTGCAGTCATCTCCTAAGAACAGGAACATCTTCCTACAATACCATAATAACATTATCACACTAAGAAAATTCACATCATTTCCAGGGTACCTGGTGGTACAGTCGGTTAAATGTCTGACTCTTGGTTTCAGCTCAGGTCATGATCTCAGGGTGTGAGATTGAGTCCCATGTTGGGCTCTGTGCTCAGTGTGGAGTTTGCTTGAATTTCTCTCACTCTCTCTCTCTCTCTCTCTCTCTGCCGCTCCCCTCTGCTCTCTCTCTCTCTCTAAAATAAAATAAAATAAAATAAAATAAAATAAAATAAAATAAATCTTTAAAAAAATTAACATCATTTCATATATGTAATAGCAAGTCTCCAACATGGCCCCTAGTGGTCTCTACTTCCTGGTATTCACAACCTTGCAGATTCCTCTCTCACAGTGGATAGGGCTGACTTGGGTAACCAATGGGATATTGAGGAACTGATGGAGTGTGATTTCTGAGGCTAGGTCATAAAAGACATTGTGGCTTCTTCCTTGCCTCTTGGATTCTCTCACTCTGGGAGAAGCCAGCTGCCATATTGTGAAGGCATTCAAGTAGTCTATGGAGAGGCCCACATGGCAAATAACTGAGGTCTCTTGCCAAAAATCAGAATCAATTTGCCAGCCATTCGAGTGAGCCACCCGGAAGCAGATTGTCCAGCCCCAGCCAGCATCTTGACTGTTACCTCCTGAGAGACTCTGAACAGGAACCATTCAAGTCAAGTTGGCCCTGGTTTCCTGATCCACAGAAACTGGGTAAGATAATAAATATTTTTTTGTTTTTTTCAGTTATTAAATATTGGGGTAATTTGTTACTTAGCTCTAGATAGCAATTGAATAGCTAATACATCATTCGATATCTAACCCACATTAAAATTTCCCCAGTTATCCCCAAAAGTCTTCTAGAGTTTTGAGGTTTTTTGTTTGTGGGGGTGGGAATCAAGGATTGCATACCATACTTGGGTAGTATGTGCCTACCGTCTTAGGCTCAGGGGCAGGGAGAACTTGGCCCTAATGACTGTAGGCAGAGTAGAACTGACCCACACGTCCTTGGGAACAAGATGAGACTCAGGGGAATGATTTATCCTGAGGCATAGTGGAAGATCAAGTTGAAGTAATGGTGGATGCTCACTGGGTGGTTTACCATATATGAGTTAAGGACCGTAGGAGGTAGGCACGGTCAGCATCGTCCCCATTTACAGAGAAGGTAACTGATGTACAGTGGAGCTAAATAATTTGCTGCAGGTCATTTGTTAGTGATTGATAGAGCTGGGACTTGAACCCAGGCAGGCTGGCTCTAGAGCCCACGCTTTCAACCACTACACCATCATGTCGAAACCATAGAAGTTGTTGCTGCAGCTTTTGGAAGGAAGTCTGGAAGGATTCAAAGAAGAGATTGAAAAGAGAAAACATCAATGCTGTGAGAACCACTAAAAGGGATGATACAATGTGGGGGAAAATCAGGACTGGGAAAGGTGCGGGGGAGAGCCAAACATTTCAAGGTTTATATAAAGCAAAGAAGAGCGATGGGTTCTTTCTCACCTTGACACAGATGCATCAGAGGAAACTTCACTCAACCTCATCTGGAGTCTGTCTGGAACAAGGACAGAAGAGCCAGGCGGTGCTGGAGAAGGAAAGCCATCGGGGTGGGATGGGTTAAGACCCCTTCTCTGGGCAGTATGGGACTGAGCTGTAGGACCTCTTAGGGTTCTGTTGAGCCCAAGGCTTTCACGAACATTTGTGCCCACTTGTCCCTTGTTACTCCTTTCTGCATGCGTCTGGTGGACAGTTGGCACTCTGCCCATCTGTACCCCCGCAGTGACTGTCTCTGCACTCAACGCAGTGCTGTTTCCAATAGAACTTTGGCTGATAATGGAAACGTTCCCTACCTGCACTGTACTGTGGGTACCCACTAGCCACATGTGGCTATTGAGCACTTGGAATGTGGCCAGGGCAGCTGAGAAATGGAATCATACATTTCATTTCATTTTAATTAATTTAGATTTAAAGAGCCACATGTGGCCAGTGGCAACCTATTGGACAGCACAGAGTTTCTAAAGGTTGTTTACTGAGAACACCTGCAACTCTCTGCCTGAGGGCTTTTTTTTTTTTTTTTTTTTTTTTTTTACTGATCAGAGCAGCCTAGTCTACCCCTACCTCCACCCCACCCCCTGCCCCTGCTCTGGCAAGCCGGTGGTAAGTCAAAGGTCCCCCCTCCCAGCAGCCTCCCTCCAACTAACAAACTGAGGAGGCCCCTCACCCCTCAACTGCAAAACTCTGAGATGGCTCCTCTGGGTCCCAGAGTTCCCCAGTGGGGCCAAGCCCCAGTTGCCCACGGTGGTAAATGACTCGATATTATTGACCGTGTATTGGCAGTAGTCCCTTCTCTGTTTCACTTCCCTCCCAAATAAAGGACTTGCACTTGTGGCAGGGTTTGTTTTGGGGTACCCAAACTAAGACCTGCCTGCCCTCTGCTACTTCAAATCAAAAAACCAAATCCCCAAGACGTTTGCACTCCTGCTTCCATTCAGGGGGAAAAATGAACTGACCGTTCCATCCCCTGCCTATATGCTTCTGTACAGAATTGATAGGTGCCCCTGCCCTGATGGTCTTCACTCTGCTGGCTGCAACGCCATTTGCCTTGAGGCCCCCAGGCTGGAAGGAAACCCAGGACTGTCCAGGCCCAGCAGAACCCCTCTGCCTATCTCTGCCACAAGTGCTCCTTCTGTTCTGTAAGTGTGGGCAGGGCCTCAGTTTCAGGGTTAGGTGGTGTTGATCCTCAAGGTCAAAGTCAAGCTCCTTGAGGGGGCTGGGTCTCTCCAGAGGGTAAGAGCAAAGCTGCATGGAGCAAGTCTATGGTGAAGGGCAGTCAGCTGATTGTTTTTTTTTTTTTTTTGTTAAATATTTTATTTATTCATTTAGGATAGTCACAGAGAGAGAGAGAGAGAGAGAGAGAGAGAGAGGCAGAGACACAGGCAGAGGGAGAAGCAGGCTCCATGCACCGGGAGCCTGACGTGGGATTCGATCCCGGGTCTCCAGGATCGCGCCCTGGGCCAAAGGCAGGCGCCAAACCGCTGCGCCACCGAGGGATCCCAGTCAGCTGATTGTTAAACCTTTTCCTTCAGCGTGGCCCTAGCAAGGGATGGTTCGGTGAACATGCTGGAAAACTTTCAAAGCAGAAAGACTCCTTTTCTTTGTCCCACCATCTCCTCCTCCGCTCTATCCCATGGCTTCCCCTTATTGATGTCTCTTATTAAATAAAGGGCAGTGGACTCCTTATAACCCCCACCCCCTGGCAAGTGGCCACATCTATTCCTACCTGTCCCCAGAATCTAAGATCAGGGATCTCAAAAATAGGGCTTGTCCCCCTCTGACGTTATATACAGATATGTGACCCTAGGGGCAGCATTTCTTGGACTTCAGATGTTTATTATGTTCTATCATACCTCTTGTGAAGAGCCTCTCTTATGAAACTTTGTTGTGACCAACTATCCCCCCCTCACTTCCTGCTAGATTATTTCTGCTAGGCCATTCAGCCAATGGGCTGGAATTAATGCAAACTGGTTTTGTTTTGTTTTGTTTTGTTTTGTTTTCCCCTAAAGGGTCAGCACAGCTTGTCTGTTGGGACTGAGCGATTGTGGACTGGCTTTCTGTGCCACTGCACCAGGGACAGGTGTGATTCCAGGGACCCAGTGCTTTCCTGAAAGTGGAGGTCCAGAGAGGGTTTCGCTGTCCAGCAGGAGGGCCAGGCCCTCTGGCTGAGGAGCCTACCGAGCACAGAAGCACGGCCAGGGCTGAACAGGGAACATTTGGAGCTGGTGTAATTGCTTATGTAGTTTTAATTGCTCATTCATCATGCTAACAGGCCCAGAGTACTGATCGTTTGCCACGTGCTCAGTAATTAAAAGACCAGGGGGTGAGATAGGGTGATGAGGAGTGGCGGGGTGAAATGAGGTGAAGAAAAGCCAAAACGCACAGCACAGAAGGCAAGTGGGGGCAGTCGCTTGGCCCCTTTCTGACACTGAATGAGCAAGGGCTGTGTTTCACACCAGTGTTTCACAGTCCTTGGTTTGCACCTGAGAGCAACCTTGCTTCCAGCTCCCTGGGAGGGAACCTGGTCCCTAAAAGGCGTTTTTCGGTTTGCAAGCCATTTCCTCCCACATCGTCCCACTTAGTCCTAGATGACTCCAGTGAGATTGGTGGCATCTGGGTGTCCAGTTTTCAGGTGAGGAAAAAAGACTGTACGATGCCTCACCCAGGATCACATGTGGCTGGCCACTGGTGGAGTCGAAAGCCAGATCCACATCTCGTCATTCCAAATCTCTGGCTTTCTCCTCCCTAGGGACCAGCAGAACATGGGGTTTTCTCTGAGTCCTACTGACATTATCACAATAGCTGGATTCTAGAATGAATATCCAATTGCCTGAGGAATTTACAATAATTTACAATAATTCACTGGTTCTTACGTCCCACGTTCAACAAGGTTGGCAGCGTTTCTGGGGGTCAAGGTGGGTGTCTATGGATAGGATGTTCCCCTGGCAGCTCTAATGATTGTTCTGGCTTAGAGAGCCCTGTTCCAAAGGACACACTGCTGGCCCCAGTCCCCCTTCAAAAAAAGGCTTCACGGCAGGTGTCTCAGTTTGAGTTCCCCCAGCAGCTGATTCCAAGTCAAGCATTTGAGTGCAAACAAGTTTATTTGGAAAGGTGGAGAAAATTCTGGAAGACCTGGGGGAAATGAGACAGGGCATCGAAGGCAGAAAATGTAGGACACCTTACCAAGCAAGTTCCCTCTGCAGGCAATGCGAGCTTAACCCCATTGGGGACTTCCAGGATACCGTGCAGGACATGACTCACGGTTCTTTCACCCGAGGGGCAAGGACACTGGGGCATTTATACTCCAAGTGTCCTAGAGGTGGGGGTGTGAATTCCTTGCCACTGTCACTTTCAGCCTACCCTGCAGAGCAGAGCAGGCCCCAGCTCCAAAAGAAAGTCCTCAGGCAAAAGAGACAAGATTCTAGCATTTGTGGGTTTGATGGGTGTGTGCTACAGTGGAAGGCCCCCGGGAATACAGGCAGAATGAAGACAGTGTCCATCCAGCAGGTATTGCTGTATGGCCACGGGTGCGGGGGGCTGCTCCTGAGAGCCCCTGTTCCCGACCACCCTGTTCATCTGCCTTCATTGGCAGCTCAGCTGTTCTGGAACGATTTGCAAGTTGAAATAGCATTAGTGTTCCCCTGGGAGTTATTTATGCATTCATTTTCCTCCTCGCTTCTTTCTTCTTCTCTCCCACTAATGCAGAAGATCCTCTGACCCTAAAAGTCAAAGGAGACATACTGACCATTTCTGGAAGGCAGGCAGCATGGAGAGGGAGCTCTGTGATGATGTGCTGTGCTGTACTCCTTTCATTCCTGCCATGATTCAAGAACGTGGTCCTTGTTCCTAGTGGGGGACATAGACAGCCAGTGTGGACCCCCACAACCTGCCCTTTCCCTGTTCCTTACTCTGAAAGCGAACCCAGGGTTATGCCTGACTCCTGACTTGAGGACTATCATTCTACAACATTCTTTCCCTCTCAAAAAAGCACAATGGCAGGCCGGCCAGTGAGTGGCAGTGACGTGATTACAGGGATACCTTTCAGCAAATAATTTGAGATTCGTATGTTTTATTGTTAACAAATTTTGTGCAAGACAACTCACAGCTGATGGGGACATATTCATTGAGAACCACTGTTTGGTGCCATCGCAAAGAAACGTTGCTTTATTTTGCATCCAGGGCAGCAAACTTCCTGGAAACAGTTTCTTTGCATGCATGGCCAACTTTCCATCAGTTGATCAATAAATCAATCAACAAATATTGATTGTCTCCATTGTGCAAAGCATCGTGGAGATTTATTACAAATATAAACATGCTCCCTGCCTCAGAGGA
Organism: Canis lupus familiaris; assembly: GCF_011100685.1. Classification (NCBI taxonomy): domain Eukaryota; kingdom Metazoa; phylum Chordata; class Mammalia; order Carnivora; family Canidae; genus Canis; species Canis lupus. The sequence goes on from NC_049260.1 coordinate 35,058,137, forward strand.
GCTCACCACTTAATTGGAAGTAAAATCTGTAGACATGAAAAGGTAACTAAAAATGCAGAGTAGTGTACAAATGCTGAAAGAGTGGTGTATGTTGACTGGGTTGGGGAGAAGTCAAGGAAGACTTCTTGGAGGAAGGGTGATTTGACCTGTGCCTTGAATAATAGGTAGGAGTTGCACAAAATGACAACAATAGAAGGTAGTATAAACAAGAGCAGCAGTGCCAAGGAGAAAAAGCCCAAGGCCTGTTCGGGGATTGTGAAGGGGTCTGTCTGGCAGCAGTGGGGCTCACAGATGGGACAGGCACAGCCCAAGTCTTTGGGACAGTTTTGAGCACTGTTGAGTCTTCCTCATTTGAAGAACCACTCAATCCTCAGTGTTGGAACTTTGTCATTGCTATGGACTGAATCATGTCTCTCCAAAATGTATATGTTGAAGCCCTAACCACCAATGTGACTGTATTGGGGGATAGGTCCTGGTCCTAAAAGGATGTAATTAAGACTTAGCAAAGTCATAAGGGTGAGTTCCTAATCTAATAAGATTGGTGGCTTTATAAGAAAAGGAAGAGTTGGGACGCCTGGATGGCTCAGCGGTTGAACATCTCAGGGCATGATCACAGAGTCCCAGGATCGAGTCCCACATCGGGCCTCCTGCATGAAGCCTGCTTCTCCTCTCCCTCTGCCTATGTCTCTGTCTCCCTCTCTATGTGTCTTTCATGAATAAATAAATCAAATCTTTAAAAAAAAAAAAAGAAAAGGAAGGGTTCTCTCCCTCCCTGCCTCCCTCCTTCTGCCCATGCAAGCACCCAGGAAAGGCCATGTGTGGACACAGTCAGAAGGCAGCAGTCTGCGGGCAGTGGTGAGAACCCTTAACCAGAGACCAACTCTGCTGGCACCTTGATCTCAGACTTTCAGCCTCCAGAGCTAAAAGAGATTTTTGTTGCTTAAGCCACCCAGCCCGTGACACCCTGAGCAGACTCACACAGTCACCTTCTACCTGTGGAAGACAGGTGCCTCCCCGGGTGTTCATTCATGCTTGGCAGAGCAGATGGGTTCTAGCCAGCGTCTGTGAAACTAGCGAGGGTCCCCCAGCCTCCCTGACCCAGCTCACCCAGCCCTGCCAAGGTGGCCTGGCCTCCACTGTCCTCTCTGGGACCTACGAGCCTTAAGGAACTATAGTTCTCTTCATACCAGGGATGTGCAGGAGGTTCACGCTGGGTCGACCTGCCCCCTTGCCCCACACCCCTCCCCAGGCCATGTGAAAGGAGGGTGGCTGGATCTAGCAAATAAAAATACAGGACAACCAGTGGCACCTGGGTGGCTCAGTGGTTTAGTGTCTGCCTTCGGCTCAGGTCGTGATCCCAGGGTCCTGGGATAGAGCACTTCATCAGGCTCCCTGCTTAGCGGGGAGTCTGCTCCCACCTCTCCCTCTGTCCCTCCCCACTGCTTGTACTCTCTCTTGCTATCTGTCTCTCTCTAATAAATAAATAAAAATCTTTTAAAAATAGGACACCTAGTTAAATTTGAATTTCAGATAAAAAATGAATAATCTTGATAGTATGTCCCATGCAATGTTTGGGACGTACTGTACTTGTACTAAAAAAACTACTCATCGTTTATTTGAAATTTGCATGTAACTAGGCATCTTGTATTTGATCTGGCAACCCTCCATGGGAGGGCTTACAACCCGTGTGTGGCCAATCAGAAGACCCCATGCTCTGCGTCACCAGTTGGTTCAGCACTGGGCCTGTGACCCAAGGTCAGAGCCCTCCCTGCCAACACATACTAGGACTGGAAGTTCCCAAGCTGTCAGGACCAAGAAAGTTCTACAGCTGTAGGAGACTTTCCCCAGGGAAGCACCTGTCTGACAACCAAGTTCACACAGAAGGAAGTAGAGCTGAGGGAGAAGAAAGGAGTCTAAAGACAGTGCTTGATTCAGCTTCACCCCTTGAACTCCCAACTAAAATGGGAAATGGCTTGAAGTGGGAATGTTTCACTCACAACTAACTCTGAGTTCTGGCAAAATCTGTGGGCACTAAGTCACCTCAGAACCGTAAGGCTCAAACCTGACTAAATTCAAAGGGAGGGCTGCTTCTAAGACACTTCCATTTTTTTTAAAGATTTTATTTATTTATTTGAGAGAGAGAGAAAGAGAGCGAGAGAGAGCAAGCAAGCATGAGCAGGGGAGGGGCAAAGGGAGAAGAAGTAGACTCCCCACTGAGCAGGGAGCCTGACACGGGGCTTGATCCCAGGACCCCAGTATCATGACCTGAGCAGAAGGCAGATGCTTACCCGACTGAGCCACCCAGGCACCCAAGACACCCCCATCTAATCGCTGAGCAAACAGGGGCTCCTTGGCTCAGAGGGCAGTGAAAAGTCCCAGCAGGTCCCTCATGCCCACTGGGCCTCCTAGGCGTGGCTCTGAGGTGTCACCTCTGCCATATCCGCCCCCTGCTGACAGCTGGCAGAGGAGCCCTTTGCTTCCCGTCCCCCTCATAGGTTTTTTTCTGCCATTCCTCCCTCACATCTAGCTTTCCTTTCTCTCAAAAATCTTTTTTCCATCATCTGCCATATCTTTTATGTCCCTTCAGTTTCTTGTCTTGCCCTCCATGCTTACTTTTAAGAATACAACCCACAGACTCTCTCAACCACAGAGGGTTTATGGATTTATTCTGGACATCTTCTGGACTGGACTAGAAATATTGGAGCTAGAAAGACCTGAGGGCTGATACAATCCAGCCCCTCTCTGTCTTGAGCTCACAGAAGAGGAAACTGAGGTTCACAGTGGTTGAATCACCAAAGGCCCCACCAAGAGTTACAGGCAGATCCTAGAAGAGGAAAGCCAAGTGGTTGAGGGCATAGGTCCCTGGGTCTGGATTCTGAAAGCCTGTACATTCATGGAGGTTCGACCACAAATCACTTAACCTGTTTATGTCCATTTCTCCCGCTTGAGAAGGAGCTTAAAACCCCATTCACCTCATCATGGCTTCCGCGACTGACAGAATTACAAACTGCCAAATGAGTGTGCTGGACCAAGGCTGCACGGTATTAGTGTTGTTGGTGTTACTATTATTATTTAACGAGGCTAATCTGCCAGCGAAGGAAATGAGCACACATCACGAAATTAATTATAGATGTTTTTTTTAAATGACTGTTTATATTGAAAGGAAGGCCTCGTAGTTGCCGCACAATTTGAGGATAAGTCGTGTTTTGGAAAAATATTAATATTCAGAGCTGTGTTGATTAGCTTCACTCTTGTTGCTAGGCAACAGGATCCTTTGTAGCCTTTGCAGTGTTGGGATTTTTCTAGGGGTGGGGGTGGGGAATGGGATGGAGGGATTAGAGGGAGAAAAAGTGCATTACAGTAAGTGATTCCGCTGGTTCAGCCAATTCCAAAGTTGCCCTAAAAAAAAAAAAAAAAAACTACTCCTTTAACAACTTATGTGATTATAGTTGTTGGATAAGGAAAACCAGAACGTGACCCCGAGCTCACCACTCACCCATGACTTGAGTTTCAGGTTTGGCAAGACTTGTGTTTACGAGATCAGAGCTGAACCACACGTGGCCCGGGGTTTACCACCGCTGACGTTCGCCATGGCTCTGCAAGGGCAGCCTGCCAGCGTGCAGATTAGGGGGTCGTGAGAGGCTGCCATGAATCAAACGATCCAATCTCATTTAATAGTGTCTGTGGCCTTCCTAGTCAAAATCTAACACTCGAATGGGGCCAGCCCAGAGAAAGCCAAATAACATGTTTTCTGAAGCAAAATAGAGTCTCATGAGGATCTGAAATGCATTGAAAATCCAAGACAGGTTATGTGCAAGTAACCATACAGAGTGTCTACTGGGTGCTGAGCACTTTGCAGGGTTCTGGAGCCCATGCTGGGAAAGATATAGTATTGTCCCCATTTGGGGGACTGAGATTTGGAGAGATGAGGCAACTTGGCCTGGGTCACACAGGCTAGCGCAGGGCAGAGCAAGGATTTAAACTCAAGTCTTTCTGTGCATGAGTACCATGTGCCCACTTAACCAGCCTGTCTGCCCTTACCTGGCTAGGAGGGGCTGGGAAGGGCCCAGAGAAAAAGCTCGGGGCTTTGCATGAAGTTGGCTGTGGCCTTTGTTGGGTTGAGGCCCCCTTAGAGACTTTCTGATATCATCACAGACCACTTAGTATGTGGTACTGTTCCAATCACTACTGCTACATTAGCCACCCCCAAACCTAGTGGCATAAAACAAGACCCATTTTCTTATGTTCATGGATCTGTGGGTCAAGAATTCAGGCAGGGTTCAGCTGGCCGATTCTTTCGTTCTTCTCACTCCTGTGTGCACTGAGACCATCTTGTGGCCAGTGGGCTAAGTCTGGAGGGTCCTACATGGCTTCATTCACACTTCTGGTGCTAGGAGGAGGGATAAGCTGTCACTTGAAGCATCATCCCAGTATCGCAGTCTCCGGAGTGGCTGGACATCTTCCATAATAATTGATTTCCCCTCCGGCATTCATCCCAAAAGACCCAGGGAGAGGCTGCATGGACCTTTCTGACCTAACACAGAAGTCACATTGTGTCATGTGTGCCATATTCTATTGGTTGAAGGAGTCACAAGCCTACTCGAATTTCAAATCTTGATGGGAGGACCATCAAAGTATTTGGAAACTCTGTTAAAAACAGCTCTCGATACCAAGTTCCTCATTCTAGTAAGAAATGGATAGTCAAAAAAAAAAAAAAGAAAGAAAGAAAGAAAAAGAAAGAAAGAAAGAAAAAAAGAAAGAAAGAAAGAAAGAAAGAAAAAAGAAATGGATAATCAAAAAACTTTGGATGCTCTGAAAATGGAGGAAATAGTTCGATATTCAATGCTGCAAATTGTACTTATTTCGATGGATTTAGGACGTAGCTGGTTGAATAAAAGGTAAGCTTAATAAGAGCTTTTGTTTGTTTGTTTTGAATTTCATGTTCAGGTGTAGTTGCCAGCTGAGGAGCCTATCCTGCTGACCAGCTAAGTCTCATTTATAATTAATAGTGATTCCGTTTGCATACAGTGTGCTTATGACTTTTAAAAGCCTTCATTCCACTATGATCATATTTACAATATTAGTTTGGTTAGGAAAGCCTTTTCTCCTTGTAGAAATCAAGTGAGATAATGATGTCGTTGAAAGACACTTCGGATATTTTAATGAGCTCTGCAATCCTCTGCTAGCCTACCTCTTGTTCCTTGGTGTTCTTTCTGTGTCAGGCATTATGCTGGAGTCATTTAGAATATTGAGATGCACAAGACCATCTCTGGCAAAGACTGTTCCCCAGTATACTGCCTCTTCTTCTAACAGAGAAATCAAACTCTGATTTTATGCTAGGCACTATAATTCCCAGCCTCCTTTGCAAGAATGTATGGCAGTCTGATTTTAAAAATCAGGCTATTGGGATATAAGTGGAAGTATCACATTGCTGCTTCCTGGAACCTTTTTAAACAGATAGCTGATATTTGATCATTTGTCTTTTTATTCATTGTCTCTTGCTGCCTGGAATGTAGATGTAATGACTGGAGCTCTAGCCACCATTGTGGACCATGAGCACAGGGCTTCACTTTAGGAATGGTGGAATGGTAAACCAGAAGATGCCTGGGGCCCTGAGGTCTTCTTAGGACAGTAGCCATTCCCATGATGAACTGCCTACCCTTGGACTTTTACAAATGAGAAAGGAATCTCTACCACATTTAAGCTACTGCAATTTTGTGTCTCTGTTGCTTTTAGCCAAATTTAATCCTAATCAATATAGTATCTTTCTCTAAGAAAGTCACAGTCTAGTGAGGAGACAAAGAAGTACATAATTTTAATCAAATAAATGAATGAAATATGTGGCCTAATCACAGTGATTACAATTATGAGAAATAATCTGAGAGAGACAATTTTGATGTTGAAATACTGAAATACCGTGACAGTATTTTTGAATTTAGGACCAATCCAGAAAATAGAGGACAAATTATAGCTATATAGCAATGCCAGAGCTAAAAGGAAAATGCCAGATGAGCCCTGAGAAAGGAGTAAGGATTTCCCCCCCCCCTTTTTTTTTTAAAGATTTATTTATTTGTTTGAGAGAAAGAGAGAGGACATGAATGGTGGGGTGGGGGAGGGACAAAGGGAGAGGGAGAAGCAGACTCCCCACTGAGCAGGAAGCCCAATGTAGGGCTTAATCACAGGACTCTGGGATCATGACCAAAGGCAGATGCTTAACCAACTGAGCCACCCATGTGCTCCAAGGAGCAAAGATTTCTGATGAGGACATCTTAATCAGATTCACAGGAGAAGAGGTAGGAATTTTAACTTGGTTTGGCATTTGGGGCTGACATTGTTTTTTTTAAAGATTCTATTTATTATTTATGAGAGACACACAGAGAGAAGCAGAGATATAGGCAGAGGGGCATCCCGGGGCTGGCATTTTTGACAGAGACAAGAAAGAACAAAATCCAGGTAGTGTGGAAATGTATAGAGAGGTTTATAGAAGTGTCCAGGCTTTTTTCCCCAGTTCCCTTGGCCAGGCCTCAGGCAGCTATGTGAACCTGGGACTTTTGGCACACAATGCACATTGAGGGTCTTGGTAGCCACTCTCCTACAAAGGTGTCCTTGGCCTGTGTTGCTTTTATCTTTTTGAGTTAATTTTTGTACCTGGTGTGAGATAGGAGTCAAACTTCATTCTTTTGCATATGCATATCCAATTGTCTATGCCCACTTTTTGCCCACTGCCTGGACCAAACACTGAGGTCTCTGATTCATGGGACAAGCAAACACCACATATTTTCAGCAAACAAAATGAAGAGCATGAGCAGAGGCCAGGCCACACTCGTGGTGCTGTTGTTCACTTATTTTGATGTGGGAAGTATAGTTTTAAATAGTCATGATCTCATCCAGTGCATTCTGATAAAGGCCCTGCTGAGAGTTGTGCCACGGGAAGGAGTTCCTGGATGCCCAAACCTCTCTTTAAGTGCCTCTCTGCAGAAATCTTTTCTTTGGACTTGGTGAGGTTTAGCAGGTATGTGGATTAGCAGTGAAGATTAGCACAGCCCTGCTGAGAAGATGGCCCATTGCCCAGAGCCTTGGTCCACAAAAGCTGTGTTAATAATCTGATGTGGGATGAGGACAAGGGACATCATAATGAGATTCTTAATAAAATCCCTTTTCAAAGACTGTGGTTTTTAAACAATTTTTAAATAATGACAATAAATAAAGTGTTCCAGTGCATTAAGACATGAGAGGAGTTGGTGCACCAGGCCTATGGAATACTGGCTTTTCAAACACCCTCCTTCTGGAGAAATCTAAAGGGCAAATGGTCAGGATAAGGAATGAGTAAAGACAAGCATACTGTGCCTTGAAATGTTGGCATAGATGACTCAGGATTTAAGTCTTTGATCCCTTTTTAATTAATTTTTGAGTATGGTCTCAAGTAGAGATTTAACTTCATTTTGTATGTGTGTGGCTATCCAGTTGTCCCCTCATGATTTGTTGAAGGGCTTATTCTTTTTCATATTAACTGGCCTTGGCAACTAACTTTGTCAGAAATCAATTGGCCACACATGCATGGGTTCATTTCTGGACTCCCAATTCTATTCTTTTGATCTGTATGTCTCTCCTTGTGCCAGTACTATACAGTTTTAGTTACTGTAGCTTTGCAGTAAGTTTTGAAATTAAAAAGTGTGAGACCCCTCAACTTTGTTCTTTCTTTTTCAAGATCATTTGGGCTATTTGGGGTCCCTTGCAATTTCATACAAATTTTGGGATCTGTTTTTTCAGTCTTGAAAAAAAATGACACAGGGATATTGATAAAGTTTGTATTGAGTCTGTAGATTGCTTTAACAATATTAAGTCCTCCAATCCATGAATATGGGATGCCTTTTCATCTGTTTAGGTCTTCTTTCATTTCTTTCAGCAATGTTTAGTAGCTACCAGTAGACAAATATTTGGTTAAACTTATTTTTAAGTATTTGATTCTTTTTGATACTATTGTAAATATAATTGTTTTCTTAATTTCATTTTTGGATTGTTCATTGCTTGTATACAGAAATATAACTGAGTTTTGTGTATTGCTCTTACATCCCACAACTTTCCCGAATTTGCATCAGTTAAAGGACTTGCAAATTATATAAAAACCCATTCGAACTGTATTGAACCTAAGAGAGATTGATCAGTTCACATAATTTAAAAGTCTAGTGGGCTTCAGGCATGATTCTATCAAGGTTCTGGCTCTGTTTCTCTATACTTCTCTCAGTTTTGCCCTTCTCTAAGAATTGGTTCTATGCTCAGGTTGACCTCCCTTATGGTTACAAGATGGTTGCTGACAGAATCTAGGTCTGCACACTTCCTTAGACACATCCAAAGATTGTTAGCATTTCTTTCCCTCAAAAGTCCTGAGTGTCTCTTTGATACTGTCATCACTGTCTAGTGACAAGAGAGATGGGATTGCTGTGATTGGCTTAAACTACTGAGGTAGGGATGGGTTCAAACCCACTCAAACTTTATGGTTGATAACACAATGGGGTATGTGTAGGTGGGTGGTTGCTATACAAAAGGAGATGGTTCTTAGAGGAAGATCTCAGGGCTGTTAGGAAGGGAAAAGATAGTGTCCACCAAACCTATGAACTTTGTACAATACGAAGCAGCATTCAATGACTATTTGCTGAATGAATGAATGAGTGAATGAGAGGCCCCACTAGTCCTTTCACAGATACCCAGCTCCCTGGGGCTGTCATAACCTCCATTCTGCTAATGGTCATTGCTGCAACCTCTGGAAATCCCCTACTGAGATCCTATGCTCTTCTATGGGGAAGAGAGAATTCTTCCTACAGGTTCTATAACTTCTCTGGTTTCTGAGCAGCAAGATCCTGGTAGAATAGACCTGAAGAACTGTGAGCACTGGGAAATCCACATATTCAGAATAAGGAGGGAGGGTCTTGTGAGTCCATGATGTGGCTCTGAAGTCCTCATGTACGAACTGCTCCCTGGCCTGATGCCTGACATTCCACCATTAGGAAATCATTCCTCCAGTTAGTTTAAAAGGTTTTTTACACCTTTAGGACCAACCCTCCCTTCCCACACCATCAACTTGGGCTTTGGTTTGCAATCAAACATCTTTGTGTGACCAAACCATAACAATACTGATGTACTCAGAGGAGTATATTCAGTGATAAAGAATCACCTACACCAGAGAATCAGAGTCAAGGATAGGTCCCAGGAGCACCAGGTCCTGAATTATGAGAACTTGCTTCTCTTCATAGATATACAGTTTGAGCTTAGTTTCATCAATTCAAGACTCAGCCCCTTCTCTGACTAATACCAAACTCCACTGTAGCAGGGGTATTTTCCAAAGATAGCCACAACAATAGTTCCTATCCCACATGCTTTTCTAGATCCTTGCCACTCTTGCGTCAATAGGTGGAGTCTATGACCCTTACCATTGAACCTGGGTGGGCCTTTGTTACTGCCTCGACCAACAGAGTGTGGCAGAAGGGATGCTGTATGACTTCTGAGGCTAAGTCATAAAAATGTAGGGTACTCTTGCCTTATCCCCTTGAGACAGTTTCTCTGGGAACCCAGCTACCACACTGTGAGGAAATTCAAGCAACTTATGGAGAGGAATCAAGGCTCCCAGACCATGGCCTCAGCTGAGCTTCTAGCCAACATGCCAAATGGCAACACCATTTGCCAGTCAGGTGACAGCCATCTTGAGAATCAATCCTTGTGATAGGCAGAATCTAAGATGGCACCCAGTGATGGAATTCTTACCCTTATGTAATCTCCTCCCCCTTAGGGCAGACTAGACTGAGTACCTAGATCCTAACAAATGGAGTACAGCAGAAGTGACAGGATGACTCTTCCAAGATTAGGTTATAAAAAGATGGTATCTTCTCTTTTGGACACTCTCTCACACATTCTTTCTCTTGCATTTCTTGCCCTTCAGGAAGCTAGCTGCCACGATGTGAGGCAGCCTCGTGGAGAGGAACATGTAGTCAAAGACTGAGGACCCCGCAACAGCCAGGTCTTCAGAAGAGAACCCAACTAGGGCCAACAGCTTGACTGTAATCTCATTAGAAAAAAAAAAAATCTCATTAGATATCTGGAGCCAGAGGCCCTCAGCTGAAGGAGGCACCCAGCTAAACTGCATGCAGATTTCTGATCCACAGAAACTGTGTGAGATTACAAATATTCGTTATTTTAAGTCACTAAATGTTGGGGGTAGTTTGTAGGCAGCAAGAGATAACTAATACAATCTTCTTTTCCCCAGGTTGGCTAAGTGGAAGAGCCCTGCCCAAATTGCAGAATTGTGAGTAAAATAAACGGTTGCTGAGTTTTTAGCCCACTAGGCTTTGAGGTATTTGCTAGGCAACCATGGTTAACTTTTTCTCACTGAGAACCATATCACAGGTGCTGGAGAAACAAAGCAACCAGTTATCCAGACTGAAACATTCATCTACCCTAGCCCGGTATCTCAGTCTGCTCAGGCCGCCACAAGGCCCACAGATTGCGTGGCTTAGAGAACAGACATTTCTCCTCTCATAGTTCTCCAAGCTAGAAAACCAAGAGCAAGGTGTTGGCAGAGTGGATTTCTTCTGAAATTTCTCTCCTTAGCTTATAGATGGTTGCCTTCCCACCACATCCTCACGTGGTCTTCCATTGCTACCTGTCTGTGTCCAAATGGCCTCCTCTTACAAGGACACCAGTCATCTTAGATTGAGACCCACACTCAGGGCCTTATTTTAACTTAATCATTCACTTTATTTATTTGTTTTTAAAAGATTTTATTTATTCATGAGAGACACCGAGACAGAGGCAGAGGGAGAAGCAGGCACCCCACAGGAAGCCTGATGCGGGACGAGGTCCCAGGACCCCGGGATCACGACCTGAGCCAAAGGCAGATGCTCCACCACTGTGCCACCGAGATGTCCCTAATCATCCCTTTTTAAGGCCCTAGCTCCAAATACAGTCACATTCTGAGGTCCTGGGGGCTAGGGCTTCGACATAGGAATTTCTGAAGGAAACAATTCCGCCCCTAAGACCTAGGCCACCTGCTTCTTTTGGAAGGTCCTCCAAGAACTGATTTTTCTAGAGATAAAACGTGTCCTCTCTTATGGCTGAAGCATTTTAAAATGAGACCGTTTTCATTGTCTTCCCAAAGCTTTTAAAAATCCCTTTGAAACTCACTTCTGCCTCTAAAAAAGCAATACCCTCCCACCCACCCCCTCTCCCCCGCCAAATTCCTTCCATCTCCCTCCTTACAGGTTCCTGGGCTTTACAACAGCAGATCCAGAGGCCCACGGTGGTGGCGGGGGCCACTAACAAAGGTTCAGGGAGACCCAGGCCCCCACTGGATGGGGGCCTGTGGTACTCCTGGGCCTGCAGAGGTCACAGAACTGAGAGTGGACACAGGCCCTCAGTGGGCCCTGGGCCCAGGGTCCCAACAACTACCCACTCCAGGGACAAAGCCCAGGGCCCACAGTCCTAGTTTTGTGGCGGCTTCAGTGAGGCCGAGGAGCTAATTCACAGCCTCCACTTAAGCACTTCCCAAGGATTAATGACTCCGGAAGAGCTGATGCCTGAGGCAAAGCAGAAAGCCGTTACTCTCAGCTCAGCATTAATTCCATCGTTATCATTATCGGGCCAGACACTTCTTCCGGGTTGTTTTCTGTTTTCCTACAAAATGGAGGGTGGGCGAGAGGCAAGGTTTTCAGCTCTGGGGCGTTAGTCTTGGCAGCAGAGCTCTCCCGCTGGGGACGAGAGGCGAGGAGGTAAGAACCGTGAGGCCGCTATAGCCGACGAAGACTTTCCCTGAGCAGAAGGCTTCTCCCAAGTTCTCCTGGTGTGTCGGAGAGGATCTCCAACCACCGCCCCCGCCTGGCCCACCCTTCTGTCCTTCTTCTATCCTTCTTGCTACACATTTTTGTTACCAGGACCGTGGGCCAGGCACTGTGCTAGATTCTTAGTTTTCTTATGTGATTTGGATTTATACGGTTTCTAGAAGCCCTTGCAAAGACCTTCCCTTCTACCCACAAACCTCAACCTTGTCCCTGGATGACTTGAAGTCCCCTCCAGGTAAACGGGCTTTGCTGAAGGTTGTAGCACGTGTGTGTGTGTGTGTGTGTGTGTGTGTGTGTGAGAGAGAGAGAGAGAGAGAGAGAGAGAGAGCAAGTGAGGGAAAGCAAGGAGGGTCTCCTGGTGGCCTCTTCCCAGTCAAGCTGCCAGTGGAAGGGGGTGAGGGGCAAGTGTTTCCGGGCACAGAAAGGCAGCCTTCCTCCATAGGATTCTTGGCCTGCTTTCCTGGCTAGTTTTGCTAGCCTGCTCTCGGCGAACACACCCTGCCAAAGAAAACAAAAACCAAGGGCCCAAGAGAAAAGCCACTGTGTACAGAGCACAAGCCTCTAAATAGCTCTTCAGCCCCCATCTAAACCTCAGAAATGTGACTTTGGGGTAGGACAAGGGCTGCTGTGGAACAGAAACGGGACAAATACATGAACAGCGCAGGGATCCCGTAGATCCACTTAATTGTAGGTTTATTTAAAAAGTGGCCTTCCTGGGAGACCCTCAAAGGGCCCTGTGGTGGCGAGGCTTCCTTTTACAGAGAGGCCCCCTGAATCACCACCTCATCGGGCCCAGGGGCCCAGGGTGCTAGAAGTCCGGGTCCCAGGAGGGCTGGGTTGCAGACAGGTCTGGGGGACCTCAGGGGGGTCTCCGTCTTGGCCCAGTCCTTGGCCAAGGCCAGAAGATCGTGATTAACATGACAACGGAAGACAATTTGGGGCGTCCTCCGGCGGCTGGCTCCTGTGAGGCTGAGCGGGAGGTAATCATTCTATCACTGTCTTTCTGGCCAATTAGATGACTCAGCATATTCCTGGCCTCTCGGCGCTGAGGTGATTTATAGTGAGCGCTGCGGGCCTGCCCAGGGTGAGCGATGGGGAGAGGGGCCGTCCTCTGGGTGCGTGCAAGCGCGTGTGTGCACACACTTCACACATCACGTACGCAGCGCCAGATGGGGTTGTGTGCGAGACATGAAAACATTGGCGGGGCCTCTCCCAGCCACTCTGGTTGCTGACAGCTTCTACTGGAGAAATCCTCCTCTCGGGCGAAAATCTGTACTTGTTGGGGGGTGAGGAGGTGGGGGTCTCCTCATGGGAGAAACGAGAAAGGACAGGAGGTTAGAGGTTAACCCACGGGCTGCTGGGAGTGAAGAGCTTTGGGATAACAAACAGAAGGTGGTGGTGGCTTTGAGGGAGGCAAGAGGGGCTGGGCTGTGTTGTCTCTGCTGTCTGAGCCCACGTTTCTGGGGCTGCAGGGGCATGTGGGCCTGGTGCTGGGGCAGAGGCGTGAGCGGCCATGATGGGAATGGGTGTGTGCACAGGCCGTGCCTGGCCATCCGCGTTCTCCTAGATGTTTTGACAGGCTGCTCTGGATCATTGTTTCAATGTGTGGCTCCGTCCATCCTGGGGGGTGGGGGCGAAATCTCATATTTACTGCCCTGGGAGGGTGAAGGAAGCTGTGTAATGTCTTCAGGAATAAGGAAGCCCCAACTTGATCTTCCCGAAGGAGTCAAAGGTGGGCCCTGGTGGTTCTGGGGCCGCTATGAATTGTTTCCACCCATCTGTCTTCCCCAGAAAGAGAGTCTCCGGCTTCTGTAATGAACTCTTGATATCACCCATAGGACACTGACCACTCCTGGCCACTCCCTAAGTCACTAATTGGAAGTCCGAGGGTCCTGGCCTGACGTGGCATCTGTACTAGTAACGTCATTGTCCCTCACACTTGTGAAATACCTATTGTATGCTAGCAGTTATTCTGGATGCCTTACATACCTCATTTATTTCCCAAGACAATCCTTTGGCAATGTTGTTAGCATCCTGTGATGGTTAACTGGAATGCACCAACTTGTCTGGGCACGGGGTGCCCAGACATTCAGTCAGACGTGATTCTGGGTGTGTCTGGGTGGGCATTTCCAGATGAGGTTAGCATTTGAATTGGTAGACTAAGTAAGCAAATTGTCCTCCCTAGTGTGGGTGGGCCACATCCAATCAGTTGAAGGTATGAATAGAACCAAAAGGCTGAGTTAGAGGAAACTTGGCCTGCCTGCTTGTTGAGCTGGGGTGTTGGTCTCCTGCGTTCAGAGTGGAACTTACAGCATCAGTTCTCCTTGTTCTCAGGCCTTCAGTCTTTGACTAGGACTGTACCACTGGATCTCATGGGTCTCCAGTTTGCCGACTGAAGACCTTGGAACTCTTTAGCCTCCATAATCATGTGAGCCAATTCCTTATAATAAATCTCTCTCTCTCTCTCTCTCTCTCTCTCTCTCTCTCTATATATATATATATATATATATATATATTATATATATATATATACACTTCTGCATCAGCATTCTCATAGGTGTTTTGATAGGCTGCTCTAGATAATTGCTCTCATGTATGGCAATTATATATATGTATATATATATACACACACATATATATATCTACACACCTATGTGAACTAATAGGATATATATGTACTAATGTCAATATACACTCACCAATATGTATATACGCACACATCAAGAGGATATATATATATATATATATGTCATATAGGATATGTTCTGTTTCTCTGGAGAACTCTAATACATATCTCCATTTCACAGATCAGGAAACTGAGGCACAGAGAAGCAAATTCATTGCATGGGGTCTTACTTAAGAAGTTGGGATTTGAACCCAGACAGTGTGACTCCCAAGCCCTCCTGCCTACCCCACTAGTTCTCCTGCCCTCTGACTCCTTAGCTTCTGCACATTCAAATATGTCCTCAGATTCAGTGTGGGAGAGGGAGCTGAGAAGCATGGAGTTAGTTCCATGGCTTGTGCCATTCCCTCCTGCTTCCGATCCAAGCCACTCAGGCCCCATCATGAAAGGATTACTGTGAATTCCGGAGAGTTGGCTTACAGCATCCAGTGTTTTCAAACCTCGGTGACCTGAGAAGACAGGTGTTGTAGTGGAAGTGAGAGGCGAGTGAACTGGCTTCTAGGTCTACCTGGATGTGGGTGCGTTGTGTGGCCATTCCTCTGCACCTTGGTTTTGTCAGCTGTTGAGAGGGAAGTGTGAGCTGGATTATCTCTGTTGCCTGGGGATCCTGTTATTCCACGGGGCCAAGGCTTTCCAGATGGCTCTGAATGAGCCCCAAGTAACCACTTAGGCCATTTCCCAGCCCCAGGGCTTCCCAATAAATGTATCCAATCACAGAGGAAGAAACTTGGAGAGTGACTGTTTCAGTATGTAGCCAAATTCTGCCCTTTCCTGAGACTTTGGGTGAGTTCCTTGATCTCTCCTGTCCTGTTTCTGTAAAATGGGGCTAATGATGCCAACTCTCAGGATTGCCAGAATCGCGAATGCAGGTGCTGTGCTGATCTAAGTGGCCAATGGCATTTCTTTCCCTTCCTGACTCAGTTTCTATCATCATGGCTCACTGTCCCAGCCCAAGCACTAAAAGCGTCAACTGTATCTCTTCCTTTCCCTTTCAGGAGTCTGAGAAAGCCTCAAGGACACCATGGGATCCAGCTTACTCTCTTAAAGGGTCAAGCTTGCTTTCTCTCTCCATTTTTCCTCCCTTTTCTTGTTTCCTGGCTCTTTTCCCCGATTCTTTTCTTTTTTCAACAAGCAGTTGCTAAGGAACTCTCTATATGTGCATTTGTGCTGTTTCTTTCAAAGTCATGTTTCCACCAGCTCTCCAAGTGTGAGGCAAACAACCTTCCTTCTTCTGAGCCTGGCATCACATGACTTCTTCAAGTGGGGAGGAGGGTGGAGGCTCCTGTACGGGGCCATGTGTGTGTCTAGATTTGGACACCCTTATATGCAGATGTGTACGTAGCAAAGAAACCCACATATGCATGTGTGTATATGTACACATGGAGGCCCACATGTGTGTACATGCGGGTACATAAGAACACTCATGTATACACCAAAATGTCATTCTCTAGCTGATGTGCAAATGAGTCTCCTAAGACCCTCTTCTTATCCTGCCCCCAAAGTGTAAAATTGCTAGTGAAAATGAAGTCATGTGTCTCCTGGGTTTGAAGGAAATAGAATGTGTCTGGGTAAAAGGAAAGAATCCATACCAGATGGTGCTCTTTTCATCTTGAAGCCCAACATTTTGAGGTGTGCCATTGCCCAGAGGGAAGGGAAGATTCTGAAATCAATCAAACTAAACGGGATGGAGAAGAGACATACCAGGTTCATGGATTAGAAGTCTTCATATAGCAAGGATGCCAATTTCCTCCCAAGTCAATCTATATTTAACACAATTCCAATTAAAACCCCAGCAGGATTTCTTATAGGTATAGACAAGCCAATTCTAAAATGTGTGTGGAAAAGCAAAGGAACTAGAATAGCCAGAACAATTTTGAAAAAGAAGAAAATTGAATCACACTACTTGATTTTAAGACCTATTACTGTATGACAGTGTGATATTGGTGAAGGGATAGACATATAGATCAATGGCATAGAGAGCCCAAACCTATAAACCTATTAATATATGGCAAATTGATTTTTTAAAGGCTTTATTTATTTATTTGAGAGAGAGAGAGAGAGAGAGAATGAGCACAGAGGGAGAGGGAGAAGCAGATTCCCTGCTGAGCAGAGAGCCTGATAAGTGGCTCTATCCCAGGACCCTGAGGTCATGACCTGAGCCAAAGAGGGATGTCTAACCAACTAAGCTACCCAGGTGCCCTGGCAAATTGATTTTTGATGAAGGTACAAGGCAATTCAATGGGGGAAAGGATAGTCTTTTCAAAAAACGATGTTGGAGTAATTGGACATCCATAGCAAAAAAAAAAAAAAAAAAAAAGTAAATCTCAACCTAAATCTCACAAATGATACAAAAAATTAACTCAAGATGAGTCATAGGCCTAAATGTACAATGTAAAACAAAGAAATTCTTTTTGACCTAGGGTTAGGCAGAGTTCTTAGACATGAGAGAAAAATTGATGAATTGGACTTGACCCAAATTGAAAACTTTTGTTCTGTGAAAAACACACTTAAGAGGGTAAAGAAGCTGCCTACAGACTGGAGAAAACATTTGTAAATCATGTATCCAACCAAAGACTTGTCTATAGAATATGTAGAGTCCTCAAAATTCAGCAGTAAGAAAACTAACAGCCCAATTAAAGTCAAAAGACTCCGACACTTTGCCAGAGAGGATAACAGATGGCAAATAAACAGAAAACAATGTTCAGCCTCATTAGCCATGAGGGAAATGATGAGATACACACCTATCAGAATGGCTAAAATTTTTAAAAGTACAATATCAAGTGCCGACAGGCTGTGGAGTGACTAGAACCCCTATACATCGCTAGTGGGGAGGTTAAATACTACTGCCTCTCTGAGAAACGGTTTGGCAGTTTCTCATATGATTTCCATGTGACCCAGCAATCCCATGCCTGTTATTTATCCAAAGGAAATGAAAGTGAACACGTATGTTCATGGAAAAACCTGCCCGAGAAAGTTTATAGCAGTTCTTTTTTTATTATTTATTTGAGAGAGAGCAAGCATAGAGGAAGAGGGAGAAGCAGACTCCCTGCTGAGCAGAGAACCTGATGCAGGGATCATGACCTGAGCCAAAGGCAGACGCTTAACCCACTGAACCATCCAGGCACCCCATAGCAGTTCTATTTATAATTACCCCAAAGTGGAAACAACCCGAACATCCTTCAGTGAGTGAATGGTTAGACAAATGGTGGTATACCCATCCAATGGAAAACTGTTCCACCATAAAAAGAAACTATTGACATACTCAGTTTGGATGAATCTCGAAAGCATTGTGTTGAGTTAAAGAAGCCAGTCTTGGGCATCCCAGGTGTCTCAGCGGTTTAGTGCTGCCTTCAGCCCAGGGTGTGATCCTGGAGATCCAGGATCGAGTCCCACATCAGGCTCCCTGCATGGAGCCTGTGTCTCTGCCTGTGTCTCTGCCTCTCTTTCTCTCTGTGTTTCTCATGAATAAATAAATAAAATCTTTAAAAAAGAAAAAAGAAGCCAGTCTTGAACAACTTATATACTAAGTTGTTTCATCATGTATACATACGTGATTCCATTTATATGATGTCCTGAGAAAGATGACACTACAGTGATGGGGAAAGGATCAAGGGTTGCCAGACATTATGGGTGGAGGAGAGCTTGACTCCAAATGGCGAGCACAAAGCAGGTGTTTGGAGTGATGGAGATGGTCTGTGTCCTGGTTGTGGTAGTAGTTACAAGAATCTATGGATGTGTTAAAATTCATAGAACTCTACACACTTACACACATGCACACAGAGTTTGGGGGTTGCCCTTTAATGAATTAAACACCCAGTTCCATTTATCTACTTAAAGGAGTCATGATTTCTTTCCTCTTTTCAGAAGGGAGATTGGATACATTAACTGGTGTTGGACAGACATATTCATCACCTATAGATGTTGGAGGTTTAATATTTTGTACAGAACTTCTCTACCACCCCCTCCCCCCAACTGGACACCACAATTTCTTTCTGCCACACTTTACCCAACCCTTACTTCGCTATCACAATGTGCCCATCCTATGGGAACCATATTTTATCATCCTAAGTGGGCCATGTTAGAACGAGTGTGCTGATGGACGCAACTGGACAGAATGTTTGAAATTGAGACTGACCGCAGGACACTCAGAGCCCGAGGTAATCTTGCTTCTACAGTGTCTCTGGCTTGCCAGTGACCCCACGTCCAGGCTACATTTGTCCCATTTGGAACCCTCTTTCTTGCCTCCCCTCACCCCTCAGAGAAGGGGATAGCCACGGTGGAAATGCGACTCCTGATAAACAGATAAGCAGATTGGGACTGGCAGAAATTAGGCCCCTCGAAGCCACCAGACTGAAGATAAAACAGAAATTTAATGAAAATTGAAAATACAATCCGTATTACAGAGCCATTAAAAATGATGTTTACCGGGAGTTTGCAATAACATGAAAAATGCTTGTATCACTACGTTGAGCAAGAAAAGAGCAAATTACCAAATTGTGTGTACAGTTGATCACAATTATATTTTAAAAGATGTAGAGTAAAAAAGACTGAAGCTAAATATACCGTGAGGCTGGCAGTGACCGACTTTGAGTGGGAGGAGGAGTCTCCCCCCACCGCTCTGTACTTTAATCTGTATATTCCAAATATTTTCTAGATTGACTACGTTCATCTAATTTAAATTAACCTTCAAACCGAGGAAATAGAATGTTGGGATTTTATTTTAGAGCTACAACGTGAAGCCCTGGCGCTGTGTGCGTAAGTAAGCCAATATTTATTCAGCACCTAGCCTGTCCTGAATCCTTTGCACAATAAAACCGTCACTTGCCAACCCTGCTCCCCCTTCCCCTCCCATAGCCAAGCCTCTCCAGCACACACAATGTCATCATCTGAGCACTGCATTTGTGCCTAAGTGCCTCATCGAATAACCAAGGCAAGCTCAAGGATCTGGCACAGACATCATTGACAAGGCAGCTTCCTTTTGACAATTTCGCCAAGACAGACACCCTTATAATAAACCCCTGCCTGGGCCTGAAATGTCCCCTAGTTAAAACCCTCGCGTCTGCCCTGAATCGCAGGCTCCCGGCGACTCTGGCTCAGCCTCCCTCTATTCCAGCCCAGCCCCCAGAGCTCATCAAACATGTCCCCCTTTGTATCTGGTGGCCCACTCTCTCACCGCGCTTCCTCTGATTGACAGCACCCACCTGTCAATCACAGGCCCCGCTCAAGGGCCTTTGCAGGGTTACTGCAGGGCCCCTCGGCCTGCCTTCCCTGACATGGGCATTCTTCCCCTCGGGCTAAGACCTCTCCCAGCCCCCTGCCATGCCCCCGAGTGATCCGCAGGCCACTCACAATGCCTGGCCGCCCTCATTAGCCCTGGGGGCCTTCTGGGCCCCTCCTCGGGGCGAGGCACTATTCACACTGAGCCCCGCCCTCTAAATTCAGTGGTAGGCCACCTGACCCCTGTCGGCAACAATTTCTGTGACACGACTCAGTGTGGGAAAGGCCAGTGACACTTTCTAGACAGATCAGGCCCCACAAGGCCTTCTTTTACCCTGCCCGGAGTGGCCAGAATGGTAGGTGGGGAAAGCCTCTGGGCCGGGCCTGCACACCCTCCTGGAGTCTCATCTTCAGTCTGAGGTCCCTGGAGAAGATTCCAGAAAGGGCTCTGTCATCCCTTGTTAAGCACAAAAACGATGCAAGCCAAAACAGGAGAAGCAAACAAGGGGGTTGAGTCTGCCATGGTGGAGGGGAATTAAGCTGGGCCCAAAAAGAGAGGGGATGGGGCTCAGAGCCCCTGCTGAGCAACAGGAAAGGTGGGTAGACCCAGAGAGTCAGACACACACACACACACAGAGAAAGAGAGAGAGAGAGAGAAGAAGAAGAAGGGAGAGGAAGGGAGGAGGAAGAGGGGGAGGAGGGAGATAGGAAAAGGAAGAAGACCAGCAGCGCACATCAGCCATAATTGGAGCCCTGTGCCAGACCTGGTGTTCCCAACCTCCAGAAACCTCCAGTCTAACTGGGGAGACGATTGCGATATGCTGTAATAGGAGCAGGTAGAACATGGTGTGGGTTCCAAAAAAGGGACTTGTCCCTCAGCCTCTGGGTGTGTGAGTGTGAGTGCTCACGAGTGTGTGTAATGGTAGACTGTCGGGAATGGTCCTCCCAGAGAAGCTGGTGACTGAACCAAGTCTTGGGCAATGGGTAGCAAGCAGTTGGCCAGGTAAAGGCATAGGGAGGGGTGTTCCGGGGGAAGGAACAGCAGGGGCCAAGCCACAGCCTAGCTCCAGCGTTCTCCTTCTGTTTTCTAACAGGGGGGCCTCCGAGGACTTCACCTAGAAACCTGGTACAAGCCCCACTTTCATTTTTTACCTAAGATCATTGGTTATGGCATGCTATGTATCAGACGCCTCCCATGTGGCTTGCATTCTCACAGTATCGTGGCTGGATTCTGAGAGGAAGTGTCCCTGGAGGTGACATCCAGACAGCAAGGGTCTCAAGAGGGAGACTTATGTGGAAGCTTCATGGCCTTAGCTGGTCTAGCCTGGGAAATCATTCCCTGTCACTTCCACTGTGTTCTACTGGTTACAAGTGAGTTTACAAGGCTATCTTGATTCAAGGGGCAAGGACCTAAATGCCTGGGAGAAGTGTCAAAAAATTTGCAGGCTTGTTTGAAACTGCTCTGGATGATGTCTATGAACTAGTCCTGCCCTCTGAAATACACTGGAGACTTTCTGATGGCAACATTAAGAACCAAACCTAAGCATTCCTAATAGTGCCATCAATGAGTTTATTAGGGAAAAAGTCCAAATCTAAGAGTCACGCATTATTTGAATGACAGCTTGAACCAGGACAGCCACCAGCAGCAAGTTCATTCCAGAGGGAGCTTAGTGCATACATCAGCTCAAGTAAACGTCTGTTCCATCTGTTGATGGGAATGGCAAATGCAGAGTGTAGTGTGCATAGAAAAGAAAGGAAGAGTTTAGAAAGAGGGAAGCAGGTGGATGCCTGGGAGGTGGCTCAGTTGGTTGGGCATCTACTTTTGGCTTAGGTCATGATCCCGGGGTCCTGGAATCAAGTCCCATGTTGGGCTCCCTGCTCAGTGGGGAGCCTCCTTCTCCCTCCCCTGCTCGTGACCTCTTTCTCTCTTTCTCTCTCTCTCTCTCCTTCGCAAATAAATAAATAAAATCTTAAGAAGAAGAAGAAGAAGAAGAAGAAGAAGAAGAGAAGAAGAAGAAAGAGGGAAGGGTGAGAGAGGAATTTCACTAATTAGCAAGGTGCAAGAAGTGCTTCCCTTTTAAGGCCTCCCCTTCACAGAGGAGCCTTAGGAGGAGTCAGAAATTGTTGGGGGGGGGGGGGCACCTGGCCGGCTCAGTTGGAAGAGTGTGAAACTCTTAATCTCAGTGTCGTGAGTTCAAGCCTTATGTTGGGTGCAGAGATTGCTAAGAAGAGAAGGAAGGAAGGAAGGAAGGAAGGAAGGAAGGAAGGAAGGAAGGAAGGAAGGAAGGAAGGAAGGAAGGAAGGAAGAAAGAAAGAAAGAAAGAAAGAAAGAAAGAAAGAAAGAAAGAAAGAAAGAAAGAAAGAAAGAAAGAAAATTAATTGTTTAGGACTTAAAGTTTGGCCAGCTACATGGCTTTAGATGGATCACTTTGGCTTTCTGGCCTCTGCTCCCTCATCTGGAAGTTGAAAGGATCAGATGAAGGTCTCTGAGGTTAGTCTGAGGTTACTTCTTGATTTTAACCAAAGGAATGGCATCCAGTAGGCCAGGGGGAGTTTGGCTACTACAGGGGTGCCACCCTTCAGTTCAGCAAAGCTTTGCCAAGCCTGCCAAACATGGGCCTTGGTAGGAAACCAGCTAAGATAGGTCTGTGCCGTCAAAATGCTGCATGTCTGAGGACATTCTCAGCCAGAGTGCACAAAGTCCCCAGGAATCTGGGGTTTCATAAACATAGAGCCTGACATGGGGCTCCATCTCATGACCCTGAGATCATGACCAGAGTTGAAATCAAGAGTCAGATGCTCACTGAGCCACCCAGGTGCCCCAAGAAAATCAATATTTTAAACAACCACCTATAGATGATTCTTAGGCCTTGTCGTGGGCAACTCCATTAGTGCAGGATTGGGGAAACAATCTTGATAATGATTTGTCTTAGTTGATGTTTGGTTGCAAGTAACAAAGCAACTCTAGCTAACTGAAGCCCCAAATGAGACTTTCTAAACAGAGGCACACACTTCTTGCTTCCTACTTCAGACCAACCATCTTTCCTCCACGCCTTCTCACAGCCAGGTGTGGCCATGTGACTATACAGAGCTATAATGGGAAGAGCCAT
Source organism: Canis lupus familiaris (assembly GCF_011100685.1). Taxonomy (NCBI): domain Eukaryota; kingdom Metazoa; phylum Chordata; class Mammalia; order Carnivora; family Canidae; genus Canis; species Canis lupus. The sequence goes on from NC_049260.1 coordinate 35,080,975, forward strand.
GTGACAAATCTCTAGGAGCCTACCTTCAAAGACAACTGACATGTCCTTTGTCCCCTTTCCTACATCCTACTGGTCGGAATGTGGACGCAAAAGCTGGAGCTGGAACAGTCATCTTGGACCAAGAAGTGACCTGTGAAATGGAGACTGCTCACAGCTGAGTGACAAGATAACTGGAACCAGGATAGCCGAGGACTAGGTGGACCAGGGCCACCATACCAGCCCTGGGCTTCATTCTTCTGGGCTTTTGTGAATGAAACAAATAAGCCCTCTTGTTCAGGCCACTGTGACTTTGGGTCCTTGTTACATGCAACTGAATGTCACCTTCACCAATACAAATAGCAGATGCCCCAAGTGAAAATCTCCAGATGATTTGGTACCTAGGGCCAAGGGCTGGCGGGGGACTGCCAGGGTCCACCCAGGACGCGGGTCTAGAGCAAGCCGAGGTCAGAAAACCCTCCGAGGTCTGGAAACATACCAGGAGACGCCCGCTGGCTGTTTGGAAGTTCTTTCTACAATCCCCGGGTTTTTAAAAGATGTTGTGACTATTTAAGATGTTGTGTCGAACTACAAGCTCCTTCATCCCAGGCTCCCTCAAGGAGCTAGATGATGTCAGTCAAAGCCAGCTGCATTCAAGGTGCCCAGGGGAAAACAGTTCTCCTGGTGGCAGGTGCCAAGGATCTAGCTTCAAATTTAGGTTTGCGCCAAAGACCTCATTAGGATTCAACTTTTATCTAATCACTTTAAGATTTATTCATAATGATGCCATTTAAGGAGCACTTCCTATGTGCTAGGCTAAGTGATAAGTACTTAGCATACATGATTGCATTTATTCTTGAAAGAACTCTATGTGGCAAGATCTCTCTTACTAGCCATGTGAGAAAACAGGCTCAGAGGGCGGGGTGATGTGCAATGAGCCCATGGTCATGCACACAGCCAGAACTCAGACCCAAGTCACTGTGATCCCAAAGTTCAGGGGCTAACATTTTGGTGAGCTTCTGGAAACCGACTCTCTCATCCGGCGGAGCCAGCTCTCCAAGCTGGCATTCTTCCTCTCCCTAGGGGGCAGAAACCAGGGACACTCCCAAAGATCTGACAACTTCTGCCCTTACCATGTTCCTTAGCAAGGCTGTAGATGAAAGAGAACATGCTGGAACAGGCTTGGGCAAGTGGGCAATGCCTCTGAAAGGGGTTTGCAGAGTATCACTGGTCCAGGACTCTGCGAGGGTTGAAGAGAAAGTGCTTTTGGCCTCGAGCCACAGAAGCCACCTGTAAAAGAAAGCTGGGTGTGTGTTTGCATATAATAGGGAGTGGATCCAGCCATGGATGACTGCTCAGGGGAAACTTTCAACCTTGAAAGCACCCCTGCTTTCCAGTGAATGATTACTAATTGCTCACTCTAGAAAACTAGAAGCCCCCCCCCCCACCTATCTCTTTACCTCTCTCTCCACCTCAACTTCTTGACTTGCAAACCACCAATTAGAAGGTAACAGAAATGACTAGCTGCTAATTAATACTAATTAACAGGGCTACTTAAGGTAAATGCTATTTAAAAAGCCAGAAGTGTTTCCCTATTATGAGTTAAATTGGAAAGGTCGGGCCAAGTTGACACGGCTGCCCGGATGTCCTTCCATTCATCACCTCTCTTTCCAGAGCCTTTCTTTCCCTCTGGCCACTGCACACGTCACTCCAAAAGACAGAGACTCTTTGCCCTTTTTGCTAACCGTCAGCCACCTTGTCCGCGGTGCCTAGAGTAAATGCCTCGGTGGAGGCAGAGGACACTAAAGCCAGTCGGTAGGGATGTCTGTGGTGTCAGAAAACCTCAGAGGATCTTCTGAAGGTGGCCTGGGGCTGGGTCTCACAGTCTGGTTGCCCTCATCCCCAAACCCTTCCGTATCCTTGAGTTTTTTGCACATCCAAGTGAAGGCACTCTGGAAGTCAAATCAGAGATGCCCACCACGTGTTTCTGGCTCCCCCACCTGCCAGGCGCGTGGAGGTGAATTGTACTTCTGGCCTGCTGCGGATGAATGTGGCCCTGTGACCGGTCAATTGTAACCAGTCAGTTCTGAGCAGGAAGAGAGCCTGTTTTCCCTCTGTCACAATAGATGGCACTCTCCAAACAGCAGCCCATCAACCTGTGTCCACCAGCAGTCCACCCCTGGTCAACCCCAAACGGGCGCATCACGTGCAGGTAAGAAATCGATCTTGGGTTGTGCTAAGGCACTGAGAATTTAGGGGACCATTGATGACTAGTGGTTCTTAACCACTTGGTATTTGGGGTCCATTTTCCAATTTGAGAATTCTTGTTAACATACCTGAAGGGATTAGAAGTCTCACGTGACACTAAAAGAGGCAACGGTGGGCACAAGTAATTCCCTGCATCAGTTGTTGGGGGGGGTGTCCCTACAGGGCCCTACGACTATCACTCTTCAACCCCTGGCACCTTTTTTGCATTGCTAAGGGCTCACCCATTGCAGACAATCGTGATTCCCTTAGAGCTGGCTTGATGCACACTACACCTCCTTCCCATGCTTCTAACCTCCATGCCTGACCTGCTCAGAACAATGTTCCATCTGACACGGAGCCAGGAGACTTTCATCCTCCATCGTGACTCACTTGCCAGGCGGGAACTCACCTCCATGCAACCGTGGCCGCCGAGTACACTTCCCGGCGAGCTATCCCGGAGATCAGGGGAAAGCAAGGCTCACAAGCCAACACAAAGAGCTCAAATCCATGCAGTGTAGCAAAGCAACTGGAAACATGCAGTGAGAAGCAGAGAGAGAGAGAGAGAGAGAGAGAGAGAGAGAGGAATGGGGCAGGTTCACATACTCAGGACCTGGTACAAGCAGACAGAAGGACTGCGCTGCTTGAATCCTGGGGTGGGCAATGCTCTGCCTCTCTCAGCTGCCTCCATCAGCCTTCCCCTGCTGATTGTGTGGGTACGAGACCGTAGTTGAGGTTTGAGGTGCATAGAAGTCTGGAAGGTGCCCGGGGCCAACAGCGCACGCATGCTCTATCAGAGAGATGCAGAGACAGCATGTCTGGCCACGGCTGTGCTTCTCCAATTAGCCCGAGGAGCAGCCATGGAGCTTATTTGCATTTCTTGGGCTTGGGACACATGGGGCCAGGATGAGTGTTACCAATGGGTGGCTGAATATTGAGTGCCTCATATGCCTCATGTATATTTAGTTTATTATGAATATTTAGTGCCTCAGGTGCCTTAAATATATTTAGTGCCTCATGAATATTCTGTGCCTCTTGTATATTTAGTACCTCATGAATATTAGGAATCTCTCGCTCCCTCTACCTCTTTCTCTCTCTCTCTCTGTTCACCCATATGCTCTACCTTATCTGCCTAACATTTTCCCCAGCTTACTAACTTCCTTATCGATGACAACTTCCATCCATCCCACTGCTTGCTTGTCTTCCGTGGCAGACTTGAATATTTTCCACCAGCGCAGCAAGTACACACCGTGTCAGTTGTAGCAAGAAGCAAATCATCTTGGTCCGAATTTAATCGCCGGTCTATGAAGGCTCACAGGACACGGGGGCCCCCGGCACACAGCCCTCCTCCAGGCCAGGCACTTGCCAGGCCCGTTTCACATGATCAGCACAGCAGCCCCAAAAGGCAGGCCTCATTTTGCTTCCTTTACATAGACGGGCGTTTAGAGAGGTTTAGAAACTTGCCAGAGGCCACACAGCTGGTAAGAAGCACAGCAGATCTTGAACTCAGAGCCAGTTATATTGCTTCCTTTACCTCATGCTTTTGGGCTTTCGTCTCCACCAGGAAGTAGGGGATGTTCTCCATCAGCTTGATGTCTCCCATCCATCACCTGCACAGCTCCTGCTCTGGTCCAAGCTGCTAGCACACCCCCACTTCAACTTTCCAGTGGCTTCCTATTGTTTTCCAAATAAAAATCCAATCCCTCACTACCACTTACTGATTACAAGGCTGACATACTCTGGCCCTTGCTGACCAGTCCAGCCTCTCTCTTTCCCATCCTCCTCAATGTCTGTCTTCCAGCCACACACCAATCTTTTTTTTTTAAGATTTTATTTGTTTATTTGAGACAGAGAGAAAGAGAGAGAGAGAGAGAGAGAGAGAGAGAAAGAAAGAAAGAAAGAAAGAAAGAAAGAAAGAAAGAAAGAAAGAAAGCATGCACGTGCACAAGCAGTGGGGAGTGGCAGAGGGAGAAGCAGACTCCCCCCTGAGCAGGAAGCCTGATGCAAGGCTCCATCCCAGGGCCCCGAGATCACAACCAGAGCCAAAGGCAGACGTTTCACTGACTTCACCTTCTAGGCACCCCTTGTACACCGATCTTTTAGCAGCTCTCAAATATGCCATATCACCTCCCACTGCAGGACATTTGCACATGCCGCTCCCTCTGTCTGCAATGCTTTTCCCTTCCCTTACCATCTGGTTCATGCCTATTTGACCTCATATCCCAGCTTGCATGTCCCCCCTCTAAGAAATTCTCCCAACCCCTCTAGTCTAAGTCAGTTTCTTAGTTTACAGATTCCTTCCCTGCAGAGTACTGGTGTCAGCTTATAATTTTATTTGCATTGCTGTCGTTATTCATGGGCCTCTTCACTGACCTGTCCATGCTGTGAAATCAGGGACACTGGACTTTTGCTCCCCACCGTACCTCTTGTGCCTCTCTATAGGTGGTTTCTGTTGGCAGGATAGATGTCTACCCTAAGGAAGTTGCCAGGGCCACTGCATCAGACACCCTCAGCTAGTAGTTTCTTTCTCAAGACGGAGAGAAAAACCACTTTATCCAGAGTCAAAACTGATCACCATCTGCATAGTGTGACCTCAGGTGGTCTCAAAAGTATCCTCCCTCCTGTTAGTTTGCTGGAAATTCTGGGACGAAATGCCTTGGGGATGGAGTTTTCTGTGAAGATGCAAATCTCTCTGGGAGAACTTTCACATGAAGCTGAGCTCAGTTAGAATCAGATTCCAGGGGTACCCAGTGGGCTCAGTCGGTAGAATGTGTGACTCTTGATCTCAGGATTATGAGTTTGAGCCCCACGTTGGGTGTGGAGATTATTTTTAGAAAAAATTTTTAAAATTTCTTTCTCAAAAAAAAGAATCAGATTCTGATCCCATTTATCGAGCACCTACTGTGTGCCAGGGAGTATGCTAGGCGCTTATCACCCATATAACATCTTAGTTATCTATTGCTGCATAACAAATTACCCTAAAATCTAAAGACTTAAAATAACACCCATCTAGAGGCTTAAAACAAAATATCACAGTTTCTGTAGGTCAGGAATCCAGGTGTAGCTTACCTGGGTACCTCTAGTTAGGGTCTCAGGTGAGGAGGGGGTCAAGATGTTGACCAGAGTCACAGGCTCTACTGGGGGTGGAGGACTTAGCTCACTCACGTGGCTGTTAGTGGCCTCACATCCTCACTGGCTGTTGGCTGGTGATGTTCCCTCATCATGTGGGCCTTCCTGTAAGTAGCTCACAACATGGTAGCTGGCTTCCCTCAGGGTGATTGAGCAAGAAAGCAAGAAAGGGTGGGCAAGATGGAAACCAAGTCTTTGTATAGCCTAATTCCATATTCTTTCTGTTCATTAAAAGTGAGTCATTGGGTCCAGCCTACACTCAAGGGGAAGGGATTACACAGAGCATGAATACCGGGAGACAAGAGATCGTGGGAGTGAGCCACAGTAGAGGCTGCCTGCCACATATCAGTTCTCATTTCATCCTACTGGCAACCTTGTGAGGGACTTTTGTCTTCATTTCAAAGGGGGAAAAGGCTGGTTCAGAGAGGCTAAGCATGGAGGTTAAATTTTATGTGTCAACTTGGCTAGGCTATGGACCACAGATGTTTGGTCAAATACTCCAGATGTTGCCATAAAGGTATTTTGTATTTTGTAGATGTGGTTGACCAGTCAACCATAGTCAACAGTCAGTTGACTTTAGGTAAACCAGGTTATCCTCGATAACGTGGGTGGGTGTCATCCAATCAGTGGAAGGCCTTAAGGGCAAAACTGAGGTTTCCTGGAGGAAAAGGAATGCTACCTCCAGACTCTAACACAGAAATCTTAGCTGAGTCTCCATCTTGCTGGCCTGTCCTACAGATTTCAGCGTCAAGACTACAACACGAACTCCTGTCAGAATTTGCAGTCTGTTGGCCTGCCCTATGAATTTCAAACTCCAGGCTGAGTTTCTGGCCCTACAAGTTTCAGACTTACCAGCCTGCACAATCATATGTGTCAATTCCTTTAAATAAATAAACAAATAAATACACACAGACACACACACACACAATCACACACACACACACACGCAGACACACGCACACATTTATTTTGATGTTTATATCCTGCTAGTTGTTCCTATGGAGAACCTACTGATACAGTAAGTTTTCCCAAGTCACGTAATTGGTAAAGTAGCAAAGCAGGGAGATGGAGAAAAAAGTTGAGAGCATAAAGTGACTATCCAGCAACAAATATTTACTGAGTAATGTGGCAGACACTATTTTCTAAATATGGCCACCACATGATATCCCAGCCTACAAGCTCTTCTTACAATGTGATTTTGAGACTTCCTCCATCAAGAGGTGGGGTCTGTGTTCTCTTCCCTTGAATCTGGGTCAGTGTGTGACTATGGTAGAAGTAACACTGTTTCATTTCCAAGCCCAGGTCCTAAAACGTGACACCACTCTCTTCTACCCTTCTTGAGAGGTTCCCATTTTGATCTCAGCAGCCATGCTGTGAGGCAGCCCAAGCTAGTCTGTGTGGAGAGAGCCCCTGGAGAAGCCATGTTGTAGGTTCCGGCTGACAGTCCAGCTGTCGTCCCAGCCAACGGCCAGCATCCACCACTGGACAGACCTCCAGGTGATTTCAGCACCAGATTTTGGAGTCCCAGTCCTTCTAGAGTGGTGACAAGCTCCCCCTGCCATGCCTTGTTTGAATTCATGCCACACAGAAACTTTGAAGCATTAAGAAAAAAGACTATTGCCATTTTAAGTCGTTCAATTTAGGGGTAATTTGTGACACAGCAATAGATAGCTGGACTATCCATTCCTGCACCAGGCCCTCTTGGAGGCCCAAGGAGTACACTGGTGAGCAAGATGGATATGGTCTAAAGGAGTTTTTTATCAGACAGCTCAGGCGGCTATAACAAGATACCTCAGACTTGGTGGCTTAAGCAATGTACATTTATTCTTCATGGTTGTGGAGCCTGGGAAGTCCAAGTTCGAGTTTCCAGTCAGTTCAGTTCCTAGAGTGAGCTTTCTTCTTGACTTGCAGGGGGTTGGTTATCTTGCCATGCCCTCACATGATGAAGAGAGATCACCTCTCTGCTGTCTCTTAAAAGGGCACTAATCTTATCATGAGGGCCCCAACCTTGTGACCTCACATAAACCCAATGACCTTTCCAAAGCCCCCACCTCAACATATCACCATCATTGTGGGTTAGGGCTTCAACATATGAATTTGGGAGGGGTGTGGTGGGGGCACAAACACAAACATTCTAGCAAGTTGACATATGTAACAAAGGGAAGAGTTCCTGATCACAGAAACAAACAAGTAGATCATCTATCTAAGGTCTGGGGAAACGGAACAGGTGATGTGTTCCAGAAGTACTGCTTGAACCAGGGTAGTCAGGAGAGGCAGACAATCAAAGAGCAGGGGAAAGGCATTCCCAGCAGAAGGGATGGCAAGTTCAAGGCTAGAATCAAGGCCACACTTGAATGGGGGCTCTTTGAAGGATCTCAGCAACTGGGAGACTGCAGAGGACTCCAAGGAGTCTGGTAGAGGTGGGCCCCACTGCCTGGGGTAGGGCTAGGGAACTTCATTTGCTGATAATGAAGGGCCAGGGAGAGAGAGAGAGAGAGAGAGAGAGAGGTGAGTGGGAGTGCAGGTCAAATTCAGTGCTCCAGGAAAGAGGATCCTGGGAGGGATCGGTAGCAGTGCAAGCTGCCTCAGAGTTGGTCTGGCCCTGCCCAAAGCCTGCTCTGTGCTGAGCTGACCTCCACCCTGGCCAGGGGGAGGGAAGAAGGGGAGGAGGGTGATAGGGGGGTGCAGAGGGACTCCCACGCATATCAATGGGCTCTTTCTCCTTTCAATAAGCTCAGCAGAACTCCGGCCTTTGTCTGGGGCCCCTGCTCCCTGGGCAGATCTCATAAAGGGCCTGCAGGCCTGGCCTAAGTACAGCGCAGTCCTGGCTGGCCTCACAATGGCAGGGTGAGGAGGTTAAAGCCCAGTGTCAGCTGCTCGGAATCTTGTCCCTAGGGCTTTTCCTGCTTTTGTTGTTCCTGGTCATAGGCCTGATATTGGAGGGGGGCCTCTCTGCAGTTAGCTGCCTGGTGGGGGATGGCGAGGCTGGCCTTTGCCGAGGTTACAATGGACTGGTGAGCCATGGGGGCGGGGGACTCAGGGGAGGGATGTGAGAGCCCGGGTTGCACAGTCTGTGGGCTTTCAGATCCCCAGCTCCACAGGCTCCACAGAGCTCATCGATGATGAGTGTATCTTAGATCCCCACCATCTCGGGCAAGGAAACCACTGCCTCATCTTTTGGACAATTCTCCCACAGCAAGTCTGATAAGGTTCCAAGGGAAGGACCTTGTCACTCCAAGACGCTGCTGGGGGACTAGTGGCCTTCGTACCAGGACCCTCCAGAAGTTGTGATTGAATGCACAAAAACTGCACATCCCCATCAACAGGGGAAGGACAGATCAACTATGGCAGTCACACAATGGAATACTACGCAGCAGTATAAAAGGACAAACTACCAAGTCCTCAGTAACCTGAATGAATCTTACAGACATTATGTTGAGTAAAAGAAGCCAGGCACAAAAGAGTAAATGCTGTTAGATTCCATTTATGAGGAGCTCGTGGACAGGCAAAACTAATGGATAATGCTGGAAGTCAGGACAGTAGATGCTTCTGGGGATGTTGACTAGGAGGGAGCATGACAGAGCCTTTTGGAGCTGGTGTTGGATTGTTCTATAGCCCGCTCCATCTGAATGATGGTCACACATGCTTGTGTGTGTGTGTGTGTGCGTGTGTGTACACAAATTCATCAAGCTGTACATTTAGATCTGTACACTCTATTTCAAGGAAAAAAAAGATAAACTGACCTGTTTACCCCCCACACACATACACATGCATCCTGCTGCATGAGTCAGGGGTAAGTGTTGGGTGTTCATTAGCCCAGGGACAATTCAGGGAGCCAAGTTCCAGCTGTACTCAGGATTTCAAGCTGTATTCTCAAAAGGAGCCTTTTGCTGCACCTGGTCCCTCGATTCAGTTGCCCTCTGAGCTCTGGTGGGGGCTACCCTTGAGCACAGCAGCCAGGAACCCTTTAGGCCAATTACTAACCCTCCTCCTGGTGTCCCAAGGGTGGGGCAGAGTGGTGATGGGCAGAGGCAGAGGCTAAGGCCATGTTCACGCTCCTTTGTGGCACCTTTGCTGTTTTCTCCACAGCTTCTTCCTTGTACCTAAAAGCTGGCTATAGCTCCTTGGCACAGCCTTCCCCAGGAGCTCCTAAATTTTGCTAATTGGGTTTCCTGAACACACTTTTTGTTTTTTTGTTTTTTTGTTTTTTGTTTTTTATTTTATTTATTTATTCTTTTCTGAGCACACTGTTTTGATTGGATCTCCTGACTCTCCTTGGCCTGTCCCTCTCCCTTCTACATCCTCCCTCCCAACTTGAATTATCTCCCCCTCCATGTAACCCGCCCACCACAGATAACACACAGGTCCACGAACAAATGCCTCTCCAGAAGGGGCTCTGGGCCAACCTGCTCCAGGAGGTCCTGGATGCTTCTTCAGATCTTAAAGCCAACAGGAAGTGAAGTACTAAAAACAAAGGCACGAGGGACACCCAGTTGGCTGTCAGTAGAGCATGTGACTCTTGATCTCAGGGTCTTGAGTTCAAGCCCTGTGTTGGGTGTAAAGCTTAGTTAAAAACAACAACTGGGCAGCCTGGGTGGCTCAGCAGTTTAGCACTGCCTTCAGCCCAGGGTGTGATCCTGGGGACCTGGGATCAAGTCCCACATCAGGCTCCCTGCATGGAGCCTGCTTCTCCCTCTGCCTGTGTCTCTGCCTCTCTCTCTCTCTCTCTCTCTCATAAATAAATAAAATCTTAAAAAAAAAACAACAGCAACAACAACAACAACAACGAAGAAACAAAGGCATGAGTGAATGAATTACTCAGCAAATGACTCTCCCAGGGCCCAGAATGCTAAGGCACAGGTAGGAAGCAGGGAACTTTTTCTAAGCCAGAGCAACAGATATACAGGCACAGGGATCTTAGAGAGGGTTGATGGAGACTGGTAGTCCTCAGATGTCTCTTCAACACTGACCATCTCACCACTGTAACCCACCAGTTTGAGATTCAGCAGAAATCTGTTAACTATTTATCATGGATATATTATCTAAGAAATCCAGAACACAGTTTCCACTGCTGGAGCCCTCAACATTTATTGAATGAAGAAAATGCACAGGAGATTTCCAGTTGCTCAGAGAATTACTGGCGCATACTCACACACCTCCACTGTCTCCCCCTAAGCCTCCAGGAAAATGACAATAACAGCATTTTTTTTTAAAAAAGATCTAAATCCACAAGAATAAAAAGAGAGAGAAAAGACACAGCTGTCCAAAGGTGTCATCAATGACTTGGAAGCCACAAAGCAAATGGACGAAAAGTAACAGACTTAGCAGACCAGAGAATGCTGGGAGCTCAGTGCCTATGGGGCAGAAGCTGCAAGAAGCAAGGTGATTCAGAGGGCAGAACCCAAGAGAGGCTAAGGAATCAGAGGCCCCAGGTACTACAGAAGGTACAGATGGGGGCGCCTGGGTGGCTCAGACAGTTAAGCATCTGCCTTCAGCTCAGGTCATGAGCCTGGGGTCCTGGGATCAAACCCCGTGTGGGACTCCTTCTCAGTGAGGAGTCTGCTTCTCCCTCCCCCTCTGCCCCTCTCCCAGCTAAAGCTCTCTCTCTCTCTCTCTCTCAAATAAATAAATAAAAATCTTAAAAAAAAAAAAAAAGAAGATAGAGATGGGCTGAAAACAGGGCTGTTGGCACATCTGTTTATGAAGTGTTAGATCCTCCCACCTCTCCCAGCCAGGTGACCTCACACCCACTCCCCACCTCCTCTCACCTTGTCAGAGCCTGGGGATTCACTCTCTGGAGAGCTTGGATGCACAGGACTCTAGACTCAGAACACTATGCTCAGTTGACCGTGTGCCCTGCTGGAAACAGGGGTGACAGGGGCTGCCATAATGGAAACAGAGTTAAGTGATTATTGTTATCTTGAGCCACTAAGTTTTGGGGTGATTTGTTAAGCAGCAATAGACAACTACTAAAGAAATAAACGATAGGCATGGAAAGTGTGGGATTCAGAAGACTGGAGATCCCACATACTGGAGAGAGGCAAGAATTCTCACTTGAACGCTGAGGGGAGCTCCCAAGCGGATCGCTGGGCAGCAGACCTTGAGTGGAACCCCAGCTGATCACAGCAGGAACATGCAGGATTTGGGACAGGGTCTCAAATTAAAAAAAAAAAAAAAAAACAAAGAAGCTGGGGGGTTTATCTGAACGTATCCAGAAGCTGAACAAACTAAAAGAGGGTGAGAGATAAATATTAACTTTAAGGAAAACAAAAATCTGCACAGTAAAGGACATGTATTCCAAGCATACTACACGACATGGCAGTGAATAAATTTACATGCTTATAAACATTGTATATTGATTTAACAAAAAAAAATTGTGATACCATTTTACTAGGATCATAGAGGCAGGCAACAGTATAGGTGTGGAGTGGGGGGGGGTTAAATTTGATTTTCAAGTGAAAAAAGTCAATGATGGATCTGTTTTCTAGGGCTGCCACAATAGGATACCACAGACTGGGTGGTTTAAACAACAGAAATGTAGGGGCGCCTGGGTGGTGCAGTCGGTTGAGCATCCGACTCTTGATTTTGGCTCAGGTCATGATCTCAGGCTCTGTGCTTAGTGTGGAGTCCGTCTGAGGTTCTCTCTCTCCCTCTCTCTCTGCCCCCCACCTGCTCACATGTACTCTCTAAATAAATGAATAAATAAAAAATTTTTTAAAGAAACAACAGAAATGTACTGTCTCACAGTTCTGGAAGCTAGAAGTCTGAGATGGAGGTGTCGGCAGGGCCATGCTCCTTCCACGAAGACACTAGGGGAAGAGCTGTTCCAGGCTTCTTTCCCAGCTTCTTGTACTTCCTTGGCTTGTGGCAACATAATTTCAGTCTTCCCATGGTGTTCTCCCCGTGTGCATGTCTGTGTCTGGGTCTGAATTTCCCCCTTTCATGAGGATAGCAGTCATATTGGATTAGGGCCCGCTCTAATGACCTCATCTTAACTTGATCATCTTGCAAAGACCCTACTTCCAACAAGGTCACATTCATGGGTCCTTGGGGTTAGGACTTCAGTATCTTTTCGAAGGACAGACTCCAACCCCTAACAGATGGATAAAGTCTCAGGTTAATATATCAAGAGATAACAGCAGAAGCACATTATTTAGAAATATGAAGGTAACTATGGAGAGAAATAAATAGATCAGAGAGTCAAAAGTGGATCCTTGTGGGTAGCAGAAATTGGGGTAGAGCCAAGGAGGCTGCCGCTCTTTTTTTATAAGCCAGAAAGGACTGCGTGATTGCTGAAAGCATGCACATTTCTCACCCATCTTGGCTATGACACTCATCACATGCCATTACAATTTGATTACTCATCTGTGGTCCACACAGGACCATAAACTCCTGCAGGCTAATAGTAATCATAGCCGTATTTACATAATGCTCACTAGGTGGCCCGCCACTATTCCAAGCAGCTCACACCACCCCCATGAAGGAGGTACCGTTATTATCCACCATTTCATATGGCAAAACAGAGGCACAGAGAAGTTACACAGAGGTCACACAGCCCAGGTCACACAGCCAAGTAGAAGAGCCTGGATTGGAGAGGGGACACTGCTTCTATTTCTGTTTCATTTTGGCATTTCCTGTTCTGAAGAGCATGGGAGGACATGCATAGTAGGTGCACAGTATCTCTTCAAGGAGGGAAGGGGATGGAAGGGCCTCTTTGTCTACTCCCTTTGATGAGTGTATGGTTTCCTTCTATCCTGGGCCAGTCAAGCCTCATTATGTCTTTGCCCCCATCCTCCCCTCTTAGGGGACGGGTACGCCCTTTAAGTCCTGCACCTGCATAGCCATATTCTTCCCCATGCAGTCCATCCCACTCCACTGACTGCAGCTGATTGAGCTAGAAAGTTCCCCTGACCCGGGCCCAGCCAATCAGAGGCTGTTCTGGGAGCCATGGTATGGCGTGGCCTGGCGAGGAAAGACAAGTTGGCCAGTCCAGTTCTCCCTGCTGGGCAATGTTTCCCTTAGCTGCACACAGAATCTAGGCCACTCAGCCGTGGACGGAAGGCAGTGTCAGTCAGCCCATGGCTGGTTACGTTTGGAGCAGCAGGGAATGGCTGGTGGAGAGAGAACAGAGGAGAGAAGCAGAACCACCTTACAGGCCCAAGAGAGAGGTAGAGAGATTCCTAGGACTCCCTCAGAAGCTCACCATCTGTCCAATTGCAGACCCCACGCCACCTCACAACCAAACCCCTTTCTCTTGAGATACCCAAGTGTCTTCTGATCTTGCAAACAGCCCCCAGTGTCTGTGATGGCCTGTGCCTTGCATCTGGGCATTTCTCTTTTCTAGATGTTTCCTCCGTGTCTTCCTCTGCTTCTCCTCCCACCTTTTTATCTCCCTCTCCCCCTCTCTAGTGCTCTGGCTAATCAGACATTACATTTTTACTGGGCATTGTTTTTCATAAAGTCATGGACCGCCAGCGCTGTAAGGCACCTTTCAGATTAGCACTGTCCAATAGAACTTTCTGTGATGATGGAAACGTTCCACATCTTTGCTGTCCAATACAGCTGCCACCAGACACATGTCGCTATAAGCACTTGAAATGTCACTGGTGTGACCAAGGAGCTAAATTTTCCATTTTATTTAATTTTAATCAACTTAAAGGTAAATAATCACATGTGACTAGTGGGCACCGAGTTGGACCACACGGTCATTTGATTATCTGATCCATGACCTCCTTTTACAAATGAGTCTCTTGCGAGTGTAAGAGCCTTGGATCATCTCTTTCTTATCCCAGTGGCTGCCTTCTGGAGTCACTGCCCAACCATGGGACATAACAGCACAGGGACTGGGGTGACTGGCCCTCCCTCAAAGTCAAATAGTTGTACCCTCACAATAGCAGACTGGGTAGACCCTTGGAGACGCTCCACACAAGGGCCCATATGTAGCAAGACTTTAGGGACAAGTCAATGATTGGGCTGAAGCAGAAGAATGTTGTAATCTCAAATTCAAGGACACAACTCTGATTTTGGGGGCCTCCTCAGAGGTCCAGTCCTGCTTCTTCCTGGTGGCCCCTCACTCTACACTCCCTTTCCCCAGAGGCCTTTCCATCAAGACCATCCTGTTCTGTGCCACGGTCCCTCAGAAACTCTCTCTCTGAAGCAGTGGATGTTGCCTTGAGACCAGCACTTTACTATATTCAGTGTGTTAGCACCTGGGACAGAAATAAGCTGGAATCTTCCCTAACTGGTTTTGCTTGCCTTTCCCAGCTGTGGCCATGTGACCTTGTTCTGGCCAATAGCATGTGAACAGAAAAGATGGCTGTCCCATCCAGGTCTGGCCCAGAAAAACTTCCCATGGGTTCTTTCCCCTTCCACACCTCGGTACAGATGCATCCAGCAGAGCAACAAGATGGAAGGAGCCTGGGTCCCTGAATCACTTCTAGAGAGGAGAGCCTTCCATCCTTCAGGAACACCCATTTTTGGACTTGATGTCAGTGATAAGCTTCTGTGGTAAGCCACTGCCCCTTGTGGGTGTATCTCTGGCAGCACCTAGGCAAACACATGTCCTCCTGCATGAATCCTTGTGTTGTGGATGGTGGGGATTGGGGTCACTCTGGCAGTGCCAGTGAGGGAGAAGGGGTCTTGTGAATTGTGATTGGAGATCTCAGCTCATGAGGTGAAGGTTGACGCTCAGCACCTGTGCTGAGTTCAGAACTGACTGTGTCTGCGTGGGGCCTTTCTGATCCACACAGCCCAACCTCTCTGTGGCCCAGGGCTGACAGATTCACGCCCCACCCCCTGCTCTCCCAGTTCGCTGAATGGAAGGTCTCCAACTGATGCCCACAAGGTAATGATTTCCCCTCTGGGGGAGCAAGGGCCTACAGAAAATCCTCTCTGAGGAATTGATGGTCTTCAGGCTGGACCAGTGGGCCTCTGTGAGAGACAGGGAGCACCTCAGCTCCAAAGAGCTCACGTAACTCACTCAAATGTGAGTGGCAAGGAGAAAGTCAAAGGAATTGGAATCATGACTTGAGTGAGGCCCAAGGTGGGTATTTCCTGGCAAAGAGATGAAGAGCCTGGCCAAAATTCCCTGCCAAAATTTCCCAGCTCTGAGAGTCATGGATGAAGGGCACAAGAACTTTCCGCCTCATTAACCAAACTAGTGAACACGGGGAGAGGGTCAGGCTGGGAGGGCAAATATCGAGACCACTCTGGAATGCACAAAGCTGAAGGGGCCTGGTAGGGGGTGGGGGAGGGTGCCCACATACACGCTTCCAGCAGCTGGAAGAGAATGGGGTCTCGACAGGGCCAAGCTGATGTGCAAACTTGTGTCTGGAGACAGGTGATGATAAGAAACACAGCAAGGGAGAGGATTGCCAAGGGAGCCAGAAAGAACACTAAGAGGCCTTATGGAGCAAACAAAGTGGGACGTTTGAGGTGCCAGGAAAGCCAGACAAGGAGACAGATGAAGAACAGGAGAGGGAGGAAGAGGCGCAGGAGAGAGGGGTGTCGGAGGAGCCACTTGGGGGCAGAGGGTGGGGGAGGAAGGAGCGGCCAGCCATGTGGAGCAGCGAGAGGACACGAGGGGAAGGGGCATGGAAAGGCCATCGGATCTGATGACACGGGCTCATTGGCGGCCCACGAGAACAAAAGTTAACCCAGAAGGACACTCACTGGTTGGCAAGGGGAAGCCAGGTGGAGATTCAAAATTTATGGCAGACAGTCTGCAAAAAGGATAAATTGCCCCTTAGGGACTGTGAGCTAATTGTGTCACGTGGTGCGCCTCGGGCAGGGACAGTCTCGCGGCACAAAACAGAAACCCCACTTGCGGGAGCTGGAAAAGGGAGAATTTATGGGAAGATAGCCTCATGTTCAAGGACAGGAAGTGCAGCTGGCCTCTGGGGAAGGGAACCAGCGACTGGGGAGCCAGCAGGAGCCTTGGCAGCTCTGTTCTCTCCTTCTCTGCGTCGGCTGCTCCGAGCTCTCTGATCTCTGCTCTCTTCCAAGAACGTGCCTTCCTTCTCCGCTTTCTCTGCTGCTCTGTGCCCATGGTGGCAAATAGCTGCCCCGGGCGACCCTCCCTGGTCTGTCCACTTCCGTGTCCCCTGAGCCCCCAGCTGGGCCTGGCACAAAGCGCTCAGGGTTCAGGTAGCCCATAAAGACTGCCTAGAACCACCAAGACATCCCGAGGCCAAGTTCCTGGGAGGGCATCTAATTGGTCTTTTTGGATCAGGTGCCTGTCCCTTACCCAACTGGCAGTGGCCAAGAGGAGGATCTTGTGCCCTGAGGGGGTACCCTCAGAGGGGACCGAGGAACAGCATCTTTGGGAAGGGGGGCCAAGCGGGTTCTTGAAGAAGAGAATGTAGCGGCTGTCATACTTGGATGTTCCAGAGAAAGCTCAAGGGAGCTGATCTGCCTGGAAGGTAAAGAGACTCACAAGGTCAAGCTCCACTTTAATGGTGGCCAATAAACGACTCCATGGAGGCCACGAGGGGTGTGGTGCGTGTGTCCATGGACAGACGGCATTCCTAAAAATGAGATTTTTCCAGTGCCTCCTCCCTCCCCCCACCCCCACCCCCAGGCACCCAGGCCCAAGGATCCCACCCAAAGAGCTCATCGGGCCCTCTCACAACATCTGGGAGATTCACCACCCACCCCCCAACACTTATCTTCTTGGATGTAGTCCCGACTCCTTTGTTCCCGAAATGAGAAAAGCTGGGTTGGAGGGGGCTGCTTGGGCACCGGGAGCCACACTTGCCCTGCTCCTGTGCCTGACCACAGGCACGTGGGGCAGGCGGGGTCTCAGCAGGAAACAATTAGGATAGTTCTAGAAGTATTTATATACAAAGGGCCCATCATCAGAGAAGTGGGTGGAAGGTAACCACAGGGTTAGCCAAGAAACAGAAACTGTTAGCGAGGGGTGGAATGGGGTGGGGGGTTGCTACCACCCTGGGCCCCAAGGACCAGGAGGCTCTCATGGTTATCCAGGAGAGGGGACAGAGGTAAGCAGAGAAGGCCACCTTTAAAGGAGCAGTGGCAGGGATCCCTGGGTGGCTCAGCAGTTTGGCGCCTGCCTTCGGCCCAGGGTGCAATCCTGGAGTCCTGGGATTGAGTCCCGCGTTGGGATCCCCGCATGGAGCCTGCTTCTCCCTCTGCCTGTGTCTCTGCCTCTCTCTCTCTCTCTCTCTCTCTCTCTCTCTCTGTCTATCATGAATAAATAAAATCTTCAAAAAAATAAAGGAGCAGTGGCAGGGTCAGTCGGCCCAAGTAGACTTCACAGGGAGGAATTTGGGAGATAAATCTTCACCCCAATGTCCTCCTGCCCCCTGAGCTCTTGGTGGGCCTTCTCCATTGGCTGGAGCTGGCTAATGGGAAGCCAGAGGCTGGGGAGCCCTTTGAGATGAGTGCAGAGGGTCAGCTTCCTGGGGTACAGGGCAGGGAGGAAGAGGGCATAGTGGGGACCTGCAGGGGCAAAGGGAAGGTGCTGGGAACATCTGCTTCCACGCCCTGGGCTCCTCCAAGGCAAGCCACTGGCTTCTTTGCCTCTTGTTACCAGCGCCCAACTGAGCGCATGGCTCGCGCTTCCCACCCGCGTTGGCTGATGCCCGGAGTGAATTCGGTGTGCCTGTCTGTTTCCCACATTGCAGTGTAGTGGCCGTTAATGACATTTAACTGAATGGGACCAGAGGCTCCTCTTAAAGCAAAGATTTAGAGGGAGGAGGAAGGAAAAAGCAATGAGATCAGGAATGTCCTGAACACGGAGGTGGAATAATGGGGTTGCTATTCTTCACCACCTCGGTAGGAAGTGTGGATAACAAGCTGTACTGTCTTCTTCTGTACCACGGCCGTTATACTGGTAGTAAAAACAACCATAACTGGCATAATGCAGTTCTTGCAACTTTACCAAGTGGTTTATATGCATTATCTCATCAGATGCCCTCAACAACCCTGTAAGGTACACTGTATTATCTTCCCAATTTTACGGGCCAGGCTCAGAGAGGTTAGATGACTTGCCCAAGGCCACACAGCTAGAACTTCCGAATCCATTTCTACCGTCATTTGCGCTCTGCTGCCCATTGGCGAAAGGCGTCTCAGGCCTGTTCCTTGCTGGGCTCGCTGTCCAGATTTGGGAACCCCAACTTTCAAGAAGCTGAACAGCTGAGCTGGGAACCGGAGCAAATGGACCAGAATGGGTGCCCAGGAACTCGGCCGGAGCACAGGATCCCTTTGTTTTCTGTTGCTACCTCCTGGATCATTGTGACTCCTTCCCTCTCTCCACTTGGCTTCAAATAGAAGCGGAAAGGGAGAGGGGGATGCCCTCCCTACTCATTTCAAGACTGTATAATAATTTAAGGATTTTATTTTATTTATTTTTTAAAGATTTTAAATAAAATCTTTATGAGATTCATGAGAGACACAGAGAAAGAGAGAGAGGCAGAGACACAGGCAGAGGGAGAAGCAGGATCCATGCAGGGAGCCCGTGGGACTTGATCTCAGGTCTCTAGGATCACACCCTGGGCTGAAGGCGGTGCTAAACCTTTGAGCCACCCGGGCTGCCCGAGGATTTTAAAACCAAGTTCACAAGGTACCTGCCAGGCTCAGTTGGAGGAACGAGTCAATCTTGATCTCAGGGTCGTGGGTTCAAGCCCCATGTTGAGTGTAGGGGTTACTAAAAATAAATTAATTAATTAAAAAAAATTTGAATTCACCTCTGAATTCACTTACTATACGGCAGATGAACCCTGAAGTCATGCTAAGTGAAACAGGCCAGTCACAAAATGATCAATATTATGTAATTTCATTCGTATTATGTACTTAAAGTAGTCAAGGTCATAGAGACAGAAAGTAGAATGGGGGTGGGGGGTAACTGGGCGGGGAAGGAAGAGTGTGGAGTTGGTATTTGATGGGGACAGGGTTTCAGTTTTGCAAGAGGAAAAAGTTCTGGAGGTGGATGGGTGCACAACAGTGTGAATATGCTTCACGTTGCTCAATGACACATTTTAAAATGGTTAATATGGCACATTTTATGTTATTATATTCTATGCAATTTTTAAACATTGAGCTTGGTAAATATTCAATTAGCATCTGCTATGTGCTCTGCACTAGGAATTCAAAGCCATAATGCGTTGGCCTTCAAGGACTGGTCAGTCCGGTCGGGCAGAGCAAGAGGAATTTTCTCAGGGCCATATGGAAAGTGCAATAAGGCAGCTTGCATGGAAACTGGTGGAGGAGGATGGGGGGAGGGTAGGCTTTGTTGTAGGGGGCACAGTGAAGCCTTCCCGAAGGAAGTAGTATCCTAGCCGGCTGTCCCAGGAACTGAGATGATTTCACGTGTGTGACAGAGAGGTTGAGCAGGAGGCAGGAGAGCTGGGGACACAGAACATTCCAAGCAGACTAATATAGAGATGTGAAATAGCATGCTGCTAAGCCTCTTTTTTTTTTTATTTGTGGGAATGCACCTAAACCCATATCCCCTTATTCTACACCAATAGGTCTATGACAGCGCTTCTCAAACCATCTGTGGTGAAGAACGTGTGTGTGTGATTTCTTGTCCATCGTAGACTGATATGTGGCCCTACCATGTATGACTATTACAGAGCTCGTGCCACATGCCACTCACCACGGAAGTTTGAATGCATCTACTTCCTGTTCAGTAAGAGTCCACTGATCACCGGCCTGGATGTTAACAAGGTCAAGCTGCTATCAAGGTTTCAGGATGGTTACTCTTAGGCTTATCTTATTGTGGATTAGCATGGTCCTCAGACCACACTCTGAGTAACGCTAGTCCGAAAGACAGTGAGTCCCATATAGGGAGAAACCACGTCCTTTTATTTTATCCACCTTTGTGTGTGCCTGCAGATTTTCACCAGGACCACCCAAAAGAAGCCCTCTCCTCGCCCAGAAACGGATGCCCACTTGTTAATTAGCTAGTGTTTTGAATATGGAAAGCTCTACCAGCATTAAATATTATTATTATTATTAGCCTCGTGTCCACTATAGTAGATGTCATTTAATTAGAACTGCATAATAGGCAAATCTGCCTTAATTGGCTGGGATGTGGCTAGGAAACCATTTCACGTCTATGTCTGCATTCTCTGTTCTGTGGTCATCACATCACATTCTCTGGCAATGGGTCATTCTGGAGACCTTGGGTAGGGTTCAGGGAAGGTTATCTGGCTACTGATTAACACTTAATTAGCACCTTTTTCATGTAGCACAGCAGTGACTTTGTAAATTTAAAAATTTCAGGGGACCACTTAATGTGGAATTAAAGTACAAGTGCAATATTTAAGATGCATGAAATTGTTTTACGCATTACAGCATTAACTAGCTCTTAATTTATGTGGTGCATGCCAGAGAAGGGCAATTAAAGTGTAGCAGGAAAAAAAATTATAGATCTCTATGTTGTCCTGTCTTTTCCTCTAACGGTACTTTTGAAGGCTTTTACTGCATTTGTATCTCAACTCCTATCCTAGATTTAGGAGTAAATGGTTAAGTTCTGAAGCCTGTTTGCCACCACAGGAATTGACATCATCTTTAGCCTGAAACTCTCTCCAACCAGCAAGTCTCTCCAAGGGCCTAGAAATCTACCCTGATCTCAGTGATTGCTCCAGGGGTAGGTACAAACCCAAGTAGAGCCAATGAGATGGAACTGTACAAGAAAGTGATGCTAACAGCGTCCTCTTTGATAGCCATCGGAAGGAGTGGTTCCCTTTTCCCCTGGCCAATGTGAGGATGTGAGGTCTGGAACAGCAGCAGCCATTTCGTGAGCAATCTGAGGCTACAGGGGAGCCACTGTTTGGAATTTGGCGATGAGGCCAACACCATGGGAGGCTATAAGGCAAGATATCCTGGGAACCACGGGAGACACAGGATTGGGACTTGTCTGATGGCCGTCTGACTTCTGGACTTTTGAGTTATGTTGGAGCCTGTGAATGTTCTACTGCATATTCCCACCTTGGTTCATGCTGTTCCCTTTGACTGGAATTCTCTTCCCTTCTTTCTCTCCATCCTTCAAGGCTAAGTCCAAATGCCACCCATCTAAAAAGCTTGCCTTGATGCTTGAGATGGTCAGAACCATGCCCCCCTCCTCTGGACCTAACGCCCCTTACTTGAACCTCTCCTTCGGCAAGGAGCACATACTGTCCTGAAAAGCGTGAAGCTGCAAATGAGACTCTCCATCTCCCCTGTGAGGACCTAAACTCTTGCTTCTTCTGTTCCCAGCGTTAGTATCGCATTGGACACACTGAATCTGCAAAGTGCCGCAACCCCGTTCCTAGAAAGGAATGTTAATAATTAGGATGGCATCGGCAGAAGAGGAGAGAGCCCATTAGGGCATATGGTCTTCTTAGCAAAAGCCAACCGAAAAGAAACTGTAAAAGCTGCAGCGGGGTGGGTCCCTGGCCACCGCAGCTGTCGGGGCAGGCGAGGACTTGCCCTAGGAAGAGGGAGGAGTCACAGACGTGAGCCAGTTAGAATATTCGTCTGCCCCTAGGTCCGTAACTTACATAGAGGGATACAGTCTCCGAGTACAAAGTCAAGGGCCACAAAAGTAAAAGTTTCCCTGTCACCTCCTCCCCACGCTTCACGTCCTCTGTAGCAGATCCGTGCCTGAGCTGCTAGGATCCTCCTACCCCGCCCCCCCTCCAGCCAACAGCCTCCAGGTGCACCCTGCCCTTCTCCAGTCGGTGGCCCCAGCCAACAGCTGAGCAAGGCGGTGGCACTCAGGGCTGACCACTTCCCCCCAACGCCAGTCCTCCCCCAGTGCCATCCAGAGACTTTTCAGAGCTGCATTGCCACCTGCCGGCTCCCCCTGCCCAGTCCTGCTTCTGCCCTTCTCTTTTCCCAGGTGGTCCTCCCAGCAAACCCTTGGTGCTTCTGACTCCATCTCAGTGCCTGCCTCCCTGAGAACCCAACCTGTGACACCCTCCCCAGAGGGGACAACTCCGCGATGTGTATCCTGCCACACGTTTTCCTATTCACTTATATACATGTATGTGCATATACCACCGGAGGATTTGTCATAACTCCTTTTGTTTTCCCATAAGTGGGATTGTACCGTGCATGTGAATCATCCTACAACTTAAAATTGG
The DNA here is from genome assembly GCF_011100685.1 of Canis lupus familiaris. Classification (NCBI taxonomy): domain Eukaryota; kingdom Metazoa; phylum Chordata; class Mammalia; order Carnivora; family Canidae; genus Canis; species Canis lupus. The sequence goes on from NC_049260.1 coordinate 35,103,414, forward strand.
AGCGTGTCTCCACGAACGGTATCTATGAACGGTAGATATCAGTGTGCAAAGGCATGTCTTTCTTTTCGTTTGCTGCATACTATGCTGTAGTATGGTGAGCCCACGGTGTGCGTAACCATTCCCATACTGATGGACATTTGGGCCATTTCTCTTTCCTCTTCCTCCTAATAATGCTTCTAGGAATGTTGCTATAAATGGATTTCAAATAAACTGAACGTGATTCCAAGCAGTATAAACCATGCACAGTGAAAGGCTAAAAGAGAAACCTGTCTTCACCATGCCTTTGATTGTCTGTGTTCCGATGCTTTGATATCTGGGGCCCTGCTGACCTCCTAAGGGACTAGCCCCTCCCAGGATTAGCCAACTCAGAGAGATTGTAGACACCTCAGCCCTAGAGGGTACCTTTCAAATGCAAAGCAACCAGCCCAGAGCGCCCACCTCTAACTACCTCCTCTATCTGGCCTGTCACACTCCTGGGCACTATCCACTTGCCCCCATCAGGTAGCTAGAGACCAACCCTGTCCTCCAGAGCCCTCGGAGATTGTTCAAACTAGCCAACCCTACACCTGCCTACCCTGCCTCGCCTGTTCCTTCCCCTGGAAACTATGTAAAGGCTCTTGCCCACTGGCTCCCCCGCTCCCTCACCTCCTGACGGACCCCAGTGCTTCCCCGGGCAGCCCCCGTGGACTGACATGCCCTCCCTCCTCTCGGGATGTGTAAATACAACCAATTATCTTTTCTCTGGCAGTCCCCTCCTGATGGGTTGGCCTCAACCGTACCAAGGGGTCCAGAATGCTTCAATTCGTGAGCTCTCCTTGGGCCAACGTGAAGTGTTAAACGTGCTGTTGCTCCAGTCAGACCCGAGAAGGAACTTCCTGCTGGTAAGCAAGGCCGCCGGCAACACCCTGTTCCTGGAGCGTCTTGAAAACAGTATCATCACCAGCAACAACAACCCTCGTGAGCTGATTCCCCCCGGAGCAGAGGCAGGGACCGAGGCGATGCAGCAGTCTCCTGCTGGCTGAAGCCTTTGGGAATTTACCACTCGCCTGGGCACTGGCCCCAGCCCCTGCCGAAGGAGGCCATCAGGGTCCCCCCTGCCAGGGACCGCAGTCCCTGCAGACAGCTGAGGTCACGCTCACCTGGGAGGGGCGCAGCAAGGGGATGATCGCCCTCTCTGTTGCCCTGGGGCTCTGGGCCCGATGACGCGGGGCATCCTGGCGGAGGCTAGCCTGTGTTCACAGCTGCCTGCCGGGAGCCGGAGCCTGTCAGCTCGAGCAGCAGCGAGGGAAGACGTTTCTGACACAAAACCCCAGGGGAATCCACGGAGGAGCTGGGCTGTCATTACTTATTAACAATGGGCCTGATCCCCAGCCAGGCAGGCCCAGGGAAATAGCCTGGGGGGAGGCCAGCCTCCTCCCCACCGCCCCCCCTCCTACGAGGTGGATTAACACTTTCCGGGCAGGAGGGAGCTGTTTGGGGGGTCCATTGTCACATTTTGCATATAAGAGGGACCATTCTTTACACACTAGACACAAGCACACTCTTTTCCTCAAGGCGCCCTCCCCCCTCTGTGTCTGCATTCTTCTCCCGAGTTCCCTGCCCCCCTCAGGTTTTAAACCAGCAAACCCACAGGATGTGGGAGGCTGTGCTCACAGGGGAAAGGAAGGTTGGAGAACGCACACAGCCAGAAACCTGAGTCTAACGCCCCCACAGCCGGCCTGCGGGGGTGGGAAGAGGGAGAGGCAGGTAGAGCTGGGGTCCGGGAAAGGTCTGCAAGCGGACTGGTCATTAGAACTGGTTGTGACTCCTTCTCCCCCCACTCGAGGGGTCCTGGGCTCCGTGCCAGCATGCTCTGGCCCAGCTCCTCCATCTCAGGTGGGCAGAGTGACCCGCCCCTGAGGTTGCAGGTCGGTTTCCCGAGAAGCAGATGCTGAGACAGAGATTGGCACGAGGCTCATTGTTTAGGGAGCACTTCCTAGGATGAGCACCATGAGCAGTGAGGAAATGGAAGCAGGCAGAGGAGGAAACTACTGCAATGCTAGCCCAACAGAAGCCTCCGCTGACCCCACCAAGAGCTCTGGAGCCCTGGTGACTTTGGTGTAGTTCCGATTGGGGCTGGACAGACAAGCCTCCGAGCCTTCGAGCCTCCAAGCCTCCAAGCCTCCGAGCCTCTGAAGCCTTGCATGGATAAGCTCCCTGGGTGTGAGCTGCTCCAGGAGCTGACATGACCCTGGGCTGGGTGGTTTCTTCAGCCTTGGGGAAGGGCGGACAGCTGAGGGCAGGCTGCAGACAGCCTCTCAGGGGCAGAGGGTGTAAGTCTTTCCTTCCTGAGCATAGCAGCCAGCATCCTGCCTCCTAGGAGCACGACTGATGGGGGCATTCCTCAGGACTCCTGCCTCCCGACAGAGGCCAGCCTGGCCTCCTTTCCTGCTGTATTTCCTCCTCCACTTCCTGCCAGGCTCCTCCCATCCATCCTCCTATCTGTCCTCCTACCCCTCCTCCCACCCCTCTTCCTATCCCTCCCCTCACCCTCCTCCATCCGTCCTCCATTCCTGCTGCCATCCTCCTCCCATCTCTTTCCGCACCCTCCCCCCATCCCTCTCTTACTCCTCTTCCCATTCCTCCTCTCGCCCTCCTTCTATCCTTCCTGTCACCTCTCCCCCATTTCTCCTGCCATCCTCCTGCCAGCCCTCTTCCCGTCCCTCCTCCCGTTCTTCCTGCCATCCCTTTCCTCTTCCCTCCAGGACCTATCACAGGTTTACAAAGTGCTAACAGGCCCCCAAAGTGGCGGGCCAGTGCGAGTTTACAAGGAAGCAGAACTGCCCTAATTGAGGTGAAAGGTCAGGAAGCCCCTCCTCCCGGCCCCCGTGGTCTGCCTATAAAACACTCTGTAATCTGTAAAGAGCTGGAGGGCTGGACCAGCAGCAGTTTTTCCCCTCTCTAATTGGGTAGTTCCGAACCTGCCACTGGGGGTGCTGAATTGTCGTAGGTGCTTCTGTTTTATTTGTGTCAACAGGAGCAGGAAGCGCATGGTTGTTATGTGGTGCGTCCTGTAAAGTCAATTCCGTGGGGCTCATCTGGTACGTACATAAGTGTAAAGTTTCATCTGCTTTGGGACACGGTAGTGGGCCTGACTGGGGACATGCCTTTAGGAAACGGTCAGCATTTTATCACAAGTCCACGCTCCCAGAGCCCGCGGTGACCTGTGCTTCCATCAGCCCCGGCGGTCTTGTTCGTTAGCATAAAGAGCCCCAGAAATGAGTTCTCGCTGGTGAAAGTAGTGGCTTTCGCTCCTAGAAACAGGAGCAGCCTTCCAGCTCCGGCAGGTGCAGAGGTGGAGAACCTGGCACGCCCTGTGGTTTGTTCTCATAGGAACGGCACCGTGGGTTTGATCCCGAAGTGATCCTTCGCGCATCCAGCTGCTTGGTTTGGTGGCTTTTGTGCCCCTGGAGTTGGACCAGAAGGTTAGAGAATTCTGCTTGCAAGAATCCCCTCGTATTTGCCTCAGGCAGACTTTTCTGCGAGGCGCTGGCGGAACTCTTAAAAAGACTCCGGGCCTGGAGCTTGCCGGAATTTCCCCGAACATGTTTTGTGACTGCTTTGTGCAGCTTGCTCCGAGCTGGAGCTGAGGACTTGGCTTCCTAGGAACTGGGCACGGTGGAGGAGGTGCCCTGGGCCCTGGCCCACCTCTAATTACCGAAGGCTACAGAGATCTACCAAAAAGAACCTAGTTATTTTTGCAAGACCAAACTGCCTTAGGTCAGTTTGCAGCAACCTAAAATGTCACCCCAGATCCCCTATAAAATCTTAATCAGCTGTGAATTCTCACCTCAACACATCAATAACCACCGTGTACCTCGATGTTTTCTCGTGGTTATAACAGGGTCTAATACTTGGGTCCTCTGTCATAGGAAGTCATAAGGACTATACTTATGGTTTCCTTTTTTTTAAAAAAAGAATATTTATTTATTTATTTATTTATTTATTTGTGGAGGGCAGAGGGAGAGAATCCCAAGCACACTTCCCGTTGAGTTCAGAGCTCAACCTGGGGCTTGATCCCACAACCCATGAGATCACAACCTGAGCCAAAACCAAGAGTCAGATGCTTGACCTGCTGAGCTACTCAGGCACCCCTATACCTCCTGTTTTCTTAAACCATTCCAAAACAGGTTAGATTCACAAATTGGAGACTGAGGTCTTGGGGCCAGGGGTGGGGGTGGGGGTAAAAAAATCAATGCTCAGAAGTGGCCACGGCTTTTCTAGTATTTATCAGTGTCTCAACAATGAAACCTCTGGCCCTCGCTAATCAGTACAAGGTACTTATGAAGGGCTGGCGCCAGGACAGACGTAGTACGGAGTGAACTGGTTGCCTGTGGGGAAGAGAACCAGGGCTGTGAGTTACGTTCTCAACTTGGGTTAAATCTTCTCTCCCTGCAGCCTGGACCTGAGGGGCAGAGTCAATGTCAGTAAGGAAAGCGGTGGTTCTCAGCCAGTGATAATGATGTGCTCACCTGTATGAGGTAAACCCCAATGCCTGAGACCTTAGAGCCCAACGTGGGTTCTGAGTATCCTTTAGCCCTTTTAGTTGACAAAGCATTTTCACTGTCAATGTCGAGTTGGACCTTTACAGTTGCTGAAAATGTAAGAGATACAGGACAGACAGCTGCATCTCCTTGAGCTTGCCAATAGCTGCTTCCCTTGTTTGCTGACAAAAGCCCAGTTTTACTCTGATATCAGATGGCAGCGTGCTCATGGAAGGTGGGCTCAGTCCCAGGAGATGATCCATAATTACCCTAAACCAAATATGGAACAAACTTCATTCTTTGATGATTTCTTTTAGGAATATACCTGCCCTGATCAATAGAACCTAACAAGGATTCTGGCTGGGGGTTGGGGGGGGGGAATTTCTCAGAAATATTTTTCTTCCCGAAAAAAGAGAAATGCCTAAGGAGATTACTGCCACCCTTACCCATCTGTGTTCTTTCTGCCTTTGAAAAGCTGCTGTCAGGATATGAGGTATTGGAACAACAGCAGCCATTTTGTGACCATGAGGCAGTGACAGAACAGAAAGGTAGAAAGAGCCTGAGTCCTTGATAACCTCTTTGGCCACTGAACCAGAGACCACCTACCTCTGAGTTTCTTGCTGTATATGAGATATTAATATAACCTTATTGTTTAAATTACTTTCAATGGATACTCTGCTGAGAGCATCCTAATGGGTACAATCCCCACTTAATAGTTGAAAAAGCTAAGCCTCAGAGAGATTGGGTCACAGTCAGTGGCAGAGAGGGGCCTAGAATCCAGGAATTCCAGTTTCATCCAGGGCACTCTTCACTGCCTCTGAATGCTACAGAGTCTAGGGATCCCCTGGGGCCCCCTCAAAGCCAAGGGTGCCAATGATTAGGCTCTGTGTGCTTGCCTCCCTTCCCCAACCCAAACCAGAGCATCCTGGCTTTTACATGATTTGCCTTATTAGCTTCTCACTAACATTTGGTTTGAAACAAAGGCTATGAGGCTTTAAAATATTCTAAAACCACTATCTTATCCGTTACCCTTCAATTAACAACAGCAGCCAGCTTTTTACCCCACCACAGGAGAAATTATAAAGAAAATGTCTTTTCTAAGAGGAAATAGGAAATCTTAGTTTATTTCCTAGGTTTAAGCTAGGAGATCCTAGCAAACTGCTCACTCACACAACCTACAGACACACACAAATGCACTTCTGAAGCATATGCATGCGGACATGCTGCTCACTTGATTTTGTCATCCTATTAGACTCTCCCAAGTTATCAGGCCCAGCGACACAATGAGGCTAGCACAGGTGCTGGGGTTTATAGAAACCCCCGGAGGGCTGAGCGTAAGCAGAGGGCTGCCTCGGTTCTGGAAATGTCAGCAACCAGAGCCACACTTGTCACCTGGCCATGTCCTTGGCTGTTCCAGACTCTGGGGCTACCTCCATTCTGGAGACCCAGCTTCTCTTGGCTCCTACCACTTGCTCTCAAGGTGTTCAGTTGGAAACCATCCCCAGGGCCGATGTGATCAGCTGGGCTTCACGCCGCATGGCATGGACACACCAGCCTCGCTTGGGCTGGAGAGTGTTCTCGAGCCAGGGCACCTTATGTCTTTCCCAGGGTGCAGATCCCTGAGCCAATCAATGCTAACAGGATAACATAGTTCAATGACATGAAACAGGTGGTACCTTCTGCAAAAGGAACCTGGCCCTCCTCAAAACGGGGGGTGTGAGCATTGCAAGTGTCTGACACTTAATGAGCCCCATAATAGCCTCACGAGAACAACCAGAACTGCCTCTTCTTTCCTCCTCTGCTCTTCTATGCACCCCTTCCTCCCTTCTCTTCCTCTTCTCTTTCACTCCTATCAATTTCTTCAATGTCTGCTATTCCAGGCATTTACTGCTACATTATAAATACCCCCCCCCCAATCTAGTGGCTTCAAAAGAAGACTATTTTTATCATATCTCACAACTTTGGGGTTCAGAATGTGGTCAGGGCTCGACAGGGTGATTCTTTTGCTTCTCATGGCATCTGCTATGATCACTCACTGATACTTGCTAGCAGCCTGTCTGGTCTGGAGGGTCAAGGTGGATCACGTCTGGTGCCTCAGCAGGAAATGCCACATGGCGGGGAAGGTCTAGACTCCTTCTTCTCCATGATCTGAGGGTGGACGTCCTCATTTCCATAAGTTACAGGAGAAACTGACATTGTAATGATGGTGAGTAGGGGGCAATGGAGAGAACTCAGCAGGGCAGGGTTGCTCTCAGGAGGTGACTTGGGGGGAATGGAGGGGGGAGGGGGTGACGAGGGGTGACAGTGGGTGAGATCCAGGAGAGAAGAAGCTGCGCCTAAGGCAACTGGAGCTAGGAAGGGGTGCGCAGGGGAAGGGAGAGCCTCGTACTTGTCTTAGTCTGAGTTTTCTCTAAAAGCAGAGCCTAAAACGAAGACTTGGGTGTAGGTCCTTTGGGGATGACCCCCGGAAATGCAGTCAGGGGCTGGGAAAGTGACACAGGGAGGGGAAGGAAACCCATAAGGGGTGTGCCAAGGAGCAAGTGGACATCAGGAGCTCAATTGTGCCAGAGCCCCGGGAAACTCTCAGGCAGGGGGAGGGGGGTGTCCCCACTCCAGAGCTGTCGACCAAAGAGCAGTGAAGCTGCCCTTTTTACGCATCAGCTTTCCTCCCTGATTGATCAAGAGGTGATCTGAGAGTGTTAAACTCTCAGCACTTTTGCCCTGCTCTGAACCAGGGACCATCCCAGAACGGTCGCCGTGTCCATGAGCTGTCTGTAGGTGGCTTCCGGAGTGGCCAAGGGGGTGTGGGCAGGGCCCTGACAATGTCTGCTGAGACTGTTTACGATGAGAATTTGTACTTCTGCAGTGGGATGTGCCAGGGATACCTGTCCCACCGTATTGCCTGTTAAAGGTGCCCCCTTCACGTGCAATCTAATCCCCTCCCCGACCTTCCTGCAAAGTCATTGTTATGACCGGCCTGGCCCACAGATGCTTTGAGAGGCAGCTGATTCTCTCTGGGGCACCCGAAGAATGCAGAATGCGGAGTCCTGAGTCCTAAGTCCCAGTCAGCTTCTAGTTGAAATAAAGACTCAGGTGGAGACGAGTGGCATGTCAGGTTACCCCGTGCTTGTCTCCTTACAGCCCAGAGTCAGGGAACAAGGGAATGGGAGCATAGGGTTTGGTGAACACAAAGGAGGTACTTGGTCCACAGAGCCCAGGCCAAGTTAGTGGCTTCGTTCAGCCTTCGTGAGCTCTATTTCATCAGCCAGTCAAAGGGCATAACTCTTCCCATCCCCACCCCACTCCCAACTCCGCCCCTGCCCTCATGGGGAGCAGATGGGGCAGTGGATGTCGAGCCCTGCACACCAGTTCAGAACCCCATCCCTGCCATTTCCTAGCTGTGTGACATGGAGGAAGTAGCTCGACCCCTCCGAGTATCCGTCTCCCCACCATCGCTCAGGCCTCGTAAACCCTAGCAGGCTGTGATTTGTGATTCTATGAAGGAGCAAGCCCATGCGTGATCAGTAAACACGGAGGAGCGAAGCGTACTGTTTAAACTGAAAGCTTTCATGTGGCTCTGGCTGTTAGGGCAATGTGGACTGCTCTGTGGGGACCGGTCTCACTATTGGTTCATCCTCCTCACATAGGAGCTCCCCCGCCCCGTGTGCTCTTGCCCTGCCCCCCACACTCTGGCAGGATCTCTGTGTCCTCGGCTACTCCACACAACCCACGGTGACAGCTCTGCTTTCCTAGCAGTCTCTTCTTGATAGAGGAGAAGGGGGCCCCCAGGCCCCTAGCTCATGCATATGCCCTGAGATACCTTGGGCCAGGAGGGGGCACACCCCGGGGGGCTCTGTACACTGGTGCATGCCCACACCCTGTTCTGTGCAGACTCTGATGGGCTATTTGTGTTAAGACAGGTAGAGCTTGCTGTTCCTCATGCCCTCAGGTAGGGAGACATTTTCAACTGTTCTGGTTCTAAAATCATCTCCAGGCCGCCTTCTTGGGGGCACTCTTGGCTATAAGTAACAGAAGCCCCCAAGATGGGGAAGCCCCCAAGATGGTACTTCAAGACTCCTCTTCTCTGTGATCCTCTTGGCTCTGTCTTTCTGGGTCCACGTGTTGATTTCAGCCTCCACCTGGTCCCAAAAGGGCTGTTACAGATTCAGGCATCCCATGTAGATGCACACCCTCTAGCAGCAAAGAACTGTCCCTTCCAGTCAGGGATGATGTTAAAAACATTCAACAACCAGTACAGCAGGGCACCAACCAGGGTGAAGAAACTCCAGCTGTATTGGTATGGGCCTGCAGAATATCAGGAGTGTTTCCAGGGTTGCCTTCCTAGGAATGAGGAATCTACCCTCAAAACTAGATTCCAGGGGATTACCATTGATTAGGTTGGAATGGTAAAGATTTGCCTCCAAGGGATGCATGCCTGGGTGGCTCAGTGGTTGAGCGTCTGCCCTTGGCTCAGGGCATGATCCTGGGGTCCTGGGATTGAGTCCTGCATCAGGATCCCATGAGGAGCCTGCTTCTCCCTCTGCCTGTGTCTCTGCCTCTTTCTGTGAGTCTCTCATGCATAAACACAATCTTTAAAAAAAAGATTTGCCTCAGAACTGAGGAAGGAATCCCCTTTCTTTTTTTTTTAAGATTGTATGTATGTATGTATGTATGTATTTGAGAGAGAGAGAGAGAGAGAGAGAGAGAGAGAGAATAAGCAGGGAGAGCAGCAGAGGGAGAGGGAGAAGCAGGCTCCCTGCTCACAAGGGAGCCTGACACGGAGCTTGACCCCAGGGCCCCAAGATCATGACCTGAGCTGAAGGCAGACGCTTCTCCAACGGAGCCACCCAGGTGCCCCAAGAATCCCCTTTCTTAGGGGTAGACATATGAATTAGATTTAGATTCATTTAGCAGGTTGGAAGTTAGGGAGCCCATCAATCTCACTTGCTCCCCAGCCTCCCATCCCCACCCCCTGTTACCCCTCCAAAATCACAGGTTCTTTATGCTGGCCTCAGCTCCACTGTGAAATCTGCCCTGAGCATCTTGATTTGTCCCCTTGCTTGTTTCTGCAACTGCCAAGTGCTTTATGATTTTTATGAAATTGATCTTTAATAACTTCTGCAAAGTATGAGCTAAATACTCCTTGGTTCAATTAGGCCCACTTCATGGATGCACAAAATGAACTCTTTTTAAATATTTATTTATTTATTTATTTATTTATTTATTTGAAAGAGAGAGCCAGAGTGAGTGGGAGGAAGGGCAGAGGGAGAGAGAGGACAATCCTCAAGCAGACTCCTGGCTGAGCAAGGAGCCGGATGCAGGGCTCCATCCCAGGACAAGGAGATCATGACCTGAGCTGAAATCACGAGTCAACCGGTTAACCGACTGAGCCACACGGGTGGCTGAATATTTCTAAATGAGTCATTTGGAAGAGACTAGAATAAGGTTAATCTAAGAGGCTTTGGGACAAACCAGCAGTTTCTGCTCAACTGCCTGCCTTTCTCCCTCTCTCTATAGCTCACACCCTTTCTCCCCCTCTCCTCGGGCTTAATTGATAGGCAAATTATTGAGTGTTTGGCCAGGCAGAGGGCCAGGAAGCTGTTTATAGCCTGCAGATCTTGCCTTTTAGGTAAGGTAGGGACGAGTCTGCCAGCAACCATCAGATAATGGGCCTCTTCCAGTGACAAGGGCATGATGGATTTCCTCCATTCTTTGATATCAATGCTTTTGTTAGTTTGCATTTTCTGCGGTGCCTTTCCTCTCAGCAAGTCAAGGCCTTTTGCAGAGTCTTATGTAATGGAAAATCATTCTGCAAGGTAGGCAGACCCAGGCAAGGCCAGCATACAGAAACCGCATCCCTTCTACACTCCGCACAGCGACCCTGCTGGGGCCCATCTGTGTTGGGGCCGCGACATTCGACATTCGTGGTGCTTGGAGACCATAACAGAACACGGACACAGGCAGAGGGGAGCGCAATTGCCTTTGCTAAGCTCCAAGGAGGCCCCTCTCCCTGTGCTTGGGTGACTGGCTTTGAAATGAGAAAAGGAGGGGCTTTGAGAAAGCTAAGGGTAAGTGAGGGAGGAATGGGTGATTATCTGAAGGAAGGAGAAGTCAGGAAGTGCATAGCCTTTATGGAAAACTGAACAGTAACCACTAAACCTGAAAAAAGGCTCACCATCCATAGATGGCAATTCCCCTTATGGGTAAATGCCTGGAGGTAGCACACATGTTCACCAAAGACCTGCAAAATAATGCTCATCACACTATTCGGTTAGCCAAGAATTAGGGACAAGCCAGATGTTTATCAGAAATAGAATGGATAGGGGCACCTGGGTGGCTCAGTGGTTGAACATCTGCCTTCGTCTCAGGTCGTGATCCCAGGGTCCTGGGATTGAGTCCCGCATCAGGCCCCCCCTCAGGGAGCCTGCTTCTCCCTCTGCCTATATCTCTGCCTCTCTGTATGTCTCTCATGAATAAATAACTAAAATAATAAAAAAAAAGAAGTAGAATGGATAGGGACGCCTAGGTAGCTCAGGCAGTCATCTTCCTTTGGCTCAGGTCATGATCTCTGGATCCTGGGGTGGAGCCCCACAGGTCCTGGGATTAAGCCCTGAATCAGGCTTCCTGCTCAGTGGGGAATCTGCTTCTCTCTCTCACTCCCTTTGCCCCTCCCCACCATGTGTTCTCTCTCTCTCTGTCTCTCTAATAAATAAAATATTTTTTAAAAAGTAGAATGGATAAATAACCTGGTGCAGTTCATTATCCATGGAGTATTATCCGACAATGAAAAAGAAGAAACTCCTTCTTTGTACAATACGCAGACAAGCTGTCATGCAGAATGTGGACAAAGTCCACAACCAGGTTAAAATAACCTCCAGTGATGGAAAATCAGCAATCCCTATGGAATGGGAGGCAAGAAGGAGCCATCTGAGAGGGTGTTCTAGATCTCGATCTCTGTGCTGGATGACACACGAATTTACTTTGTAGAATTTCATTGAACTGTACACTTAAGACATGTGTGCTACACTTATACATTTACGAGGTATATATTTTATGTATGTTACCTGTATACTTGATGTGTGCTACACTTCAAAAAAGGTTTGTGGGACACCTGGGTGGCTCAGTGGTTGAGCGTCTGCCTTCAGCTCAGGTTGTGATCCTGGGGTCCTGGGATCAAGTCCCGCATCGGGTTCCCCACAGGGAGCCTGCTTCTCCCTCTGCCTATGTCTCTGCCTCTCTCATGAATAAAATAAAATAAAATCTTAAAAAAAAGGCTTGCAACAAGGAGGGGAAGAGAAGTAAGGGAAACACACACATGCATCAATTTATGAACAGGTTGGAGTCTGTCTGTCCTTGAATCCATTTGTTCACTGATCCAAAGGGACCATCACTCACTTCACCTGTTCCCTGGCAGCAGAGCTAGTATACATTTTTTTTCTGGTCCTTAGCTTTCTGCCAGAGTTTGCAAGCCAAAATTTCATAAGCAGAGATGCTTCTATCTAGAGTAAGGCCAAAGGCATTAGAGATTTATGACTTCATTCATTCACTCATTCATTCATTCAACCATCAAAGACGGGAAGAATTATTATGTGATTCTGGATGCTGTTGGCCAGAACTCTTCATTTCTAGATGTTCTCTTACCAGCAACAAGACAGTTCAGTCCATTGTGGGGGAAAAGTCAGAGGTGGGGTGGGGGCTGCCAGTGCTATAAAAACTGCCTTTATTCCTCTTTCCCTAGATTCCTGCATTGGGGTGCTAATACTTGCTAGAATGGAGGGTGACAAAGAAGTGACAGCCTTGAAAGGGGGTGGATTTGTTTTCCAGAGCTGTCATAACTAAGTACTGTGAACTAAGAGGCATAAACAGCAGAAATGTACTGTCTCACTGTTCTGAGGCCTACAAGTCCAAGATCCAATTTCCTCTTTTTATAAAGACACCAGTCACACAGGATTAGGGCCCACCCTCGTGACCTCATTTTAACTTGATGACCTCTGTAAAGACCCTACCTCCAAATGGCATTCTGAGGACACATATATTTTGAAGGACACAATTCAGCCCATACCAGAGGGGAAGGACTCTACTGCAAGCACTCCACCCCGCCCCCCATTTTCCCCACTATGTCTGGAGCACACCAGCTGGAAAAGGCTGACAGGAACCAGAAACTCTTCTAAAGCATTGGGGAGGAGAAAGCAGTTGGCCTGAAGAATGAAAGTTTCACCAAGATAAGAGGAGGAAGAGAAGCTATGGAAGCACTGACTTGGCAGCGGGACAGGCTCAGGAGACGGGCAGGTTTGGTTCAAACTCTCACTCCCCTCATGGAACTACAGTCACATTGAATGACCTTGAGCAAATTAAAGTTAGGTTCTTTAAGCCTCAGTATTCCCATCTCTAAAGTTAGAACTTTGGGGCATCTGGGTGGCTCAGTCGGTGAAGCGTCTGCCTTCTGCTCAGGTTCTGATCTCAGGGTCCTGGGATTGAGCCCAGCATTGAGCTCCCTGCTTGGTGGGGAGCCTGCTTCTCTCTCTCCCTCTGCTGCTCCCCCTGCTCGTGCTCTCTTGCCCTCTCTATCAAATAAATAAATTAAATATTTTTTTAAAAGTTGGAACTTCAGTTCCCACTTCCCAGGGGTGTCACAGGACATGTGAAGTGGCTTGCGCTGTGCTTGGTGTACACACAGCCCATAAGACTCCCAAGGAATTATTGTTTGATCCTAAAAGAGACTCAAGAAAAGCAGAAACAGTAAGTCAGGGCTTTAGTGGCTGTACAGAGAGCACTTTTAAAGTGATTAATCCGTTTTTCAATTATTTCAGTCAGATGTGGATCTGTTTTGGTTTTGGGTTTGGGTTTTTTTTTTTTTTTTTTTTTTTTTTTTTGACGCAAACAAATCCCACAGAAGGGTTCAAGGTGGAAAGTCCCTCTGGGCACTATATGCTGTAGGCCTCCAGACCCACATCCCTAGAATCTTTCCAAGCATATCTACAGTATCTATATATTTACATTTTTTTGAATACACAGATGAGACCACCGCAGATGCTGTCGAGCCTGTGTCGCCCCCACTGGCCCTGAGAAGCACCTGCAGACATTTCTTTTTTTTTTTTTTCTTAAAGATTTTATTTATTTATTTATTTATTTATTTATTTATTTATTTATTCATGAGAAACAGAGAGAGAGAGAGAGAGAGGCAGAGACACAGGCAGAGGGAGAAGCAGGCTCCATGCAGGGAGCCCGACGTGAGACTCGATCTCAGGTCTCCAGGATCAGGCCCCGGGCCAAAGGCGGCGCTAAACCGCTCAGCCACCCGGGCTGCCCCAGACATTTCGCTCAAAGCCTACCTTCTTTCTGAATTTCTCTGCATGAGCATGCTCTCTGGCCAAGGAGATGCTCACTGGCATTTCGGGCTGGCTGGAGGTAGTGGGGAATGAATGTCCCTCAAACAACGAGTGGCCAGAGTTGGCAGATAAATACCCCCTGGTGGCATGATCCTGAGGCTCGTTCCACACACATTTTCTGTGGGTCCCCGGGAGACTGAGCCCTGGATGCCCCCCAGTGGGAACCCGCTCACTGATGTGGGCTTTATTGGCATCCTCCCCACCCTGGCTCACTTCCCTCTTCCCTCAACTGTGCTTCCTGGATCTCCTCCCAAATAATGACTGCACCCAGAGTCTTGTCTCAAGCTCTGCTTTGGGGAAAACCCAGCTAAAACTGGGACAGTATGGCCACACGCTGGTCTGCACTAAACTTCTTCCTGCCAGCAGGTGGCTTGCAGATCTTTCCCTATGGGCACATATTGAAGGACCGCAGATCACTCCACAGTCTGGGTGTGCCATAATTAATTTAGCCAGCCGTCTCTTGGTGGACATTTAGGATGCTTCCATCTTTTTGTAAAGAATGATGTTCCAATGAGCCGCCTTGTATGTAATATCTTTCCGAAAACAGGCAAATCCCCAAGGCTAACTTTCTAGAAGTCCAATTGCTGGGTGGAAGGCTAAGGGAAGAGTTTTGATCGGGACCCAGAGGTAGGCTCTGGAGTCAAGACTGGAAGCAACAGGGGTACCTGGGTGGCTCAGTTGGTTGGGTGTCTGCCTTCAGCTCGTGATCCCAGCGCGATGGGATAGAGCCCCGCTTCCGGCTCCCTGCTCAACGAGGAGCCTGCTTCTCTCTCTCCCTGTCTCTGTCCCTGTCCCTCTGCCCCTCCCCCGGCTTGTGCTCTCTTGGTCTCTCTCAAATCAATAAATCAAAAATTTAAAAACAAAAATAAAATCTTAAAAAAAGAAAAAAAGATTTGGAGGCAACAGGAGTAGAGTGGTTCCAACCTGGGGACACTGTAGTGAGGAGGTAGTGTGCCTAGAGGGCCTGTCCACCCCCATCCCCCCGGAAAGTCTACCCAGGCATCTCTGTGCATTTGTCGGGGGGGCGTCTGTGTGTTCTGTGCACTGGGCAGAGGGCCCACTGCAGCAGAGGGGCCTTCCCTCAGAGTCACTGCCTTCAAGAAGTACTGCCACCTCTCATCTCACGCGCCCCCGCCCCACTGCCACAGCTGTGCCATAGGCCGTTGTTTCTCTAGCAAAAGTCTCCAGTTTTCAGATGAAAAACAGCTTGTTTTGAGAGTCCGCACTCCTGAGATCTTCAGGCTCTTCCTTAGGGCTGCCTGTTGACAAGAAATTCATGCTTAGGAAGAGGGTGGAAGGAATCAGTGATGAGGCTGAGAACAGGCCCACGGAGGCACAGGCAGTGTTTTCTATAATTTGGTTCCTCTGCCCACTCACGAACACTTACAGTGTTTACCTGATCATCAGTCTGTTCTGAAAACAAATGTTAAATGCATCAAAATACTTCCTCTTCCTCTCTTGAGTTATTTGCTGCCTGCTGGCTGCCTACTTGATCTCCCCTCAAGATGCAGAGAAAGGTGCCCAGACCTTGCTTGGGGGACTCGAGCCCGCGGAGACATAGCTCAAGGCTGGAGGCAGCGGGCCCGCACCACCCAGACAGTGGAGGTTCTTGACCTTGACCGAGGAGGACGGAAGGGATTTTTCTTTCCCTGTCTCTTCTTTTTTCCTCTTTCTCTTGTTTTTCCTTTTCATCTTCTTTGTTTTCCCTCGTCATTGGAGGTGAGGAGCTGGGCAGAAGAGACACGGACACGCGAGCCCATCTTCAATAAAACCTTCGAGAAGGAAAGGGATCTGTGAAGAATGGTCAAAAGAGAGGGGGTGCTATTTAGTCAGCTTTCTGTGGAGATGAGGTGGGGGTGCCCCACCTTCTCTCTGGCTCTCACTGGCTCTCTCTGTCACACACACACACACACACACACACACACACTGGCAGCGGTTCAGAATGTGAGCCCCTGGCAGGGGTGGGGGGGTGAGCCACCTCAGCCAACGCACTTGTGAGGGGCAGCTGGGGAGAGGTGTGGCCTCTCTGGCCCTGAGGAAGGCCCAGGCCTAGCCCGGCCCCTGAGGATGTCCTCCTGGCTGCCTGGGGATGATCCGGCTCCTGGAGGTGAGTTATGGGGTCTGGAGAGAGACGTGGCAAAGGGAGCCTTCCAGGCACCCCCGCAGGAGGCTGGGAGGTTGAATTCTGGCCTTGTTGCCAACCGTGTGCGATGAAGGAGAGATGTCATCACCAGGCGGGGGTGATGGGGGGTGGTGGTGCTGACCCACATTCTTACCCGGTGAGCCCTTGTCCCCCGCCAGCCTGCGTAATCGCATAGGCCCCAAGTTCCCCCCCATATCTGGGTGGGGGCCCTGTGTCTGAAGCCCGTGACAGGATTCTCCCACATGCAGGGTGTCCAAATCACCTCCCTTCCCGGCTGCTGCCGCCTCCACCCCCTCGGCACCTCCTGCTCATCCTTCCTGCTCCTGCCTCCCCGCGCCCCGAGAAGCGGCCTAGCAGAGGGGCTGCAAGCGGGGCCGCTGGAGCCAGGGGTGCGGTGCGTGTGTGGGGGTGCTGCCCTGGGATCCCGGCGCCACCACTGAGCCGCTCTGCCTGCCTCAGTTTTCTCATCTGGTTCTTCTGAGGGTCAGTATTTGGGAAGTGGCTCTAACATCGTCTGGCATGGAGTCGGCACCTGATAAATGTCTGTTAAATAAAAATGGTTACGCGTCCCCCCACCTATGGAACATAGCATCCCTTTAGGGAAGGTTCGGAAGTGATGGTGGATAAGGACAGCACAGGGAAGGGCAAGAGGCAACTTCAAATGGGGCGCCCTACAATCTCCTAACCAGCCCTCCTCACTGGGCAGCCTTGTCTGGCCTTCTCTCTTCTGAGCCTCCTGGAGGCACAATTTGGAGTTTTCTTCCTCTCCCTCTGGAGGCCTTTTCCCCTTCCATTCTCTTACCCCAGCCTGGGGGAGCCTCAGCCTGCCTGTGGAATTCTTACTACTTTGTTCCCAGGGCAAGTCATCCCTCTTTGTCCCAACCTCTCCCTTTCAGATACTGCCCTGCTCTGATCCTTCTTCATGAAAACAGTGATGTGTTTTCCTGAACAAAAGAACCAGCTGCTCTGGGTCTCTGTCCTTGGCACCCTCTGCATGATCCTACTTAATCCTCAGGACAGCCCCGCACACCGAGTATGGCTGTGACCCATTTCATAGCTGAGTAGATAATGGAGTAAAGAGATTGTCACAGAGCCAGTTGGTCTTGGAGATGAAATTCGAACTCGGCTCTCTGTAACTGCCCCCAACCATTATCCCATACTGTTTGCACATACTCCCCTCCCCCCGCCTCAAAAAAAAAAAAAAAGACAGAAAAAGAAAAGAAAAGAAAAGAAAAAGCTATTTTTAAAAAGACCAGAATTTCTGTGCCTTACTCTCTGAGTGACCCTGCTCTGGGTTCAGCTAAAAACACGATTGCTTCTACCACTATGGAAACAGTGCGGTGGTTCCTCAAAAACTTAAAAATAGAACTGCCATATGATCCAGCAATTCCACTTCTGGGTATTTATCCAAAAGAATTGAAAGCAGAGACTCAAAGAGATATTTCTCACACCCATGTACATAGCAGCATTATTCACAGTAGCCAAGAAGTGGAAGCAACCCAAGTGTCCATCGACGGACGAATGGATAAACAAAATGTGGTCTAGCCATACAGTGGAATATCATTCAGCTTTAGAGAGGAAGCACATTCTGGCACCTGCTACAACACGGATAAACCTTAAAAAACAGGATACTAAGTGAAATAAACCAGTTACAAAAGGACAAATGCCGCATGGCTCCACTTCCGTGAGGTCTCCAGAGCAGTCAAATACGGAGAGACAGGAAGTAGCAGGGTGGTTGCCAAGGGCTTCGTGGAGGGGGTGGAAAGGGAGTTGTTCGATGACTTGGGGAGATGAAAAAGTTCTGGAAATCTGTTGCACTGCAATGCGAATATATTTAACACTACTGAGTTGTACTCTTAAAAATGGTTAAGATGGTAAATTTTACAGTAGGTGGTTTTTACTGCTATTTAAAACTTCTAAAAATTAAAAGTAAACATATTTCAAAAGCACCACTGCTTCCAAAAAGCTCAGGGTTTAATCCACTTTCTGACCTTCCATGATTATTTTGAAATCTCCTTTGCAGAACCCAAGTCGTGGACCGTTAGGTCTGACTCTACCGGGAAACTGCTAAAGCTTCCCCGGGCTATCTCCAGGCAAACTGCTTCCTCACACCTCCTCTCCCCAACTGTGCCTAGTTCAGAGATTCTTAACACCTTTGGGTCTCAGGAAAATCTGAGAATCTGATGGAAGCTGCCACATTCTCCCTGCCTCCGCACCCCAAACGTACATATGCATTGATACGATTCTTTTTCTTTATGATTCAGAGGATTTCTGGATACCTTGGCACCTCTCCGAGGACCCCAGAACAAGCGTCCCTCACATCACAGAGCTTCCCCTGATTGGCTCAAAGACCCCATCATTAGTCATCTACTTTCCCTCTCAGTGCAATCAAGGGGAGAGGGAGCTGCTTAGAAAACCAGAATGGTGCAAATTATTTGTGTGACAATTCACTCAAAAGCATCTCTGTATGTACAGAATGGTGTGTGAGTGTGTGTGTGTGTGTAAATACATTTACCACAGGGGCAGTTAGTTAGCAATTCAAAAAACCTAATGAGAAACCCACGCTCTAGAGGTGGCTACTCAAGTGCTTCAAATATCCCTTAATTAACACGGAGGTCCTAGAAATAAGAAGTATATGGTTTAAGATCATAGGTTCCGTGCCCTGGTAGGAGCAAGGCTAGTAGTGCAGCTGCCTGGCACCCTCAGAGCAACACACCAATCTGGAATTCCATCAGGCACTCTATGGTCTCCCCATTTTCAGAGGACTGTGGTGCCTGATTCCCACCCCACCCCCACCCACCCCCCACCAAGGGTGGTTGAACCTGTCAAAAGAATATCATTGCTTCTGCCTCTGAGCAATCTTGGCATGCAGAGCGCCCACTGGAGGGCCTAAGGACAGAGTGGGACCAAGCGTACAGGAACGGGTTACAGTGCTGTCCTTGTACCTGCTTCCTAACGAATGATCATACAGCTGGTCAAACTCCACCTGAGTAAGTAGAGCCCCAGCCTACTTCCCTGGCATATTTCCCTGGCAGCAGGATCAGTTTGGGGATGCCCACAAGCGGTCCAAGTTGGAAGAAGCTTGGCTGTATTCAGGAATTGAACTGTGTCATCTGGACTCAGTTTCTCCCTCTCCCTTCTCCTGGCTCTGGCTGTATTCTTAGACTCCCTGGTGACAGCAAGATGGCAGCAGTGTGTCCTCATATTCACTCTGGTTCGAGTTCCCCATGGAACGTAAGGAGGACATTTTTTCTGAGAATTCTAACAAAAGTCCCCAAAGCGAGTCCAATTGCCATTCTGGCCTGACTTGGATCATGTGGCCATCCGTCATCCGGTCACTGATGCTGGGGAGAAAGATGTTCTGATGGGCCAGACACGAGTCACTGGCCACTCCAGGTAGGGTTGTCGTCTCCACCAGAACCACATGGCTTGAGAATTGTTAGGGGAGAGTAGTGAATTACAGCTGGGTCACTGCCACTCCTGCCACTCTGCCATTGAGACATGTAGTCCATTTTCCATCGCCTTGAATCTAGGCCAACCTTATGCCTTGTTTTGACCAAGAATGTATGATAGACATAACACTAAATTTTAAGGCTGGGTCTTAGGAAATCTGTGGATTATGCTTTTGCGTACTTGGAATACACCCTCATGGAATGTTATCAGGAAGCCATGTGGAGAGGCCCGTGTTGGGGAGAGTCAAGGAGCTCTGGCCAATATCCCCAGCTGATCTCCCAGCCAGCACCCAGCACTAACCGCCAGCTGTGTGGCAGGACTCGTCTTGGACAGTGCAGACCAGCTGGGCCTCCACACACTGGGAGAAGCAGAAGCATTGCCCAGTTGAGCCTGGTTAACTCATGGATCCATGAGAAAGAATGAGGGGTTACTGTTTGAAGTCATTAAGTTTGGGGATAGTTAGTTACACAACCATAGCTTATATGGAGTGGCTTCCGCAATGAAAATCAGAAGGTTTTCTTAGAAATTAAATGAGTGAATGCTAGCTGTACAACAAACAAGATGTCCCCACAGCCGTCTACTGTGTGTGGTCAACTCTGCCGGACAGCTGATGGGCTGAAGAGACATGGGATTTTCTGAAGCAGCATTCCAGTGTCCACTCACCAGTTCTGTCAGTGTCCAGAGCAGTTGCTGGAGCAGGAGATCCTGCTTCCGGATACCAGGCTCATGGCTGTGGGTTTTTAAACATGGCTACTCCATTGGTGCCTCCTGGCCTCCCTGCGTGTGGCAAAGATGGCGGATCCCAGCCCCAATCCTGAAGGCTTCTGGGAGTCATTCCTGGAAATCCAGCCTAGAGTTCTCACAACAGCCCTTCTGTCATGGGCTGAATGGTGGCCTCCCAAAGGCTATGTCCATGTCCTAACCCCTGGAACCTATACATGGGACCTTACTTGGCAAAAGGGTTGTTGCAGATGTAATTAAGTTGAGCTCTTGAGATGAGATCATCCTGGATTACCTAGCTGGGAGCCAAATCCAATGACGGGAGCCTGTATAGCAGACGGGAGAGGAGAAAACACAGAGAGGAGAAAGCCACATCAAGACAGAGGCAGGATGGAGTGACACAGCCCCAGAAAATGCCAACAGCCACCAGAAGCTGGGAGGGACAAAAGCTCCTCCAGAACCTCCAGAGGGAGCATGCCCCACCTTGATTTCAAACTTCTGGCCTCCAGAATGGTGGAAAGAATTCATTTCTTGTTTTAAGCCACTCGGTCTATGGTCATTTGGTATGGTGGTTTCAGGGAATGAACACACCTTGTAATGATCCCATAAGCACCAACTTTCCTGTCTTAAATCCCTTTCTGTTTAAAATAACTGGAGCAGTTTGCTTGTTTGTCTCTTTCTTAAGTAATCTCTACACCTATCATGGGATTCAAACTCACAACCTGGAGCTCAAGAGTCTTGTGCTCTACTGACTGAGCCAGCCAGGCACTCCTGGAACAATTTGTGTTTCTCATACCAAACCCTGAGTGGTACAACTCCTCTCCCATCCTGGAAATGCAAGACCAAGCAAGCCAGAATGCATATTGTGGGTAGGACCCCGGGACAGACTGAGATTTCGTACCATCCGTGGTTCTGCTGTCAGCCTTACTGGCACGTGCATTTCTCCCAGTTCAACAGAAGCACAGGTCCTGATTGAGTCTTCTCTTTTGCCACTGTGACGGCAAGGCTTTATTTTTACTGTAAATTATTGCAGCCAGGAGCGCCTGGCTGGCTCAGTCGGTTAAGTATCTGCCTTCCCCTCAGGTCATGATCCCGGGGTCCTGGGATGGAGCCCCGCATCAGGCTCCCTGCTCAGCAGGGGGATTGCTTCTCCTTCTCCCTCTGCCCCTCCCCCGTGCTCGTGCTCTCTCTCAAATAAATAAATAAATAAATAATCTTTAAAAAAATTTATTGCTGCCAGCACCCCAGCTCACGTCTACCAAGAGCCCACTCCCTCTGCAGTCTGGGAATGCAGAGCCCGGCAGGGCCCAGAGAGGCCCATCTCCCTTCCCTTCATCCCATGGAGTCCAGAAAAGATCTGGAAGCTGCCAGAGCTGGACTGAAGAGTTTTTATCTCAATACCAGTGAGAGGCTCCAACCACAGTTACTTCCTAAAGAGCAGGTTGTCCTAGTCTGCTTTTCTTCTCCAAACCAAAACTCTACATTTCCATAGAGATGCGAATGGTAGGTGTCCATGGGTGTCTCTGAATTTGTGTGTCTGTGTTTCTGTGTGCCTGTCTGTGAGTTTGTACTTGTATTTGGCGTTTGGATGTATGTCTGTATTTTTATGTGTGTGTGTTGATGTGTGTATATTTACAGGTGTGTTTATATGTTTGTATAGACATATGTGTTTATATATGTGTGTATTTACGTGTGTATTTATATATGTGTATTGGTGTGTGTATTTATATGTATGTGCATGTATTTATATGCAGTGTACTTATATGTGTGTTGGTGAGTGTGTTTATATACGTGTGTATTTATGTGTTTACACACGTGTGCATTTTTGTAAATGTATATGTGTATATACACATGTACTTCTATATGCATATGTCCATATGTGAGTATTTGTGTTTGTGTGTCTGCGCGTGTGTGTGCACGTGTATACATGTGTGGAGGGAAGAAGTGAAATGCCGGTGCTCACGGTTAATACCATAAACTTGAGCTATTGTTTTCATAAATCGGAGGCTGGAGATGGTCCCTTGCTCTTATTCTTGTGCTGTTGAAATGATACTGCTGCAGAAGAATCCTTCTTTCGTGCTGCAAGCGTAACCACAAAACCCAGGATGGGCAAATTGGGCATCATGAGAACCCAGGTTTCTCTGCACTGTCCGTGGAGCTCCCAAGCCGGAGTGCTATAGCCCCTAATGGCCTTGGCTCGGGGGAACAAAATAAAAACCACGGAATTGTCTGCTGGTAAAGGTGACATCACCGCAGTGCTTCTCGATAAATTCTCTGCGCTGCCAGCGTTGATGGTTATTTATTAAGCACGCATCGTGCACCTGGAGCTGTTCCAGCTCTTGTCTTTACTGAGAGGTCCACCTCCATCCGCCATCAGAAAGCTCTTGCCCTTATGCGGTGCCATCAACACTGGGTGAAGCAGGGGACAGGGGGGTCATGAAGCTGCTGGTGGTTCAGGCCAGCTCTGTCAACTCCTACTTTGAACCCAGTTCTCCAGAAACAAATCTTCACGACCAAGCCCCTGCCTTGGATGCGGGCTTCTGGAGGGCATCCTGTTTCCGTGCTGCCCACTCCATCCCCGGGCTACTTCCAAAGGGACTGGAGGGCCGCCTCAGTTTCTGCATGCCTCCGGAACCCTGACTCTTGAGTTCCCCTCCTGGGGCCTGGGGCCCTGCTGCCACCCACCCCTCTACATCCCCAGCGGCACACCCGTCCATCAGCCAGGCTTGGCATACCCTTGACACCTGCCAGGCAATTGCTCATCTCAGTACTTGCCACTGCTGTGGAGACTGGAAGTGTCTGGAGCTTGGGGTCCGGCTACGCTCACCATCCTATCAGGATCTTCCCCAGCCCCAGTGCCAACAGACAACTGCCCTGGCAGAGGGCTCAGGTCAAACCTCAGCCTCCAGATGCCTTCAAAGCCCTGGGTGCTAGCCAGAGTGCTCCCTCAAGAGCAGTATCGCTCGGAGACCATCCCGCCACCCTGAGCATCACCCAGGGCTGGGTGAGCCCCATGACCCTGGGAGACACGGCAAAGCCAGGGTTTCCCAGTGAGTGCAGAGGATCAAAAGGTAAGGGATAGAAGCCAAAGGATGGGGCAAGGGCTGAGGAAGGGAGTAGGAGGAGGAGGGACGGGACACACCACCCAATCCCAGAGAAAGTCACCTCCTGTGGGGGTCAGGGTGGGGTGGGGGAGAACGAGTCGCAGTGGCCATTGGTTGTTGAGCACTGAGCGTGTACTGAGTGCTGGATATGCATCTTCACACCAGGCCTCACAACAGCATAAGTTGTTCCTGCCTCTTAAGTGGGGAAACTAAGAAACGCAGCTTGAGAGACTCGCCACAGTTAGGAGATGCGGCCTGACTCCCGCGTGTGCCGCAGGCCACCACGGCCGCTGGCTCGCTACAGAGGCCTCCGACGTGCTGGTGGCCGAGGGCCCCCACATGGGTCTGGACAGACAGAACGTGAGGATAAAGGGCCACGACTAGAGGAGGGATGGCCTTTTATCAGGGCCTCCTCCAGTCGTGGCCCTGTCTCCCCTCGGGGCCCTGGACTGGCCCCTTCTTCCTTCCATCTCCAGGGCTCAGAGCATCGTGGCTGCCACCAGGGCCAGTGCTCCCAGCAGCCTCCGTGCTGAATCCTCTGCCATTCATCACAGAGGCTCTCCCGGACGTCTGTGTTAAGAAACAAATGTTCTCCCCCTTTAGTAAATCATGTGAACCATCACACACAGGGACAGCTGGTTAGAACACAAGCTACTACTTTCCTACAAGGTGAGGACATCAGAGGCACAAAATGTATTCAGGGCTGCACACGGGCAGGGCCTGGCCTGCCAGCTCAGCACATCCTGGCTTCCCTCCGTGTGCCCCTCAGCCTTGGGCTCCAGGCCAGCCGGGCACTGTGTCTTCCTTCCCAGCCCTTGAGGAAACAAGGTCATCTTTCTGGCTAGCTACCTGGGCACAAGGCATGCTTGGCAGACACGGTTCCTCCAGGGACCTCCCCAGCACCTCCGCCTGATCGGCCTCTCCTCTGTCCTCTGGTTCTCAAAACCAGAAATCTCACCAATGTGGCTCCTGCGTCAGAAGGGGGAAGTGGGGAGACTGGGGTCGTGGTGGTGGAGAAAGCAACATTGGGCTGTAGATTATCACGTTATTGAACTCTTTTATAGCCCCTGCCCTTTGGGGCTCTCTATCTTCAGGCCACAAGACCCAGGCTCCCATCCTTTGAAACCCAGGCTCCCATCCTGGAATGAATCTTGTGTCAGCCATTTACATCTTAGTATAAATTTAAGTCAATGAAAAAAATTCTCTCTCCCAGGAGGGTTTGCATTTAAATCTTTCTGAATGAAAATCATTATGCAATGAGAGATTTGTCTCCATCAAAGGAGTTTTGACTCATAATCCCATAAAACAGAGAGGTGTTTCGGTGGGTACAATGCTTCCACAGACAGAAAATACCACAACTTCATCTACCTGTCTTGTTCCCAAACTATCTTAGGTCGACTTCTTCCCTCTATGCTTCCTTACCCTCTCCGGCTTCAATTGATCCTTGGGTTTGGGAGGTTCTGTTGACTCACATTTATGATTCATCTCAGAATCATAAGATTTCAGGGCTGGTAGGAGCTTGGAGGTCAAATAATGCAAGTTTCTAGATGAAGAAACAGAAACTCAGAGAGAGATAAGTGAGAGGCCCAAGATCTCCCAGCAAGTTACAGCAAAGCTGTGACCAGATGTCAGATTTCTTGGCTCCTGTAAGTAGCTCCAAACCCAACACCAATACTGTCTGCACAGGGAAGTCTGGTCAGAAGCCCTCTGCTCTGCTAAACCAGAGAGCATGGGCCTACACCAGGGGCCCAGCCCTTCCAGAGTTAATGACATGAAGCAGCCTTTGTGTGGCTTGGGAGGAATGTTTCTGGAAGCATTTGGTCTTTAAAACAAGGCCCGTGGAGCCCCCATTATGGCTATAGGGTCCACAAGGTGTAAGGGGTAAAGAGGCCTGAGCAAATGTCACTATTGTTACCATCCAAACTCCTCTCCTGAGTTTTGCAATGAGGGGCTTTAGTTTTCTTTTTCCAGCAGTCCAGAGCCCCTCACCCTTCAAAAGCAGAGCCACCCTCGGTCATACTCACCAAACCAGCTTTCTGAGTTACTTCCTTCTCACCAGACAACACAAGGCCCCCTCGCCTATTTGAGATCACCCTTGGGCCTAAATTTGATCTGAATTTATCCCAGAAGTACAGGCCAAAGGCACGGGACCAGAATCAACATGTGGTCTAGTGTATTAACAGGCACTAGAAATAGAAGGCCTGGGTTCAAGTCTCACCTCTGCTGCTTCCCGTTCTGTGCCTTTGGTATGTTTACTTGGTTCCTCCATGCCTCAGAATCCTCATTTGTCTGGAAGGGATCATTCTGGCACCTTCCTCCAGGCTATTGTGATAAATGGAGCTAAAACATGGAAAACACTCAGAATGGTGCCTGCACATAGTAAGTGCTCACTTAAAGGTACCCATAATGTCTTTGTTGCCTCCCTTCAAAACCTCCCAGGTATCTCTTTACCCCTCCTCCTGAAACTAGGTACTGTGAGCTTTGGTTTAAAAAGGTTGGGGAGGGGCACCTGGGTGACTCAGTTGGTTAAGCGTCCAACTTTTGGTTTTGGCTCAGGTCATGATCTCAGGGTCCTGAGCTCGAGCCTCTGTGTTGGGCTCTGCACTTAGCACAGCATCTGCTTGAGATTCTCTCCCTCTCCCTCCCCCACTACCCTTCCCCTTATGCACTCTCTTTATCTCTCTAAAATAAATAAAATCTTAAAAAAAAAAAAGGTTGGCGGCAGGGAGGGATGTTAAAAGAAACCTGTGTGGGAATTTCTGAAATTTATCTGAAAAACTGAAATACACTGACCATACCCACTTTATCCTGACATCAGGCTAAAGCCAACAAAGAAACTAATAAGATAAAGTTCTGGCGAGATACAAAGAAAGAGAGAAAGAGAGAGGGAGAGAGAGAGAGTGTGTGTGTGTGTGTGTGTGTGTGTGTAGCAGGAGTTGTGCTGCCAGTTTTCCCTACCCTACTGGAAGTTAGCCTAGTTTCTAACATACAGGTTAGTGCTAAGAAATAAAATAAGAAGGAAAAGAAGGTGGGATGCTCCAAGGGAGCCAATGTTACATAAATATTCTAACTTTCAAACAAACTTGAATTTCACACACACCACTCTATTCTCGCCCCTTTACACTGTGGAGCACTAAATCTGTGTAGCTCTGAGCTGGCCACCAGAATGACCCAGAAACATCTCCCCCTCCCCTTCTGCATCATCTGGGTGCTGATTCACAGTACAGGCTGGGGAACGATCGTGTGGAAGTGTGGAAGCTACTGTCCAGGCTGCCTTCAGAGCCCCAGTGATTACAGTTTGGTATTTATGGGCTCTGGGTAGACTGAACAGCCAGCTGTCTGCACCAGGAAAGTCCCTTGGCCGAAAAATATATCCCCTACTGGCCTGTGGTAAATGCCTGAAATTCCACTATTAGCAATGCATTCCTTTGGTTATGCCACGCCATTCTCAGGCCACAGTTTTCAAGTGAAAATACCTCTCAGGGGAGTAACACGTGAAGATTCTGACAATTAATGATGAATGAGTGTTTCAGCTCATTCCTGAGAGAGGTGAGCATTGGCTGCCTGGATTGGTTGGAGTGTGGCTGGGGGCAGAGGAGAAGGAGTATGGAAGAAGAAGTGGGGGCATGGAGGGCTGAGTGCAAACTTGGACAGCTGGGCCATTATGACACTTAATTCTTTGACACTCTTTCCAATGAGAGATGGGGTTTATGGCTTCTTCTCCTGAATGTAGACAGGCTTGTGACTGCTTCAGCCCAGAGAGGGTGGCTAAAGCACCCCCATGTAACCTCTGAGGCTTTAGAGTCATAAGAGGTCATGCAGCTTCCTCCTGGTTCTGGAACACCCACTTTTGGAGCCCTAGGTACTTGAGAAGACCAAGGACCCCGAGACCATGTGCTGGGAAGACCACTCTGATTAACAGAGCTAGCTGAGCCAAGCCTAGCCTGCTGGCCGTCCCGGCCAAGGTTCTTACATATCTGAGTGAAGACTCCAGAACAATCCAACTGTCAGCTGAATACCAGAGAGACCTCCCTCGATGCACTGAGGACAAAAGTTGCGCAGTCAACCCCTACCCAAATTCCTGACCCATGAAATGATAGCATATCATAAAACAGTTGTTTTAAGCCACTCAGGACTGGAGTCATTTATTATGCAGAAGCAGATAACTGGAATCTCCATGTGCCCGGAACCTGGCCTGATAGAGTCAGCCTCACAGATGGCTGATACAGGTACGTCTGGGATTGGGGGATGGGGGGAGCTGGACTCCCAATAGAACAGGCTCATCCATCAGAAACCAGCCACCTCAAATCCCTAGAAATAATGCCCAGCCCACACTTGGGGCCTGCACCTCTGGCCCACTGTTGGGCCATATATCGGCCAGCCCATAGAACCTTCTGCACATCCAGGGTTAGGAGCAAAAGACTTAAGGGAGTCCAGCTTGCCTTCCTTCATAGACGAGGCCACTGAGCTTCCAAAATGTGAGGCAACTTGCAGCTCCGCTGGCATCCACTGCAGGACCTGGTATCTGGCTCTTCAGACCCCCAAAGGGGCAGTGTAAGATTTTGTGCAAAAAGCATGGGTGTGGGCTCAGAAGCCAGGAAGGCCTGGCAAGACTGGCTTCTTCACCTCTTGGTTTTGTTGGCCTAGGTAGAATGACTCAGTTTCCCCATCTGTGATATGGAGATAGCAGATCCCCACGCATAGGGTTAACCTGAGAGTTATATGACATGGCATACGGCACAGCCCTGGCACACCCAAGGGGTCATCTTTGCCCCATCCCTCCCTCCATGGCCCTTTCCACCCCACCACCCCGCCAGGGAGCACCTACTCAAGCTCCCTCTCTCATCCTGGTCCTATGGCAAGGAGGTGGAATAAAGGTACCTCTGGGGACCCCTGGGAACAGGCTGAGTTGCTCAGCTGCAACCTGAGTGCTCCCTGAAGCCCACTGGCCTCTCCTCGCTCAGCCCCTAGCCCAGACCGGCTCTTTCAAAGCACCATCTTATCAAGAGACAGCCACAGGGTAGAGGCTTCTCATTAGCAGAATTACCCGGATTTTCCATTTCTTCCCCCAGTGACCTCTGGAACAGAGCTGTGGGATGGGACTAGACCAGGAAATAAAAAGCAATCAAAAGTCCTCCAAACCAACCACAGCCAGTCCTGATGGAGGCCCCTTAAAATCTATCCTTCAGGGGCACCTGAATGGCTCAGTGGTTGAACGTCTGCCTTTGGCTCAGGTCATGATCCCAGGGTCCTGGGATCGAGTTCCGCATTGGGATCCCCACAGGGAGCCTGCTTTTCCCTCTGCCTGTCTCTGCCTCTCTCTGTGTGTCTCTCATGAATAAATAAATAAAATAAAAAAAAAAAAATCTGTCCTTCAGGTGGTCAAGGACCACGCAACCCAGAGGGCCCCTCTTGCAGAAGGAGCACCTCAAACTGAGCAAAAGTCACCATCAACCCCCAGATCCCTGACATTGTGTGTGAGAGGGTGCAGGGGTGGAGGAAGTGAGGGGTGGGGCCCCTTAACCATAAGGAAGGCTGTCTCCCCAGCCCTTGGGTGCCCACCTCGCCCCGAGCGCAGCCCAGGGGGACATCAGCAGCACGTGGCAGCCGGAGAGACTTTCCAGGCAGGGCCGGGCAGGGCAAGGTAGGGCGGGGCAGGGCCAAGGGGGGTGGGCCAGCCCGGAGGCCTATCAGGGGAAATCTTTGCACTCGCAGATGGCTAGGTTCTGTTAGCACATTGTTGCTGTTCTGGAAGAACAGACTGTTCATAAGGGAGGGAGGGTGGAGTCTGGAGGCTTTTTGAAAACGTGATGGACGTGAACATAACACCTTTTTTCTTCTGTGTGAGCGGTAGCCACCAGGTCTGTGTACTCTCCCCCTCCAGTGTGTTCCAGACTCCCCCTCTCTTCCTCTCCATCCTGACCTACTTTGGGCTCCCTCAGAAGCAGACTGGGAAATGTGAGCAGAACTGGTTTATTTGGAGGAACGGAGTGGAGCTGGGGGTGGGGGGACGAGGAGGGCAAGGGAAGGGAGCGGCATCCAGAAAACGATCCCCGCCACGGGCCACCGGGTTCCACACGCCTGCCTCCGAGTGTCCGGCCTCGGGGAGGGCGCCAGGGAGCCGAGGCAGGAGTTTCCCAGCCCTGCGGTGTTCGGCCAGAGGTCCCCCGGCTCCGCTGGCACCCACACGGGCCGGGGACAGCTGGGCAGCGCGACACCTGCGCCCTTCAGACCTGTGCCCGCGCCTTCCCTCTCGGCTTTCTGTGCACGGGACCGGCTGGCGCATCACTCACCGCGATGTCCACCTCCACTGCTCGGGCACCTCGAACTGAGCAAAAGTCACCATCACCCCCCAGGTTCTCCCTTGGAGTTTCTGGGAAGGAAGGTGGGTGGCAGAAAGAGCCCCGGAGAGGGGCAGACTGTTCCCGCCCTGGTGTGGACAGGACCAGCTCTCCCCCGATGCTGTAGCCTTCGGAGGAGACAGGTCCTGGCCACAAGCTGCCCTCGGCTGTCTTTCCAGAAAGACCCTGCGTCATTCCACGCTCTCCATCAGCCCCCCGTGCGGCCCAGAGCCTGAGGGTGGGCTCGGCATTCCCCCAGCCTTCGCCCCGGCGGGCCCCAGAGCTCACCTGGCCTTGCTAAGCCTCCCTGCTCTGTTACTTGGGCCCAGCTGTCACTGCCACGGCCAAGCCTTGACACGGGGCGGTGAGGTTTGTTTTTATTTTCCGTTTCTAAGGCTCCTTCTCTCCCAGGAGCAGGAGGTGATGGGGAAGCTGTAATTTGCTAAACAGGCATTAATCTTCACATCAATCCCGAGAGGCAGGTAGAGCTTCTCAGTCAAAACACACAGGGCTGTGATTAGACAGGGCTGGCAGGGTAATGCGCGGGGATTTGCACTTCGCCGGCCAAGCCCTGGCCTCCCCGGGGCAGAACGGCTGACCTCGCCCCTGAGCTGTGGCCCACGGAGAACGTTCTCTCTGCACAAGGGCAGGAGAGCCAGGCGTCAAGGGCCACTGGGACGCTCCCTCGGCACCCCCAGTCTTTCTCCAAGCCCTCCTCCCTTGGACGGGATGGAAAGTGACACAGCCTTGGAGGAAGACAGACGTGGGTTTGAATCTCGTTCTGTCACTTTTTTCCATTCAGCAAATATTAATGAGTCCCTGTGATATTCCTGGCACTTTCTGGTTGTGGGAATACGGTGATAGATGTTGGGGTTTCAGGAGGGTCCATTAATAACGCTCTTTTCTTCTCCTCCCGACCGATTGAGAAATGGACACAGAAGTCCGAAAGGTAGGGCTCAGAATGTCCTTTATTACAGAAAAGGCTATCTGGTAGATGTGGCTCACGATCTGTCACAGCAATTGTCTTGCTGACACTCGCTCTGGCGTTGATCCGACCTACTAGGCTCCAGGTGGAACTGAAGACCATGGTGAGCTGAGATGCTCTGCTTTTTCTGGCAGGCCACCTCCAAGAGGGGACCTAGAAAGGGGGGGGAGCCCCCTGGGCCCAGATTTGTCCCAACTCATCAGATAAAGCACTTGCCTTGTCTCGGCCCCCAAACATAGCCCTTGAGATAAGGGTGTGAATATTAGTAGGATATTTGGGAGTGGACCCCAGGAAACAAGGGGAGGGCACGCGGTCATGGGCCAAGAGTCTCAGAGCCTGGCATGCGCTAGGTGCTCAGTAAAGATCGTCCTTGCCCACCCCTCATTCCGCAGGCAAGTTGGGTAACCCCAGGATGTGGCAGTTCGGCTGCCCCACCATCCTGATGCTTTGGGGAGTGGGAGTGGGGCAGGTGATATTAGTAGCAGTGGAGATCCTGGCACTTGGGTTCCCCCACCCTTGGCCAGCAGTGATGTAGCAGAGATACGGGTGGGAGTGACAAAGGTGAGGGGATCAGAAGGCAGGAGCCCCCGTGTGTGAATCGAGGGTGCAAAAGAATTACTCATGAACTCACCCTCCAGATTTTACCTAGGCCTAGAGAGTTCTGACTGGGGCCCCCAATGAGTCTTCCCCTGGTGCCAGAGATGTCACAGCATGGATGGGCACACGCGTGCATGCACATGTGTACACAAATACAGACACATGCCAACATACACACACAGAAACACATCTGCACACAACACATAAATTACCCACATTCACACATACACAACATGTTCTCGCACACATAAAAACACACAGGCATGCGCGCACGTGAACCTATTCATTCACCCATACGCCTCACCTTTTTTGTCACTATGTGTGATGCAATCAGGCAGCCCTGGCAATGTGACCTCTGTGGTAGGAATCAGCCTCCGTCTGAGGAAGGTTTGTACCTTCCCTCCTACTCCTGCCTCCTGCCCTCCCAGCCCCCCGGGAGCTAGTCAGGAGGTAGGCCTGCCTCTGGCTTCCGCCATTTCT
This sequence comes from Canis lupus familiaris, assembly GCF_011100685.1. Lineage (NCBI taxonomy): Eukaryota > Metazoa > Chordata > Mammalia > Carnivora > Canidae > Canis > Canis lupus. Next base: position 35,135,149 of record NC_049260.1, read on the forward strand.
CCCACGAACATGCAGCTTGGGAGGACTCCAAAGCGAGGGCATCTCCCTGGAACATGCTGTGGAGGCCTAGTGCCCATGACGGGCCCCCTTCCCTGGGTCAGGGGCTCTTCCCTATGCAAGGTAAAGGGGAGAACAAGGCTCAGAGCCAGGCTTTTTATGGGCAGGGCTGGTGCTCCGGGCTCCGGGCCAGTGCTCACCAACCACGTCTGCGCCTCCTCATAGGACACTCACAGGTAAATGTGCCTGCCCACCAGACATCACCAGGGCATCTCCCCGCCCCTGCTACTGGACAGTGGCTATGCCTTCAGCACAGGCCAGCAGTGCCAGACCCATACCCCTTATCCAGTGGACAGGTCAGCCTTGCTCAGAAAGGATCTGTGGCCCTTATTGTCAATTTGGCCTCAGCCAGGAAGTGGGCATTCTGGGGGCTGGCAGTTCTGTGGACAGCCTAAAGACAAGGTGAGACAGACTATAGTCACTGAGAAAGGGGGAGGCAAAGGAACCATTGCTTTTAGGACCCCAGACACCAGTGTCTCATCATAAGTGAGGATGGAAAGGATCATGTTATTTCTCTAGATCCTACTGTTCCGGGTTTTCTCTTATTGGATGGCTGCAGTGGGGGGTGGCCCCGTGTTTCTCAGGCTGGCAGCAGATAGAGACAAGGGATGGAGTCTAGAACATGTTGGGTTGGGCCAGCTGAGGGAATAACATCCATCAGCCCTGCCACCCAGCCTGTGCACTGGCCCAATACCCAGCCACCCCCAGGGCATTAAATTCAACCCCCCAGGGAGGCCTCCCTACCCAGTAAAATGAACTTTCAATCTGGAGGCTGACCTCAACTTAGAAACAAGAAGATCAAAGCTTTTTGAGTTCCGTTCATTAGTCCTATTAATCCAAAGCCCCCAAAGGGAGTGGAAAAAGAACTTGGTTGTGCTGGCAGAGCATTAGCATCAAAGTCAAGAACCGTCCGAGGCTGGGAATCAGCCTGACAATACATGGCGGTAGCCCCACGGGGAGCTCGGTGAGGGCTCCTCCTGGGGACCACCAAAAGCTGAGACACTGTGTCAGTTAGCTTTTCTTGTGCCACAAAACACTCCCAAACAGTGGCTTCAAACAAGCACTAGCTGTGGGGCACCTGGGTGGCTCAGTCGCTTGGGCATCCAGCTCTTGGTTTCAGCTCAGGTCATGATCTCATGGGTCGTGGGATCGAGCCCTGCATAGCAGGAAGTCTGCTTAGAGATTCTCTCCCTCTGCCCCTCCCCCTGCTCACTTGCTGGCACTCTCAATCTCTCTCTCTCTCTCTCTCTCTGGAATAAATAAATCAGTCTTAAAAAAAAAAAAAAACAACCACCATCTGTTTAGCTCACATGTATACCATAGGTAATTTGGGCTGGGCTCAGAAGGCGCCCTCATGCAGAATGAGGGATGGGCAAGAATGTATGTTCACTGAGCACCTAGTACGTGCCAGGCTCTGTGACTCTTGGCCTTCGGGCTTCCTCTGGCCTCTGGAGCCTACTGGTCCCCACGTGGGTTAGGCTAGCGGTGAGGTGACAGCCTTCCAGGAAGTCCTCAAACACTGAAGGGAGATGGGGCATCATCAGGGGGCTCCTACAATCCTGGGGGGGGGTACTAACCGAGGTATGAGGTGCTACTATCCCCCAGGGGTCCCCAGTAGCATTGGGCTCCAGATACCCCCAGTGGGGATCTGCTCAATGGAGTTTCCTTTGTTGACTGCTTCCCATCCCTGGCCCTCGGCCAGTGGTCACCAAGGAAGTTCTGCTTCTGAGGGCCACCTGTCCGCTGGAGCAAAGGGCTAACTGGTCCACAGCTCTCATCATCCAGCTGGCTGGCCTGGGCTTGTTCACCAGGTGGCTGAAGATTCTAAGGGCAGTAAGTGGACAAGCACCATCATGTAAGCACTTTTTAAGAGCTTACATGACATTTAGGACTTGCCAAAGCAGGTCAATGACCAAGTCCAAGGTCAGTATGGGAGGGTGCTACCAGTTGGCAGGGAAGGATCTGGGGTCAATTTTTTGCAACCCACCACAGGCAGCACAGCAGGTGTCACCACCAGCCTATCGAGGAGGATCTACTGACTGGCACAAACCTCCCCACAGGAGCCTTAGTCCCAAGCCCCACCTCACAGCAGGCTGCGGATGGCACCGCATGGGACTTACATCCCCAGTCCCACGTCCCAACACCAGCGGCCATGCAGAAGAGGCCTCTGGGGTGCATGCGTGGATACTGAATGCACATTGCCTCTGGCAGCAGGGTGGGCAGCAAGGCGACTTAAACCTCATCTGGACTCTCCAAAGCCCTCTGTGGCCTGGGGGCCCTCGTCAGGGTGTCCTTGTTCCAGACCGGGGACACCTAGGGTTTGTGCCGACACATGATTACTTTCACCTCTCTCTTTTGAAAAATGGCCCATGTTTAAGGATTCATAAAACTTAGGAAATGCATCACTGAGCCTATAACGCCGTGAGAGCCCCATGTAGAGAACGGCTTAAAAAGAAGATTCATCAAACTAATTACTTCTCCTCCCTATCCCCCCACCCCTACCCCGCCCCTCTTTCCGCTTGGCTTGCTCAGAAAGACATACAGCCTCTTCAACTAGGCTGCTCCAAAGCCAGACTCCCGGGCCTGTTTATGTGGGAGGGGCAGTGAGACACCCCGGGCCTCGATCTTTCTCCGACTTTCTGGGCAGACAAGAGGTTTTCCTGCTGATTCATCTATTCTGGAGGCGGAGGCAAGGCCAGGGTGCCTAAGGGGTGAGGCGGGGGAGAGAGCAGAGAGGAGAGAAATATTGGGATGCAGGAAGGCTCTCGGTCATCCAGCTCTTTGAGACAGATTCTACACATTCCCCTCTAATGCCTCACGTTGTGTCTGGGGCTTTCTGGAGATGCATGGGGGCTAGCTTGGTAGAGGGCAAGGCTCAGCACTACACTTTGACATCACCAGGGTCAACCCCAGCCAGCGAGGGCTGAGAGTTTATGGATAAATACTTCAGCTTCACATTTGTAGTGGGTCAAATGGTGGCCCCCAAAAAGATGTGTTCACCTTGACACTGTGAATGTGACTTTGTTTGGAAAAAGGGTCTTTGTAGACATAGTTGAGGTAGGGATCTCGATATCATCCTGGATTATTCAAGTGGACCTTCAATCCAATGACAAGGGTCCTTAGAAGAGAAGGGGAGAAGATGCAGAGAAGAGAAGTGACACGAGGGCAGAGGCAGAGATCGGAAGGATGCATCTACAAGCTGAGGAATGCCGAGGATGGCCAGCAGCCACCAGAAGCCAGAAAGAGGCATGGAACAGCTTCTCCCCGAAGTCTCCAGAAGGAAATGACCCTGCTGACCCCTTGGCTCTAGACTTCCAACCTCCCGAACTGTGAGCACATTTCTGTTGTACGCCACCCAGTTTGTGCTACTTTCTTCCAGCAGCCCTGGGACACGAATACAGTTACCCTCAGTGAGATGATTCTAAGACGGGTTCAGAACAGTCCTTAAGAGGGTCCCCAACAGGATCGAGCCCTAGTTGTCCACGGGAACAACCAGCTCATTTGTACACCTTTCTTGGCTTCTTCTCCTTCCTTCCCTCACTACCTCACTGCCCTACCGGGGTTTTCTGGGATCATTTCCAAGTGAACACCCTCCCCTAATTCCTTGTCTGCCCTTGTGGGCATCCAAGCTAAGGGTGCACTGCTCCAGAGCATCCATTCCTTCATTAATTCATCCCATCACCATTTATAATGGAGGCAGCACAGGGAGTGGATGTAGTAGACCAAATGATGGACCCCCAAAGATACCCGCATCCTGGTTCTCAGAACTTGCAAGTGGTACCTTACACGGCAGAAGGGACTTTGCAGATGTGATGACATGAAGGATCTTGAAGTGATGACATCATCCCGTCTTCTGAGTGAGTCCAGTGTAATCATCAGGGTCTGTTGAAGAGGGAGGCAGGAGGTCAGAGCAGTAGTAGGAGAAGGTTATGTTGCCACAGAAACAGAAGTTGGAGTGATGCAACCCTGAGCCAAGGAAAACCAGCAGCATCTAGAAGGTGGAAGAAGCAATGAACAGATCATCCCTTGGAGCCTCCAGAAAGAATCAGCTCCGCCACCACCTTGATTCTAGCCCCACAAGATTTATTTAGGACTTCCACCTCCAGAGCTGTAAGATGATAAATGTGTGTTGTTTTAAGCCACTAGATTTGTGGTACTTGGTCACAGCAGCACTAGCAAACTTGTACAGCGGTTAAGAATACAAGCGTTGGGATTGAGCATACACGGGTTGAAGTCTTGGTTCTGCCACCCACTGCCGTGGACCTTGGGCAAGTCACTTACCCCTCTAAGATTCGGTTCCTTTGGTTTTCAAGTGACACAGTCATCAGCATACCTTCCTCCCACTGCTGTATGGACAAAACGTGGTAGTGCCGGGCCAAGCGGCCAAGCACAGCAGTGCAGAGAGTTCATTACCATCTAGTATTAGCCAGTTGCTGTTGGAATACAAGGTCCAGTAAGACACAATCCTGGCCTTGGATACACAAAGGGCAATTCTGCTCTTTAGAGAGCTTAGAGCCTCGAAGCATGGAGGAGACCACCAATGTCTGTGAAAAGGGGATTTCTGAGCCACTGCCCCAAATGAAACAAAGATGCTTCTTGACACCTTGGGCCACAGCAGTTAGGACCTCCAAACTGTCACTCCTTCACATCCCCCCTTCCCCAGTCTCTGTGCAAAGGCTCAGTAGTAATAGTCCCAGCTGTGATAACAATGGTACTAGTAGGAATAATTACCAGTGGCACAGCTCTGGCATTACCAATATCCCAGCCCTTGGATTCCAGTGTGCTGGTAAAGGCTCAGCCTCCCATCTCAGAAGTCCTCATTATCCCAGAGTCACTCAGAGTGGCAGGTATTTTGGGTTCCTGAACCCAATTCTAATTGTGTGTAGGGGCCTGGGGGGAGGAGTTCCACAGACCCAACAACAAGCAACGCTCTGGACACCCTGGACGCTCTGGACACCAGGTGGGTGTCCTACAATTCAAATCAATTCTGACACCATCTACCCAGAGGCAGCGTCAGATCCCACAGGGTAAAGCCCAGTCCTATGAGATCACATGCCCCCACCCCTCACACGCCAGTCCAAGGCCAGGCTGTCACCTGTGCTTTTGACTGACTGGCTGTAAATCAAAGGTTCCAACGGCCCCCTCCTTTCTTGGGTTTGATTAATTTGCTAGAGCAGCTCACAGAACTCAGAGAAACATTTTACTTAGTAGATCATTTGGTTTATTTATAAAAGGATAAAACTCAGGAACATCCAGGTGGAAGAGATGCTTAGGGTGAGGTCTGGGGAAAGAGGTGTGACGCTTCCATGCCCTCTCCCCAAATCTCTGAGTTCACCAACCCAGAAGCCCTCCCAATCCTGTCCTTTTGGGTTTTTATGGAGGCTTCATTACATAGGCGCGATTGACAAAATCATTGCATTGGTGATTGATTGGACCTCCAGGCCCCCTCTCCTTCCCTGGGGCCAGGGGAGGTACCATGGAAAGTTTCAACCCCTTAATCACTTGGTTGGTAACCCTGGCAACCAGCCCCCATCCAGAGGTGCTTTCCAAAAGTTGCTTCATTAACATAACAAAAGACACCTTTATGGTTCTCATCTCCAGATATTGCAAGGCTTCTAGGAGCTCTTTGCCAGGACGGAGATTGAAGACCAAATACGTCCATATTTCTTTTTATAAATCACAGTATCTTAGCAGCCATGGTCACTGCAAAGTCTGGGCTTCGTTGAGTTCTAGAAATTTTGCTTCATCTGGCGTGAGCCTTGTGTGTGGTGTGGGGGGAATATAGAAGGTTCCAGACGGACCTCAGAATGGCTCCTTCTCTTTCTTCTCCCTTTTCTAGGCAGACACCCACCTCCTCCCTGCCCAGTATGTCTTCCATGTGGCCTCTTGGAGGGCGCGAGCTTGGAAACTACACAGTCACAGTGATGCTTGCCTGTGGTAAATGAAATGCGCTCGTCACCGTAAGAGACAGCGAGGACGAGACACAGGAATCACACAACCTCCCCAATGTCTGTGCAAAGGAGTTCCCAAGCCACGTGCCAGAGGGACACCTTCTGTCTGCAATCAGGAAAGGCTCTGTGGAGGAGGTGGCTTTTGCAGTGGGGAAATGCAGGGATGGGACGAGTGGTCCTGGGGAGGAATCGCAGGAGCAGAGCCAGAGGTGGAAAGGAATTTACAGAGCCCCAGAAAGGAGCTGTCCCAGGTGTCCTCTCCTATGTCTGGTCACAGAGGGAGTCCCAGCCCAGCCCAGCCCCAATCCTGCCCTTGCAGGCCCAGAGCCCGGGCCACGCTCCCACCAAGGCAGCAGGGACCCTTTGCAGGCCGGCAGCCCAGACAGGTGAGTGGCAGGGCTGGGGGCCAGGAGGAGGGGAGCAGCCCAGGTCATCTCCGTTTTGCCTGGGGCTGGTCTGGCTTGCAGGGGCCAGCCACAGGGTCTTCAGGAAGGGGATACAATGACTGCTGCCTGCACTTGCTTCCTTTCACTCTGGTGGAAGGATTAAACCGCAGGATCTTCCTGGAAGGCAATTCGGCCATGTGTCAAAAGCTCTCAAGACCCAGCCAACTCTGGAAAGAGGAGGTGGGATACCTGACACAGGTGAGCTCATCACGATGTAGTTTATAATAGTGAAAACTTACAAAAGACTGCAAAGGAGCCGTAGGAGGTACATTTAATACATGATAACATTTTCATGCCAACAGAACGCTGGGTAGCCGTGAACTCAACGTAGATCTATTTTTATCTAGGAAAATACTCACGATGTGCTGTTAAGTGAATAAAGCAGTTTCTGAATTAGTTCCTATGGCATCTCCTCATTTTGTGGGAATAAACATGTTTATACGTGTATGTCTGCAGAGGTGAACATTTGATGAGATGTCCACCACTGGGTTAACAATGACCATCTCAGGGAAGGTGGAACTTGGAATGATTTCCATTTTCACCATGTTGCTCATCTATGTTGTTGGTTTGTGGTGGGTTTTTAAAATTTTATTTAAAAAACATAAGGATGCCTGGCTGGCTCATCCAGTAGAGTACGGGACTCTTGATCTCAGGGTTGTGAGGTTGACCCCCACGTTTGGGTGTAGAGTTTACTTAATATACGCACGCACACACACACACACACACACACACACACACACACATTAAGAAGCAGACCACCCCCCCCCCCCCCCCCCCCCCCCCCGCTAGTAAGGAGTCTGATGCAGGGCTCAATCCCAGGACCCAGAGATCATAACCTGAGCAGGAGGCAAACACTTAACCAACAGAGCCACCCAGGCGCCCCCCTACTTATGTCATTTTAAAAGGTAAGGGTTTCTTGGGGCCCCTGGATAGCTCAGTCAGTTAACTGCCTGCTTTGGCTCAGGTCATGATCCTGGGGTCCTGGAATCCAGCCCTTCGTAGGGCTCTCTGCTCAGCAGGGAGCCTGCTTCTCCCTCTGCCTCTAACCCTCCAACTTGTGCTCTTTCTCTCAAATGAATAATTTTTTTTTTTAAAGGCAAGGGTTTCTTTACCTGTATTTTCTCACCTGTAATGGTATTTGTAACGGTATTCAGATTCTCCTATCTAGACCTGCGTGAGCTCCCCGGGGAAAAATGCCCACAGTGGGAGACCCTAAGAGTCCTGGGTGGATAGGGTGTTTGGTCAGGATGGCCTCTGGCAGCCGTGAGACAGGATCCCAGGAATAATGAAGGAGATTCATGGTGGTCACTGTGGTCCAAGGTGCAAGGCCAAGCCAGGAGCTTGGAGGGAGGCCCAAGGGCAGAGGGCAGGGGCTGGAGGGAAGGGCAGAACAGGACAGGGGGCTGGGACAGTGGGGGCCAGACTTCCCCATCTTCCCTGGTGCCCTGGGTCACACAGGGGACCTGAGGCCTTAAGGCAGCCTCACAGGCCCAGGCACAGAGAGCTGCTGGGTGCTGTTTGAGCTCGGCACCTCCTATCACTCCAGGGTGTGTGAGAAAGAAGGAGTTAACATCTGGAATCTTCCAGTGGAAGCTGCTCACAGCGCGAAGCTGCATTTGTGAAAAATGGGCTCAATCTGATATTTGGAGAGCAATGAAATTGAAATCATTTCAAATTTTAAATGCCCAACATATTGAGACCCACCCTCGGATAGATCTTCCAAATTATACTGCGAACTCTCCATGCCTAGCTGCAGGAGGGGATCGGCTTCTTTGCCAAAAAGATTCCTCTTCCTTGAGTTGGAAAACAAAAGGCCCTGGGTTGGCGGGTCTCCCTGAGCCCAGGCCCTCTGTGTGCTACCGAGAGCCTTCTGCGCAGGCTGGAGGAGGAGTGTGTTTTTCTTCCTCTCTCAGGTAATGAATTTGATCTAATGGGACTGTCTAAGTGCCCAGATACCATGGTGATAGGCACCCCATAAACACAGAGATAAACAGGTAGAGAGATATATGGAGGCAAGCATAATTTGCTTCTAAGTGCCTTTTCACTAGTATAAATAAAGGAGGAAAATAAAGTTGTTGGAGGCACTTGCAATACTAATGTAAGGAGGAAATTAAGCACTAATTACAACGTTAAGGATAAATGAAAAGGCCCACCCAGTCCAGGTGCGTCGGCATGCGTGTGTGGAGGGGCCAAGAGTGGGAGAGGCAGGAGAAAAGGCACTGGGGCCATCTCCCCAGCTCCACCCAGAAGGCCGTCCGCAGACAGTTTCCACAGGCCCCGTGGCTTCCTATGTTTCTCCACCGGAAGGCACTCTCTGGCTCAGGGGGCATCGTGGGGCTGGCCTGGGAGTTGTTGGCTGGGGGGGGGGGGGGGGGGAGGGGGGGCAGGCTGTGTGTTAAATGCTCCAGGAGTGCAGGAGCCACCCTCAGCCAATGAGAAATGGGAACCGAAGGATAAATACCCCAGCTTCCTGGCCTCTCGGTAGAAGGAGGATATTCATTCCAATGTCTTCTACATACTCCTTCGGAGGACCTCCAGGGCCCATGGGGATAATCCACCCAAGAACAGACCTTGACTGGCTTTCCCCACTTCCCTTTCTCACTTCCCCACCCGACCATCACTGTGTTTCCTGCACAAATAACCTGGGCCCCTCTGCTTTGAGGGAAACTCAAACCAAGATGGGCCGTTTTGCACCAGGTCTGGAAGCAGAGCCTGAAGCCTGCGGACAGTTTAGGGGGAGCCCAGAGCCCACTCCCAGAGGGGCCCCATGCTTGGTTTCATGTTCTGCTGGCTCTATCTTGAAATCCTTAATAATTTTGCCGTCGAACTTGTCTTTCCCAAGTGACAGCTGATGGGACCAAGGAGCACACATGAGAGTCACACGGATAACACACAGGGTGATGACGCTGAGTGGCAGCTGGGGGCTCTGCAGGCAGCACAACCCAAGGGATTCCCTAGCAACCCAGGGCACACATGCATGCTTGGGGCAGTCCCCAGTGCAGCAGAGCTCCAAAGCCAGATTGGGGGTGCTGATGCAGCTGTGGTGGAGAAGGGCGGGATATCCACATGGAATTGGCGCTGGGACCCCTGGTGGGAAGCCAGCATGCCCGGCAATGCATGGACCCCATTCCTGTGGCATCAGCACAAATGTCAGCTCTTCGGCCTGCGCACCTGGGCAGGAACTGCCAGAGCTCAGACAGTCAAGTTTGTCAATACATCTTTAAAAAAATCAAAGCATACACATGGACATTGCAATAAAGCATAACAGGGAGTTAGAGTTTTTCGATGAGTTTAGAATCTCGGGTTTTAAAAACCCCAGCAACACTCCGTGACAAATATCCACAGGCTTAGACATAGAAATTAAATTTAAAGATCATCAGATTCAACAGAAAAGAACGCTATTTTCACAGGAAGCTTCAGATGAACCAATTATTAACAAAGACAATTTAAAAATTAATTTTTCCTTGTAATTGGAGATACAACAATAAAATGCATAAACAGGCATTTTGAATTATAGATAAATCACGAAGCCACTTTTAATTTCTTCTATGACCTCCACGAGTTACAGGAGACGTCAGAGAAAATATTAAAATGCCTTTGTATAAATTTACATTTAAAATTAAATTCAGACTTAGATGAAACTGATTTGTATAGTTGAATTTTTTTAGGAAAAAAGATGTTCTGTGAGACTTGGCTCTAGATACACTGAAATTTTTGAATTTCAAAATGTAATATATTTTGAAATAATTCATCAGAAATGTATCCCAACCTGGTCACAGCCCATAAAAAGACTCTAAACAGGTCTGGTAACAGTTATCACACAGAAAGGTCCTTTTTTTAAAAAAAAGATTTTATTTATTTATTCAAGAGAGACACACAGAGAGAGAGAGAGAGAGAGAGGCAGAGGCAGAGAGAGAGAGGCAGAGACACAGAGGGAGAAGCAGGCTTCTCATGGGGAGCCTGATGTGGAACTCAATCCCTGGACCCTGGGATCACACCCTGAGCTGAAGGCAGATGCTCAACCACTGAGCCACCCAAGCATCCCCAGAAAGATCCTTTTCAAAATTAAAAATTTCCAAAGTCACCTGCAACCTCACATTTGCCAGGGGGGACCTATGTCACATTCAATTTATTTTGATTGAAAATGAAGTAGCTACAAGTATAAATTTTGATGACCTAAATAAATGAATTTGCAGAAAAGTGAGCCAGAAAATATGATCAACCTTGATAGCACATTAATAAAGTATTATTGATTTTGTTGCATAAAATCATAATGCCAAAATATTGTTTGGCATGGGGCACCTGGTGGGCTCAGGTGGTAAACTGTGCAACTCTTGATCTTGGGGTTGTGTGTTTGAGCCCCACAGTAGGGGTAGAGTTTACTTAAAGACAGAGAGAGAGCTTGTAAGGAGTTCTTGGGCCCGAAACCTGCTTTAACCCCTGTTTCACAAACTGGGTCTTGTCATCCAGCCATTGACTGCAGGCTTCCCATGGGCAAGGAAGTTCAGTGTGCTTGAGGGCAGTTTTCGAGAAGGAACACTGCTTTGGGAGTCATCAGCAGCTGGGGCCAGGTAGATTGGCCTTGAGGGAGGATCTGAGTAGAACACAATAGTAGAACACAATAGAACACAACTACAGTCCACCCCTTGCGCCACTGCATTCACTTGCTGCTTGTAATGACCTTACTCTGCTTGTGGAAAACTTGTCCAGGATTCTGAAGTCTTGTTTTCTGGGAAAATTAAGAGAATAGTTAGTGGGAGAACCATAGTCCCTACTGCTACTGTTATTGATTTTGAAGACATAATAGGTCCTCTTTCTCCTCCTCCTCCTCCTCATCATCATCATCATCATCCTTCATCTTTTATAGATTCCCCTCTGCTAGCATAGCTTTTATTTAGTTGCCTTTCCTGGTGAGGTGATAAAGACCCTTATGCCTGAAAGATCTAAACCCTGGATCACCGTGGCCTTTTTAGGCTATAACTGCCATACTTGCCCATTTATCATTAATATTGGACATGAGAGCACCAGGAGATTCCTCAGTGGATAATTCAGGAGCCATATTTTTCACCATTCCAGTTTTGTAGCATTCACTTTATCTCCTCCTAATGATCAGGGTTCCACTGCCACTGCCAGGATGGTGACTACTCCTTTTTCTGCCTGTTGGTCACTTGGCAGGAGGCCAAGAGACTGGGAGGCCACCTAAATCTTAAGGCTGAACAAAAGCCTTAGTGTATCCCCTAATGTACACATTCCTCTTCTGAGAATGGAGACCTATAGATCCACATGATGGGGACCAGAAGCATAAATTCCCCCAAGTGGATCAACAGGATTGATATTAATTGGGCCACTTCCATTTCTACCTCTTGGTTCCTGAATCCACATATCCTACTATTGGGGCTACAGTACCATATAATCATTGTTGATTTCGAGTATGTACAATGTCCCAGAAGATGGCATCCCATCCTTACAGAATACATCCTTCAAGCTGATACATCAGCAGCAACAAAATAGGCCATTTGTCTGTTTTCTCATGCTAACAGCTCCTGGGTGGTGCAGTATGGGGTAGAACCAGAGCATCCTGTGGTCATGTGTCCACTGTCATACCTCATTTGCTGTAAAGAGGGACCCTCAGAGGTGGTGTTATATGAGAATCCATGTTAGTAAATCAAAGGTTCTGTAAGCCTTCAAGATTGGAACTAACTCAACCTCAGCCTTTTCCCTTATCCATCAACTGGTCATAAGGGTCTCCCCAAATGTAGTGTCCACTGGAGGCCCAGTGGACAGGAGAGATAAGCCCATATTGCATGTTGGTCCCAGTCAAGATGAATCATTGCCCTTTCCAGGGCAGAAATGAACTTGCTACCAAGGGGACAACTGGTCTCCTTGAGGAATGATGCCAAATTGGAAGTTTAGCACTGGTCTATGTTAATGATAGGTCAGGCACTCAACAGTGCCAGTAGCTAGATCAGCCTTAGTGAGAAGGAGCCCATGGAGTTGGGCCAATGAATAACTTCTATCACTGTTATAATGACTACTTCATTCATGCAGCTGTTATGCCACTGTGTCAGCATTGGGGTGGCCAATGACAGAGGATGACTGATGTCAACTGACAGATGTCTACTTGGTTGTTTGGTGACTCTTCTGTGGTAGACACTCTCTGGTGGCTATTATGTGTGATAGAAAGATCATACTTCGTGCATACCCCCATACATGCCTCCACATGACTCTTCCCTAGACCTGTTTGTCCCTCATCTTCTAGTCTTTCTCCTTTCTGGAACCTGACAAACCAGTCTGACCATTTGCCACTGTCTGTGAGTTTGTATTTTCTTACTTTAGGCCACTTTCTGCACAAGGTAAATTATCAGGTGTACCATCTAGATCTCTGATCATTGAAAGGATTTCTCCTTGCTTATGTCTTTCAGGGCCATCCCTGAGTGGGATGAGACAGCAATCCACTTTGGGCTTGCACCAACATACCAAGTTTACCCCCCTGTGACTCAACCTCAGCCTTTTCCCTTATCCATCAGCTGGTCATAAGGGGCCCCCCAAATGTGGTCATTTGAGGTCAGCTAAGGGAAAGATGCTGGAACAGTGGTAGAGGACAGGAGCATCTGGGCTTACATGTTTGTGTGGCTTACATGAGCTCTCTGGTCCTGCTTGCACCCAATTCAAGAACACCATTCTTATCATCAGTGGATTCCTACTGGGCCCACCCAAACTTATGATATAGTGGGACCCTTACAGTCCCAGTTCATGATGGGTAGTACTGATCACATAATCACTTGACATCACATATTTAGGTGCTTGGTCTCTAGCAGGGCTCAGTAGCATGCAGGGAGCTGTTCTCTGAATGGCACGGCATGGTCTTGCTCCAGAAACTAGAATCAGGCACCTAGCTTGTGATTCTTCTGTTGGGGCTTGCCATAAACTCCATCTGGCATTTTATCCCACCACACTTACCTCAACTATAAGGTCATAGGGCCCAAGCCCCAGGGCTGTTTGCCCTGCAGCCTGGACTTGCTGCAGAGTTCTTCCCTGCTCTGGGCCCTACTCAAAGTTGGTAGCCTTCTGTATCGCCCAGTTAACAGGTATCCCCATGTGCAGAACATGCTACCCCAAGATCCTGGGGAGGCTTACCAAATATGGCGCTCCTTTCTCAGTGGTGAGACAAAATACAGTAAGTTGCTTTTGCTTTGTAGAGGATGCCCCAGCACGTCCCAGCCTACTAGGGGTCCCTCAAACCTTCACGGATGTGATAGGATACTAATTGTCATAGGGCTGATCTCTCATTCTCTGGAGTTCATATGTCTTATCAAGACCTCCAACAGGGTTCCTGGGTAGTCAGTGGTTGAGCGTCAGCCTTCTGCTCAGGCATGATCCTGGAGTTCCAGGATCAAGTCCCACATCAGGCTCCCTGCATAGATCCTGCTTCTCCCTCTGCCTGTGTCTCTCTGCCTCTCTCTCTCTCTCTCTCTCTCTCTCTCTCTCTGTGTGTGTGTCTCATGAATAAATAAATAAAATCTAAAAACAAAATAAAAATAAATAAAAAATAAAAATAAAAAAGACCTCCAACATACTCACCACTCATTGCTCATCTGTTGTGATTAACAAGACACCACCAACATGATGCATCCATGTGATGTTTTGCAGAATGTTCCGATGGTCCAGAGCTCTTCAGATTATGTTTTAAGAGAGAGTGGGAAAGTTAACATAGTCCTGGAGCAAGACCATCCGTGTCTACTGTTGTCTATCCCACAAGTATATAAGCCATTAGAGATAGCAAAGAATGGTTTACTATCTAGCTGAATTCCAGGGATCAGATGAATTTAGGGTCCCCTCCTACTCCACTATCTTAACTCCCCAGCCAGATAGCAAAGAATGTATTCACCAGATCTTTGGCCATATACTATGTGCCAGAAGCAAAGATGCCACATTGGGTAAAACAGCTGCCAATTGGGGTTGCTGCTTGATCAAGTGATCCACTCTCATTCACCATACTCCATCCAGTTCTTTAAGGGGTCAGACTCACGCATTAAATGGGAACATGTTGGGAACCAACATGCATTCTTGACATCATTGAGCGTGACCCTAATCTCTGCCATCCCTCCAGGATGTGATACTGTTTGTGATTCACTCCAGTGGCTTGGGGTGTGAGGGGAGGCATTTCAGAGACTTCCACCTCATCTCCTTCACTGTGGGAGCCCTTACTCCGTAGGCCAAAAAACCCAATATGAATGGGGGTTCTGCTCACCACTAAATATGTCCATTCCAATTAGACATCTAGGGAGCAGAGAAATAACCACTGAGTACGTTCATGGACCCAGTGGAACCACACCACTAGTCAGACCTGGGCCTGGCCTCTATTTATTACCTGGCCCACATGTGCTTTCCATTCTAATAGAGGCCCCAGGGTAGAGTTTTGTGTTCCGGTATCAATGTCTGTGCCAACAATCCTTGAAAAGTCTGCTCAGTCTCATTTTTCTACGGCTCCATTACCCAAGTAAATGGCCATAGGTTCTCTGGAAAAAGAATGAGCCTCAACCAACTAGCAGTGAGAGTTGATGACTAAATACCCCAGCTTCCTTGCTCATCTGGGAGAACAATTCTGCTTCACACCGTCTCCCAGAGTCCCCGGAGCAATCGTGCCCTGGTTGCCCACAGAGTTGACCTGCTGTGGAGCTCAGCCTTCACCAGCCTTCCCCCTGCCCCACCCCATGGCTCCCGTCCATCACTGTGCTTCTGGGGACCTCTTCCCACGTGAACTACTTGCATCTACGTCCTTGTCTCAGGGCTCCTTGGGGGAAACCACCTTAAGATAATAGCATGGAAATGAGTGGCCTGAGAAGTCAGCCCCTCTCTCTTCTTAACCCTTAGGCACTTCTGGTCTGCTTGCCCAGAGGTGAAGAAAAGGTTCCACCAGCCTCCATGGCAACCCAGTTCAACATTTAATTCTCATTGTCAGACCTTTGCTTTTTATTCTCAACCCTCAATCCCTCCTGCTGGAATTTCAAACCACTTCATCATCTTAGGATTTTTTTCTTTCTTTTTTCTTTCAGAGAGAGAGAGACAGAGACAGAGACAGAGAGAGAGAGAATAGCCGGGCACCAACTTCAGTGTAAGAGAACCTTATATACTCGAGTGTGGGTATTAATCTTTACTTCTCCAGGCTGAAGAATCCAGGTTCTTTTAAAGAGTGCCCATCAGTCCCGTTTTCCAGGCTTTTAATCATCTTTGCTGCTGTAAGCTGTCACCCCCAGCTGCTCACCATAGACCAGCCTGCAGGCTTCTGGAGACCACCAGATGCATGTTTAACCCAGAGAAGTTCACAGGAGGGGAGGTGCCCCAGCTGCTGTAAATCACCCTCCCCCTTGCCTCCTCCCCAAAGCCAGAGAACAAGTCCCAGCTTGCTGTGGAAGGCCATAAAACTTCTCTTCTTTAAAGGGCCCCTTTGTTGGGTATGTTCATTGTAGCAGGCATGCAAGTCCACCAAGGGCCCATAAAACTTCCCCAGGCTTTGTGCGGGTGACCCCACAGGCCTGCGCCGTAGCAATCCCACCCTTAAGCCCACAATGAAACTGTTTCTGGGTTCACCCAGAAACAGACTGGACTCAATTTGCCTTGTGATTTGTTTGTTAGCTTTACAAATGGCTTTTGAGGCCAGACAACCCCTCCTAACCCTGACTACTTGATGGGTGGAAGCCCAGGGACTTCCCGGGGAACTGTGGGGGCTCTCAAGTCTCCATGGAGATTTCTAAACAATTCACCTCAAGGGAAAAGCTGTTGTGGCCCTGGAAGGGTGAGCCAGCATTCAGACGCAGCGGGCCGTCTTGTCTCTGGTAGCAAAGGTGTTTTGCCTCGTGCCCTCGCCAGCATGGCCTAGGGCCCAGCTCCCTGAGTAGCTCCAAGAGCCTTGCCTGGTCCCTGACGATTAATCTGCTCTGGCAACCCTACCAGCCTTGGTAAGCAAAATCCAAACAAAGTCAATCAGCCGGAGGATGATATTTATCTTAGACATAGCTTTAGTGGTTAAGAGCACAGGCTTCAAACAACCCAAATGTCCATCCACAGTGGAATAGATATTTATACAATGGGATATAAAAGAACAAAGCATAGATATACACAACCACATGGACAAATCACACAGACACCCTGCTGAGTGAAAGAAGCCAGACACCAATAAAAAAAATAAAAAAAAAAAAAAAAAAAAAAAAAAAAAAAAAAAAAAAAAAAAAAGAAAGAAGCCAGACATATAAGAGCAAATGGTACACACTTCCATTTATATGAAGCTTAAAAACAGTCAAAACGTAATCTATGGTAGTAAAAGTCATAATAGCAGTTACCTCTGGGAGGCAAAGAGGGGGTGGTATTGACTGCAAAGGGACCCGAGAGAACTCTCTGGGGGTGATGGAAAGATTCCACATCTTGAGCTGAGTGCTGGTCATACACACATTGTGTATGTGTATAGGTATATACACACATAAAAAGTAATCGAGCTGTCCACTTAAGATCTGTGCTCTTAAAAAAAAGTTCTGTGCTCTTTATTGCATATAAATTATACATTAGGGTAGCTCTGGGGGAGAAGCCCCAGCTTCTGACCTACGGAACTATGAGCTTATAAATGGCTGTTGTTTTGAGCTGCTAAATTTGTGGCGATCTGTTACATAGCCAGAGAAGACTGGAACATCTCGGTTCTGACATCGGTCCTGCCTCCAGTTTATTGTGTGGCCACGGGCATGCCGCTCACCTTCTCTGAGCTTCAGCTTCCCAGCTGATGAGAACGATAACTCCTGTCCTGCCTGCACGACAAACGTGGACATCAAATGAGTCAAAGTATGTAAAAGCTCTTGGGAAGTTAGAAAGCGGCTCATAAATGGGAAGTTTATTATTGTCATATTCAAAATAAACCTCCAACTTTGAGCACAGGAAATGATTTGGAATTAACCAACCCAGGGCTTTGGGGTTAAACAATCATGGGTTAAAATCCTGGTTCTGCCACTCATTAGCTGTCTTTTAATTGGGTTATTTAATCTCTTTAAGACTTAGTGCCCTGGGAATTGAAATCTGTACCTCATAAGGTTGTTGTGATTCTCAAATATCATAGTGTCTGGCACAGAATAAACGCTCGGTATCCGATACTAAGAGTCATGGGTGTACCGGGCCTGGAGGGCAGCTGGTTCAGATGGGGACAGATCAGGAGGCTCCAAGATATAGAGTTTCTACAAGATGAAATTGATTGAATACTTGACGTGTCTGAATGTCTTTAGAGATTTAAATATCTGGCAAAGTTTACAGTCGTGTTACTGATAAGTGTGTACAAAACAAAGAAAATCAAAAACCAAATGACTATTAACTCCAGGGAAAAGGTTGTGCAAGAAAAAAAACCCATAATTCACTGCACGGATCAGTTGTATAAAAATATTTACAAAACATTTAGATAAATACTGACCACTGGTCCAATCAAAAGTACAATATAACTACATTGGGAGCACGGGGAGGGAAGGGCACATGATGTGGGGAAAGGGCAGGAAGAGAAACGAAAACAATTTTTGTAAAGAATGAACTCATGGGGGCGCCTGATAGGCTCCATCGGTGGAGCGTGTGACTCTTGATCTTGGGGTCATGAGTTCAAGCCCCATGTTGGGCATAGAGTTTGCTTTTAAAAAAAGAAGAATGGATTAAGTATTATGCTCTAATTTGATAATCATAAGTGAAAGATACTTTTAGTCCATTAAAGATTTTAACTAAAAAAAAGATTTTAACTTGTGGAAAACAGATACAATGATAATAATATTTTAAGAGGGTAGCAACTGTGGGATGTAAGGGAAGCTCCGAGTCATCTGGACAGGGCAATATTGCCCTGTCAGAGGGAGAGCTGCAAGGTTCTAGAAGGCATAGAACTTTTTAGCAAGTGAAAAATAAAATTTCTATGTATTTTACTTTAGGAAGGTTTTTTAAAAAGTAAACAAGTGTGAAGGCATCTGCCTGTGTCACTTCTGTTGCAGAGATAAAATGGTACACAGGTGGCAGTGTTCAGAAGGAGTGCATCTGACATCATCTGTTCCCCCAAGCTTGGCCACATCCAATGCTGAACACACTCACATGCAGTGGACAGTTATTGCTGAGGCCCTGTAACAAAATGGGGGCTTATTGGCCCTGGGTTGGTTGATTCCAAGTCATTTCCTGTGCTCAAAGTTGGAGGGTTTTTTTTTTTTGAGGTTTATTTTGAATATGACAATAATAAACTTCCCATTTATGAGCCGCTTTCTAACTTCCCAAGAGCTTTTACATACTTTGACTCATTTGATGTCCACGTTTGTCGTGCAGGCAGGACAGGAGTTATCGTTCTCATCAGCTGGGAAGCTGAAGCTCAGAGAAGGTGAGCAGCATGCCCGTGGCCACACAATAAACTGGAAGCAGGACCGATGTCAGAACCGAGATGTTCCATCTTCTCTGGCTATGTAACAGATCGCCACAAATTTAGCAGCTCAAAACAACAGCCATTTATAAGCTCATAGTTCAGGTGTGGCTGGATCCTCAGCTCAGGTTCTCACAGGGCTAAAGTGGAAGGCCAGCCAGGGCCGTGATTTTGCCTGGAGTTCACAGCCCCCTTTCAGGCTCCCTCCAATTGCTGGCAGGATTCAGTTCCTTGCAGTTGTAGGATTAAGGGGCCAATTTCTTGATGGCAATTGGCCAGGGGTCACTTTTAGCACCTAGAGACCACTCTCAAGTCCTTGCCAGGTGGCCCCAACACCTTCAAAGCCAGGAATGGAGAATCTTCCTGACACCAAATGTCTCACAGGTACTGGATCCTTCTCATTTAGAGACCAGACGCTTTTAAAGCCTCACCTGATTAGGTCAGACCCACCTGGGGTAATCTCCCTTTCTTGAAGTCCACTGCAACACAGCATAACCTAACCACGGGAGTGTTACGCTGTCATATCCAGAAGTCCTTCCCCACACTCAAGGGGAGGGAATCCTACAGAGCCTGGACCCCTGGGGGCCACCTCAGAATTGTGCCTACCACAGGAAGTGTGCTGGAATAGCATTTTCCCTGCTAAAAGGAGGGCTTCCTTGACCACTCATTTTGAGAGTTCCATGCCCACCCCAGGTTATAAAAAGAAGAAGAAAAAGAAGAAGAAGAAGATGTATCATTGTAAAATTGGCTTAAAGGGATGCCTTTAGGCTGATGCATTATAGCTATGCCGTGGAGAATGTGAAATGTGTCTGCTTCAGCTCATTACAGCAAAGATTTGTAATTTCTTAAAAGAATCATCCACCAGAAATAAACCAGTCACAAAAAGACAAATACTGTACGATTCCACTTATTTGAAGTATCTAGAGTAGTCAAATTCATAGAAGCAGAAAGTAGAACGGTGGTTGCCAGGGGCTCAGAGGAGGGGGAATGGGGAATTGTTCAATGGGTTTCAGTGTTGCAAGATGAGAAAGTTCTGGAGGTTGATTGCATAACAATGTGAATATACTTAACACTACTTAACTGTACACTTAAAAATGGTTCAGATAATAAACTTTAGGTTATGTGGCTTTTTTTTAAACCACAGTTAAAAATAAATTAAAAGGAAAAAAGAATCACTCAGGAAAGCTTTTTGTGATCTGAAGTATAAAAGGGCTCTTCAAAGCAGCCTTGGGATGAGGGGAAGTTCCTAGAATGGGGATGATGGGGAGGATGTGTTCTCTCGCCATCCATCCCACCCTCCTCTTATGTCAGTCTGCACTGCCAAGCCAGGAAAACTAGGGTTCTGAGTGCGGATTACATTCTACCTATTAGATGCCCCTGTCAGAGATTCAGAGGGCGGGAGTGAGGCTGAGGCCATGTTCCATTGACAAGTGTGGCTGGGGGTAGGGCCAGTGAGTTTCTGGAATAGTTTTTCAGTGCCCAACACTGGC
Source organism: Canis lupus familiaris (assembly GCF_011100685.1). NCBI lineage: Eukaryota > Metazoa > Chordata > Mammalia > Carnivora > Canidae > Canis > Canis lupus. The sequence goes on from NC_049260.1 coordinate 35,155,508, forward strand.
CTCGTGAGTGTCAATTGGCAACTGAGGCAACAGCATAATTGTGATCCATCCCTGGATCACACACGGCTAAAGCAGCATGCTCTTGAAGCAACCAGTCCCCCCGCCACCCCGACCCAGAGCTTTCTATGTCCCCACTTTCTTGGTTAAGGTAGAGAAAGTAGCTCCCCTGGCAGGCCAGTCATTCTGTGGTATCATCCTGAGAGTCATTCCTGACCTTGAATACCCTGAATCAAATTCATTTCTGCTTAAAAGAGCTGGGGTGACTTCCTTTTTCTACAACTAAACTCTGAGAGTTAATTGGACATGATGGTCAGGCCAGCAGAGGGATGCTTTCCATCTTGTGAGGTTTTGGTGACAACTGATAGAGGCCAGCATCTTCAGCTTTTTCCAGGACTGTGCTGGGGGCCTTCTGTGGCAATGGGGCCATTATTCTCATCTGCCTGACTTTCACCCGGTCCCCGTACCCTAGGCCTCAGGTGGCAGCAACCGGCCCCCTACTGCTGGCAGGCAGTGCTCTGTTTCTCTCCTCTCCCTCTCGCGGTTGTTTGAAAACTTTTCCCTTCTACTCAAGTTCCCAACCTTCTGCTAACAGAACCCAATTTTGTTTGGGTATTAGGCAAATATCTCTCAATTTTAGGCACTATGTTCTGTGATGGGTTTGTGACCCAGTCCTGGCTAATAAGGAGGAGTCTCCTGGGAAGCTTCTGAAGAGAATTTTTCTTCCTGAGGAGAGAGTGTGTGTGGGGTTCTCATTGTCTGACTGCCCAGGACTTCCTTGCCTAAAACAGGCACTGGCTGCCTGGAGCCACAGCAGCCATCTTGACACCATGAAGTTACAAGAATGGGAAGGACAGACCACCAGCTAAGGATGGCAGGGCAGAGCGGCTGACAGAACTGGATTTTCCATGCAATCAACAAACCACGGACAGACCCTGGACTGCCTACCTCCAGACTTCTTGCTAGCTGAGCAGTAAAGGTCCTTAAGATTTAAGCCACTATTAGTTGGGTTTGGGGCCACTCAAAGCCGAAAGCCTTCCTGCCACTTCTAGCCCATTCCTGATTAGTTACTCAGCAGATGCCCTTGCCTTTGACTTTGCAGAGAAAAATGGAGTCCACTTCCTGCCCACCACCCCCCTCCCAACACACAAGATTTCTCTCTTCCCTCTTGTGTCCTAGCCAAGGGCCTCTGATCTGATCTGAGACTAATCATTCCCTGGGGCTTCAGACACCAGGCCCACCCCTCTGTGGGGAGCTCCCCAACCATTCTCTCTCTCTCTCTCTCTCTCTCTCTCTCTCATCTTCCGCCTCCTGTTCTCCTGCAGCCCCCTTCCCAACTGTTGTCCTGAGCAACCACCCAAGGCGCTGTGTGCTAGACTGAGTGCACATGTCTCATCCTAACCCCCAGGGCGCGGCTTCTAAAGGGCCCCTGCCCTGTGCGGTGGGCCAGCCCCCAGGGGTGAAGGAAGCAGGAGGTTGAAGGCTTGGAACTGTTCTGACTGCAGAGGTAGCGGCTGCCCAGGACTGGGGACGGACATGGGGGCCCATGCCAACGGTGCTGTCCACTGCAAGGCTTATTTTCCTTCTGCCTTTTCCCCTTATTTTTATTGAGGGCATATTTTCCTTATCTTTAAAGCTTTTATAGCTTTGTATCTCTGCCTCGTTTTAGTATATTCTGTTGTTATGATTTATGCTGCTTTTACTGGCTCTTTACCCTCAGCACATAAACACGTTTAAGTTTTCCACAGCTTAGAAAAATAAAATAAAATAAAAAAACCCTTCCTTGACCCTGCATTCTTTTTGAGATTTGGCTCTCGCTCTCTCTCTCGCGCGCGCTCTCTCTCTCTCTCTCTCTCTCTCTCTCTCGCCTTCCTTGTGAGCTCTTCGGGAGCTGCCTGCATTCAGAGTATTCCTTCACATCCCACCCAACGCTGAACTCTTGGCTCCCAGACCGGAAGCGGCCCAGCCTCACTTAGCACAATGGGGGTTTTATTGGCAGGATGCAGGGGATCTCACAGGGTGTGGGAAGAAAAGAAGGAAAGGGACGCAGCTGGGGCCACCAGCGCCCCTGGGACTCATTTCTGGCGGCCCCCACGCTCTTTCTCCCAGCTGCTCTCCTGAGAGTGACGTCATTCCCCCCACGTGACTCCTTCCTGCTCCAGAGCCTCCTACCCTTCTGCTCCCCTTCACTCCAGTTTGAAAAATCCCAGGGAAAGATTCCGATTGGTCCAGCCTGCGGCGGGGGGGCGGGGCTTCCCACGGATCAGCCTGTGGGGCAAAGTCGGGGAGCAGAGACAAAACCTCAGGGAGGGGAGCTATAAGCCAGCACCTCAGTGGGCTTTTTTCTTAGCCACAGCACTTGCTTGAAAGTGGCGGTGGCGGGGCGCCCGGGTGGCTCAGTGGCTGAGCCTCTGCCTTCAGCTCAGGGCGTGATCCTGCTACAGGCTCCCCGCGGGGAGCCCCCTTCTCCCTCTGCCCATGTCTCTGCTTCTCTCTCCCTGTCTCTCATGAATAAATAAATAAAAGGGGGGGGACGGTGGCCTCCCCGCAGTACTCAGGCCTTGCCTCCATGTACTCAGGCTTTTTGCAACTGCCCAGGCCTGCCCGGCACCTGGGCGCTCTGCTCTGCCGGTGTATAGGGCAGGTCGGCAATGCTGAGAGATGACCGCACCGCCGCTGACCTCACCCACGACCCTGGGCTGCATTAATGGCACAGCTTGCTGGAGAGGGCGAATGCAGTGGCCACAGAGATGCACCCCCAGTGCACCCCCTTACAGAGGGACTTGTTGCCTCGCTGTCGGTAGACGGCCTCCAACTGCTGGAAACCACCTGGCCCCAAGGTAATTGACGATAATTGGTCATTCGGCTCTCTGTGGGACAACTCTGACCGGCCGGCACATGCTTCAGGGCTTCCCAGGGGTTTAGTCCAGGGTTTGCTAGGCCAGCTTTTGCAGTTCAAGCCAGCTTTCAGCCCAACCCTGCTTCCACCCCGCTTCTTCCACAAGTGTTCTCCCTAATAACTACCCCACATGCCAAGTGCCATTGTGGCTTCTGCCTCCAGAGAACCTAACCTGTGACAGATACCCTTGAGCTGTGTGTCCCACACCATCTCCGGGAGGTCCTGGGGTCCTGACCACCAGCTGCCCCTAGTGGGAACAGACTTGATAAGGCTCCCTTTACTGGCTGCCTTCCTTCCCCTAGCTCCCTTCCCCATGTCCCATATTCTCTGCATCTCCTGAAATCTACTTGCTCTCAAGTCCTTACCTTGGGGACAAACCAAATCCAGACACCAGGATTATTGGGACTTTTTTTTTTTTAACTCCAGAATCTCAGCCTTTATCTGTGACATGTACCACTGTGACCACAAGCTCGTTCTTGAAACGCTGTCCTCCCTGGACACGCTGGGTTCCCTGTTCCCTCACTGCCCACTCCTCTGCCCACCCTTCTTCCTCGGCCCACTCCCTGGGTTATAGCTTGGCTTCTCTACATGCAACATGTTCCAGGGAATCTCACTCACGCCCCTAGAGTCCACCACTACACGGGGATGACCCACCCTTGTCTGTGTCCTGCCCGGATTGCTTCTCTTGTACCCTGGACTCAGATATCCAACTGCCAACTGCCTCCCTGCCATCTCTACTTGGATATCCCACAGATGATTCAAAGCAATTCAGCAGAACTGAGCTCATTGCCTTTTTCTAAGCCAACTTCTCCTACATTCCCTCTCTCAGCCAACAGCATCGCTGTTTGTTGTCCCCAAAGCCAGATTTCTGAAAGGCACCCCCACCTCCTACCTATCTCCTCACTGGCTCAATAGCACTTTCCTGTCTTGGTACGAACCCACCCACCCCTGCCCTTGATCAGACCTCCCACACCTAAGCTCCGTCCTCCACTAGCCATGTGACATGGAATTGCTGAATCTCTCTTAGCCTCAGTTTATGCATCTGTAAAATGAACTGTTAATAACAGTAGCTACTCTCTTAGAGTCGCTGTGAGGTTTAAAAGATATTGCCCTATGTAAAAGGGTTAGCAAAGTATACGGCGAGTAGTAAGTAATGATGGTTAGCAGGGTTTTTTTTTTTATTATTATTGTTCTTGTTTTTTATCTTTACCCTCCCCATCACTTTCCTTGTATTGTAGCCACTTACATGGCATCTTTAAATGCCCTACTGGTCTGCAAGATTTTTTTTCTTTTAAGATTATTTATTTATTTGTGAGAGACACAGAGAGGCAGAGAGAGAAGCAGGCTCCCTGCAGAGAGCCCCATGCAGGACTCCGTCCCAGGACCCTAGGATCACACCCTGAGCCAAAGGCATATGCTCAACCACTGAGCCACCCAAGTGCCCCACGGTCCGCAAGATTCTTGAAGGCAGTGTTATATCTTATTCACCTATCTGTGACCACCGTCTCCACTCCTATTTCCCCTCAGATCTGGTAGCATGGGAGTAACGAGGGGGATTTCTTTATATCCAGCTAAGGAAAAATTGACTTGGGGATATATTTAGTTTGGGTTTAATGGGACATGTGTGTGTGTGTGTGTGTGTGTGTGTGTGTGTGTGTGTTTAAGATATCGCTGGCCATCCCAGGGCAGGAATAGCTTCCAAGAACACTCTCACCACCCACTGGGTTGACTCCCCAGGTAATGTAACATGAAGATTCAGGTCCAGAGGTTGTATCTCAATGTAAACATGTCCTACGGTGCCCAGAACCAGAAGCGTATGTGTAGTAAAGGAGAAACAAGGTTTGATAAGTCTGGAGTCAGAAGGTACTCTACTCTGGAAAATTCTTCCAATCACCGGACATGAAAAATTGTAAACAGGGGATTTAGTTCTTATTCATGCCTAAACAAAGGAAATTCTCTCCCATTGGGAGTATATTCAGCCATGCAATGTATACAATTATGAATGCACCATATATTTTTTTCCTTTCTCATGGAATGTATATGGAATAGAATTTATCGGAATTCTTGGTTTGTAGGGCACAAACTTATAGCAGTACAACAAATGGTGAGTAGGTCCGCATGTGATGTCGCATGTTTTATCCACTGCAGTGAATTGAACCATATCTTAGAGTATCTGATGCCTCTTGTTCTGATGAAGTCTGGCAGTTCCAGACGAAACGGCAGACAAAATTGACACCGACACAGCAAAATACCCTAAAGAAACATATTTATCAATGAGTCAATTTTTATCCCATAAGAGTAATTCAATTACATAATTATGTAGCCTGGTACGATGTAGTGGCAATTTAAGAAGGCATTTGAATTGCTCTTGTATGCCCTAACTTCAGATTAACTTTAGATATTTTTTTCGAAAATATTGATCAAACCAAAAATCGATCAACGAATATGCAGCCAAAAATCGTAAGATTAAAAAGTACTATCGAGGTGTGTCAGGCAATGAGTGAAAATATTCTATGACATTGTCTGGATTTTGTGAGGTTTAGGTATTTGTCAACTCTTTCAAATTCAAGATTTCTTGTCATACCTCATTTTGCCCCTGTTGTCTTACATTCTTTTACTTAAAGAGAGGGACCCCCAAATTATATATGTTTCAGGCCTCACAAAGCCTGGATCCTCCACCAGTCTCACTCTGCGACCCTGCATGCGTGTGTGTGTGTGTGTGTGTGTGTGTGTGTGTGAGAGAGAGAGAGAGAGAAAGAGAGAGAGCTCTATTGTCCCTATTCTGGTACCCGCTGCACTCCACACACATCCTCACAGCCAACCATGCTGGAAGGTGTCTCTTGACAGAGGGAAGGGAGGGCCAAGTAAACCAGGCTATGGTTCTATCGTGTAATAGAGCTGGGACCTGCAAACCACAGAGGCGACCCGGTGGGGCAAATTCAATCAGCCGGCTCCCACTTTGGGGACTGGGGCACAAGACTGTTTGGCAAATAGAAAAAGGGGTGGGAGTGGGGGTGGTGGGCAGGCCCAGAGTGGGCTGCAGTTCTGCATTTGACCACAAGATGGAGGTAGAAGAGTGGTCCCTCTGCTCCGCCTAAAAACTCATTAAGAGCTAATCAAGGTAAAGGGGGTTTTTCATGTTTCCTGAGGGTGCCTTCTCCCCTTTGCCAAGCCTCAGTGCACTTACTATTGTTCCATTCTTTTTGGTTGAAGTCGTCACAGATCTGCATTTTTGTTTGTTAACTCAACTGTAGCCTGCAGTTTGTCTTCTAGACAACTTTCCCTGCTCCTTATGGTTAAGGATTATGTTCTTATTAACTATTATTAGAAGAATTTTCTGACTCAGAAGTTTCAGGACTTAAAGCTATAGTCTTAGCTCAATAATTGCCTGATTATTTGCTGCCGTGCTTGGAACTTTCATTACCTGGCTTCTATTTCGCATGCATTGCTCCATACCCCCCCAGTCAGGGCTCTGTACAGAGCGCTATCTGGACCACCAGGCCGCGTTCCCATCTGTCTGAGAGAGATATGGTTCCATCTAGTTTTACTGGGGCCCTGTGAAGGTTGAATTATTCCTACATTAACCATAAACAAACGGAGCAACTTGCCTAAGGAAGACGGTGATAGAAATAGGGTCAGGCTTCCTGGATCCATTCCTCCATTCTCCACTGGACAGGACCCCCTCCTCCTGGCAGGACAGTGGTAGTCCCATAGACCAGCACCATTAGCTCAGAATGCACCGTGCAGAAAGCATGGGGCCGTGACCAGCACTGACCCACCTTCCAGACATCTTTTGAGAACTTTGCCTTCTCTGGGAGTCCTTGACCTAGACATGTACTTGGCTTATTGGTGGGGGCTTTGCTGGAAAAGCATGCTAATAAGAGGGCAAAGGTCCCCACCCAAGAGCAACCACACTATGATCCTGAGCACACAGATGCATGAGCTGCCTCTCCAGTAGTGGAAGCTATAATGTTTGTCTTTGATGAGTCATAAGCTTGTCTTATGACTGAGGTTGGAGATTACATCTGTGTAAGAGGACATACCAAAGCTCACTGGCCCACATTCACAGCAGATCTTGGCTGACCCCTTAGTAAATCTCCCCTGTTTCTTGACTACTCCAGCATTGAGATATCCCATGGGACGACGGGTGCTTTCTTTGAAGCAAGTAGAGGAATCAGAAACATCATGGCCTATTTCCCCTACAAAATGCTTCTCTGGCTCCAGATCCCACGGATTTATTTTGTTTTGTCTTGTAGGAGTATCCCGCCCTCGACGGCACCTTGGGGCCTCGGGTTGGGCAGAATAGGAAAAGCAGTGCTGGACAAGGAATTAGGGGACCTAGCTTCAGATGGCAGCTGTGTGACTATAGCATCTCCTGTCAGGAACGAAGGACTCCCCCCAGCTGCAGGAGAGACTCTCTGGCCACGGCCACACCTTTTCCCAGGGTAGCCCACCTCTGATGACTACTGGCAAGGAGGTATTAAGTTTCAGCCTTCTTGTCCCAACTCGAAGTGACTCCAAGGGTCTTCTTTCTATCTTTCAGATTCCCCATAGAGTCAGCAAAGTTTTCCCTGAAGGCTACATGGCAGCTCAACTTGTCCCTCCATCCACTCTTGCTTTCTCTCCTCCCTTCCTCAGGGGTGGATCCCAAGGGCTCTCCCTAATAAACCTTCTCTGCATGCAAAACTCCATCTCAGAGTCTGCTTTCTGGGGGAACCCAGCCCAAGACGGTGACCTTGGGGAAAGGTAAATACTCTTTCTGAACTGTGTCAGGAGGCTGGCCAAAGCTGTGGAGCTACATTTACTGCCACCCCTGCGCTCATTTTTCACAGCTGACCACTAAGGATCCCACCAGCTCTTGGCAACCAGACTCGGCAAAGAATTCAAAGTTTCAGAAGCCTGGGAACCCAGTTACAGAGGCGTGCTCACACGCAGAAGTGGCTGCTCACTCAGGCAGGCTAGGGAGCAGTACTGAGATTCTGTAGCTCTCAACCCAAATTCTAAGAGTGCTGCTGTGTTTGGTTTTCAAGTCCATCTGCTGCTTAAGCTTGAGGGATAATTTCTCCCACTCAATCCCTGCAACTCAGAGACAGGCCTGGGACATTGTCCACTTCCATTAGAGGTTGGTTGTCCAGTTGTCCTATGTTGACCTTTGCTCTCTCTCTTCCTATAGGGCCGTGGAAATAAATTCCTATCCAGGAAATATTTCCTGTTCAGCGGAAATAAATTCAAGCCACATATATAATCTTAAATTTTCTAGTAGCCATACATAAAGGTAAAAGAAGAGGACGAAATTGATTGCAATAGCATACCTAACCCAATACATCTAAAGTACTATCAGTTCAATAGGTAATCAATAGGAAAATCATTCACAAGGTATTTGGTATCTTAAATTCTTTTGGTTCATACTCAGTCTGAACTCTGGTGTGTGTTTGGCACAGCGCCTCTCCACTTGGACTCGTCACATTGCAAGCATCCAGTAGTCACTGCAGTGACCATATTGAACAGTGCAGGCATGGATTATAAGGGAGGAGAGTTGCAGAAGGAGGCATATGAGACCCTGTGATTTCGAAGGGTCTCAACCACTTTTGTTTCTAGGGCCGATGAGTTTGAAGCCTGAACTCCAAATTCTTGCTGACCCCTAGCTCTCATTTCTCCATAGATTAGAGATAATACCGTACCTGCCTCATAACGCAGGTAGGGGACTTTAACAAGATAACATCCCTAAAGCACCTGGCACACCCACAGGTTATCTGAAACCCCATGGCTTTATACTACCCACCCCCAAAATTCCACCAGCATGAGCAACATCAGCCAGGACTGGTTCATAGGGTTTGAAAGCAATACTAAAGACACCTTTATTTCAAGTTGCATTTCTGCGTCTTGCACAAAGTCTTGACCAATTTTCTAATCCCAATCAGGGGAGGAAGTGTTTGGAGAGAGGTATAATACTACGTGTTCCCTTAGAATGTAAAACATTTAATTAGATGCCAAGGATTGAAAATCTTGATTCAGAGCCCGAAATGGCTAATAAGGTTTTATTGTTGCTATTACTTAGAGTTTTTATAGAACTTTAGGCTTGCAGAGTGCTTTTCAATCACTTGAGAGAATCTAAGTTTGTTAACAGCAAGATGAAAAAATGTTCTATTCATCAGGAAAGACAACATACATAATATTTTAAGTATTTAAGAATTACAACCCTGCTGTGAGAACTTCTGAAATTACCTCTACGTGGATGCAAGAGATTCTTGTTATAGGCACAGGACATTAATGCAGATACCAATGTTATTACCCTGCTGAGTCTGCAAGGGTGAACTTTTGCAAGTCAGGAAATACGGAAGTTTCTAAAACAAACATTAGTTGGCTCTAGTTACACATATGGAGCTTTTTGCCCACACGTAATTTTTGAACATTTTTCTAAAGGAGCTCTTAAGGTTTTATGGGTGATCATATTATAAAATCATACATAGTTCTAATACGGCATAATTTATGACTGCTCTGGGTCACTGAAATCTCCCAGGATTGTGCTGTTGGGGCTGCTGCAATTAGAGACAAATTTGCACCAATTCCTCTATAAATATTATCGGTGAGGCAGCATTGGCTGGAAAATGAATTTCTCTTCCCATGTATGCCAAAGGCAAATCCAAGCCCTCTAGCCTTTTGGATGTATCAGTTAGCTTCTGCTACGACAGTGCTGCCTAACAACCAAATCAAAGCGCAGTGGCATACAACCCTAAAGATGTATGCCTCCAGATGATTGGCTAGGTGGCTCCACTGATCTCAGCTAGATTCACAGGTGGTTGGTGGCTGATCAATGCTGGCCTCAGCTCTACTCCACTCTACATGTCTCTCGTGGTCCAGCAGGCTAGCCTGGGTATATCAACATGGAGATGGCTGATGCCCAAGAGAGAGCAAACTCCAATGAATAAGCCATTTTCAGCCTGTGTCATGCTTGCTTACAGCCCATTGGCCAGAGTCATTTGGCTGAGCCTGGAGTCCATGGCTGTGGTAAATCAACCCACCGACCAAGGAAACGCACTGCAGTCACATGGCCAAGGGCACTGATGAAAGGAGGGATGAGAATCGTAGCCATCTGTGTGGGCTACTACAGGTGTTAATGGATTAGAATAGTTTTCTTGAAAAGAAAAGGAAGGGCAAGCACAGTAAATGTCACCGACATTTGCATCCATTTTGATTGAGAAAAGATGCTCTCAGCTGGTAATGCCAAGCTAATGCCAACTCACTTCCCAATCCCTACCTCTCGGAACAGTTCCTAGGCCAAAGGTCATGGGAAAATTTTTTTAAAGGTTTTTATTTATTCATTTGACAGAGAGAGAGAAAGAGAGAGAGAGAGTGAGAGAGAGAGAGCACACAAACATGGAGACTGGCAGGCAGAGGCAAAGGGAGATGGAGAAACAGACTCCTCATGGAGCAGGGAGCCTGACGTGGGGCTCGATCCCACTACCCCGGGATCATGACTCAAGCTGAAGGTGGATGCCCAACTGCCTGAGCCACCCAGGCTCCCCAGAAATTTTTTTTAAAGATGCATTTATTTATATAGAGAGAACGGGTGGGGGGGGGGGAGAAGCAGAGGGAGAGAGAGAATCTTAGGCAGGCTCCATGCTCAGCACAGAGCCTGACATGGGGCTCAATTTCACGACCCTGAGATCATGACCTGAGCAGAACTCAAGAGTCAGACGCTTAATTGAGCCACCCAGGTGCCCCATGGGCAATTTTTGACTAAGTTCTAATGGGCAATTTTGACAGAGTATGAAGTAGGAATCTTTTCAAGTGTACCCCTTCATAGACAACACATAGGTGAGTAGCTCACAGCATCCTCCTGCCTATCTCCTTCTGGTAACCTCCATGTAGGGCCCTCAGTACCATGTAGAATTATACTTCAGAAAGCAAGGCAGGGGTTATAGACCCTTGTGGCCCTGCCTTGACCAGGTTTGGGTGGTCACCACACATGCTGAGAGAGCCTCTGCTCTCTGCCATTAGGCCAAGCATCAGCTGGCCCCATGCCAAACTAGCATTTGTGCCCATCTGTCAGGGTGGCACCTGGCCCTCTTCTAGAAGCAGATGGTTTCAATTGATCTTTCCTTGCCAGTCTTCCCTGCATTGACACTCCAAACCTGCCCTGCCTCTACCTGGGATTTAATGGAATTCTCACATGCTCTAGCTTCCTGTATCTTTTCCCTGGTAGCCAACTTGTTTTTCTTTTTTGCTTTTTCTTTCTTTCCTTTTTTTTTTTTGTTTAAGTTTTTACTTTTCTGAAATAGTAGGATTATAAATGGATTTGTATATACAGAGGGAAAAATCAATAGCCTGTATTTTCTAGGACAAAATGTAACCTCGAAGCAAAGCACCGACAATTATAAAAAAAAATCATTTGTTTTTCCATTTCACTGATCTTGACATACAGTCCACCTCATAGTCCTAGACAAAACCAACTTTGGCCTCCCTGGACATAGGAGACTTGACCTAACAAAACCTCTCAGAATGAGACAGGAAATATGAAGGCCCATTCCTGGCACACCTTGGGTGTCAGGCTGACAATTTAGCGGCCCAGAGGACAATATGGATTTAAAATTTTATTTAGTTTTTTTAAAGGAAAGACCTGAGTTCGGGCAGCTAAATGTTACAAATATTCCAAAGGTAAGGTGGCGCCTTGGCCCTGAGGTCCCAGCCTGGGAAGGGACAAGTGACCCTGGTGACCTGGCCCAAGGACAACAGGACACCGCCCCTGGTGCTGGGGCCTGCTGACCTCTGCCTGCAACCCAGCCCATAGAGACGTAGCTTTGGCCAGTGGGGCTGTCCAGAAGCACCCAGCAACGTCCAAATCACAGCCTGGCGTGGGTGTTTCTCCTGCTATATGCCTGAGATGCCACCATGTGGGTAAGTAAAGGCGGAAGAAGACCTATAGACAAGCACTTCAGTATGCACGGAGCAGCTCTGGCCAACAGAAACATAGTGCGAGTTGCAGATGTAATTCAAAATGTTCTAATAACTACATTTGTAAAACGTAAGAAGAGAACAGGTGAAATCAATTTTAATGAGACCTTTTCTTCACCCAATATATCAAAATATTATCCCTTCAACATATAATCTGTACGAACAGTGACTTATGAGACATTTCACATTAGTTTTTACATGAAGTCAAATTCAGTGTGTGTTGCACTTACAGTACACTACAATTCAGAATAGCCATATTCCGAGCACTCAGTAGCCACGTATGGAGAGGGGCCACCATATTGGGCAGCGCAGAGCTTGGGTAGTTCCAGAAGGGGACTCAAAGAACAGTTAACAAGGGTTGCCTCTCAGGAGAATGAAGGGACTGAGACATAGGGACGGCAAACAGACTTTTATCTATAAACACTTTTGTATTGCTTTTATATACCAAGTGTACAGATTAACACTACTCTGTTGTATTAGGGTTCTCCAGAGAAACAGAAAAAATAGGAAAGAAATATATATATTCATTAAATATATTTATATATAATATATATAAATTATATCATCGATATTCATTTAAATGTTCATCTAAATTACATTCAAATGTGTCTTTACTATATCAGTACTGGGCTAATTGCTTTTATTTTGTTTTAAGATTTTATTTATTTATTTGAGAGAGAAAGAGAAAGAGAGAAAGAAAGAGCTCACAAGCAAGAGGAGGGGCAGAGGGAGAAGCAGACTCCCCATTGAGCAAGGAGCCCCATAAGGGGCTCCATCCCAGGACCTTGGGATCAGGACCTGAGCAGAAGGCAGACACTTAACTGGCTGAGCCACCCAGGCGCCCCGGGCTAATTGCTCTTAATCTTCACAAAAACTTCAAAGTGGAACGTGCTGTGGACCCTGTTTTACAACACAGATACTAAGGCTCTGAGGTTAAGAAGCGGGCTAGCTAGTAAGAGGTAGGACTTGAGTTTGAACTGATTCTGTCTGCCTTCAAAGCTAGCAGATACAGATAGGGAGAATGAACACAGATGGTCCAATAAAAGAGATTTATTATAAGAAATCAGCTGATGTGATTCTGGAGGCTGAGAAGTCCCACGATCTGCCGTCTGCAAGCTGGGGACCCGGGAGAGCCAGTGGTATAAGTCCCAATCCAAGGGCAGAAAACCCATGTTTCAGCTGGGCAGGCAGAGAGCAAACCCTCCCTTCCTCTGTTTTTTTGTTCTCTTGGGGAGGGGGGCCTCAATGAATTGGATGAGGCCCACCCACAAGGAAGGGGGGGCAATCCGCTTCACCTGGTCTTCTGATTCAAATGGTAATCTCATTCAGAAACACCCCAACAGATATACCCAGAAATATTGCTTAACCAAATATCTGGGCACCCCGGGGCCCCATCAACTTGACCATAAAATCAACCATCGCCTCTCCTTCTAGAAATGGTATCATAAAGAAACAACTAGACAAGAGGGCCAGTACGTTACGGACGAGGCTGTTTATCTCAGCATCTGAGCTCTTACTGGGAAATTGAAACGATCCTAAACGTTGCCAACAGATGTGTAGTGAAACTGCACCCTCTGGAGGGAGTGGCTTCTAAAGACAGGCAATAAGAGGAAATCACCAAGAGTCAAAATTGCCCTTGAAAATCACTTGGACAGCAACCTACCTAAGAGGCTCGGTGCTAAATCCTCCACAGCAAGGTCGCTGCTTCTCAGCCTGAGCTCAGGATGCAGCAGTTTGCTCGCATGCCTGGGCCATACTGTGTGAAAAATAAGTGCCCTACGCCCTGGTCTAAGTGGGCAAGGTTGGAGAGACACATTTGAATGGAAAGCAACGAAGGACACAGAAGATTTGTGGCTTCCACCTTGGGCTCCGTTTTTGAGTAAACTGGGAGACTGAATTGCCCCCTCTTATTTAAATTGTTTTCTCTTGCTCTGTGAAGTCCATACTTTGCACTAGACATAACTGACATGCTTGAAAGGGGGTTTGGGTGACCTGCTGCATACTGACGGGTGTGTATAAAGAATGTAAGGGCATGAATAGGGGCGCCTGGGTGGCTCAGTTGGTTGAGCATCTGCCTTTGGCTCAGGTCATGATCCCAAGGTCCTGGGATCAAGTCCCACATCGGGCTCCCTGCTCAGTGGGGAGTCTGCCTTTCCCTCTGCCTCCCCTCCCCACCTCCATGTATGCATGCGTTATCTCTGAAATAAATAAAATATTTTTTAAAAGGAGGGAGTGTTGTGCTCTACTTCAAACATGGGGTACATTCTCTTTATATTCAAAGGGATCGAGGGAACATTAGAGATGCCACTGGCATTTACAGAAGACCGAGGTCCTTGGTTGGGGGGCTGAGGACAACAGCTCCCCCTAGATAGTTCTCCTGCCTCCACTCCATGCCACTGCCCCCCTGAGGCTCAAACGAAATGTCTCCTGCGGGGATGGTTCATCACCCCAGGCCCCCAGCCTGCCCACCCCTTCCCTTCAGGGCTGCGGTGGGGCTTCCCGGACACCCCGCAGATTGTCACACGGTGCAGCACGCGCACCCCCCTGAACCACCGGCCTTGGCATAGCAGGAGGAAGCCTGGCAAACACAGGACACATTGGAGAGGGACAAGCATAGCCTGGCAGCGCTGACTTAGGTGCAGGTTGAAAGCATGAGGCAGGCCCTTCCAGCAACTTGCTGTTATTTCCAGTCAGCATGCTCCAGATTCTAAACATACTAATGAGAATCCCTGCCCTGTCCTGGCGGCTCAGCCTGAAACAGGACTGTCCGTCTGGACGGTCTCTCATTTAATCCCCATAACAAGCCTCCCGGAAGGCGTTGCCACGACTACTTCACAGATGATGGAAGCCAGGCTCAGGGAGACAAATCCTCTTGCCCAAGTGTCATGGGTTGGGTTCCCAGGGAAGGAGACTCTGAGGCAGAGGGAAGCACACAGGATGCTTATTAGGGACCTTGGAAGGGAGAAAGGAATGGGGAGGGGATGGGAGGGGCGGGCAGAAGGCAAAGTCAGCTGTGATGCGAGGCAGTAACAGCCTTGGTCACCCCTCCACAGGAAGCTCGGGAGCAAGGGTTGTCCCGAGTTGCCCCAACGTGGCCAGATTCTGATCTGATGCTCTGGCAGCCATCGGTCAACGGATGGGACCCACCCCAGAAGGCCATGACCTTGGCAAGGTGCTCTCTGGAGCCAAGACAGACCCTGCAGGGGCAGAGAGCTGAGGGCTGTCCCCTAACAGCGTCGCTGATGGTGGGCAGAGCAATGCATCTTCTCTGGAAGGAGGACCTTGGCCCCTCGCGTGGCTGTGCCTACCACACCAAGGTCATCCAGCTAATGAGTGACAGAGCCACCGCTGAGAGTGAGCAATCCAAGAGCTGCAATTTCTGCCATGCTACTAAGCTACACTGCCTCCTCTGGGCTTCAAGTCTTACAGCAGCCTCAACCTTCCACCTAAACTGGGTCCAGTCTGAGGCCATGTTGGGGGGCGGGGTGTGAATAGGGAGTCCCTATTGGAGTCTAGATTACCAGGCTGTTCCAGGTGCTCCTGGAGCCTCGCTACAGTTGTTCCCATTACAAAGGCTGTGGGATCTTTCAATTTTGCCTCAACATCCTCCCTAGCCCACAGGTGGGCTACTCTGCACCATCCCCCCCCCCCATCACCACCTCTGATTGCTTCTACCACTACCTTTGGCCCCACCACATCCTTCAGCATTTTTAGGGTGGATTGTAATGATCCAGGGGTGCCCGGGTGGCTCAGTCAGTTTTAGCATCCACCTTTGGCTCAGGTGGTGATCTCAAGGTCCTGGGATCGAGCTCCTCCCTTTTCCTCTGCCCTTCCCCATGCCCATGTGTGCTTGCTCTCTCTCTCTCTCAAATAAATAAATAAATTCTTTCCCAAAAAGATGTATTTTAATGATCCAAATGAATTTTACCAAAACCTAAGGAGATTTACAAGGGAAACCGAACATTCGAGCACATTAGTGGCACTTAGAAACCGTGGTTTTCTCACCCTACAATAGCTTTCCAGGCATCAGTAAGCTGAACCAAAATCCTGATTCAGAGACTCCCATTTCCTCTTGGTAGATTCTTACTCACCGCCATCCCCCAGGCCCCACAGCCACACTAGGCAGGGGATAGTGAACCCCTCAGTCCCACAGCCCATCCGGAGGTGAGTGACATGGAGGACAACTCCCACAGGTAAGGCTCCTTCTTCAGGGACAGCTGCTCTTCTACTTGGAGGGAATGGGATTCTGGGACCCAAACACACACACACACACACACACACACACACACACACACCAGTGGCTTGGGAACAGTGGCCTCGCTGGCTGGAGATTGGATGGAAACGGATGGGCTGGGGAAGAATATTGGTGTAGATGCTGAAGGGCAAAGGACACAGGAGAAGAGACAGAAATGGGTCAGAGATAGAGAGGGACAATGACAGCCTTTGTTAGAATCCTACTCTGTCCAGCCTGGAGTATTAATTTCCTAGGGCTGCTGTAACGAAGTACCACATGCTGGGTCACTTAGACAACAGAAATGTGCCTCCTCATGGTTCTGGAGGCCAGAAGTCCAAGATCAAGGTGTTGGCAGGGCTGGCTCCTTCTGAGGGCCTGAAGGGGAGCACCTGTTCCAGGCCTCTCTCCTCTAGCTTCCGGTGGTTTGCTGGCAGTCTTCGGTGTCCCTCGGCTGGTAGAAGCATCACCCCCATGTCTGCCTTCACGGTCACGTGGCCTTCTCCCTGCCTGTGTGTCTCTGTGTCCCAATTTCTCCTTTTTGTAAGGACATCAGTCATATTGGACTCACGCCCACTGTCATGACCTCATTTAACTCTATAAAGACCCTTTCTCCAAATAAGGTTACATTTAGAAGTCCTGGGGGTTAAGGTACCAACGTGTCTCCTGGGGAGGGGGATACAATTCAATCCATGACACTTACTGATTCCAAACCCAGAGTGGGCATCTCTGATTTTTGCCAGCACAGCATGCCTGCCTATCTTCTGGTAACTTCTCCTTCCTTTAGGACTGAGTCCTTCCTTTCCATGCAGCTCCCAATAACATGACTCCATTTTCCCATTACAGGGATGGACACATGACCCAAGCTAGCCAATCAAATTCTCTCCATCCATCTCTCTTTCTGGATTGTAATGATGTTAGTGAATCAGTTGAGAGAGAGAGAGAGAAAAGTTGGGGCTCTTCCTGAAAATTGGCCCAAGCCCAATCTGTTTCTAGTATTTGCTCTTTTAAGAAAGTCTTCATGATGATATGCCCAAACGGTGACAAGCCCAAGGCTGCTGTGCCTGAGGAAAGCCCTTGGCTTTGATGCGCAAACCCCAACCTCCTCATTAATTAGCTAAGAGATTGAGAAGTTTTCAGTGCCTAGGTTTTCTTCTCTATAAAATATGATGGTGGTAATGCTATCTATCTCAGAGTACTCTTGTAAGGGTCATATACATAAGAAGATGCCATACAAAGCAAAGGTCTATAAAAATATTTGTCATTATTAGAAAGGTTAGTAATCTAGGAATAGGAGAGCCAAAGAATAAGAATTTGTCAGTGTTTACCCAGTCCTGACTTCGAGCACTGGCATCACACTTTCCCGGCCCACACCCTCTTCCCCTCCATCTTCCAGTTGATAAGGCCATGTGGTTGGTTAAGTATGACTTTCTGGCCCAGACTCAATGTGGGAGGGAGAACACAAAAGCATGAACACAGAGGGGTGAGTGAGATTCATCAAGCATTACCAAATGGTAGTCTGCCACAATAGTCAAATAGTCACTCATTTGTTCATACTTTCATCCACTCATCAAATCCTTTTTGAGTACCCTTCATGAGTTCAGCATTGTGTTAGGCTCCGGGGATTAAAAGATGAACAAGCAAGGTCAGTCCCTCAAAGTGTTCCTCTTGTCACAGGTGAGATGGGGTGAGCACATAGTTGCAATATAATGTGTCCATCCCTACAAGGGAGGGGAACACTGTCTGGAGTCCAGAGAGGCTTCCTGGAGGAGGTGATGTATCAGCTAGCTTTTAAAAGGCAAGTAAGTGATTACCAAGCAGATGGGGGCAGAAGAGCTTTTCAGGCAGAGGAAGCCACACCTCTGAAGATACCAAATGTTGGAGGTGTTGCGCAGAGGTTTCAGAGTGGCTGGAACACAGAGTGTGTGGAGTGTAAATGCCAGGCTAAGGCATTTTGATTAGATGATGAAACCTGGGGAACCACAGGAGGTTTTCCAGCAGAGAAGTAGCTTAAAATGAAGTCTTTCTAGGAGAATAACTCCAATGGGAGGTTAGAAGATGAGTGGCAGGAGAGGGATTGGAGGCAGGCCAGGTAGAAGGTTACTGCACAAGTCCTGAAAAGGGATAATGAGGCACAAACCAAGGCATGGGGTGAGGACTGAGACAAGAGACTAGATGTAAGAATTTCTGGGGTATAAGGGAGAGATGTTGGAATGGGAGCCTGATTATGACTAATTCTGGATAATTGGCCTGAGTCCTTTAGACAGAGCCTGGAGTGAAAACCACTAGCCTATTGCATCTCCATAGCTTGAAAGAAATTTGTTTCTTCTAATTCTCTGCTTCCTAAACAGTTCTCTGGTCTCTAGTTTGGTCTACTGAGGAGATCAACCCCCTGGAAGAATGTTCTATGTAGATCAAACACTTGTGTTCAGAACCCAGAGAGGAATACCTAGTCAAAAATATCCACTCCTCTTACCTCCTGCTCTGCTGCTAAGGAATTAGGTCCCATCTTCACATTTTGGCTGGATGTTCTTCCTTCTGGAACAGATGGGTACATTTTCTCCTCTACACATAAGATCTAAGGGTAGAGGAGACAGAATTTGCTGATTGACTGAATGTCATATGTGAGGGGAAGAGCAAAGGTGAAGATAACACCGGGCTTTGGGCTTGAGTAATGGGAAGAACAGAATTACCACTTACTGAGAGGAGGAGGAGGAGGTTGGGGGAGGTTGGAGTTTAGTTTTGGAGATGCTCTAAGTGAGATGCTACTGGGCATGTAGGTGGAAAGGTGGAGAAAGTGGTTGAACGTATTAATATAAAGTTCTAACACATTACCCAAAATGTGGCAAAGAAAGATGAAAAATATCAAAGGAGGGTTACAGGATATGGAGGAAAGAACAAGACAGTCTAATAAATGTTTAATTGAAGTCACAGAAGAGGAAAATGGAGAAAAGGCAATATTTGAGGGGATAATGGTTGACAATTTTCCAAAATTAATGAAAGGCATGAATCGTCAGGTCCAGAGAGCCCAACAAATTCGTATAGGATAAAAGAAATTACATCACAGTGGAACCAAAAAAAAAAAATCAAAAAACAAAAAACCCAACAACAACAACAACAACAAAAAAACCTGAACACAAAAACACAAGAGAAGATTCTAAAAGCAGCCATGAGATAGGGGGATAGAATGGGACACAATTACCTATAAAAGAATGACAATTGGAATGTCAGCATAGTTGCCAACAGCAACAGCAGAAACAAGAAGATAGCCAAATGCTTTCTAAAAAAATATATAATTCACGTACCATGCAATTTATTCTTTTAAAGTATACAATTAAGTGGGTTTTTTAATATTTACAAAGTTGTGCAACATCACTGCTATCCAATTCTGAAACAGTTTCATCACCATCCCCCCTCAAAAAAAACCCATGACCCGGTCACTCCTTGTTCCCCTGTCCCCTCAGTCCCCAGCAAGCCCTAACCTAATTTCTGTCTCTATAGATTTGCCTATTCTGAACACTTTGTAACAACATAGAGATTTTGCCTGGCTATAAGCTACAGTCATACTTGTACTCTAACCCTCCTATTCACCCCCCTTTTGCTGAGCCCTGTGAACCCCCAGAACCATGAGGAATAATAAGAAAACGATTGTTGCTATTTTAAATCACTAAGATATTTTGTTAGGCAGCCATAGGTCACTGAAAACTGCTGCCTTGTTTCAAAGGCCAATGTCCTCGTGCAAAGGCAGAGTAAGGATGGTCATTCAGAAAGGATTAGGTCCCACGCTTGTGTGTGCATGTTGGTGGGGGGTGGTCCTAGGAAAGATAATACAGGTTTCTGAAACCAGTCTACTGGGCACCCAGCACCAGTGTATCTTCCATACTGAGAGCCATGTTGGGGTTGTTATAGCCATCGGTCTCCTTCAAGTTTTACCTCATATGATTCAGCCCACAACAGCCACATCCTCCCTGGGTAAACTGAGAACATCTCATCTGGGGGCTCTGATGCTGAGACCCACTCCAGTGACTCCACCAGAGGTGTAGCCCCTGTGAGGTTGTACATTCTTTAGCTGCAGCATTTTGGCCAAGTCTAAGAAAGCTTATGTTTGCGAAAGTATTTTCATTAGCTCAACACTTTTTGGTGCTCACTGCTTCCTGAAAAAGTTAAGAATGGACAGACTTTGGGATGCCTGGCTGGCTCAGTCAGTGGAGCATGTGACTCTTGATCTTGGGGTCGGGTGTTCAAGCCCCACTTAGGGCATAGAGTCTACTTTAAAAAAAAAAAAAAGAATGGACAGACCTCTACCTGGAAGCTTTAAAGTTGAGTCTTTATTATTATTATTATGTTGAGAATACTTAACATGAGATCTACCCTTTTAACAGATTTTTAAGTGCACAATACAGTGTTGTTAGCTATAGTTGTACGGCAGATCTCTAGAACTTCATCTTGTGTAACTGAAACTTTATACCTATTGATGAGTAACTCCCCATTTCCCCTTCCTTCCAAGGCTGCCTCTTACTTAAATTAATTCTTTTTTGATTAACAAAGCATAAGCCAAAAATATATCCCTATGTTATGTTTAACAAGTATCTAAACTTCTCAAAAATTAATTCGTTGAAAATATAAGCTTTACATTTCTCTTTAAGAAATCCTTGAAGTTAGGGGCACCTGGGTGGCTCATAGCTTGAAAGAAATTTGTTTGAGCTAGTGATTGAGTGATTGAGCATCTGCCTTCGGCTCAGGTCATGATCCTAGGGTCCTAGGATCGAGTCCTGTATCGGGCTCCCCACAGGGAGCCTGTTTCTCCCTCTTCCTATGTCTCTTCCTGTGTCTCTCATGAATAAATAAATAAAATCTTTTTTTAAAATAAATCCTTGAAGTTTGAGACTATAGAATACCAAGATGTATATGCTAAAAAGTTTTCAGAATGAATTCTTCTGGACACCCACAATTACTACAAATGAGACCCCCAAATTAAATGTTACATGATTTTTTTAAAAGACAGTAAATTTTAACAAATTTCACAATTTTCTTTAAAACTAAGGGCATTAGGAAATATTGAATACATTTTTAAAATAAGACAGATTATGAAATTATAGACTTTGTAGTAATATTGGCTCTCACCCACCTTTATTCATTCAGGCATTCATATTCGGTAAATATTCTTTGAGTGTGTAAGATAAATAATAACAAACAGCAAGTCTTTTTATGGATCAGGGACTATGTGACACCATGGGTATCATCTTATCTAATCCTTTTAATAGCCTTTCAAGTATATGGGTTTTTTTTTTTTATTCCTTTTGCCCAGATGAGGACCGATGAGGTCACTGAGGCACAGAGAAGCTACCTTGACCAGTTACTAAGTGGCTGCACCCAGATGTGAGCTGTAAATGTGTCCAGTACTTTCTTTTAACCACTGTCCTCTGCTGCCTCCATGTGCCCAGCAAAAAAATTTGGGTGCTGAGATGGAGAGATGTTTAAGACAAGTTCTTAATTCCAGGGAGGTGACTATAAGAATAAAGAAATCAAACAGCTCAACCTAGCCAGGGAACAAATAGTATAGACCATACTTGATAGGGCAAGTTTTTACCAGTTTAGGGTTAAATAAATTTATGTGGCTTTTGTCTTTAAAAAAGATATATATTTTTAAAATTTAACACGTTTAAACTTACACAAAAGAAGAGAGAATAGTATAATGAACCCCCCCACATACCCATCACCCAACCACCCAGTGTAGCTAGTACTATCAATTTACCGCCAATCTTGGTTCCTCTATATCCCATCCACTTTTTCCTTCCCCCACCCCCTCCCTACTGGATTTTTTAAAATGTTTTTTAAGATTTTATTTTTAAGTAATCTCAGCATTCAATATGGGGCTCGAACTCACAACCCCAAGATCAAGAGTCACATGGTCTACTAACTGAGCCAGCCAGGTGCCCCCTTACTAGATTTTTTGAAGCAAATCTCAACCACCCTGTTCTTTTATCCACGAATACATCAGTATGTATCTTTTAAAGACAAGGAATCCTTGTAAACATAAGAGCAATACCAATACCCCTCCCCAAATAATTAACAATGACACCCTAGTAATCATTCAGTCTGTAGGGGAGGAAAATCATTTTCTCTCTACCCTTCTAGGTTCGTGGCTGATAATAAATAATAATAAAAGTTTAACAGGAGAAAAACAAGCATGTCTAATAACATGTATACCACCATATGCATGGAAGAGACCTTGGAAAGCTGAATAACTCCAAAATTGTGCAAGTCATCACCTTAAATACCATCTCCAGCTAAAGACAAAAGAAGATATCGGGATCGGGGTGCTTGGCTGGCTCAGTCGGAAGAGCATACAACTCTTGATTTCATGGTTGTGAGTTCAAGCTCTAACTTCACTGTAGAGATTACTTAAAAATAACATCTTAGGGACGCCTGAGTGGCTCATGCTCTGCCTTTGGCTCAGAGCATGATCCCGGAGTCCCGGGATCGAGTCCCACATTGGGCTTCCTGCATGGAGCCTGCTTCTCCCTCTGTCTGTGTCTGTCTGTCTGTCTCTCTGTGTCTCTCATGAATAAATAAATAAAAATATTTTAAAAAATAAGATCTTAAAAAAATGTCAGGGAAAGGGAAGGTCAGTTACAGGAAGTTATCTGGCAAAGAGCAGTAATCAAGAATATGGTCATTGTGCAGATTTAGGTTATTGCCTTCTCCACTGATCAGTTTCTAGAGACTAAGTCATCCTGGTACAGAGAGCAAGACACTCTCACAAATAGAGAGTTCCCTTACACATGCACTTTTCTCTTACAAAAGGGTCACTTTCACTTGATTGTCAAAGCTTTTCTTCTGTCTACTGTTTATTAAAATAATAATAATAATAATAATAATAATAATAATAATAAGCCTAAAGTAATTCTTTTGCCAAAGAGACATATTTTGGGATGACAGATTCTATTCCCCTTCAAGTCATTTACATATTCAAATTGACTCCTTAGGGGTCCACATATCCAGATTAATAAAAAACACAGTTTCTCTCCTGGGGTTCCTCTTCTAGTGAACTGAGATGCTAGTCCAATTCCATTGTGGTCCTGCTTCCAAGCACCTGGAGAAGAAAGAACCAGAGAGTCTGAGCCATCTCCCAACAGGTGCCCTCCTTACTTGCTGCCCCGGCTGCCCCTGAGTCTTGCTGATGGAAACCAGTGATCTTGGTCAGTCCAACCACTCTGACTTACTGCTAGTCAAGCTCCTGTCTAGGTCCCAGGGGTTCTCCCAGGAAGGCTGAACCTCTTCCTCTGGGGAGCCCTTGGATAGGCAAGGGCCCCACTGTGGGGATCTCAAGTGTCTGGCTCTTTACTTGCCTCTGAAACACTCAGCCCTTGTTTCCACAGCACACCTGGAGCTTTCAGGGCCCAGCCCCACACCTGAGCAGAATCCACCTTCCCCAACAAGAGCCAACACCAAAGGTATTGATCCTAGTCGAGCTTCTTCCTTCTTGGTGCATTTCCCCAAGTGCTCCCATGCCCCTCTCCGGCCAACAGATGCCCATCCGGACCCCGGCAACCCGTCAGAGAAGGGAGATGTCTCTGAAGTGAAGGACTAGGAGCCAGTTCCCTGTAATGTTGGGAATCTCTTGAGCCCCACACAAATCTGCCCTGGGACAGTTTCTGCAGGCCAAGACCTACTGGAAGAGGTGGGCCACAATCCAGCCACAAGGAAGGTCTTGTTATACCCCTCCCCTGGGCTACCTCTCACCACACATTTACACAACTAAGAAAGGTGGTTTAAGGATTTCTTAGACACAAGTCCATTCCAAGGTGACCAGCTGCCTCCTCCTCCACAACCTGTGGAGTTTTGCCTTTGTTTTGTTTAGCTAACTTCCATGTTGTACATTTATGTCTTGAACAGGTCAGACATTTGCATAGTTCGAAATTCAAAAGATATCGAAGGGTAGGTGGGAAAGTCTCTCTCCCACTGCATCCTGCTCTCACTCACCCAGATCATCCCCCAAAACAACCAATTTCATCAGTTTCTGGTGCTTCCTCCAGCAATATTTTATGTCTGTACAAGCCGATATATATATATATTTATAATTTAATATATATGAATATTAAAATATATAAATGTTTTAATATGTATATGAATATATATTTTTCCCCTCCTTCTTACAGCAACAGTAGCATACGATGCACAGTGTTTTGCTCCTTGATTTTTTTCCCCCATTTACAGTATAATCTTTACAATCAATCCAGGGGGGCATTCTTCTGTTCCTATTACACTTGCAGAGTATTCCAAAGTGTGAAGGTACTGCAAGTTGTTTAACCTCAAGTCTTCTATCGGTAGGCTCTCGGGTTGTTTGCCATCTTTTCCAATTACAAACAACACTGTACTGAATAAACTTATAAACAGGACCCAGACAGCTTTTAACAAGCAACTTCTCTTGCCTAGAAACAAATTAAAATTCTAACTAAGTAGGCAACCTGCTGTATAAGATAAAGAATGATAAAATACTCTAGAGGATCAGAAAAGATAGAACTTACTTAGCTGTCTGGGGGCCACAGAGAAGAGATGTGTGGGGCGGGGAAGACGGAATCTGCAGGAGGGGAAATCACAGGGAATTCATTTAGAAAAAAAAATTAAGTTACCCTGATCTATGTATAGAATGTACAATAAGGAGGGGGGCAAGTTGTTATTTCAATTAAAAAAACAAACCTCTAACTTAAAAACTCTAGTATTCACATGGCATTATATATACTGCTTGCCTGAGAATGTAAATATCAGGCACTCCAAAATAAATTACAGACATAATGCAAAATCTGACCCAGTTCTTAGGAACACAGACTATAAAACACTATAATGAAGGCAAAAATCCACATCAAAATCTCCATTGTCTCAGAAAAATGGAATTTAAAGAAATCCCTTCCCTATTCAGTAGCGTTATCACTGGTATATTAGAATAATGCTACTCCTGCCCTTTGTCATTAATATATGCTTGCCACTTCTTGGTAAATGTCTCTGGTTTGCCTTTTGGTTGGTGGGTGAAAGGTGATTGTAATGCAGTTAAGGTAGCAAATTTTCCCACAAACAGGCAGTACAGACATAATATCGTTCCACACTGCACTTGATGCTCTGAATTATTAATTAGGACGTTAAATATATTGCTCAGTGCATGAGGTTATATTTAACTCCATATACTGACAATCTGAGCTTTGCACCTTCCTGGGTTTGAAAATTAGATTTGTAACAACAGGATTTCTTGTGTTTGTTCAGAAAATCATACCTGTAATGAGGGTGGAGAATCATTTCAAGCGGACTTCGAGAGGTGAAAAGTCAGTTGAGGTTCTGGAATGAAATGCCCACATAGGAACTAGGAAAAGAGCAACATCCATAATTAGTTCCTGGCACTTTCACTTCCAAGTTCAATCTTCTCGAAAATTCTGTCGAGAAGTATCAGGAAAGACTTGGGCCTCCGTCAACCAGATCTGAATTCAGATCTAGATTCTGACAAAACCTAAGATACAAAAATAGGGGATTCGATCAGTAAATTAGGATGCATTCACACAATGAAATATACAATTATTAAAAAGATGTGTGCAGATATACTGTTAAATGGATGGTACTAGAGCATTTCATGTAAAGGCAAAACATGGGAAACATTTTTAATGTCTGTTGAAACAGGCTTGGAAAATTAAATTATGATACATCTGCTGTGAACTGACCAAGGCCAATTTGGTCAAGGCACTCTTATGAGGCTCTCTTGTTGCAGCAATTAGTCTGAGGCAAGTAGGGTCTATTTATGCCCCACTTTGCCACCAGCTTTTTTTTTTTCTTTTAAGATTTTATTTATTTCTTGAGAGATGGTGAGTGCAAGAGCAGGGAGTAGGGGAGCAGAGGGAGACGGAGATGCAGATCCTCACCAAGCAGGAAGCCCCACTCAGGGCTCAATCCCAGGACCCTGGCACCATGACCTGAGCCGACAGCAGACACTTACTTAATCAGCTGAGCCACCCAGGTATCCCTTGCCACCAGCTTTAAGGAAAGTGGGTCTCAGGCCCAAATCAGCCAGGTATATATTAACAAGCAGGCCTAGCAACAGTGTCACAACCTCTTCTGTATACAAAGGAGTCCCAGCTCAGTCCTTGTGTTCAAGGTTCATTCGAGGCAAAGGCTGTAGTATTCTAGAAGCAGGATTCCATTGGCCTTATAGGCGGTATCAAGCAAGTAGAATGTCCAAATTCATGGTTGGATAAAGCCCCATTAGAGATCAAGCCTAAGGTGCCACTGAGCAAAGGCTGCATGCCTGCCTAGATTCAACTACCCTGCTTGTTTAAGTATGAGGAACGTCTATAAAATAGTTCGGCCAATCCATACACCTTGAATACTTCTCAACTCAACAATGAGAGCACATTTTGAAAAGCATAGCTTAAACTAAATAACACATTCATAAAACACTGACTATATTTAAAGTATATTACAGGGACACTTGGCTGGCTCAATTGGTAGAGCATGCAACTCTTGATCTCGGGGTTGTCAGCTTGAGCCCCATGTTGGGTGTACAGATTACTTAAAAAAATAAAATATTTAAAAGATAGAGAGAGAGCCCCTCGGAGGTACAGTCAGTTAAGTGTCTGACTCTTGGTTTCTGCTCAGGTCATGATCTCAGGGTCATGAGATTAAGCTCCACATTGGGCTCTGTGCTCAGCACAGAGAAGATAGGGAACTTATCATTATCCCAGGAAGTATGATTAGTGGGAAGAGAAGAAGCTACTTTTTTCTTTATGCGTTTCTGTATTTTGAATTTTTTACAATGACTATGTAATTGATTACATGAATTTTAAAAATGCACACTTCTTCTAAAAGGATGTTGCAGAAGAATAATTATGTGGAGAAATGTTTATAATACATTCTTGGGTAGAAGACATTAGATGGTATTATATTAGATGTGACAACCATTGTCTCCTCATCTGTATGCAAACCCCATGTGGCAGATTGTGTTTTCTGAAGATGGCCAGGCCAATAAATATCCCAACCCATGGGCTCTTCATCCGATGTGACATCAGTAGGCCTCCAGTGACAGGCAGCAGGGGTGGGATGGGAGGAGGTCATCTTTGTTCCCTCTCCTTACACCTGGCAGATCTTTCTGCCTTGCCCAAGCAAGTGAGCAAAGACGTGATGTTCAGTGACCTTCTGAGGCTAGATCCTAGAAGGTGATAGGGCTTCCATCTGGCTTTCTCTCCTTGGGACATGTGCTTGAGCCATTGGAGTCCCGAGTCCCCATATAGGACAACGGTTACCCTGATGCTGCCATGCTGAAATGTCCATGTGGGGAGACCATGGAGAAATAGAGAGATGCCCTGTATGCCCCAGCTGTTCCAGCCCCCAGCTGTTTGAGTCTTCCCAGCCCAGGTGCCAGACAGGCAAACATAGAAACCTTTGACATTATACCACCTCTGGCCACCATTTGACTGCAATGGTGTGAGACAACCTAAGTCAGTACCACCCAGCTGAGCTGCTCCCAAATGCCTGACCCACAGAATCCCTGATGAATAATAAATGAGTATTGTTTGATGCCACTGAGTTTTGGGGTTACTTGTGGAGTGTAATAGATAACTACTACATTCTTCCTTTTAATTTTAAAGCTTTTTATCTATTTAAGAGAAAGAGTGAGAGAGAGAATGATCAGGGGATGGGGTAGAGGCAGAAAGAGAAGCCGACTCCCCTCTGAGCAGGGATCCCAACATGGGGCTCCATCCCAGGACCCCAAGATCATGACCTGAGCCAAAGACAGATGTTTAACTGACTGAGCCACCCAGCCACCCTTACTACATCCCCTTTGAGAGAACCTACCACTCCCTCAGCCTAGAAGAGGAAGTCTTTACAATCCATTTGCTTCACAAAGAGCATCCACACATATTCGCAGTGGCAGGACCCCTGGAGGTCACCCGACCTCCTGGGAGTTCTCTGTTTCTCTTTTCCA
Organism: Canis lupus familiaris; assembly: GCF_011100685.1. NCBI lineage: Eukaryota > Metazoa > Chordata > Mammalia > Carnivora > Canidae > Canis > Canis lupus. The sequence continues at coordinate 35,183,558 of NC_049260.1, forward strand.
GAAATTTGGAATGTGAACACTGACGCCAAATCTCCTAGCTTGGGGACACTAGACACTTCAATTTCATTTTCTACCTTATGTCCCAGGCTGCAGAGGACAGCAGAAGGACTCAAACACTCAGAGAAGAGCAGGACAGAAAGAGATCTCGTAGCTTTAAAAGAAAATGAGAGGGACACCTAGGTGGGTCAATGGTTGAGCATCTGCCTTTGGCTTAGGGTGTGATCCCGGGGTCCTGGGATCAAGTCCCACATTGGGCTCCCCGCAGGGAGCCTGTTTCTCCCTCCATGTATGTCTCTGCCTCTCTCTCTGTGTGTCTCTCATGAACAAATAAATAAAATCTTTAAAAAAAAAAAAAAAGAAAAAAAAAAAAAAAAAGAAAATGAGAGAAAATGTTTTTCTGTCTCGTTCCTGATATTCTTCCTACCTTTTGGTTCTTCTAAGTGCTCAGCATGTGTTAACTTTAATCCTCACCTGATGTATGGAGCTGACACCACTATTGTCCTTATTTTACAGCTGAGGAAGCTGAGTCCTGAAAGGCAAAGTAACTTGCCCAACAGGCAGTTGAAAAATGCCTTTTTTAAAGTTTTTGTTTTGTTTTGCTTTTTTAGAGCCAAGTATAAGCACACATACAACAGTGCAGAGCCAGGCTCAGATGTTCCCCTCTCTGCTCTCACTAATCTCACTAATGACTGAGAGTGGATCAGCACAAGGCACCCTGCAGGCTTCTGTGTGCAGGGTTCTTGGTGGGGCCCTCTGGAGGCTGAGGGAAGGTATCTGGAGACTGGAGATTTTTCATTCATAAGTCATTGCATTCATAAAGAAGGGGAAGTAGCTGCTAGAGGTGATGAGAGGAGACAGAGAGCACGTGGTTTCCTGATGCTGGTAATGGATCGGTAATGACCAATTCACGCTTCTCAGTCTAGACTCTTTCCCCTTATGGTCAGGACGATGGATGCCCAACAGCTGGCTGGAGCTAGGAGTGTGGTCTCCCAAGGGATTGGAGGGCAGATAGGGGTTTAAAGACATTGCTGGAAGCTTTAAATAGCTGTAGAGGTTGGGGAGGAAGGGAAGAGGCAGTGACTAGGTCAGGGGAAAGGATGGTCAGGGCTCAGCTGAGAGCCAATCCTAGGGATAGAGGAATTTCCACAGCAGCAGCGGTCGCAGCCCATGATAGGAAGAGAAGGTAGGCAGCCACATGGTTCCAAGATCAAGGTTTTGTCCAATAGGTTGAAGAGAAGACAGAGAGGAAAGAGAATCAGGGTGTGGCTAAGAGAGAGTGAGGAGGGGTGGCTCATGACTCCAAAGTGGGATAGGAAAGGCAGAAAAGACAGAAGGGGGGAGGTGATAGGAAAAATAGAGGACCAAAGGTCTGTTCAGGTGATCAAGCATCCCTACCAGCTCCTGGGAGCTCCAGAAAAGATCTTGAAAACACTTGTGAATGAGGCACGGTCTTGCCCTATTTTTTGTTTGTTGGGTTTTTGTTTTTTGGGTTTTGGGTTTTTTTTTTTTTTAAGTAATCTCTACCCCCAAGGTGGAGCTTGAACTCAGGACCTAGAGATTGAGTCACATGTTCCACTGACTGAGCCAACCAGGCCCCCCAGTCTTGCCCTGTTTTTGCCTTTGTAATTATCTGGAAGTTGAACTTATTGTGATCACTTCATTAGCAGAAGATTCCCCCCATTTCATTCTTCATAGATAAATAGAAGCCATCAATAGTTAATTTGTTCACTTATTCATTCATTCATTCATTCATACGTCTAATGTTGTGTTTACAATGTACTCTGTGAACATGGGTCCCTGGTAACATGGAGGTGAACCACATGAAAGGAAGTATTTTCCCGTTGTCCCCAAATGGGACACAAATTCTCAGCTTATTTCCCCAAAGTTCAGCTCCAAGTTAGCAGAACCCAGAGTTCACAGAGCACATTGTAAAGGCACAACGTTGGATACAGGAGTGAATGAGTGAGTGAATGAACAAACTAAATGAACAATGGCTTCTATTCATGTTGGTTTAAATATGATCATCCACTAGGTGCAAACTGAGAATACGCTAAAGATATGTTAGGTGTAATTTGCATGTAAAAATGCATGAATTTCAAGTGAACAGCTTGTTGTATTTTCATCTATGTGTATCCTTCATATAACCACCATCCAGATCAAGATATAGAACATTTCTGTCACCCCAGAAAATTCCCCTGGGCCCTTTCTCAGTCTACCTCCCTCACCCTCAGAGATAATGAATATTCTGACTTCTATCATCATAGATTCAGAGGATCCAGTGCTTTTGATTAGGTTTTTCAGGAGAGTTGAAGAGAACTATCCAAAGTCACTGTAGTCAGTATCCAGTGGCTCAATGAGAGGAAGTGCTCCTGAAAGCTTGGAAATAAGATTGCTGTGTCTCAGCCAGGGTTTAATCAGGAAAACAAACATGGTAGGGACCATGGAAGGGGGTGGGAAGCTCTCATGGATGGAAAGGTATGGTCTGTGCCATCACCCCAAAGTGGCTTATTACAGTGTCCTGTCAGTCTGACACACATATCCAGCCTGCCCAGGAAGTACATTCTAGCTGTGGAGATGGGTACAACAGAGTGCCATGCATGAAATATTTGCTCTGATTGTATACTCACCAAGTTGATTTTGAATAACTAGGATTCCTGTGTCACTTGCATTTTTGGGAGAGAATACACTGACCAGGTTGACATGAATATGTAGACTACCACATACTTATATCTCATTGTAAGTGAACAAAATGCTATTTTCAACATGAAGATCTTTTGAGTTTATTGTTTTAGGTCCATGTCATGGAGTCAGATCCACTCTGAGACACTGACAGAGCTGGGGTTCTCAGGCTGTGATAAATTCCCATGATAGATCCCACCTTTAAGATGTCTTAGAAAACACTCATTAACCTGCCAACCTAACTCTGGCCTTTCTTTGGAAACTTCCACACTCACTGAAGACATGTTTTGTAAATACAAGATTCTCCAAACATGCATTGAAATCACACACAAATAATTCCTATCAAGTCAAAGAAAGATACATCTTCTCAAGATCCAAAAAAGCAAACTGATTTTTAAAACCTTTTAATTGTAAAAGATAGCACACAAACATGTAACATCAACGTTCAGAATATGGATGATTATGAAATAAGCACTAATGTAACAACCACCATCTAGGTCATTAAGAAATGGCCAGCATTACCAAATTCTTGTGCATGTCCCTCTTTTTTCAAAAAAAGATTTATCTATCTATCTATCTATCTATCTATTTATTTATTTACTTACTTATTTATTTATTTAGTGTAAGCAGGGAGAGGGGCAGAAGAAGAGAGAATCTCAAGCCGACTCCACACTGAGCATGGAGCCCAGACCCTGAGATCATGACCTGAGCCAAAATCAAGAGTCCGATCCTTAACAGACTGAGCCACACAAGCACTCCTTACATGTCCCTTTTAGTCTCATCCCCTTCTCTACTACCCCCATAGGTAACCACTATTGGATTTTTATGATAATCACTTCCTTATTTTTCTATATACTTTGAATGCCTATGCTACATACCTAAACAACATACTTTCTGGGTGCCTGGGTGGCTCAGTCGGTTAAAAGTCTGCTTTGACTCAGGCCATATCTCAGGGTCTTAGGATGGAGCCCCACATCAGGCTCCCTGTCCAGCAGGGAGTCTGCAGTCTGCTTCTCTCTCTCCCTCTGCCCTTCCCCCTGCTTGTGCTCTCTCTCATTCTCTCTCAAATAAATAAATAAATAAAATCGTTTTAAAAAACCAATATACTTTCTTTTTGTCTGCTTTGAAACTTTATATAAATGGAATCACATTTCTCATTTCTTATTTCTATTTCTGTGTAATATATATGACATATAATATTTATTATTTACATTTCTTAATTTTTATTGTGGTATAGCATCCCATTGTATGGAATATACCACAATTTATTATCCATTCTATCGTTAACGAACATTTAAATTACTTCCAGTTTTTGGCTATTATGACTAGTGAGCAAATGAATATTCTCTTTTCTTCTTAAAGATTTTTTAATTTTTTAAAAAGATTTTATTTATTTATTTGAGAGAGAGCAGAGTGTGAGAGAGAGCATGAGCAAAGGTGAGAGGCAGAGAGAGAGGGAGAAACAGACTGCCTGCTGAGCAGGGAGCCCTATGCGGAGCTTGATCTCATGACCCTGAGATCATGACCTGAGCTGAAATCAAAGTCAGGCTCTCAACTGACTAAGCCACCCAGGCACCCCAGTGAGTAAATGAATGATATGAACATTATGTGCATGTATTCTGGCACATGTAAGTACATACTCATATTTATTCCAAGGAATAAAGCTGCTAGGTCATAGAGAATGTATATCTTCAATAGATTAGGCAATGTTTTAAAAAAAATCATTGCACCAATTTATGCTCCTACCAGCATGTTATGAGAGTTTCAGTTGACTCACATCCTTGCCTACACTTGGCATGGTCAGCCCTTTTAACATTTGTCAATCTGGTGGTGTGTTGTGGTATCCCGTGGCTTCAAATTTGCATTTCTCTAACTATTAATGAGGTTGAGTGTCTTTTTATCTATTTACTGGACTTTCGTATTTCCTCTTCTGTAAAGCATCTGTTCACATCTGTTGCCCATTTTTCTATCAGACTTTTTCTTATTAATTTTTAGGAATAATTTATATAGTCTGGATACAACATATCTTTTATCTTTCCAGTTTTTACCTTGTATTTTCATTTACTTTATGGGTTTTTTCTTAGAGATTTTATTTATTTATTCATGAGAGACACAGAGAGACAGAGACATAGGCAGAGGGAGAAGCAGGCTCCCTACAGAGAGCCCTATTCAGGACTCAATCCCAGGACTCAAGGATCACGATCTGAGCCAAAGGCAGACACTCAGCCACTGAGCCACTCAGGCATCCCTACTTTATGACTTTTTATGACTTTAGTTTTTAGAACAGTTTTAGATTTAGAGGAAAATTGAAAAAATATAGAGAGAGTTCCCATATACCTCACACTCAGTTTTCTCTATTAACATCTTACATTAATACAGCATATTTGGGGCAGCCTGGGTGGCTCAGCGGTTTAGCGCTGCCTTCAACCCAGGACATGATCCTGGAGACCCAGGATCGAGTCCCACATCGGGCTCTCTGCATGGAGCCTGCTTCTCCCTTTGCCTGTGTTGTGTCTCTGCCTCTCTGTGTGTGTGTGTGTCTCTCATGAATAAATAAATAAAATCTTAAAAAATAAATAAAACCTTTAAAAAACACAGCATATTCATCACAATGATGAACCAATATTGATATGTTATTAAGTAGAACCTATACTCTATTCAGATTTCCTTTTTCTGTTGCAGGATCCCATGCAGGAATGAACAATTATGTTTAGTTGTCATACCTCCTTAAGCTACTCTTGGCTGTGACAGTTTTTCAGACTTTTCTTGTTTTTTATGAACTTGAGAGTTTTGAGGAGTACTTTGTGGTATCTTTGTGGTGTCTGTCCGATCGGGTGAGGGCGCCCACAAGTGGGGTGATGACTGGGTGGAAGCTGATGGTACAGGCTTCACCTGAGGCAGAACAAAGGAGACAAAAGTTTATTGAATACACTGCAAGGGAGCTGTGGGTGAGACAGCAGAGGAGAGACTGCAATGAGGCAGCGGGTAGAGGCTGTTTTTCAAGGGGGAAGATGAGGAGGTATGGCAATGCATGGAATTCACCCTTTTCTGGTAATTGTGCCTGGTTGTAAGTAGCCTATTGGTCAGTTAGGGCCTATGGGTATCTTGAGGTGGGGCACCTGTTGGTCCTGTCTTCAGTCCGGGGGCTGCTGTGGGCCCTTTCTACATTCCATTGCTCAAACCTGTTTGCCTAAAAGCCACCTCTACATACTTGTCATCAAATATTTTGTAGGATGTCCCTCAATGGGGATTTGTCTGATGTTTTCCTCATGATTAGACTGGGGTTATGGGTTTGTTGAGGTAGGCCATAGAAGTAAAGTGCCGTTCTCATCACATATCAAGAGTACACACTATCAGACATGGTTTGTCACTACTGATGTTGGCTTTGATCACCTGGCTGAGGTAGTGTTTGCCAAATTTCTCTACTGTACAGTACTGTACTGTTTACACCCACTTTTCCATTCTGTTTATGGTATCTTTTGAAAATGAATTCTTTTTTTTTTGTTGTTTTTTTTTAATATAAGTAATCCCTACACCCATCATGGGGCTCAAACTTATGACTCAGAGATCAAGAGTCTCACACTCTTCCAACTGAAACAGCCAGGCACCCTTGAAAAGAAAGTCTTAATTTTAATTGAGTGGGGGCTGCATGGTCTAGGGGTATGGCACAATCGTAGCCTCCACAGGACTCCCTGATGGCTGATTTGCAGGGACCAAGCCATTTTAATGCTGCCTCTGGGATCACTCAGAACTTACTGCTGGAATTAATGGGGCTGAGGGGCAGAATTAGGGAAACAAACTAAACTGTGTCTTCTTTCGAATCTTGTATCTGGATATCTCCTTTTAAAACTCAAGAGCCAGGAACCTGGGTGGCTCAATGGTTGAGCATCTGCCTTTGGCTCAGGGTGTGATCCCAGGGTCCTGGGATCAAGTCCCACATCGGGCTCCCCGCAGGGATCCTGCATCTCCCTATGCCTATGTCTCTGCCTCTCTGTGTGTCTCTCATGAATAAATAAATAAAATCTTTTTTAAAAAATAAAACTCAAAGGCCACAAATTTGACATCTTTGTTTCCTAGTTCTTCTCTGAGAATCCTTCCCTCAGGGCAAAGAATGACAGGAGTCTTGGCTATTTGGCCTGGGAGGAGAGGGGTGTGTGATGAAGGCGGAGGAGGAGGCTTCTTTAGAGGAGTAACACATAGCCACCTCTAAATGCTTTGAAGAAAAAGAAAAAGTTAACCACACGTATATCACCGATTATTTACTGAACACTAAAGATTGAATCAGGAGGGCTACAAATAGGAGGCAGAACTACTGACGATTCAAAATATAACCTTGAGTACATACGCCCTTCACCAGGTTCAATCTCTCAATCTATGAAACAAAGAGAAAGCTTCCTACAGTGTTTATTTTGCTGAATTCCTAGGCTCTAAGGAGCAGTGATGCCTCTTGGAGACCAGAGAGGAAAGGAGGGCTTTAGATTTACAGGCTAAAATATTCATCCCTAGCTCAAAAAGGGATGTTATTTCTCAAGACACAGAGTATGAAAGAGACTGAGGTTTTCTTGCAGGGAGGAGAAAGAGGAGGGATTTTATGTTCCTGTCTATAATATCTTTGTTCTTCTTCAAATTAAAAGAAATAAGAACGTTCTAGAACTCTTTCAAGAACAGAAAAATTCATCCCATTTCCTGTGTCTTTAGGCTGGGTGAAATGGCGTGGAGTTCTGCTCCACTTTTAGCTGATTGTGCTCCTAAAGGTTTATTTAGACAAACTCTTTCAGGGCCTTTGGTTTAGAATCTATTTCAGGATATGCAGCAAGATGGACAAAGAAGAAAATTTTAGTTGATGTAAAGAGAAATGACTCCATCATGCTTAAAAATGAATTTTTAAAAAATGATTAAATTCTTATTGATTTTTTTTCAAGCTAGTCATTTCAGAGTTGATGCTTTGAAAATTAGCTGCTTTAGACAATTTTGGTAATCTAATAATTTCACATTCCTAATGGAAAACTATCCTTCCCCCTTTCAGATTTTTTTTAGATTTCTTTCTTTTTTAAAGATTTTATTTATTTATTCATGAAAGACACAGAGAGAGAGAGGCAGAGACATAGGCGGAGAGAGCAGGCTCCATGCAGAAAGCCCAATGTGAGACTCCATCCCGGGACCCCAGGATCATGCCCTGGGCCGAAGGCAGACACTCAACCACTGAGCCACCTAGGCCTCCCCAGATTTCTTTAAAGTCACTTTTGTGCTGGGTCACCTGCCTGGCTCAATCCGAAGAGCATGTGACTCAATCTCAGGGTCCTGAGTTCATCAGTAGTTCAAGCCCTATATTGGATGCAGAGATTACTTAAATAAATAAAAATCTGAAAAAAAAAATAAAGGCACATTTGTGCAAATTCTTGCCTCTGAAAGAATGCAAATTTGAGAGTCAAAAGTTTTCTGAAGTTGAATGAAGAGATCCAGATTCCATTCCATCAATTGAGAGTGGCTTTTGTAAGCATAGTGGATTCTGAAAGTTCAAAACTGAGTATCTGGGGAGTGTTCTGATTCCAGTTTTGAGTTGGGCAAGTTTTTCCTGGTATAGGTCTGCTACCTAAGAAACTCCTGGGATCACTGCCTTCAATCCATCTCCCATTTTCTCCTTCAGTTACTCCCAAAAAGAAAATGGAAATTGGAAACTGTGTAAACAGTAGGACATTTTCTCCCAAAAAGTTTGTCTTCCATTTGTGCACTTTACAAAGCTCAAACACCTTCAATGGCTCCCCATTTCCTGTCAGTTGATGTGTTCTTTTATTTAACATTCTCAATAAAAATGTCCCTAATTGAAATTTTTAGCCCTATGTGCCTCTCCCCTATATAATCTCTTTGGTTAAATTAAACAGTTAATGTTTAACCTGACAGGCTTTCTCCATGCTGCACCTTACAGTTTTTGCTACCTGCCAGAACCACTCCTTCTCCGATACTTGCATATTGAAACCACAGCATCTTTCAAGGTCATGGGCCAGGGCATCCTTTTCTGATATTAGATGCCACATTGTGTCACTTCTTGCTTAATATCATAGGCAAAAAAACTTGTGATTAATGTGGGAAACAACGGCAGAAGGAAATGTAGGTAAGTCTAACATTCCTCCAAGAAGCTCTCTACTGTCTTAATGTTAATGACTTGCTAGAGGGAAAAACTACTTTAGCCTGACAATAGCAAGATCTCCAATATCCCAGGAGTCTTGAGCGTTAAAAAAAAAAAAAAAAATCCTTTTTGGAACTTCCCTTATCTTTACCTCCCCAACACCATAGTACATAATCAGGTGCTCTTCACAGTTCCAGGGCAACAGCTCTTTCTGCCCAGGACCCACAGGTCCTGTTCCTGTGCTTTTAAAAAAACCACCTTTCTGGACTGAAGACCCCAAGAATTCTTTCTTGGTCATAGGCTCCAGACTCCAACACTACTCCAAAATACACATGATGAGCACTGGTTATTGTACGCAAGTGATGAATCACTGAATCCTACTCCAGAAACTAATGTTACACTGTACGTTAACTAAAATTTAAATTTGAAAAAAATATATCATAGGCCAAAAGACTTAAAAGTTGGAAGAGAGGATCCTGGTCTAATTAGTAGGTCTAGCCCTCACCTAACACTGAGCGAATGGATGAAGTAATTAACGTTCTTGGCCCCACATTCTTGGTGGATAGTAGAGTCTTAGGAGATAGGGCTGCCAGATTAGACAAATCAAGATATATGACGGCCAGTCATATGTGAATTCCAGATAAACCATGAATACTTTTTAAGTATAAGCATGTCCCATGAAATATTCACGACATAGTTCTACTAAAAAGTATTCGTGATTCATTTGAAATTCAAATTTAACTAGGCGTCTTATATTTTATCTGGCACTCCTGCTTAGAGGGCAGGGGCTCCCCGAGGCGCCTGGCTTCCACCCAGCAGGTGCTCAGCATCTGTGCAATTGTTAGAACGAAATCCAAACCAGCTCCGCAGCTTCCACAGCTGCACCCCAGCTGGGCGGAGCCAAGCCACCGGGAAAGATAGACACCCCCGACACCGTCACTGGAGATCGGCCAAGGGGTCTGCACCTGGGAGGCAGCCCCGCCCGGTGGGCACTCAAGATCCTTCCACAGGCTTCGTCATCCCCCAAGTCCCCGACCCCCTGCCCTACGCTCCGTCTCGTGACTGGTGGTCACGGGCCGGGGGAGCGGAGCCGCCCGACTCTCCAACCGCTGTCTACCATTGGCGGGGCCTTCCATCCATCACGCTAGGCCCCGCCCACGAGGCCGACGTTCCTCGGACTACGTCGCTCCCGCAGGCCGCGACGTAGCTAGCGATTGGCGGAGAAGGCGGCAGCCGTCCCAGCGGAGACGACGACGGGGAGGTCTCAAGGAGTCGGGACGAGCCGGAGCGCGTCACCCCGTACCGCTGCGGTGGTCGCTCGCGTTCAGTCGGCCCCGTCCGTGCCGCCCTGCACTGTTGCGGCCACCGCGGGACCATGGCTGCGCTCGTGGTGCTCCTGTCCTTGTTGGCGGCGGGTGAGGGCCGGGGCGCGCTGGAGGTGGCCGTGAGCCCCGGGGGGCGGGGGGCGGCCCCAGGTGGGCGGCAGCGGGGCGGGTGCCGCAGTGCGGGTGCCCGGCGGCGGCCTCGCCCCAGCCGCCTCCCTCTCGGCCGTCTGGTCGGACCGACCTGTGGCGGCGAGGCCTGGCGGGCCGCCGGGGCGGGGCCAGACCGCGTGGGGGCACCTGAGCCGGCCTCCACCCTCCGCCTCTTCCAGGAAGGCGCGGCCCCGGGTCCAGCCGCCGGTCTCTTCCGGCTCCGGAGGCACCGGGATGCGTTTCTCAATTAACTGTGACCGCAGCCCTCGGCGAGGAAGGGAAGGCCGACTTATGAGCTGCCATCAGATGCTGCGTCAGTTTCTTGGCATTTTTCTGGTGTCTTCCTTTCCAGCGTTTGTCATCAGTAATTGGTGAAGTCCCCTCTGTTCCCTTACGTGTTTCAAATACAGAAGTTGGAGGTGGAGTAACTGGTTTTGTAGGATTCTTTCTAAAGGCAAGTTCAGAGTACCTCTCAGTAGTTTGTCAGGGTTCTCCATTTTAAGGATTTGGAAACTAAGATGTGAGTCACGTTCCTAGGGTCACATGTCAAGTAAATGATAGCTTTCAGAGTGGAACCTAGGTTCCCTAGTGTTCACCAAGTCCGCTAATATTTGGCCTCTTACTGTGTATCATGTAATTCGTTTAATTATACAGTAGTCCTTAGAAGAGGACATCATCCTCGTTTTACAGGGCGATCAGGCCTAAATCCATTACCAACAGCACGCAGGTAGGAAGCAGCAAAGCTGGAATTGAACCCGAATCAGCTGGCCCCAAGGCATGGGTCTTTCCGTTGTGTGTGTTGTGGCACAAGTGACAGAAATGCGCCTACTGCGTAGGAATGATGGGGACCTGGACTGGGGGCTCAGACAGTGGCAAACAAAAGGCTAGATTGAGAACAACTTGGGCTCTGTCTGTTTAAAACCTATAGCTTACAAATCTGTGGGAGGCTTCACCCACTTTTGGAATGGTGGTTTATTTCTACACGAGGGTATAGGCCACTGGCATTCTTGAAATCTGACGTTCTTGAAATCATCTCCATCCCTGGAGATGTGCTCGGGGTCATGTATTGATAATTATTTTCATACTCCCAGGGTTTTAGGGTTCTTTTGTTCCTTTCATTTCTGCTTTTGGCTCTGGAAGGGTCATCCTGATCTATCTAGTAAGTTACTTTGAGGGGTGTTTTTATTTGTTTGAAATGTAGTTTTTGAAATCTAAAAAAAATCTTCTCTTTGATACTGTGATTTAACTGAATATCTGTTGAAATCCCATCTTTTAATGTTGTGACTAATAATTAGTTTGGTTCAGTGAGGTTTAGGGTTTTTTTGGTTTTTTGGTCTGAAGCAAAGTAATTGCTTCTGTACACGGTTTGAACATGGTTTCCTAGCTAGAGTATAGTTCATACAGACTAAGAATTTGACCTTGTCAGTTTCTGCATTGCTTGGTCTTGTCACATGAGGTTAAATTACTATTTTCCACAATGACTAAATGTGATTTAGTGGAAAACATCTCCAAGAGATTAGACTTCTCTATTTGAGAAAAAACGTAAATCCTTTAAAATGGTGTTAACCAGAGAGAGACTAGAGGAAGGGAACTAGTGTTATGAATACCATGTCAAGAGGAGTATTTGAAAAAAAAAATTCAGATGTTTATCTTGAACAGGAAAGGCCAAGGGCAAACAGGTGGTATTTGAAGCAGTGTCATGTGGAAGAGGGATTTGATGTGGCCAGTGATGCCCCAGAGGTCAAAAGTAGGACCTATTTTGTTCTTCTCTTATTGATTCCATCCACTGTTCATCGATCACAGCATAGTACCGTGGGAGTCCCAAAGGGAAAGGATACTCCCTCTCTAGCCCAAAATGGGAGATAGAAATTTTGTTGTGGGGGGTGATGCTTCATTGGCAAATATGTGGAAAAGATTGGAGTGGGGGAAGGCAGTTTAGACAGAATGGCCTGTGTACGAGCAGAGATAGGAGCAAAAGAGCCAATAGTTTGGTGGGGCTGGAATGAATAAGGATTGAGCTGGAGAGCTCCCAGGAAGTAAGGTTGGTGAGGTTCCTTGGGTGTTCTGTTTTAGGTTTTGTCTCAAAAGCTCTGGGCAGTAAGTGCAGGTGGTTAAGCTGATAGGTGAACAAACCCACTGGTATTTTGAAAAGGTGCTAGAAAAGCTGGCCCAGGGAATAGTGTGACAGGTAATCAGGCAGCCAGTTCTAGGAAGCCTGCTAAGGGTCCGGGAGTGTGCACCTGACCTGGAGGGAAAGGGATTTGTGAGATAAGGAAAAAAAATGGACAGAATTCAATGGTTGATTGGCTGTGGGGCTGAGGAAGAATTTAAAGATGACCAGTGTGAGCAGCTGCCTTGGAAGATGGTGTCGAGATAGAGAATACAGAAGGAGCATGTGGAAAGATGGTAAGTTCAGTTCGGAACCTGTTGAGTTTGAAGGACCCGTGGGACTTAGAAGGAAATGCTTATTAGCAGGCTGTTGGGTATGTAGGTCTAAGGCTCCAGGGAAATCTAGGCTGCCAATAAAAGTCTGGGAGCCATCAGTGTTTTTGGCGTTTGCAGCCTGAGGAGTTGATAGGCTCGGCCAGGGAGAGGGATATAGACTAGGAAAGCAGTGAGGGTCAGGAACAGAGCCCTCAGATCTCAAAAGTAGAGTTTGCTCGGTGATCTGTTAGGATGCCAGAAGAGGGTACTAGAACTTCCATTTGTAGCTTTTTTAGCTCCCCCCCCCCTTTTTTTTAATAGTAATGGCCAGATATTTTGTAGAATATCAGTCAATTCAGGTTTGTCTGATGTTTTCTCATGATTACAGTGGGAAGAATACAACACAAATAGCTCATCCTTTTTAAAAAGTTTCTGGTTTTGTGTGCTTTGTAATATATTATGAATGTACAGTCTATTCTACAAGTGTGTACTTTATAAATAAATATATGTATATTGGGGCTGCTGTCAAATTTTGTACCAAAAGAATTGAAATCTAAAAAGTTTGGACAGGGGACACCTGGGTGGCTCAGCAGTTTAGCGTCTGCCTTTGGCTCAGGGTGTGATCCTGGAGTCCCGGGATCAAGTCCCACATCGGGCTCCCTGTATGGAGCCTGCTTCTCCCTCTGCCTGTGTCTCTGCCTCTTTCTGTGTGTCTCTCATGAATAAATAAATAAAATCTTTAGTAAATAAATAAATTAATTTTTTAAAAATTGGACATCGCTGCTTTAAAGGATGGAAAGGAAAGAAACTGAGGGGAAACTACCAGAGGGACTGGGAGGGGGGTGGAAACAAAACAGGGGCCCTAGCTTCATGAGGGCCAAGGCAGGAGATTTTCTGTTTTGTTTTTTAAGATTTTGTTTTTTTTTTTTTTTTCATGAGAAAAAAGAGAGACACAGGCAGAGGGAGAAGCAGGCTCCCCACAAGGAGCCGGATGTGGGACTCGATCCCAGGATCATGACATGAGCCAAAGGCAGATGCTCAACCACTGAGCCACCCAGGCATCTCAAAGCAGGAAATTTTCAAGGAGAGAGTTACCCAGGATTGGTGCTTTGAGAAGTTAAATAAAACAAGGGCTGAAAATTGTCTTTTGGATTTGGTAAATGGCATCGGTGGCCCAGTGGGGTCAGTAGCTGTGGGTTAGATGGTAGTGTTAGATGAAGAAGTAAAGAAGCAAACAGTGATGGTGATTGGTGGCTCTTCCAGGACCTTTCCTCGGAAGGGAAGCAGAGGCTGGTAGAGGTGGGGTTTTGTGGTTGTCATTTTAGAAGGGGAGCACTTAAAGTGTATTTTTATGCTGAAGTGAAAGAGCCGGTTGAAAGGGGGAAGTGGGTAGCATGAGGCATGGCTTCACTCATGAACTCAGCAACTGTTTCTTGAGCACCCATTTGTCAGGCACTGTTCTCAGCCCCAGGGATATTCTGTGAACAAGACAAGCTGGAATCCCAGCCCTCATGGAGCTTACATTTTTACAGGGCCAGCTTTTTGTGCCTACAACCATATAGCCACCTAACTCCTGATCCTCATTTTCCCAGGATAGTGGCATAATGAACATTGAATGACTAATAGGTGAGTGAATAAAGGTTCCTAAGAAGGCTGAATTCGGGGGTGATGTCAGCCTGGATGAGGGACAGCCCTGCCAGCATCTGGAAAGAGAGGAGATAAGCCTGGGAGCTGGCGCTGATAAATTTATAGTGCGGAGAGGAAGCAGGCAGTGGGCAGGATTCCTGTGCTCTCTTTTGAATCCAGGAATGAGGTTATCTAGTAAGACTGAATCAGGGGTGATAAGATGCAAGAAGTTGGGAAGCTCATTTCAGTTGAGTACAAGGAAGAACTTTTCAGGGGACTGGAATGTTGGGACAGTGAAGATGACTGCTGGCAAACGTTGGGTTTGTAAGTTGAGGCAGTGTCCCCCTTGACTGGTTATATTCTGGTAGAGAAGGGGAGACTTCCTGTCAGGTATCCAGGAGAAATCTGGAGTAGGCAACAGTTTCTCAGTCTAGGCCACAGCTGTAAGGTTTTTCTATAGTCTGAGGCTCCTGAAGGACTGTCATGCAGGCACCAAAGCGGGGAATCTACCTACAGTGTTGGGGCAAAATAATTCAGTAGAGCTTACTTTGCTGGGATTGAGTGAATAGGGCCCTATTGCAAAACAGGACTATCTCCAGATCCAAACAAGGTTCTTTAAATGTGTATGATACTTAGAAAGTACAGGTCTCTTGCTGCCCCATTTTCCTTAGCGTTTGCAATAACCACTAGTGTAGTGAACCAAGATGTCTATCAGTTAGAGACAGCCATACCATTCTAATTTTTTTTTCTACCTGCCTTTGGCTAGAACACTTTGGAAATCCTGCTCTGGTCTGCGCTGAATTGAAACTCATAACTCTTCATGTTGTATCAGCACCATCCTGAGGCCTTTTATTTACTGTCAATACTGCAACACCAAAACATTTATTGTTGCTTCTAACTTTATTCCCATACCCTGTAAGTGGTACTTTCCTTAGGTCAAGAGAATAACAGTGATGCTTTATTAAAGTCTAATTTTCCCATACTAGGTAAGCATGGCCAAGATTTGTTTTGGACTTGGAGCTAATATTTCATAGGAATCTGAAAGTTTCCATAAGTTACTTGTCCTTGTCTAAGCTAGACATCATTAGGTTAACACAGAATGGCTGAAGAAGCCAGATACCTCATCCTTGAAGGGTTTATCACATAGTCCTTTTATTCTCATCCTTTGCCTCTTAATCTCAGACTCCCTACCCCTAGACTTGTTGGCTATATTATTACAGAATACTTGTTCTCAGCCTCTTGATAAACCCATTGGAAATACTATTTCCTATACTACTTCTAAAGTCTGCAGTGTTTATATTCTGACTAGTAACATGGGCCCCCCTCCACTCACCTTTGACAGTCCTCATTTTGCTAGGTTTGTTTATGGGTTGTAAAAAGAGATCTGCTCTATCTGAAGATATGCTAACTTGCTCAATTTTTAGAGTGAAACACTAGGAGTCTTAATTTGCATTTTGAAGAGAAGGTGGATGGCAGAAATACTTTAGAGATTTCAAGTTTCTTCCTTTTTAGTCTGTGCCAGGGTTTTGCTTTCTTTTTGTTTTTATTTTTTAAAGTTTTATTTAAGTAATCTCTACACCCATCGTGGGGCTTGAACCAACTACCTAGAGATCAAGAGTTGCATGCTCCTCTGACTGAGCAAGCCAGGCGCCCCTTGTTTGCTTTTGAAATTCTGGAGCCATGCCACTGATTTCTAACTCTTGCTGAATGTGCCAAATGTCGCTGTTTAAGGGCCACCTGCAGGAAGGTATCTAGCTCATTGAGAGAATTGTGTTTCATAACTGTGCCTCTGTGACAACCCAATGTATGGACTTGGGTTCTTAGAGCAATACTTTGAAAAAGAATTTGTTGATGTTTGGGATTCAGCACTTTGTTCAATAATATGTAGTATGCTAATTCAGTGGAGAATGGGGAAACAGGTTTTATTTTTTATTTTTTGGAAACAAGTTTTATATTTAATAATTTTCTACATGGGCGTAAGAGATTTATGATGTTCATCATTCATTTATTAATCTGTTTTCTTCCAGGTGTTTTGGGGAACGAGTTCAGTATATTAAGATCACCAGGGTCTGTTGTTTTCCGAGATGGAAATTGGCCTATACCAGGAGACCGAATCCCAGATGTGGCTGCATTGTCCATGGGCTTCTCTGTTAAAGAAGTATGTGTATTTTTGAAAAAATATTGGGAGCTGCTTCTAAAAGTATTTTTGTTGATTTTTCTGCCAATAGCCCAAGAAACCAAGAAGCAAACATAGGTATATTTAGTAGAGATTACAAAAGGTAAAACTTATTTGTAGTCGGGAAGATTTGGAGATGTGCTACAAACTTGGCTTATGAAACCAAATCATCATAAATCATTAATCATGTAATTATTCATAGTAGTGATGTTCTTTGTATATGAGAATGCATCTGTCCTATTAATAGGATTCACAGTTTTACTTCTTTTGTCAGTACACAGTAGATGTAGGTCTTAGCTTGGGTTGCTGTTACAAAGTACCAGAGACTGGATGGTTTATAAACAATGGAAATTTTTCTCTCACAGTTTTGAGGGCGAGAAGTCCAAGATCAGGGTGCCAGCCCAGTCAGATTCTTAGTGAGCACCCTCTTCCAATTTGCAGACTGCTGACTTCTTTCATGTCCTCACAGGGTGGGGAGAGGGTGAGAACTCTCTGGAGTCCCTTTTATTAAGGCATTAATAACCTCACTGTGAGGGCTCCATCCTCATGACCTAATCACCTCCCTAAGGCCTACCCCTAATACTATCACACTGGGGGATAGCTTTCAACATGAACCTGGGGGAGACACAAACGTGCAGTCTATTCCAATTTATTATGAATGATAAAATGTGCATGCGTCTTGCTGGAGTTTAAGAATGTAGTGTGGTCAGTAGCTGTGGAATATAATGCCTAGGACCTTGGTTTCCCACATAAGCTGTTGAGTATTTGGCTGCTGCCATGATGTAGTGAAAGGGGTGTAGGTCCTGTCACGAGAGGTCCTCAGTTAAGGGCATGGAGAGAGGGGATGTAGTCTGCTCTCTCTTCCCACTTCCTAAGTCTGGTGCTTCTGATGTGGTCTCTAGACATCACCTGTCACTCAAAGGGACTCTCCTCTTAGGTCCTGAGTTCCCTTGAAGCCTGAAACCCTGCAAGGGAGCTGCCTCTCTACTGGGCCTGTGGGTGGTCCCGAGTTCCTTATGGGAACAAGACTGGCTGTTTACATTTAAGGATGAAATTTGTACCTACTTCTTTATAGACTTAAATTTGACTACCCTTGGCTGTCATAATAACCCTGAGAAGTGATTATTAGTAACTTAACATGAGCTGCTTTTAAGAGGGATTTTATTTATGAAGAGTTTAGTCTAAAGAGAAGACTTTAAATGGCAGTTTTGCTGTGTCCTTATGAAAGAGAAAAGCCATGCTGTCAGTAAGGGCAAATGATGGGGTAGGGAGTGGGGATTCGCCCCTGGTTCTGTGAAGAGAAGAGTATGTAATCTGGAATTTGAAGAGGACCTACATTTTGTTTACTTGTCTGCTTTCTTCCACAAAAGGTTTGGGAGGACTTACTACTAGACTTTGTTGTTTCAGATCTGTAGAAGTTTAAGAATATGAAGGAGGTCGAAATCATCCCCATCCCTGGTTAGGAGATTGCAACTACTGCCTTAAACATTTGCTTCCCCTGCCCGCCCCCCCTCCCCTGTGAATTTTCATTGCCAGTGTTATCCCGGAACCCTTTGACTCTGCTTAGTATCTGTTGTTGGGGAGGTGGTTTCTGGAGTGGATAAGTAAGCCCTGTCTCATGTTTTACAATGTCTAGGACCTTTCTTGGCCAGGACTTGCAGTGGGTGACCTATTCCATCGTCCTCGGGCTACCATTATGGTGATGGTGAAGGGAGTGGACAAACTCGCTCTACCCCCAGGCAGTGTCATTTCATACCCTTTGGAGAACGTGAGTATTCACCCATTTTTAATCTTGTCGAGCTGTCATTATGAATTATGTTCGAAGCACACTTTTCTTGTCCACATTTTCTTGGGCATTATCTTGTCACTTTCCCTTCTGAATTTTATTTGATTATTTGTGTAAGTAGGAGACTGGAGTCTGTTTTGCTGGCTCACTTACTCCTTCACTGGCTTTTCATATAGTGTGGCTGGATGAGCTATCGTGAGAGGCCCTCCTTCCATTGCCAGCACATAGAAGTCACTAAAACATGTGTGTAGCTGAATTTTCAAGCAAGGGATACACAGAGCTGCCAGACAGGCATAGAAAGCTCAAAAGCTACAGTGGTGAGCCAGAGCTTCATGTTTCTTACAGAAACCCAGGGGCTGTGAAATGCTGTCTTGTTCTCAAAAGGGGGACTAGTAAAACCCCAGCTGCCCCAGAGCTACACACCAGAGGAGCTGGCTTACCACTCTTGAGCAGTGGCACCGAAAGAGTCCCCTAAGAGAAATCAGAATCCCAGGCTTGGGCTGTGCAGAGTGGTGTGCCCCAAATTCACATGACCCACCCCATACGGATGCCTCCACAGCCCAGGGCTGCTTTGATTAAAAAAAAAAAAAATTGAAGAGGAGTAATTCGCAAAGCACTTGCAAGAAAAAAAATGCCATGAGAGAGTCTGCAGGTGCAACAAATTGAATTCATACCCTTAGAACTACAGATAACAGACCAATCTCAAGGAGATTTTAAAATACATATGTTAAAATTGTGAGGAGGTTCAAGGAAGGGATAAAAAGAAACTGAGGCAGGTAGAAGACATTTTTGGTATGTGGTGCATTCATTGATACCTCTGAATATTTTGTAATTTATCTTTGATTTCTTTAACCCATGAGTTATTTAGAAGTGTTTAACCTGTGGGTTATTTTCAAATATTTTTAAATTTTTCAGTTTCTAATTTCATGGCATTGTAAGACTGGTCTATATGATTTTGGGGGGGAATTTTTCAGACTTTCCGTGGTCTAGTATAAATTATTTCCAAGCACACATGACATGATTACAGAAGGCCATGTACTAGGCCACAAGGCAAACCTCAACAAATAATAATTCATATCAAATAAACTACCCTCTCTGACCACAATGCAGTTAAATCTGAAAATGATAACAAAACAATACCTTAAAAAAATGTATTTGGAAGGGTGGGGAGGATGGAGGTAATAGGTGCAGGGGACAAAGATGTACAAACCTCCAGTTATAAAAAAGTCACGAGAATGGGAAGTACAGCATAGGGAATACACTCAATAATATTGCAATAACTTTGGTGACAGATGGTAACTAGACTTACCATGGGGATCATTTCATAATGTGTATAAATACCAGATCACTATGTTGTACTCCTGCAAACTAATACAATACCGCATGTCAGCTATACTTCAGTAAATAATAATAAGAAAATAAAAATGCATTTGGAAATGATAAAAACAAAATAGATGACCCCTCAGGTTTAAAGCACACTGGAAATCTTAAAAGATATTTGAGAAAAGCCTTTGTCTTCATAAGGAATGATAGTAGAAAGCAGATTTCTCATTCCCATTAGACACTAAAAGCAAGAACCAAAAAGCAGTGATGGTCTATGGGGCGCCTGGTGGCTCAGTCGGTTAAGCGTCTGCCTTCAGCTCAGGTCATGAACCGGAGTTCTGGGATCAAGTCCCACATCAGGCTCCCTGCTCAGTGGGGAGTCTGCTTCTCCCTCTGTTCCTCACCCCGCTCATGCTTTCTCTCTCTCTCTCCCTCTAAATAAATAAACAAAATCTTTAAAAAGAAAACAAAAGCAGTGATTGTCCAGTATAAGGCCAGGCTGAGAATACAGTTTATATCATCATAATAATGATAGATCCAATGAAAATTATGACTATTGGGAAGGTGACAGCATGTATGGGGCGGGGGATAGGGCTGTGTGGTTGGTGATGCAAGAAAGCTAAATCCTCATTCTCTATAATCAATAAATAGATGATCTCTAAAATGGAAAAATCAAGATGTAGTAACTAAACATATTTAGAAATGGTGGCAAAAGGAAAAGGAAACGGTTTGAAAGTGAGGGCCTTGGGAATGAGAAATGGAGCAAACTTTATTTTTCATAGTCTAATAGAACTCTTCATATCTTTAAACTGTATGTATAATCCTTTTTCTAGGGATCCCTGGGTGGCGCAGCGGTTTAGCGCCTGCCTTTGGCCCAGGGCGCGATCCTGGAGACCCGGGATCGAATCCCACATCGGGCTCTCGGTGCATGGAGCCTGCTTCTCCCTCTGCCTATGTCTCTGCCTCTCTGTCTCTCTCTCTCTCTCTCTCTGTGACTATCATAAATAAATAAAAATAAAAAAAAAAAAGTCCTTTTTCTATATGACTCTTGAAAAAAAATTTATTTGTTTTTAAAGATTTATTTATGGTGGGATCCCTGGGTGGTGCAGCAGTTTAGCGCCTGCCTTTGGCCCAGGGCGCGATCCTGGAGACCCGGGATCGAATCCCACGTCAGGCTCCCAGTGCATGGAGCCTGTTTCTCCCTCTGCCTATGTCTCTGCCTCTCTCTCTCTCTCTCTCTCTGTGTGACTATCATAAATAAATAAAAATTTTTAAACAAAGATTTATTTATGGGCACCTGGGTGGCTCAGTCGGTTAAGTGTCTGCTTTTGGCTCAGGTCATGGCTCAGGTCCTGATCCGAAGGTCTGGGATCAGCAGGGAGTCTGCTTTCCCCTCTCTCTCCGCCCCTCCCCTTGCTCATGCTCTCTCATTTGCTCACTCAAATAAATAAAATTTTAAAAGATTTATTTATTTTAGAGAGCATAGGAGCTGGGGGGAAAGGGAGAGGGAGAGGGGGAGAAGGAGACTCCCAGCTGAGCGTGGGACACCCTCCCCCACAGCCCTACTGGTTCTCACCAATCAGAGATCATGACCTGAGCCGAAATCAAGAGTGGGACACTTAACCAACTGAGCCATCTTAGGTGCCCCATCTCTTGAAAAAAAAATTGTTTTTAATCAACAGGAAAAGTTAGTTGGAATAGATGGACTCCTACTAAATAATTCAAAAGTTAAAAAGAAAATCACAGTGGAAGTTTTGAAATTATTTGGAAGTGAATATCAATGAATGGTGCCATATATTTAAAAATAGTGAGGTGCGGCTAAGGTGGTAAGGAAAGGAAAATTTATAGCTTAAATGCATGTGTTAGTTTAAAAGATTGGAAATTAATGAGCTAAAGAAACTGAAAGAATTTCAGAATAAATGAAAGGAAACAGTAAAAATCAAAAGGCAGATTTATTTATTTTTTTATTGGAGTTCAATTTGCCAACATATAGCATAACACCCAGTGCTCATCCCACCAGGTGCCCCCCTCAGTGCCCATCACCCAGTCACCCCAACCCCCTGCCCACCTCCCTTTCCACTACCCCTTATTCGTTTCCCAGAGTTAGGTGTCTCATGTTTTGTCACCCTCACTGATATTTTCACTCATTTTCTCTCCTTTCCCTTTATTCCCTTTCATTAATTTTTATATTCCCCAAATGAATGAGACCATATAATGTTTGTCCTTCTCTGATTGATTTATTTCACTCAGCATAATACCCTCCAGTTCCATCCACGTCAAAGCAAATTGTGAGTATTTGTCATTTCTAATGGCTGAGTAATATTCCATTATATTCATATACCACATCTTCTTTATCCATTCATCTTTCGATGGACACTGAGGCTCCAAAAGGCAGATTTTAAAAATATTTTAATCTTAGTAATAAGATTATTAAGAATGCAATTTCCGTGAAAATGATTGTTGAGGATCCCTTTAAAATATATAAAAATCCAAAATGCTATTAAGATGTTAATATGCATGCAGTCAAAAACTAAGGATTTTTAAGACTAGCCTCATTTTACATGAGTACAAAATGTGAAAAGAGCTCATGTTGTTGCTTGACCCTGACTGCTAATACTTTTCCTGGCAGTGGGTGGTAAATGAAATACAAGGCTCATAGGGCAAAATCCACAAAATCTTAAAAAATTACCCTTAATCCTCAATGAAGCTTCTGTTTGATTAGCTCCTTTCATTAGAATTTCAAGTCCTATAGATAGAGAAATTTCATTCTCTCCAGGACACACACACATCTCCTTCTAATATAGTAGAAGAAAATAGGAGATTTTAAGCAGATGAGTTTTTTCCTTTTTGAGCTTCGTGTTCTGTATAATTTTTTTCTTCTCCTTCACAGTTTGGCTCTCATCTGACTCAGCAGCTTCTCTAATTTGATTGCTAAGGATGTGTTACCTTTAATCTTCAACTTTCCTGAAACAAGTGCCATTACATTAGGTGAAGTGAGGCTGGAAAGTCACAGCTCTCGCATTCCCTTAAAATAAGTTAATAGTATCATGAATTAGATGAAATTCCAGCATCAAAATTAATCAGCGATGAATCATATTTATTTCTGTCTGTACCATGTTAGCATTAACTTGCTACTTACAAACACTAACCATTTAATAGTAGAGGGAATCACTGGGGGAAAAAAAAATCACTGTAAGAAATCTCATTTAAAAAAAAAAAAAATCTCCATTTAGGGATGCCTCAGTGGCTCAGCGGTTTAGTGCCTGCCTTCAGCCCAGGGCATGATCCTGGAGTCCCAGGATCAAATCCCACATCAGGCTCCCTGCATGGAGCCTGCTTCTCCCTCTGCCTATGTCTCTGCCTCTCTCTCTCTCTCCCCCCCCCTGCCCCCCCCCCCCCCCCCTGTCTCATGAATAAATAAATAAAATCTTTTTTAAAAATCTCTATTAGGGATCCCTGGGTGGTGCAGCGGTTTGGCGCCTGCCTTTGGCCCAGGGCGCGATCCTGGAGACCCAGGATCAAATCCCACGTCAGGCTCCCAGTGCATGGAGCCTGCTTCTCCCTCTGCCTGTGTCTCTGCCTCTCTCTCTCTCTCTATCATAAATAAATAAAAATTAAAAAAAAAAATCTCTATTAAAACAAAAACACTGGGCATCCCAGGTGGCTCAGCAGTTTAGTGCTGCTTTCAGCCTAGGGTGTGATCCTGGAGACCCAGGGACTGTCAGGCTCTCTGCATGGAGCCTGTTTCTCCCTGTGTCTCTGCCTCTCTGTGTGTGTGTGTCTCTCGTGAATAAATAAGTAAAATCTTTAAAAATAAATAATTTTTTTTAAAAAAAGTAGATTTTTACTACAATTGGTTATTTCAATTTGGTATCATGTGATCTCAGGGTAGAGGCTTCAGAATTCTTGTGACATACTTTATATGCCTTGTCTGAGTCTTCAGTCTATCTAGAGAAAAACCCTAAATCCAGTATTTTTAAAATTCTGAAATGAAAAATGAGGTCTAGCTCTCTTCCAATGAAATTTAATTCTTCAAATTCTTCTGACCTTCTTTTACATACAAGTTAATACTTTATTATAGAATGTGCATTCATTGTAACACACTTAATATTGAAATCAAATGAATTGCTGCTTAAAATACACTAACTACCAGGCGCCTGGCTGCCTTCAGCTTGGATCATGATCCCAGAATCCGGGGATCGAGTCCTGCATCAGGCTCCCTGCTCAGCAGGGAGTCTGCTTCTCCCTCTACTCCTCCTGCTTGTGCTCGCTCTCTCTCAAATAAATACATTTTTAAAAACCTTTTAAAAATATATGAACTACCACCAGGAAATGATAATTTTACAAGTGTTGTGTCCTTCGTGTTGGCAAGTTACTTCCCATCTAGGTGTATGAGAGATACAGACTTGAGGCCCACTAGGGCCTGCTTTGTTCCTTCAGAAAGGCTGTGTTTGGAAATGTTTTGGGTCTTTTGAATTTCCATAAATGATGGGGTTTTTTGTTTTCTTTTAAGGCTCTTTTGTTGTTGCTGAATGGTTTCTCTTACCCCTTGTATTCTGACGATAATTGGTCTTACTCTTAAATTTCAGGCAGTTCCTTTTAGTCTTGACAGTGTCGCAAATTCCATTCACTCCCTATTTTCTGAAGAAACTCCTGTAGTTTTGCAGTTGGCTCCCAGTGAGGAGGTAAGTGATAGTTTTTATTTAAGGTGTTTTAAAAGATAAGCTTTCCTTAATGAAAATTTAAAACTACTTTTATGAAAAATTGTATATATGTTCTCTGTTGATTGCATATACATATATATTTTATACATACTCTGTATATTGGAATTAATGTGCAGACTGTAACAAAATTTTGGATTCTTCTTGCAGAGAGTGTATATGGTGGGGAAGGCAAACTCGGTTTTTGAAGATCTCTCTGTAACATTACGACAGCTCCGCAACCGCCTGTTTCAAGAAAACTCTGTTCTCAACTCACTTCCCCTCAATTCTCTGAGTAGGAACAGTGAAGTAAGAAATGCCGCCATTGAATGAATACATGAACATCATTACTAATTTTCCATGTCTTATGCCCCCTGACTTCAGAGCAAACTTGGAATTTTAGGAATTGACAAGTTTTGCCAGTTTCCTGCTGGCATAGATTCTTCTTCTTTAGTGTAATTTTTAAATGAATCCCAAATCCCGCGAACAAATAGACTTTTTTTGTGACTTGAGTAAATAGTTTTATAATCTCTTGCTGCAGGGGTTGCCACCAGTTAAGGCAGACAGGACAGGAGTCACACAAACTACTTGATTGGTGGAGCTCTGTTGGTCTGGTTATGTAGAGGCCATTATTCACTGCCATCTCTGATGTGTTGTCTCCTCTTTCTAGTACATTCTCAACAGTACAGTAGAGGGAAGGACTTACTTTTGACTCCCTATCAGCTTCACCACCCTCTTTACCATGTAGCATGCCACCTTTGTGGCAGTCTCTCCTCTTTACCTACTATGGATGACCAGACCCGCCATCTTTCCTTCTCTGATGTGGAATGTATTCAAAGAATGTGAGCAGACTGGGCCACTGGCAGGACCTCATTGCAGTATGTCAAGAGTATTTTGATCCCTGGAGGGAAAACCACTCAAGAGTTTGGATGCTATATCAAGTTTTTTTAAAGAGCTTTTATTTAAATATTCAAGGAGTCTTATAACTGCTCTTAAAAATCAGACCTGTGCTGGGTTTATCTGAAACTCCCATTTCAACTAATTCTGTTATCATACCTTTATCAAATATATAGCTTTTTTTTTTCAAATATATAGCTATTGAGGGTAGTCACTGTACTGAGAATGACCCATCACCTTTTTATTAGGAAATGATTTTATGAGCATTTTCAGTTGAGATGAACCTACCAAATGGAGAACAACTGTTGCCTAAAATCATTTACTACGCTAAACATTTATAATATATCCTGTGCCTTGCTTGATAAATGGCAAATACAGATCTCTGATGCATATTTAAAATAATGCTTATTTCTTTTGGCCCTCTGAAGGTTGATCTGCTCTTTCTTTCTGAATTGCAAGTGCTACATGATATTTCAAGTTTGGTAAGTCAGCTACTCTAGTATTTGTTTCATTTATTTTGGTTCCAAAAGACATTTCCGGAGAATCTTGAAATGATAGTGAGACCAATTGAAATTTGATTCTGCCCTAGATTTATGGTATCACAAAAGTTAAGAAATTGGTGGTGATGGGAATTCTGAACTCTTTTGTTACAGTGAAATTATTTTGCATTTCTGCTTCTAGGAGAGATAGTATATATATATCTTCAAGGGCACAGGCCTGGGAGTAGGGCCACCCTCGCCATAGTCCTGACTTGGCTGTTGATTTCTTGAAAGACATTAAGACCTAATTCCTGTATCTTTATTTTTGGGTCTAAAATAGAAATAACAGTTTGGACTAATAATGCTGTCAACCAAGTCAGGAAGGAAATAAATATACCTGTAGTATATTTTGTGTGTGAGAGTGGTTCTTAAAAAAAAAAAAAGCCCTCCTGAGACTAAAAAAGAAAACTTACTGGTATGCTGTCTTCTGAGGTTGTTCCCCAGTTTTCAGTGGATTGATTTGGGAGAGTCTAGAGGTGTATTGCTGGGGGCAAGCCAGGCCAGTGCTCTAGGAGGGCGTGTGTGAGGTAACTGCTCTCTGAGCACTGATGGCTCATGCTCTCCTGGGATCAAACTGGTCCTGCTGTCTGTTCTTTCATGCCCTGGCCCATATCTGAGCGTGTTTTGTTTTCTTAAGTTCTATGTAGGCCCAGTGTGAGGCTTGAACTCCCGACCCTGAGATTCAGGGTCATATGCTTTACCAATTAAGCCAGCCAGGTGCCCCTTATATCTGAGGTTTTTTAACTAAGAAGCTTTTTTTTAAAGAGCTTTTATTAAATATTCAAAGAGTCTTACAGTCGCTCTTAAAAATGAGATTTGTGGGGATCCCTGGGTGGCTCAGCGGTTAAGCACCTGCCTTCAGCCTGGGGTGTGATCCTGGAGCCCGGGATCGAGTCCCACGTCGGGCTCCCTGCATGGAGCCTGCTTCTCCCTCTGCCTGTGGCTCTGCCTCTCTCTCTCTCTCTCTGTCTCATAAGTAAATAAAAATTAAAAAAAAAAAAATGAGATTTGTGCTGGGTTTATCAGAAACTCCCATTTCAACTAGTTCTGTTTGCCACCAGATTAGACTATTTGTATATTGTGGCACACTGGTATGGTTCTGTTCAGCCTAGTTTTTAGTTCAGTATAGAATTTGAAGTGGCTGTGTCTGACATGACCCACTTCCTTTTGTTTGTTTGTTCTCCTAAGTTGTCTCGACATAAGCATCTGGCCAAGGATCATTCTCCTGATTTATATTCGCTGGAGCTGGCAGGTTTGGATGAAATTGGGAAACATTATGGGGAAGATTCTGAACAATTCAGAGACGCTTCCAAAATCCTTGTTGATGCTCTGCAAAAGGTAAATTAGTGATGGGGGTATCTGAGGTCAGAGTAATACCATTTCACTTTTAGCCTCTTAGTGGAAAAATCTATTTAGTGAAGTACTGTTGATTGAAGTCTCCTCTTTGGAGGACCTCTAATTTTAGTGACAAAGGGTAGAGTGGGTCAGAGATGTGTGCTGGGATGTCTCTAATGCTGGCAGAGACAGCAGAGGAAATGATCAATAACTCCAGCACAATACTTTTTTAATTGTGGTGAAATAATACGTAAGTTAAAGTTACCATTTTAACCCTTTTTAAATGTACAGTTCTGTAGCATTAAGTACGTTTACATGGTTATACAACTATCACCACAATCCATTGCCAGAACTTTCTTCTTTGGTACCTGAAACTCTGTCTCCATTAACCCTATGAAATCTTCGAAGGAGCACACTCTGCACCGTACCAGACATTGAGTAGTTGTGTAATAGGTGCTAGTTTCTCTCTGCCCTTGGAGTTGCTCACCTGCAGCTTTTCAATGAGTTAAACTTTATAGGTGTTTGTGATTAACTGGAGACCCCTTAGGAAGATTTTTAGTTTTCCACTTCCTTCCCCCAGTTTACATGCCAACAACTTGTTTCTTCTTAATTTTATTTCAAATGTTTGAATATATGTTGAAGATTAACACTTTTCTGAATATTTTGACATAATCAAACCTTTAAGACTGTGTGATGCGTTAGCTAATAGGTGGATATATGTTCTCATAGGTGCACAGAGCTTTAACATTATTTTCATAAATGCATGTTTGCGATTCATAGTAACGTCTGTAACTCTTCAGTTTGCAGATGACATGTTCAACCTTTATGGCGGGAATGCAGTGGTGGAGTTAGTGACTGTCCGGTCGTTTGACACATCTCTTGTCAGGAAGACAAGGACTATTCTTGAGGCAAAACAAGCGGTGAGCACATTTTTAGACCCTGCTTCAAAACTGTAAAAATAAAAACAAAACAAAAAAAAACTCCACTAAATCCTCAATCACCTGTGGGCTGCATGGACGATCAGACAGTAAATCTGGGAAACAATTTCAGTGAAAACCTAGATTGCTTATTCACGGAGGCATGTGTGTTTTGCCAGGCAATGCTCAGTTCCTTAGGGTTGTAATCAGATAATACAAGATTTAAGGATGAGTCTATCAAAGCCAATAAGATAATTCAAATACTGCTCTTACAAGCAGACATCAGACGTTGATGTGAGGGAGTGGAGGATTCAGCACGTGGAGTCTTTTCCTGGAGGTATGTTGTCTGTGTGGCATAGTCTCTCATTTTCCAGGACCTGCTGTGTATACTCCTGAGAATTTGATTTACTTCTGTAAGTTTTCAGCCTGCATCATGCTTTGATTTTAAGCCTTGTCCTAGGCAAGGGTGCCAGCCATAGCAAAACGTGTGTATGTGAGCATAGACAAGAGCTGCACTGTGGGAACTCCAGAATAGCATGTGGGCAAGAACCTTATTTATAGTTGGTTTGAGAGCTTAGAACAATTACACAGGCATCTAGAGACACTCCCCTTTGGACCCATTTATTGATCTCAGTGTGGGACTTAAGACTGTCCAAGGTAATGCTCATTCAAGATCATCTAGACGTGACTGATCTGAGATAGTTTCATTCTAAAGGGAGTAGGAGGCCCTGTATTTAAGACAGTATGGGGACACCTGGGTGGTTCAGTGCTTGAGCGTCTGCCTTTGGCTCGGGGTGTGATCCCATACCATGTGGTACCCTGGGCTCCCAGCATGAAGCCTGCTTCTCCTCCCTCTACTTGTGTCTCTGCTTCTCTCTGTCTCTTGTGAATAAATAAATACAATCTTAAAAAAAAGTATGGTAGGGATCCCTGGGTGGCGCAGCGGTTTGGCGCCTGCCTTTGGCCCAGGGCGCGATCCTGGAGACCCGGGATCGAATCCCATGTCGGGCTCCCGGTGCATGGAGCCTGCTTCTCTCTCTGCCTGTGTCTCTGCCTCTCTCTCTCTCTCTCTCTGTGTGACTATCATAAATAAATAAAAATTAAAAAAAAAAAAAGTATGGTAGGCTGGACAGTCCAAAAAATATTCCCACTACAGAGCATCTAGGAATACCGATAAAATATAAACATCTTTTTGAGTGTATAGTTTAGCTCTCAAGACATACATTCTTCAGGAGCAAATAAAGAAGAGGAACTCAAACTGGTAGGCAGGCTACCCTGGGAACATTTCTAGTTGGGTTACCAGGAGAGTGGTAGTAAGGCCCTGGCTCCCTCAGAAGGGCAGGGTTTGAAATGGACACTTCTATATAAAACTGGGGGAGCCAAGGCAGACTAAGAAACCGGTATCTGCCCACTGGCAGAGGAAGACAAAATGGCAGGTTGGGCTCCTCCATGTAGTTGGGGAATGTTGTTGGGGATGGGAATGTCTCTTAGGGAATTCTTTTTTTCTCTCTTTTTTTTAAGATTTAATTTATTTATTCATGAGCGACACACAGAGAGAGAGAGGCAGAGGGAGAAGCAGGCTCCATGCAGGGAGTCCAACGTGGGACTCGATCCTGGGTCTCCAGGATCACGCCCCGGGCTGCAGGCGGTGCTAAACCTCTGGGCCACCGGGGCTGCCCTCTTAGGGAATTCTTAACCACAAGTCCACCTTCATGTGGGTTTGTGGCTCAAATTTATATTTACTGCAAGTTCTAGGAAGCCCCAGGCCAAGAAATTCACACAAACCCTGGTCTCAAGATGGTAAGACCTGTGGTGCCCAGCAGGAGTAAATGTAAAACCTCTGGTAGGACATTCCCTCCACACGAGCCACAGTGGAGCGGGTGCCCCCAAATGTGAACTCAGAACACCATGAGGCAGGGGGAGCCAGTTTCCTGTGAGTGCAAGGTAACTACTAACGTGTCAATTAGACCACCAAAAACTTCTGTAGAATATGGATATAGGCTATAAAACAATTTAAACTGATTAAAGAAATAGGAGTCAAGAAAAAGAATAAGATACTTTTTAAATTTAAAAGATTTTATTAGAACACAAGCAGGAGGAGTGGGGGAGGGAAAAGCAGAAGCAGACTCCCCCTGCTGAGCAGGGAGCCCCATGCAGGGCTCAGTCCCAGGACCCTGAGATCATGACCCTAGCCAAAGGCAGACGCTTCACCTACTGAACCACCCAGGCGCCCCTCAACATACTTTAATGGCAGATGTGAATGTAACTGGAGCCTTCCAGTACTAGATTCTTTCACCACTGTCCCCACCAGGCCTGCTAATTTTATAGGAGGTGACTCTGGAGAGTTTGAAGAAGGTGTCCATGTTTTGGGAGTTTGGCAAGGCAGTTTTGCAGAGGTGAATTACTTTGTCTACTCTGAGGTGTTAGGTGGAATTTATAATGGATAAATGGAGTTTATTAGGAAATGAGCTTATTGGGAAAGTAGTTTCTAAAATTATTGTCTATGTGGGGAGGGGCCAGAATCAGGTGGCAGTCACTGGATTTTCTTTACCTACAAGGTAGTGCATTAACATCTTACACACATAATCTGAAGTCTACAGTATCTAGCAGACAAAAGCACTCAGAGCCAGGAGGCTTGTACCCAGCACCCCTGGGAGCACTGTTCTGCCCCGTTCTCCTGTGTCTGGTGTCTGCCCCTCAGCTCTGTGTAGATGATCTCCCCAGTCCCCAGGAGACAAGGCCCTGGGCTTAAGGTTCTCTGTAGGGTACTGGAAACGTTCTACAGTTAGGTTGTGGCACCAGCCGTGCAGCCCTGGGAATATCCTAAGGTGCAGGGAGTTGTGCACAGGAAGAGAGAACCTGTTTACCCCCAAAAAGAAAGAGGTTTCCAAGGGTGAAATCCTTTAGTGTTTGCCTCCTGCTCTGAGCTTCCCACACATGGGAATGCCCAGCTCCTCTCTCCCACTGAGATCACGATCTTGCTTTAGTCTGAGGGAGAGTGTCAAGAGTTTAAGGAAAGGTTCAAGTGCCCACAACATGCCAGGTGCTGGGGTCTGGGGCTGCTTTCTCTTCTCTGTCCTTTTAAGACAAGCCTGATCCTATTGCTTACTTCCTGCCTGAAACCTCGCCCACAGGCTCAAGGCCACATTGCCCATACCTCCCCTGCCTCTAGCCACTCGTCCTGCTGCTTTCCTCCTTGTTCTGTTCTCCAGCCAGGATGAACGAAGCTTCCCCAACAATGCCTCTGCGCACACCTGGAATCGACTCCACCCCCACCAGGGCCTGGCAGGATGAAGTTGTGGCTGAATGAACTATTTGTTTTCCTCTTTAAAATTAAAAATTTTAAGTGGAGCACACATAAGCATATAGCATGTGGGGAAGGGAACACAGTACTTGTTCCTCTGAACCTCCCGGTCCTGTCCCTGTACCGTCCCCATCCCCAGGTAACTGCTGTCCTGATACATTAGTCATGCCTGTGATTTCTTTACAGCTTAACCACGGAATGGATTTATCCTTAAACACTAGTGTTTGGTTTGCCTGCATTTGAATTATATGTGGACGGAACCCTGCTGTGGTTTTCAGAGTCACACAGGCTGTAGGTCAGGCCTCACTGCCACGGCTTCCGTTGTGTGGACCTGCCACATTCTCCGTGCGCTAAGTGGACATCCCTGTGCATGTGTCTCAGTACACAGAAGGTTGCCCTAGGGTATGGACTTGCTGGATTACATGATATGCATACTTTCGACAATAGTGAGGTCACCACACTTTCTGAGGCAGTTGGACTGGTTTATGCTTCCACTGACTGTGTGCTTACCTTTTCCGGGGAGGCTCCCCTTCCTGGCTCCTCCTAGTAGAAGCATGTCTTAATGCCGCCTAGGAATAAATGTTTGATAAATGAATCAGAGCTACCAAATGGGGATAATTTCCTATCTTAAAATTCTTCCCTCTTGATTTGCTTTCTTTTCTTTCTCGTAGAAGAACCCATCAAGCCCCTATAACCTCGCATATAAGTATAACCTTGAGTATCCGGTGGTTTTCAACATGGTACTTTGGATAATGATCGCCTTGGCCTTGGCTGTGATTATCACCTCTTACAATATCTGGAACATGGATCCTGGATATGACAGCATTATATATAGGATGACAAACCAGAAGATTCGAATGGATTGAACTTTCCTTACGCCAAACTTAAAAAAGAG
Source organism: Canis lupus familiaris (assembly GCF_011100685.1). Taxonomy (NCBI): domain Eukaryota; kingdom Metazoa; phylum Chordata; class Mammalia; order Carnivora; family Canidae; genus Canis; species Canis lupus. The sequence goes on from NC_049260.1 coordinate 35,215,761, forward strand.
GTTTGGAAATTGGCTGTTCTGTTAAATCTTCTAGTGTAAAGTAGATGGTATACTTTAAATTTATAAAAAAGAAATTTTGTTTTCCGTGTGCCTGTAACGTTCTTTTAGAGTGAATTATAGTATTGATGTGAATTGATTTGTGTGGTATAGATTCCATGATATGCTCAAATATGATATAACCATTTAATTTCATTCCATTTAACATTTGGAAATGTGCACTGAAATAAATGTAAAACATTTAGAATAGCTTGTGTTATTTATGTTGGGGGAAAATGCACTGAATTTATTAGACAAACTTAGGAGCGCTTAACTTCCTTACACAGGACAGGTGAAAATGACATTTGGGCTGTTCTATACTATGAACCATTTGTAAATGTCTTACCCTTGATGTAAATATCTCAAACAAGATAGAACGTTTTTAAACTTCAAGTAGCCCTAAACAGGAGATTGAGAACTGCATCTGATTCACAGAGGGTAGCTGGCTTTTAACCTCTTCTGAACGTTTGATGATCTAAATCGTAGGGTGCATATTAAAAATACTATGTTGATCTAAAAAGAAACTGGAAAAAAACAACTGGAGTTATAGATACCTGTCATTAGATACCCAAAAGCCAGTATTTGGGGGACATCTATAAAATGGGGCTTGACTATAAAATCTTTATTTTAATAACTCTTCCCCCTGTGTAAGTTACTGTTAATGGTTTGTGGTACGTCATTCTCTAGAATATTAAGTGGAAGTAGATGCTCCGGAAGTAGATGCTCCCTACTTTTCATGTGGAAGTGGACCAATGTCTATAAAGAGTGACAAATAAAGTTAATAATGATTCCAGATTTGTGTCATTTCAATACTAAATTTATTTTATATTATAAAATCCTAACAAAGCAGGTTGTATTTACTCAGAATTGGCTGTTACACAAACGGTTTCATGTCTCTTTAACATTTGTTTATTCTCGCTGCCTCCTGAGATTCAGTTTCAAGACAAGACATTTTAATTACCATTCTTATTGAATTTATACAGAATATCTGGTGAATTCACACTAGACTTTAAGTAGGAAAAGCCCAAATTTCCCTGTAGTATTTAAAAGAGGAGTAATTGATCAAAATAGAAAGGACTATCTAAGGTAAAGGCTTAAAGGTTATAGTTTTATTTCTTAAAAGACTTAATAGAATTTTAAATTTCATGATCATGTAGCAAAATCAGTCAGTTGTGCTGTCCTGCCCCTGGGAACTCTACTTGGGCTCAGCAGGAGCTGTTTCCATGCCCCTTCTTTGGGAAGATCATCACATCCTTTTTAAGTAACACTGAGGGTGGCAGGTTTGAAAAGATGGAGTCAAGCTAGTTGCATTTTCTACCACTTAGTGGAAGATACCTTTAACAATTACAGTGTTAAGTGTCCACAGAAGAAGGTTTGATTTTCTTTGTCTCCTCTAACTATAAATGGCCAAGCTGGTATCACGTTCCCTGAGAAGAGAGTTCCAAAATCACTGAAGTGTTCTCCACCTCTACCTCCCTGGTAAAGTTATCGGGGTGAGGGTGTTTTCAACTGCCTGTTCCCAAAACGCTAACCCCCAGAGAACTCAACAGGGCCTGTCTTTGGGGAGCCAGAAATCTATAAGGCTGAGGAATAGTTAAAATCTGTGTTTCTTTCACAAATTTCTTATATAAACATTGCCAGAGAAGACTGTGATTACATAGGAAGTAAACCAATGCCTTTGTAATTTAAAACTGATGAGATGAAGTTCGAGGGGAGAAAAGAATTACATGACAGCACTGCTCCTCATAGTGTAAATGGCATCAGCACCCTTCTATCTGTTAGGCAGAAAGCAGTTAATTAAAATAAATGTTCTGCCAAGATTATTATACCTGTTGCTGATGATTTGCTTTTAAGTCTAATTTTGTTCAGGAACATAAATCAGTGTGGAGATTTGTATAAGAGGCAGGAAAGCTAGACTCATGACAGACTATTCTACTGACAAGCTGAAAAAACCCAATCAGTTTATATCAAATTGGTAGAATAATCCAGGCTTATAAAATATCTGAGATTCTACATGTGTGAGGTACTGCTTCTGGCCTAATCCTTTTACGAATGCTGTAGAATTGATCTTTGTTCTCTTTGGCTATGCCTATTTTGAAGGAATGGTAATATGAATACATTTTCATTGGTACCAAATAAGTGGAAGCCATGAACTCACTTTTTTTTTTTTTAAGATTTTATTTCAGAGAGAACACAAGTGGGAGGGAGAAGCAGGTTCCCCACTGAAAAGTGAGCCCAACATGGGACTCATCCTAGGACCCTGGGATCATGACCTGAGCTGAAGGCAGATGGTTAACTGAGCCACCCAGGCGCCCGACTATGCAATGGCTTCTTGGAACAACAGAGTTGCTGGAGTTAGTAAAGTGCACTGGGATTAAAACCCCTCAAGAGTCGTACAGATTAATTCAGTTCACCATGTCACCATCTAATAGCTGAACAATTTTGGGCAAATCCCTCAATCTCTATATCAGGATTTTATTTATTTTTTAAAGGATTTTATTTATTCATGAGAGACACACAGAGAGAGAGAGAAGCAGAGACACAGGCAGAGGGAGAAGCAGGCTCCATGCAGGGAGCCCGACGTGGGACTCGATCCCAGGTCTCCAGGATCATGCCCTGGGCTGAAGGCGGTGCTAAACCACTGAGCTACCCAGGCTGCCCCAAATCAGGATTTTTAAAAAAGATTTTGAGGGCACGAGTTGGGTGGGGGGCAGACTCCCTGCTGAGCAGTGAGCCCGATGTAGGGCTCAATTCCAGGACCCTGGGATCATGATCTCAGCCAAAGGGCAGATGTTTCACCAACAGCCACCCAGGCACCCCAGAAGCAGAGTTTTAAATCAACATCATGGGAATGGTAATACTTTAGATTTGTGGAAACGAGCCTTCAATGCACTAACATGTTCTAAGGTTTGCGAATGCTTAATATAATAATAACAGTTATATTAAATTCAAAGAAACCTGCTTGGATCCATGTTGTACCATTGATGTGTCCTAGCCAGTTTCTTGGTTGCTAACAACAGTAACAAAGTTTGGTTAAATTATACCAACTGTCCTAGTAAGGACCTCTTATTAGCCCAGAATCCAGTTCAGGAGCACACATTGCATTTAGTTCTCATGTTTCCTTAGGCTTCTTTAACCTGGGACACTTTACTTTTGCAGTGTAATGGACTGTTACTTTATAGAATGTCCTTCAGTTTCGGTTTGATACTTGCTCATGGTGAAATTCAGGTTATAGGTTTTTGGAAAGAATACCACAGAAGTGGGGCACCTGCATGGCTCAGTAGGTTAAGCGCCCCACTCTTGGTTTTGGCTCAGTCATGATCTCAGAGTTCTGAGATCCAGCTCCATTTGGGCTCCACACTGAGTACAGAATCTGCTGAGATTCCCTCCCTGTGCCTGCCACCCCGCCTTGTGTGTGCATGTGATCTCTAATAAATAAAAAGAATACCACAAGTGTGTCCATCTTAGCGTGTCCTTATCAGGAGGCACATGGATGTCAATGTCTCATTTTTGGCAACCTTAACTTTGGTGAAGGTGGTATCTACCAGTTTTCTCCCCTATAGGTACTTAGATATGATAAGACTATTATTCAGAGGTTTCCTGGTTGCCTGAGTGTGTAGACGTAATACTTGATCTCAGGGTTGTGAGTTAAAGACCCGCGTTGGGCATAGAGCTTACCTAAAAAAAGGGGGGGTGCCTGGGTGGCTCAGTCAGTTAAGTGACTCGATTTTAACTCAGGTCATGATCTCAGGGTCATGAGATAGAGCCTTGCTTCGGGCTCTGCACTCAGTGGAGAGTCTGCTTGAGGATTTCCTCTCCCTTTGTCCCTTCCCCCATTCCTGCCCTCTCCCTCTAAAATCTTTTTTTCAAAAATTCACATTTCATTTTTTCATCTTTTACCTATTCTAGCATCTACTGATACTCTTGCCTGAAGGAATTACTATTGTGGTGTTTGCCAAATAATGATGTTTTATTTCCATCATTCCCGCTCTATTTATTAATTGGAATTCTGTAAAGAAGAGCTTTCCCTTATCCCTATTATTTATTCCATTATTATGCAGCACAAACTCATGGATATTTTGGGCTCTGTGTTATAATCCATTACTGTCCTCTATTTTGTTGCTCAGTTGTCCCAGATTTGGTCACTGGGAGATCCTTTGGTTGGTTCCCATGTCCTTTTGACATATCCCCATCATTTTTTGAGTACTTTAGGCACCATGTATTTATGGCCTGGATTTTTTTTTTATAAAGATTTTATTTATTCATGAGAGACACAGAGAGAGAGAGAGAGGCAGAGACAGGCAGAGGGAGAAGCAGGCTCCATGCAGGGAGCCCAACGTGGAACTCGATCCCGGGTCTCCAGGATCAGGCCCTGAGCTAAAGGCGGCACTAAACTGCTGAGCCACCTGGGCTGCCCTGGCTTGAATTTTCAAGTTAGCCATTAGCACACCTTTACGTGATAGGGAGAAAGGTGGGTGGGGAGGGGGGCAAGTAAGGAATGAAAAAGTGGAATATGTAAACGTATACATAACAGAATGAGGAATTAAGGAATTCTTATTGCTTCAAAAGACAGCGAGGTCAGAGTTAGATTTGAGAGGACTTTTTCTGGTCTACTACTCCGCTCATGTTCCCTTTACCTTCAGCTCACATCTCAGTTCAGAGCTTCTTCACTCATCACAGAAACCCTCTATCCCTGGAGGTTGAAGGAACCTTCTAGTAACTTCCTAGTGGACTAAATGGGTTGCTCAAAGGGGCCCAGAGATAGGTGCCAATCTGTGGGCTGTTACCAGTCTGTGATGTGGTAAGTGCAAAAACAGATCTATGTTAAGAAGTTTTTATAGCAATTTGACATGACATGATCTCCAAACAAATTATCAACAGCTTCCTCTTTAATGAATAAGGTACAGACCACAGGCCAGTTTGGGTGTAAAGCCTGCACGGTGAACCACATGCAGAACAAGCTGTGTCCCAGTCATGCACAATGAAACCATGTCCTAATAGATATTTTAAGGTTAGTTTGCCAACTGTTACCCAAAAGTATAAAAAATTAACATTTACATCATAAATTGTTAGAACTGAAGATTTGAAGACCTATTTTGGGAGTAAGTCATCACTTCCTTTTAGCTTAGATGAAAATTAAAAATAAATATCCTGAGCTTGCTGGATTACTTTAAAATATCTTCTTTCGTTTCTGTCAACATAGCTCTGTGAGACTACAGTTTCTCTACTATAGATATATATAAAAACAGAGAAGTCATTCAGCTCTGTATCTGCCCTGCGTGTAGCACTGTCCTCAGTCCAACCTGAATCAGATAAGTTACCAAACAACCACGCTTACTGGTCATGTTTAAACTTTAAATAAGAAACATGGTGTTTCGGGATACCTGGGTGGCTCAGCAGTTAAGTACCTGCCTTCAGCCCAGGGTGTGATCCTGGAGTCCCGGGATTGAGTCCCACATCGGGCTCCCTGTGTGGAGCCTGCTTCTCCCTCAACCTATGTCTCTGCCTCTCTGTCTCTCATGAATGAAGAAAAAAGAAAAGAAAAGAGAAGGAAGGAAAAGAAAGAAGCAAGCTAGCTCGCTCAGAGTACATATAGGCATTGGATATGGGAGAACTGATTTGACTCGATTTTTATCTAGTTATAACTGTAATGATAACATCACGAATATAGTAGTGACTACTAATTGCCTATATATTCACTTTCAACTAATGTATAGTTTTTATGATTTTTTCCTTGCGTTTCTTCTGATTATACTGATTAAAATGCAATTTTATCTGTTAAGTAAAACAGTTGGGCTTGTAGTTTTTGGATCATTTAAAGATATTCATTTTCAAAGTAATTCATTTTTGTTATTTTACAAAAACACTGGTCCACATAGCCACATGCAGAAGAATGAAACTTGGACCATTCTCTAACACTGTACACAAAGATAAACTCAAAATGGTTGAAAGGTCTAAATATGAGACAAGAATCCATCAAAATCCTAGAGAACACAGGCAACAACCTTTTTGAATTTGGCCACAATAACTTCTTGCAAGATACATCTATGAAGGCAAAGGAAACAAAAGCAAAAATGAACTATTGGGACTTCATCAAGATAAAAAGCTTCTGCACAGCAAAGGAAACAGTCAACAAAACTCAAAGACAACCTACAGAATGGGAGAAGATATTTACAAATGACGTATCAGATAAAGGGCTAGTATCCAAGATCTATAAAGAACTTATTAAACTCAACACCCAAGAAACAAAAAATCCAATCATGAAATGGGCAGAAGATAGGAACAGAAACTTCTCCAAAGAAGACACACACGTGGCCAACAAGCACATGAGAAAATGCTCCGCATCACTTGCCATCAAGGAAATACAAATCAAAACCACAATGAGATAACACCTCACACCAGTGAGAATGGCGAAAATTAACATGACAGGAAACAACAAATGTTGGAGAGGATGTAGAGAAAGGGGAACCCTCTTGCACTGTTGGTGGGAATGTGAACTGGTGTAGCCACTCTGGAAAACTGTGTGGCGATTCCTCAAGAAGTTAAAAATAGAGCTACCCTACGACCCAGCAATTGCACTGCTGGGATTTACCCCAAAGATACTGATGTAGTGAAATGGCAGGACACCTGCACCCCAATATTTATAGCAGCAATGTCCACAATAGGCAAACTGTGGAAGGAGCCATGATTCCTTCGACCGATGAATGATAAAGAAGATGTAGTATATATACATACAATGGAATATTACTAAGCCATCAGAGAGACGAATACCCACCATTTGCTTCAATGTGGATGGAACTGGAGGATATTATGCTGAGTGAAGTAAGTCAATTGGAGAAGGACAATCATATGGTTTCACTCATACAGGGAATATAAAAAAACAGTGAAAGGGATTATAGGGGAAAGGAGGGGAACTGAGTGGGAAAAATTAGAAAGGGAGACAATCCATGAGAGACTTCTATCTCTGGGAAACAAAGGGTTGCAGAAGGGGAGGTGGGTGGGAGGATGGGGTAACTGGGGGACGGGCAATGAGGAAGGCACTTAATGGGATGAGCACTGGGTGCTATACTATATGTTGACAAATTGAATTTAAATTTTTAAAAATGTAAAAAAAAAAAAAAAACCTGGTCCACAATGGATTCAAAAATAAAAAACTGGGTGCTGGGCAGCCCCAGTGGCATAGCGGTTTAGCGCCGCCTTTAGCCCAGGGCGTGATCCTGGAGTCCCAGGATCAAGTCCCACATCAAGCTTCCTGCGTGGAGCCTGCTTCTCCCTCTGTCTGTATCTCTCTTTCTCTCTCTGTCTCTAATAAATAAATAAAATCTTAAAAACAAAACAAAAACAAAAAAAAACCTGGGTGCTCGCTTCAGCAGCACAGATACTAAATTAAATTTAAATTAAATGTAAATAATAAAATCTGGTCCCTTACAGATAGCACAGAAACACTACCCCAGTAGAACCCCTGCCTGTCCCTCCACCCCAACTCCTGCCTGGTGTGGCAACCTTATTTGCTCTTTCAGAGGGAGATGAAGGTGCTCCTGAACTAGCAACTCTGTGCACAAAAGGCCTGGGAGTAGGAAAAGAATTAAACTAACTCAGTGCAAAATACTTTAAGAACAAAACAAAAATCAGCTGATGAAAATTCTCCCCATAAAAGCCAACCATGAAGCAGATGGAAACTCTAATACAAAAAATCCAAACCAAATTAAATACTCTCAAATGTGTTTTTCAATATTAAAAAATCCTAAAATCAGAAATGTAAAAACTAAGAACAGAAATTAACAACAGGTACAAATGCAAGAGAGTTGACTGAACTCAGGAAAGAAATTGAAGTCACCGTCTCATAAATGAATAAAATTACAAGGCACCCAAGGGAGAACAGATTCAAATGAAAATTTAATAAAGGATACTGAACAAAGATGGAGATGAATCCAAGAAAATAAAAAGCAGATAAAGAAGTAAAAAGGGGGACAGCCTGGGTGGCTTAGCGGTTTGGTGCCGCCTTCAGCCCAGGGCGCGATCCTGGAGACCCGGGATCGAGTCCCACGTCGGGCTCCCTGTAGGGAGCCTGCTTCTCCCTCTGCCTGTGTCTCTGCCTCTCTCTCTCTCTCTCTCTCTCATAAATAAATTTAAAAAATCTAAAAAAAAAAAAGAAGTAAAAAGGGTCAGAAAAAAAAAGTGGTCAGAATGGAAAATATGCAAGAAAACTCCCAACATACACACACTTAATTTGAGTCCAACAAAAATGGAAGAGAATTTTTACTTATATGAATAAGAAAATTGGCCTGGCATCAGAATTCTCAAGCATAATACACAGGGTACTCCAAGAGTGAAACAGCATTTTCAAGAAAGCCAGGGAAATAAAATGCAAAGAACAGTGGCTCTACCCTGGCTACCCTTTCAGACTCACGTATATAGGAAACAAGTTTCAATTTTGAAACACTCCTAAAAAGACACAGAAATAGACTTGAAAAATGAAAATACATCTTCTTGAATAGGAAAACATGGATGCCAGTCTGTGTGCCTCAGAGAATGAAAAAAAATATAGTTTCTACATACACATGCACACACATGTATACATACACACACAGAGGTGTTTTAAGAAATCCAGTTATGTGATTGTGGGAGCGGGGCCAGCAGGCTGGGAACTCACGTAATATTCCTGTTATAGTCTTAGGCAGAATTCCTTCTTATAAGAACAGTTCTACTGGCTGAAGGGCCCACCCTAACTCCTGTATGATCTCATCTGAACTCACGACATCTGTAGGGAACCTATTCCCAAATGAGGTCAGTTCTGTGGGACCAGGACTTAGGACTCCAGCATATCTTTTTGGCAGACAAAACGCAGCCCATGACAACATCCCCCAAAATGTCAGCTCTCCCTAAGTTAATTTAATGCTCTCCCAACGAAAATCAAAATGTATTTATGGAGCTGGACAAGGAGATCCTAGAGTTTATATATGGGAAACTAAGAAAACACAGGAAAGGAAGAGTTATAAGGGCTGAACTACTGCTACCTGATATGAAAACCTAAAGCCTCCATGATTAAAACATTACGATGCTGGCCCATTAATAGACAAACCAGTGGAAGAGAAGAGAAGATCTAGAAAGAGACATGTAATAGATGGTAAAGGCAGCATCTCCCATTGGTGGGCAAAGGTAGACTTTTTAATAAATGAGATTGGGGCAACAGGATACCCATTTGAGGAAAAAAAAAACTACATCCCCATCTTCTCGCATGTACAAAAATAAACTCCAAATGGATTAAAGATCTAAATTTTAAGGAGAGAAACTACACAAGTGCTAGAAGAAAACAGTGTTGGTTATTTTATAGCCCAAGTGTAGGAAACGGCTCTTGTCTCTATTGCATCAAAATCCAGATGCGATAGAGGAAAATGTTGATAAATTTGGCTATCTAAAAGTGTGAATTTTATAATTTTTATTGAGACATATTTTAGATATCACATATCTATTGCAAGTGTTTAATTTAATGATGTTTTTGTGAATTGACCAAGTTGTACAACATCACCATAAATCAGTTTAGAGCATTCCCATCAGCCCAAGAAGATCCCTCATGTACATTTACTGTTAATCCTATCCCCCTCCACCCGTACAAGTGCCAATCTCTCTGTCTCAACAGATTGGCTTTTTCTGGACATTTTATATAAATGACATCATGTGGTGCGTGGTCTCTTGTGTCTGGCTTCTTTCACTGGGCATAATGTTTTTGAGGTTGTTTATGTCATGAGTCCATAGTTTGTTCTTTTTATTACTGAATAATATTCCTTGTGTGGATAGACCACATTTTGCCTGTCTATTCACAATTTGGGGCTATTATGAATAATGCTGCCAATAACACAATAAAGAAGTGAAAATACAAATAATAAAGAGAAAATATTGGCAATATACATCACAGATAAAGCACTAATGTCTATAATGAAGAGCTTTCCAAATTTGAGGAGAAAAGTCCAAAATTCCTATTTAGAAATGAGCCAAAGACATGAATAGATAATTCCCCTAAAATGATATTAAGATGCAGGTACCTGGGTGGCTAAGTTGGTTAAGCATCTGCCTTTGGCTCAGGTCATGATCTCAGGATCCTGGGATTGCCCCCCCCCCCGCCCCCCCCCCCGCTGCACAGGGCTCCCTTTACAGCGAGGAGTCTACTTTCTCTCCCTCTCCTCCTGCTCAGGTTCTCTCTCAAATAAATAAAATCTTTTTAAAAAAAGATATTAAATGGCTCTTAAACATATGAAAAGAAATTCACTAATAAGTGCAAATTAAAACTGTATTGAGGGGCGCCTGGGTGGCTCAGTGGTTGAGTGTCTGCCTTTGGCTCAGGTCATGATCCCAGAGTCCTGGTATTGAGTCCTGCATTGGGCTCCCCAAAGGGAGCCTGCTTCTCCTTCTGCCTATGTCTCTCTCATGAATAAATAAATAAAATCTTAAAAAATAAATACATAAATAAAACTGTTGAGAACATCAACTAGGAGGCTATTAAAAAAAGATAGGTAATAACAAGAGTTGGCGAGGATGAACTCTTGAACACTGCTGTTGGGATTGTAAAATATTGCAGCCTCTTTGGAAGACAGCATAGCAATTCTTCAAAAGATTAAACGGAGCTGCTGTATGACCCAGGAATTCCTTTTTGTTGTTGTTAAAGGTTTAATTTATTTATTCATGAGAGACACGAGAGAGAGAGGCAGAGACACAGGCAGAGGGAGAAGAAGGCTCCATGCAGGGAAACAGATGTGGGACTCGATCCCAGGGACTCCAGGATCACGCCCTGAGCCAAAGGCAGACGCTTAACCACTGAGCCACCCAGGCGTACCATGACTCAGGAATTCTACTCCTAGGTATCCAACCAAGAGATATCCAAGAGACATCCACACATAAACTTGTACACAAATGTTCAGAGTGGCATTATTCACAATAGTCCAAGGAGGAAACAACTCAAATGTCCATCCATGGATGCATGGATAAACAAAGTATGGTCTATGCACACAGTGGAATAGTATTCCGCTGTAATAAGGAATAGAATATTACTACATGCCACAACATGGATAAACCTGGAAAACAACATTGTAAGTGAAAGAAGTCAGACACAAAAGTCACCCTGTTACTTCCATGTATACAAAATCTCCAGAACAGGCAACTCCTTGGAGTCAGAAAGTAGTTTAGAGATTGCCAGGGGCTTCCAGGACGGAAGAAAGAAGGGTGACTACTAATGGATACAGGGTTTCTTTTTGGGTTGGTGAAAATGTTCTAGAACCCATTGTGATGACAGAGGTACAGCTGTGTGACTATACTAAGAACCACTGAATTGCGCACCCTAAATGGATGAATTGTACGGTATGTGAATTACACCTCAATATAACTGTTAAAAAAAAAAAACTACCATAAGATACCATTTCTCAACTGTCACATCAGCAAACATTCTAAAGCTTGACAAGGCTGTGGAAGAACAGACACTCCTCAACATTGTAAAATGCAAAATGGAAAGCAAATTTGTTAATATCTAATAAAATTAAATTTGTATTTACTCTCTGACCCAGCAATAACATTTCTAGGGCCTTCCTCTTTTTTTTAATTTTTTTAAGTTTGTTTATGTATGCATGTATGTAACCTACACCCAATATGGGGCTTGAACTCACAACCCTGAGATCAAGAGCCACATGCTCTCCTGAGGCAGCCAGGTGCCCCTCTAAGGCCTTACTCTTAAAATACACCTATAACAATAAAATACACATGTGCAAGGATACTTATGATTATTCATATTTGCAAAGTAGTAGAAACTACCTAAATGTCTAAATGAAGGATACTGGCCAAAGAAACTATAACATGGCCACACAATGGAGTACTGTGTAGCTGTAAACAAACAAAAAAAGGTGTATCACCTCTATGAGGTGATAGGGAATGGTTTCTAAGATATATTGTAAAGTGAAAAAAAATATAAACAGTCTGTTCTCATTTGTATAATAAAGGGGAAATAGGGGCACCTGGGTGACTCAGTTGGTTAAGCATCTCCCTTCAGCTCGGGTCATGATCTTGGGGTTCTGGGATCGAGCCCCATGTTGGGCTCCATGCTCGGCAGGGAGCCTGCTTCTCCCATTCCCTCTGCTCCTCCCCCGGCTCAAGCTCTCTCTCTCCCATGCTCTCTCTCAAATAAACAAAATATTTTTAAAAAGGGGGAAATAAGTGAATATGCATGTATCTCCATATTTTTTGCAAAAGGAAACACAGGAAAGATGAACCAGAAAATAATGATGTTAGTTACCTGTGTGTGTCTGTGTGTGTGTATGAGAGAGAGAGAGAGAGAGAGAGAGAGAGAGAGAGAGAGAACAGCATGGAATAAACTGGGAGGGAACAGCCTTTGGAGGGTGTATCTTTTTGTGTAGTTCAATGTTGGGGTCAGAGGAGATAGCTTCAAAGGGCTCCCACTGTCCAAATATGGACCAATTGGAGCATCAAACTTAAGACGACAGTAAAGGATTCTAACCCAGTGAATAAAACAGGAATTCACAAGACCGTATTATTAATAAATAGGTAAGTATATAAATGGAGGAAGCAGGAGATTCTTCTGTACAGTAATGCTGACATGTACATGGAAGGACTGGTAGAACTGGAAAATCCTCCCCTTGTATCCATCGTAGTAAATATTGATTTGGACGAGAATCATCCAGGGATGCTAAATCTATGGGAGCAAAAGTCTGATCAGGAGCAGGCTATTTATACTGTTTTAAAGCATCTATCTACTGACCATTTATGAGCCGCAAGGGGCAAAGCTATAACCCTACAGTGGAGAAACTGGACAGTGTTCTGACTAGGTGACCCAAATGTCCACTACAGCAAGGGGCAGACAGACACGTGCTTTTGGGTGTGGTCTCTGAGGAGGACACAGATCACAGACAGTATTTTGGCTGAGAAAGTGTAACCTCAATCTGTGAGGAAACATCAGGCAGGCCCCAACTGAGGAACAATGCTGTAAACTAACTGTGGCCTGTGGCTCTTCAAAAACATGCAGGTCAGGATGCCTGGGTAGCTCAGCAGTTGAGTGTTTGCCTTCAGATCAGGGCATAATCCCAGGGTCCTGGGATCAAGTCCCGCATCGGGCTTCCCGCAGGGAGCCTGCTTCTCCCTCTGCCTGTGTCTCTGCCTCTCTCTCTCTCTCTGTCACGAATAAATAAAATCTTTTTAAAAAGCCAAAAACATGCAGGTCATAACAAGTAAAGAAAGGCTGGGGAACTGTTCCAGATGAAATGCCCTGCATACTGGGGTGGATCCTGTACTGAAGGAAAGGATGCTATAAAGGACATCACTGGGACAGGTGACAAAACTGAAAGAGGGCCTGAAACTGCATAAAGTACTGTACACAATATTATATCAGTGATTACTGTGGTTATGTGAGAAAAGCTCTTTGTTCTTCTCTCAAATGCTTCAGAGAAAATATGTAGTAATGTACCCTTTGGACATACATATGTAGTATATACACAACACATATAGGGACACACGTGTACACACACACACACACACACCTACAAAGAAAATGATAAGACAAACATGGGAAAGTTTTAAATTGGTTGGGGTGGTCTGTACTGTGTCAGCCTGGCTGAGCCAGAGCTCTGATTCCCAGAATCCCCTTCCTCATATGGTTCCACATAAGAGATGTGGCATACGGAAGTCAAAAAAGGACTCTCTGAAGGCATTCAGGATCAAACGCAGTGGAAGACACAGATGTGTTGGCAGATTCCAGCTTGTTTGTTGAGGCCAGCTCTTCTTCCTAACTTACTGAGCAAAGTTAGTAAGTTCTTCGGGTCTTACTGAGCAAACAGTGCCCCAATGCCCGGGCCTGTCACCAGACTCTTGGCTGCAACACCTCAGAGGCAAGAGGCCCCGACCCCCACCCCACCCTGGGCCTGTCTGCCAGACTCCCTTCCAGCACTCTACGCCCTACTTTGGCAGTTCAACAGGACTGGCTCCTCACGATGGCTGGTTGGTGATTTCTTGCCCTCAAGGCCCCACCTCCGACACCATCACGTCCCCAGCTCCTTCCATGGCTCTGTTCCATCGACTCCCTCTAATAAATCCCTACTCACTCATAGTGGCCCTGCCTCCCTGATGGAACCCCGCCATTGGTGAATCATTCTGAGTAAAGGGACAAGGGTTTTCTGTATTCTTATAACTTTTTGGTCAATGTGAAATACTTGCCAAAGTTTTCAAAATTCAAAGTTTTATGTTTTTGTAGAATTTACTTATATTTTAATTTTTTTTTTAGATTTTATTTATTTGAAAGAGAGAGAGAGCACAACAGAGGGGAGGGAATGCCGAGGGAGAGGGAGGAGCAGACTCCCCACTGAGCAGGAAGCCCAACATGGGGCTGGATCTTGGGACCCTGAGATTACAACCTGAGCTGAAAGCAGACGCTCAACTGACCCAGCCACCCATGTGCCTATTTTTGTAGAACTTAAAATACTGGATGAATGGATAAAGAAGCTGTGGTCTATGTATACAATGGAATATTACTCAGCCATTAGAAACGACAAATACCCACCATTTGCTTCGAAGTGGATGGAAGTGAATACATGAAGGAAGTAGGAGTGGGAATGGCTCTGCGAAAAGTGGGTGCAGTGGCCAAACCAGATTGTATCATCTCTTCTGACGACAAAAACCTCACCATAAAAACTGAGAGCACTTTGAAAACAACACAGTTTTCGTGTAATCTGGGAGAGAAGTTTGAAGAAACTACAGCTGATGGCAGAAAAACTCAGACTGTCTGCAACTTCACAGACGGCGCATTGGTTCAACATCAGGAATGGGATGAGAAGGAAAGCACAATAACAAGAAAGTTGGAAGATGGGAAATTGGTGGTGGAATGCGTCATGAACAATGTCACCTGTACGCGGATCTATGAAAAAGTAGAGTAAAAATTCCATCATCATTCTGGACAGGAATTAGCTGTGAGGATGAACAAGCTCAGTTCAATGAGCAAATCTCCATACTGCTTTTTTTTTTCATTACTGTGTTCAATTACCTTTACCACAAACATTTTACATGCAACTATTTCAAAGTGTTGATTTAATTAGGATCATTCCTTTGGTTAGTAAATAAATGTGTTTGTGCTATGCCAAAAAAAATAAATAAGTCCTTCCAGAGAAGGACAAGCATTATATGGTCTCATTCATTTGGGGAATATAAAAAATAGTGAAAGGGAATAAAGGGGAAAGGAGAAAAAATGAGTGGGAAATATCAGAAAGGGAGACAGAACATGAGAGACTCCTAACTCTGGGAAATGAACTAAGGGTGGTAGAAAGGAAGGTGGGCGGGAGGTGGGGGTGACTGGGTGATGAGCACTAAGGGGGACACTTGATGGGATGAGCACTGGGTGTTATTCTGTATGTTGGCAAATTGAACACCAATAAAAAATAAATTAAAAAAAATACTGGATGATCCACTCACTCAAAGGTTTAAAAAAAAGGGGGGGTCTTCATTTCTGGGGCAAAGAAGTATGAGAAGGTAGCACTGAGCTATTTCCAATGGCAGACCCTCCAATGAGGCCCTGGCAAAAGAAGCAGGTGGAGGGAGGCTTTGCAGCCTCTTGCTCCATTTCCCAGTTTATTCCTGGTCCATTTGCCATGGACCTGGTCAGAGGACGTGTGAAGAAGGCAGAAATCCAACAAAAGCAACTGTTTGGTGGGGGCTGGACCCAACCTACCCCCTCCTGCCACTTGATCACACCCAGGGACCCAGGCCAGGCAACAACCCACTTTATAGCTAGAGAACGTGAGCTACAACACACTTAACTGACTTTCTCATAGCCACTGAAAAATCCCCCCAACCTATCCTTTAGCTGCTGTGTCCTCAGGACAAAAAAGAGCATACATAAAGGCAAAAGATTAGAATCAGGCCCACAGACAACTCTAAAATTATTTTCAGCATTTACTGAAAATAGCAGAGCCAATATATCTGCTTATTGTTTTATTCATCCAGCTTTTCTTGAGGCACTCTGCTATTTATTCCCTTTGGTAGAATTTAAGAGCAAATATTCCAAGGAGATCAGTATAGATGTGGCAAAGAAAAAAAAAAAATTTCTGTTCCATAAAACACCCAAGTCTTAAATGTTCAGTTTTCACAGCTGTAATTCATGAATAGTCATAGGTTTTGGAAGTGTTGGCTAGCATTCCAGGGCAACTTTAATGAAATACATAGTGTTGCTGGGGCGCCTAGGTGGCTCAGTCGGTTAAGCATCAGACTCTTGGTTTTGGCGCAGGTCATGATCTCTAGATCCTAGGATCGAGCCCCCAGGTTGGGCTCCATGCTCAGCGGGGAGTTGGCTTCAGGATTCTCTCTCCCTCTGCCTTCCCACCACCACCACCCACGCTTGCATGCCCACATACTGTCTTTTAAATAAATAAATAAATCTTTAAAAATAAGAAAATAGGGACGCCTGGGTGGCTCAGCGGTTGAGCGTCTGCCTCCAGAGTCCCAGGATCGAGTCCCATATCGGGCTCTTTGTGTGGAGCCTGCTTCTCCTCTGCCTGTGTCTCTGCCTCTCTCTCTCTCTCTCTGTCATGAATAAATAAATAAAATACTTTTTTAAAAAAAATTTTAAATAAAAAATAGGGTCACCTGGGTACCTTAGTCATTAAGCATCTACCTTCGACTCAGGTCATGATCCCAGGGTGCTGGGACCCAGCTCCACAGTCAGGATCCCTGCTCAGCGGTGAGTCTGCTTCTCCCTCTGCCCCTCCCCCAGTTTGTGCTTTCTCACTAGCTCCCTCTCAAATAAATAAAATCTTTTTAAGAAATAAAAATTAAAAAAAAATACAAACTAGAATGTCACCATCATTAGAGTAACAATTCAGGCAAGAATCAGCAATGAATGCTAAAATTAGTAGGTTAAATATCTGATGAGAAAATAGATATTTACATCATCTCAAAGTATCTCCCCATAAACTACTTTTTACAAAGGGGAAAACACAGACTTTATGGTGGAGAATCCTGGAAAATACTGCCTTACTATCACTAATAAGCAGACACACAGACATCATGTGCCTCCTAATGGGACTAATGCAGTGAGGGACACAATGCTCTCATGGGGTTCCTGTCCAAAACGAACACCCTGAAGACAGTCATGAAGGAACATCAAATGAACCCAAATTGAGAGACATTCTATCCAACAGCTGGCCTGTACTATTCTAAAATTTCAAGGTTGTGAACACCAAAGAAGGGCAGAGGAAGGCAGAAGGGTTCCAGATGGAAGGAGATGAAAGAGACATCACAATTAGATGCAGTGTGTCATCCTGGTCTGGATCTGGGACTAGGAAAACAAAATGGTGATACAAGCCATTATTGGGACAAGAAACAAAATGTGAAGTAGAACTACAGATTATGGTATTATACTGTGAAATGTCTTGATTCTGGGTATCCTGTGGTAATGTAAAAGAAAGCCACAAGCCTCCGTATGCTTAGGAAATGCACTCTGATGTTCTTAAGAAATACCCTTCGAGGGAGAGAGAACTTTACAGGGGATGTTGCACAATGTTGAGAGTTGGGTAAATCTCAGCGAAGGATATGTGGGTGTTCTTTTGGCACTTCTTGCTTTGTTATACTTGCTTTATTTTTAAGATTTATTTATTCATGAGAGACACAGAGAGAAAGGCAGAGAGAGACATAGGCAGAGGGAGAAGCAGGCTCCCTGCAGGAAACCTGATGCAAGACTCAATCCCAAGGTCCTGGAATCACACGCTGAGCCAATGTTATACATACTTTAAATTGTTTTAACTTTTATATGAGCTTGAAATTATTTCAAAATAAGTTCAGGGGCACCTGGATGGCTCAGTTGGTGAAACGTCTTGCCTTTGGCTCAGGTCATGAGGGAGCCTGCTTCTCCCTCTCCCTCTGCCCTTCCCCCTCCTTGTGCATGCTCTCTCTCAAATTAATAAAATCTTTTTTAAAAAAAATTTTAAAGGGGATCCCTGGGTGGCTCAGTGGTTTGGCGCCTGCCTTTGGCCCAGGGCATGATCCTGGAGTCCCGGGATCGAGTCCCGCATCGGGCTCCTGGCATGGAGCCTGCTTCTCCCTCTGCCTGTGTCTCTGCCTCTCTCTCTCTATGTCTATCATGAATGAATAAAATCTTTTAAAAAAATTTTTAATAAAAAGTTCAGAAGAACAGTTAAAATAAAAAGATGTGCTCTACTGTGGTCCACTGCACTGGAGCTCACTGAAGGGTCATGTCGGGCTAGAGTTGTTAACGTCAGGGTCCTGGGGTCGAGTACTGTGTGGGGCTGCTCAGAGGAAGCCTGCTTCTCTCTCTGCCTATGTCTCTACCTCTCTCTCTCTGTGTCTCTCATGAATAAATAAATAAAATCTTAAAAAATAATAAAAAATAAAGTAAAATAACGATAAACCTTTAGCTCTTTAGTCTCCTGCATTAAAGCCCAGTGAAATTCGCAGCAAGGCTAATTTACCCATGGGGAAGGGTAGTCACTGGCCAGCATTACCGTCAGAGCACCCAGCTGGGCTGACTTGCTTCAGGTTAACACGCTCCTGGCTTGCTGACCTGAGGCCTTTGATTTTTTTTTTTTTTTTTTATGATAGTCATACAGAGAGAGAGAGAGAGGCAGAGACATAGGCAGAGGGAGAAGCAGGCTCCATGCACCGGGAGCCCAACGTGGGATTCGATCCCGGGTCTCCAGGATCGTGCCCTGGGCCAAAGGCAGGCGCCAAACTGCTGCGCCACCCAGGGATCCCTGAGGCCTTTGATCTGTCACAGAACTAATGTACTTTGAGATTTGCAGACCACTGGACTTGGGGAATGAAGGAGCAGAACTTTCCCAGGCCACAGAGGCTAGCAAGTCCGTTTGAGGCTGCCTCAGCTTTCTAATTAGCTAAAACATCTTTTATCTTTTAGCAAAATGTTTTTCTCTTTTTACGGTCACGTAAATGACTTTACTGACCTCCCTCTGTGCATCTGTAGACCCTGCCCTCCTTTGCAGAAAGAACAGAATATTCTTGTGCAACCCCCTAAGTACCAAAGAACCAGACCTTCTTGCACAACCCCTTCCTCCCTCATCCCCTGGGGCTCCAAGGAACTTCTAGAATTTCTTGCACAACCTCCGTGCACTGAGATAACTGTAGTTGGCATCATGCAGTCTGCACGTAATCAAGAAAGGTCACAGACCATTGCACTCCTTTAATTGATTAAACCCCTTTAACTCTTTGAGGAACCTCCACACAGTTTTCCAGAGTGGCTGCACCAGTTCACATTCCCACCAACAGTGTAAGAGGGTTCCCTTTTCTCCGCATCCCCTCCAACATTTGTTGTTTCCTGCCTTGTTAATTTGCCCCATTCTCACCGGTATAGCAGCAATGGCCACGATAGCCAAACTGTGGAAGGAGCCTCGGTGTCCAACGAAAGATGAATGGATAAAGAAGATGTGGTTTATGTATACAATGGAATAGTACTCAGCTATTAGAAATGACAAATACCCACCATTTGCTTCAACGTAGATGGAACTGGAGGGTATTATGCTGAGTGAAGTAAGTCAGTCGGAGAAGGACAAACATATGTTCTCATTCATTTGGGGAATATAAATAATAGTGAAAGGGAATATAAGGGAAGGGAGAAGAAATGTGTGGGAAATATCAGAAAGGGAGACAGAACGTAAAGACTGCTAACTCTGGGAAACGAACTAGGGGTGGTAGAAGGGGAGGAGGGCGGGGGGTGGGAGTGAATGGGTGATGGGCACTGGGGGTTATTCTGTATGTTAGTAAATTGAACACCAATAAAAAATAAATTTAAAAAAAAAAGAAGAAAAAAAAAATAAACCCCTTTAAAAATCTCTGGGCCAGGCAGAAACCTCAGAGTCGGGTTGTTCGTTTTTTTTTTTAAAGAATTTATTTATTCATGAGAGACACACAGAGAGAGACAGAGACATAGGCAGAGGGAGAGGCTCCATGCACGGAGTTCAATGTAGGACTTGAGCCCAGGACCCCAGGATCATGACCTAAGCCAAAGGCAGATGCTCAACCAATGACCCACTCAGGTGCCCCCAAAGTCGGCTTTTGGACAAGAGTCTACCTTCTCCCCGGGTGGCCAGCCACCTGAATAGAGCTCATATTCCTTTCTAATCAACATTCATCTCTTGAGTACTAGCCTTCCAGGCAGCAGGCAGCCAAACTTGGGTGAAGTAATATTACTTATGTTCTCTAAGCCTAAAATTCTTTTGTCACTATCTTTGTTTCAGGCAAGTTGGATTCTTATAGCTTTGCTCATTCCTAGCCCCGTATACCCACTCCAGTTTCTCTTCATGTGCTGGCCAAGCTCTATGACCATGCCTTACCTTCCTCTGGGGCCATTTATTGCAACTCTAAATACCAACAAATATCTACCAGGCACAAACCTTATACAAAGACTGTATTCAGCCAGCATCTACTGGCCTGGAACCAACCAGGAAAGTCACACATTGTCTGTACCTCCATTTCTCTGGCTGTAAAATCCCTACTGAAAGGTAGACCTTGTCTTGTTCAATTTGGACCAGGTCCAGTCGGCACATTAAAAGAGGCTCCTGGGGAGAAGGAATGTTTCCTTTGGTGATATTTTCCCTGGTCTGAGGGAACTTACAACATAGGTGGAAAGACAGAAACACATCAGATGTTAAAATGATTTGTGTAGAGGACTGATGTGAGAAATAGGAAATCTTAATACTGGTGTACTGCAAATTCACTATGTCATCATGGCAAATAACATGATGTCTTAAAGGCTTCATGCCTTATTTATAAAATGAGGGGTTGGAGTGGATGACAATGATAATAGAAATGTACTGAGCACATATTATATGCCAGGCCCTAGACTAAGCACCAAACAAAGATTAATACACTGAAATCTCACAATAGTGCTGTGAGGTAGGGACCACTACCCCCATTTTACAGATAACCCGTGAGATCCTTTCAACTCCAATGGTCCAGAACTATGTGATTTCAAGTTAAGTAATATGGTAAACTGTTATTTTCCAAAGGGGCCACGCTATTTCCCATCCCATATGCTTTTCTTAAAGTGTGACTCTGACACTCCTGCCTTTAAGAGATGGGTCTGTGTCCTCTCATTGACTTTGAGTGGGCTTGTGATTGGAGAAAGTGATGTTATGTGACTTCTGAGGCTAGATCACAAAAGCCAATCTAGCTGATACCGTTTTCCTATTGTGACACAACAGATGACCACATACTCAGTGACTTAAAACAGTATCTGCTATTGTTAGCTCAGTCCATAGGTCAGAATTCTAGGCACAGCATGGGTGGTTTCTCTGCTCTGGGAGTCACCAGGTTGAATTGAAGGTGTTGGCTGGACTGAGTTGCCTGGGGGCATCTAGGGGAAAATCCACTTCCAAGCTTATTCACGTTGTTGGCAGAATGCAGTTCTTTGTGACAGCAGGACTTGAGGTCTGCCTCTCCTTGCTGGCTATCAGCAGAAGCTGCGCTCAGCTCCTAAAAGTTCCCCCAAAATTCCTTGCTAACATGTCCAACTCCACCCTCAAAGCCAACTGTAAATAATCTCCCTCACATCAAATCCCTTGAACACTTCAAATCTCTGACATCCTCTGTTTCTGGCTTTTAGAATGGACCCAGATTTAAACGACTTCAGTGATTAGATCAGGCCCACATATAGAATCTCCCTATCTTAAGGTCAACTAATTTGGGAACTTACTTACACCTGCAAAATCCCTTTTGTCACACAATCGTGAGAGTTAAATCTAATCATATTCGTAGGTCTCACCCAACTCAGGGGGCAAGGGTCACTGGGGGTAAAATTGTGCCTACCACATAGCTCCTATTTGATTCTCCCGTTATGTTATTTTTGGAGCGTGGCCACCATACTCTGAGGAAGTACAAGCAGCTTGAGGAAAGGAACAGACCAGCTGAGCAACCAGCCAACAACCAGTATTAACTTGCCAGCCATGTTAGTGAGCCATTTTGAAAGTGGGTCTTCCAGTCCCAAACTGAGCTGCCCCAGTTGGTGGTAAGGACAGCTTATTGAGTCCCACTCAAATTGCAAATTCATGGGTAAAATAAAGGACTGTTGTTGTAAGCTACTACTAAGTTCTGGGGTGATTTATTACACAGCAACAGGTAATCAAAATGAAGTAACAACCTAAGTAGATGATCTACTGAAAGATTTTTGCAGACAAGGAGTGGTAATTTACATTTTTAGGACAATGAAACATCTGATGATGTAGCCCTAAAATGTCATTCAATTCATGGTTGCTGATTTATTAATTCAAACTTATACTGAACTAATTTACTCTAGTATATTAGCCCTCCATATTTGGAAGCCCAGCATTTTAAAAAGGTTATCTAAAACTTATGCTGCTTCCTTTTGAGCAATGGCTAAACTATATATTTTAAGCTACATTTACAAAATATTTGGGATGTAAATAAACAAAAGATAATGAATGTATTAATTTTTAAAGATACCATGGCCTTGTTTATAAGTCACTAAAGTATTAGTACCTCAATGTATATTTAATTACTTTTCAACAGGTATTATTTTCAATAGGAAACACTTGGAAAATAACCATCAGTTTGTCATTAAGAATTTTCATCAATGGGGGTTATCTGGGAGGCTCAGTTGGTTAAGCATCTGCCTTTGGCTCAGGTCATGATCTCGGGATCCTGGGATCAAGCAGGGAGCCTGCTTCTCCCTCTGCCCCTTACTCCACTGGTGCTCTGCATTTCAAATACATAAATAAAATCTTAAAGAATTTTCATCAATGGATATTAACTGTTAGGTGAAAGACTGTTGGAGTAGAACTCCTCTTGGATTTTTTGTTGATTACAGAGGGGGAGAAACGTGGTAGACAAAGCCTTAACCAAATAATCAAACTTAAAAGACAAAAATAAAAACAAAACAAATAATCAAACTTAATATCACCAATGATATTGTAACAGTGACATCATGTGCCTTCTTCCACTGTGATGCACTAAGGACAGACCATCACATGTGTAGTGTTCTTGCCCTGAAGTGTTTAATCTAAATCTAATTATGAGGGAATCCCTGGGTGGCTCAGTGGTTTGGAGCCTGCCTTTGGCCCGGGGTGCGATCCTGTAGTCCCGGGATCGAGTCCCGCGTCGGGCTCCTGGCGTGGAGCCTGCTTCTCCCTCCTCCTGTGTCTCTGCCTCTCTCTCTCTCTATGTCTATCATAAATAAATAAATATTTAAAAAATACTCTCTATGTCTATCATAAATAAATAAATATTTAAAAAATAAACTAATTGTGAGAAAACACATAAATCCAAATTAAGGATATTGTGAAAAAACATTGACTTATATTCTTTAAAAATGTCAGTGTCATGAAAGACAAAAAAAGGGGGAAGGAGCTCCTCTAGGTTAAGGGAGTCAATCGAAAAGAGGTAACTAAATGTGAATCTTGATTGGATCTCCCCTTTCCAACAAGAAAGAAAAAAAAAAACAGCTATGAAACTATAAAACTTAAGTATGCACTACATATTAAATAGTAGTGTACCTAATGTTAAGTATCTGAGTGGATTACTGTACTGTGGTTAAGGAGGAGAATGTCCTTACTAAGAGTCAGATACGGAAATATCTAGGGGTGAAGTGTCACTATATCTGCAACACTCAGGAAAACTGTATAAGGACTAACTTTGTGGACCTGGTTGTAGGATTTCCTATCAACACAGTCCACAGACTGGGCAAAACAAGCAAATTTCCCTTTGGCTAGTTAAGGAGAAACACATAGCTGGACACTCACCTCCCTGGTGGTGCATGGGGCCCTGAGAGTCTTACCGTGGTCTCAGCACAACGGCGAGTGAAAGACGAGGATGTGGCTTCACTTTTGCTAGAGAAACAGACGTACGCGCACACAGGAGAGCACTCAGGCTCTGCACCCTCTACCGCAGCCCTACTCAAGCGTGACGGCGAGGCCGTGCCTCTCGCCCAGAGGCTCACCTGACAGCAGTACGTGCCTGTCCGATGCACTTTACGGCAGTCACGCGAAGGCGTGGGGGAGTGCTTACGCCTCCTGCGCCCACAGGCACGCAACGACAGCAGCACACGCTGTGTGGAGCGCTTTATGGCAGCCACGCGAAGGTGCGAAGGCGGGAAGCCAAGGGCCGGTGGGCCCACGCTGCGCGGGGTAGGCCCGGCGTCCCACGTCATCATAGGCTGCCTGTTATTTTGTTGTCACTCCCACAGCTGAGCGATCATGGCGATGGTGGCGGGACTGTGGCAGAGGGCGAGAGACTATATGAAGACCAAGGAGTTCCGGGACTACGTGACCAGCACGCACTTCTGGGGTCCCCTGGCCAACTGGGGCCTACCGCTGGCCGCCATTAAGGACATGAACGCATCGCCTACCATAATCAGTGGCCCTATGACGACAGCACTCATCTTCTACTCAATGGCATTCATGCGTTTCGCCTACCGTGTACAGCCTCGAAACTTGCTGCTGCTGGCGTGCCATAGCACCAACGTGGTGGTGCAGAGTGTGCAGGTGAGCCGCTACCTAATTCACCAGTACGGCGGGGACTCTGCTGCCGCCACCGCCGGTCTCACCCAGCGACCCTATGGCTGTTAGCAACTTTGAGGATGATGACTTCTGCTAGACAGCCCGCCGCCAGCCCCAACCTGTGGTCCCCGAAATCTGGCTGAGAAGGCCCTATCAAATCTCGGCAGCTTGCAAGCCCTGACCTATTGTCCTCCCTGAAGAAAAGACCAATGAAGTTTGGTTTTGAGTCTAATAAAAAACAAAAACAAAGAAACAGTGCGACTCTGATTTAAACCTGCAGTTTGCTTATTAAGAAATAGAAAATAGCACAGAACTGAAGGTGTAGAGTGTTGTTTATTTCGTCACCTGGAAAGAAACTTATTTAGGTGAGGGTAGATTGGCTGGTTTTCCTCTTCACGGGACCGGCACCTCGAGGGTTAGTTTTTACAGGGGAGGAAAACTGAATGAAAATGCCCCTGAGATCGCGTTTCGTTACTTGTTTCTTTACTTGTTTCGGGCCTCCAGACCAAATAATGGTGCTTAGTGTTATACATGATTTTGAAAACTTGGTATAGACATTAATCTCTTTACGGGAAAAATAAGTCGGGAGCTATTTCTACTGAGGGAACTACCTCGGAGGGGTTTAAACGAATTCAGTGAAATACAGGTTAGACTTTTCAAAAGTACTTTTTAAAAACAATTTTTATTTATTTATGAGAGACACAGAGGGGCAGAGGGAGAAGCAGGCTCCATGGAGGGAGCCCCACGTGGGACTCGATCCCAGGTTTCCAGGATCACGGGACTCCATCCCAGGTTTCCGAGATCACCCCCTGGGCTGAAGGAGGCGCTAAACTGTTGAGCCACCCGGGCTGCCCTCAAAAGTACTTTTTAAGAGAACCTAGAATCTCTTGGTGATTGGAGAGCGATTATAATTACCATGGAAACAGGATAAACAACTCTGAAGTCAGTTGCCCCGAACTCTGAATTCTAGGTAAATAGAAAATTAAAACGACGAAATCACCATCGCTGCCTTTCTTCTTCATGCCTAAAAAAGGAGGAAATGGCAGTCCGTAAAACGGGTAAGCCTATGACCCTGTGTTGAAAGCTAGTTAGGGTTGGGGGTGAGGGTCAGTGGTCAACAGTTTTAGGCCACAGTGTCCCCCTGGTTATCCTGTGGGTGCTAAGGACTTAAGTCAGGTTGAATGAGGTGGGGAAAGAGAAGGGCGGGGCTGTGGGTGTAAGGCCATTGTTCCTGCCACAGAGGCTACACTGTAGGGTATGACCTCAGATCTCCTGCCTCTGGAGGATGTGGGAAGTTCCAGAGTGGTGTACGGGGGGAAGAGCACTTAAACTCTACTTTTGTTAAAGATTTCAAATGCAGATTGTTCGACTGAGCTCGGTCGGCCCCTGACTCCCGGCGGCTGACCGCGACGGCTGCGGTGGGCGGGGCCTGGTGTTTCCAGGCAGAGAGCGGCGCCAGGGTGAGGGGCTCGGAGAAGGAGGAGGAGCAGGGGCCGGAGGAGGAGCCGTGTGCCCAGACACCGAACGCCATGGCCTACGCCTATCTCTTCAAGTACATCATCATCGGCGACACGGGTGTTGGTAAATCATGCTTATTGCTGCAGTTTACGGACAAGAGGTTTCAGCCAGTGCATGACCTGACTATCGGTGTAGAGTTTGGCGCTCGAATGATAACTATCGATGGGAAACGGATAAAACTTCAGATATGGGATACGGCAGGGCAAGAGTCCTTTCGTTCCATCACGAGGTCATATTACAGAGGCGCGGCAGGGGCGTTACTAGTGTATGATATCACAAGGAGAGATACATTCAACCACTTGACAACCTGGTTGGAAGATGCCCGCCATTATTCCAATTCCAACATGGTCATTATGCTTATTGGCAATAAAAGTGATTTAGAATCTAGAAGGGAAGTAAACAAAGAGGAAGGGGAAGCTTTTGCACGAGAACATGGACTTATCTTCATGGAAACTTCTGCTAAGACTGCCTCCAATGTAGAAGAGGCATTTATTAATACAGCAAAAGAAATCTATGAGAAAATCCAAGAAGGAGTCCTTGACATTAACAACGAGGCAAATGGTGTTAAAATTGGCCTTCAGCACGCTGCTGCTACTAATGCCATACATGTAGGCCATCACGGAGGACAGCAGGGCGGGGGAGGCTGCTGTTGAGTCCACCCTTTTTACTGTCTCGCTGCCCAAATTCGGCTTCTCACTTCCTCTCACTCTCCCTTGCTCAGCTGAGACCTGAAACTATTCGAAATGGCTTTATGTCACAAGGCTTTAATCCTTCGAATTGTTGTATAACTTTGAATAAATGGTTAATGTTCACTTAAAAAGATTTTGGAGATTGTATTCATATCTATTTGCATTTGTTTTCTAGGTCAATTGATGTGATTAAATATTGTCTCGCGCCTTACCTAGGAACTGAACTGTACTAAACACTACAAAGTCATCTTGAGTATTTTAAATCTGCTTGTATGGTTAAGTTTCCCAACATCTGTGGTGACCTAATGTTTAATATTCTAGAACTGTCCTCAAAGAGTTTGTCAATTTTCAAGGCTATAAGAAAACAGGAAGGCCTCTTTTAATTCTCTACTTATAATTTACTTTCCATATATACAGTTTAACCTGCTTGGGTGTAACCAAGCTTGAATTCTTTAAAGCAGTTGCATAAATTCTATACTGTTTAGAGCTTAAAGCTACAGAAACATTGTTAGGAATTGCTTGGACACTGAATTTTAAAATTTTTGACATTGTTAACAAGATGTTCATCTTCTCTTGTCACTAGTCCAAGAAAATATGCTTAATATACATTACTAAAGGCTATGTATGTGTTAACTTGTTTTAATGCCAAAAGTTTGCTTATGTGTCCACAATTTATTTTTTTTTTAAATTTATTTATGATAGTCACACAGAGAGAGAGAAGAGGCAGAGACATAGGCAGAGGGAGAAGCAGGCTCCATGCACCGGGAGCCTGACGTGGGATTCGATCCTGGGTCTCCAGGATCGTGCCCTGAGCCAAAGGCAGGCGCCAAACCGCTGCGCCACCCAGGGATCCCTCCACAATTTCTTTAAGACCTCCTCAGAAAAAAAAAAAAAAAGACCTCTCAGAAAAGGATCTGTTTGCTTTAATGAATATTGTTGGGTAGAGACACAGTATAATGAGTGAAATGGGCAGAAGAACTCCCTACACCTAAGAGACTCCAAGAAGAATGAATGTCCATATTTAGATGGTACATTATGAGGACTTTAATCTTTCCTTAACACAATAATGTTTTCTTTGGCTTTTATTCACATGATTTCTAAGTATATTTTCCATGCAGGACAGTTCTTCAACCTTGGTGTACAGTAACTGTGTAAACTTTTTCTTTCAGTGGCAACCTATAATCTTTATTTTTTTGGGCAACCTATAATCTTTAAAATATGGTAAGTATCTTCTCTGTTTTGAAGGGGATATGACAATAAATCTACCAGATGGAAAATCTTGTCAAAAGTAGAAAAGCAAAAAAAAAAAAAAAAAGGGGACGCCTGGGTGGCTCAGCAGTTGAGCGTCTGCCTTTGGCTTAAGGTGTGATCCTGGAGTCCCAGGATCGAGTCCCACGTCGGGCTCCCTGCATGGAGCCTGCTTCTCGCTCTGCCTGTGTCTCTGCCTCTCTCTCTGTGTCTCTTATGAATAAATAAATCTTTAAAAAAAAGTAGAAAAGCTTTAGTAATTTACTCAGTGTGATGGTTTTATCCTTTTTTTTTCTCTCCCTTGGTCTATAATAAAATTGTTACAGCAGTGCAAAATAAAATCCTATGTATAAAAAAAAAATTTCAAATGCAGAGAGGGGCCCCTGGGTGGCACAGTGGATCTGACTCTTGGTTTCATTTCAGGTCGTGATTTCAGGGTCTTGAGATGGAGTTCCTGTCAGCTCTGATCTCAGTGAGGAGACTGCTGAAGTTTCTCTCTCCCTCTCCCTCTGCCCCTCCCTGCTCACTCTCTCTAAAATAAATCCTTAAAAAGAAAGTTTTCAAATCCAAAGATATTGAACATAATTCTTTGAAGGGTTCTGAAGACATCAGATCTTAGATAAGACAGGCACAACATTAGGGGAACTCTGGAAGATTCCCCTTTATCTTCTGTGGCATCTAGGCAGTAGTTCACTCTGTAGGCAGTTTCTGCATTTCACAATCTGCAGATGGGGGAGAAAAACCCTGGAAAACTATTGTGTGCTAGTTATCAATTCCCGTGTGACAAATCACCTCAAAACAGTATAAAACAACAAATACTATCTCACACAATTTCTGAGGGTCAGGAATCTGGGAATGGCTTATCTGGGTGCTTCTGCCTCAGCATCTTTGCTGTCTGCTGGGGCTGTAGTCTCTGGACTTGCCTGGATATGGTGGATCCATTTTCAAGATCACTCACACAGTCGTTTGCAGGTTTCAGTTCCTTGGCATGGGGGCCACGGGGCTGCTCAGGGCAGGGCTTCCCTCCAAGTGTTCCAAGAGAAAGCCCAAGATGGAAGCCACAGTCTTCTATAGCATCATCTGGGAAGTGACATACCATCAGTTCAGCTGTGTCCTATTGGCCACATGAACCAACCCCAGTACGTTGTGGGAGGAAAATACAAGGGTGGGAATACGGGGGGGGGGCGGGCAGGGATCTTTGGGGGGTCATCTTGGAGGCTGGCTATCACATATGGTTCTGAAATAAAAATTCTCATGCCTTTCTGAAAACTCAGTAGAAAGTAATAATGCATGTCAGGTCATTGCCCACCTTCCCCAAAAGATGTCACAAAATGTTCAGTTTACAGTTTTGTGGGCAGTTCTTAAAGTTTTGAGATGAATCATAACCTTTTATCAAGATTTTTATTAAAACTTGAAAGGGGGCAGCCCCGGTGGCTCAGCGGTTTAGTGCTGCCTTCAGCCCAGGGCGTGATCCTGGATCGAGTCCCACGTCGGGCTCCTTGCATGGAGCCTGCTTCTCCCTCTGCCTGTGTCTCTGTCTCTCTCTGCGCCTCTCATGAATAAATAAATAAAATTAAAAAAATAAATAAAACTTGAAAGGAATATTTCCCTTCACTACAATGTGAGTAGAAATTAATATATTTTTAGATCTGTCTTACAACATGTATTTTGTAATTGGAGTATATTTCAATCAAAGGCAGGTAGATTTCTAATTAACCTGGTAAAGGAAAGGTAGGTAATAATCCCTGCTGATAATTTCATATCATTCTACATTTATAATTTAGAGGGCAAAATGATGAGAGAAAAAAAATCCAAAAGATTCCAATGCCTCCAACTCTAAGGCAATGTTTCAGTTACAGGATCTAATTTGTAGTATGCCCACCCAAGAGGTCTAACCTTTGTTGCCTAGGATATTCATGTTTAAAGCCATATAAGTGATTAATACTTTAAAATGAGCCTTTCAAATCATTAGGGTAATAATCACTTCATAATCTCCCAAAACTCTCAAACACAATCCTTTCTGGCCTTCACAATTTAACCTGTCTACAGATCTCTTCCTCTACTTTATGAAGCCAATAATATTTTCTGAATTGGCATTTTTCCCAAAGTTTTTGTTACTAACACACTTTTGTTACTACCCAGAATTTGTTTTATATTGAGTTTAGTAAGTAGTGTCCTTCTCCTTGGGCCCTCTGAGTTCCCTGGCAAAGCACAGGCTAAAATCCAAAGAACTGCCTTACTTTTGCAACCATAATGCTGAAACGATTTCTCTCCTCTAATTCCTCTGTTAAAGAAAAAAATTGTGTGGTGGGGAGAGGCGGAGAGAATAAATCATATTACTGGATGAAAAGCAGGCACTCAGAGACAAAACGGCCCTGTGTGGAAAGGAGACCATCTTCCTGGGCCTCTCCAGACCCTGCCACCTCAAAAGTGCCCCCAGAAGTGGAGCTGACCCCCACGAAAATGGAAGCTATGACATATTCCAGGAAATGTGACACATGAGCCTTGCAGTTTGATTTTATACTGTTCACATCTCTTAATTATCTTGAAATGAGAAAGCTGTAATTAAAAACTTTCAAAACACCAGTGGCGCAATGTTTGTTGAACAGATTTCATATGGGACTAAGCCAAAAACAGAAAAGCCAGATTTCTTCTAACCAACCCCCTCAATCCCAATTCCTTTCACAGTGGTACACAGCAAAGAAGCTTGAGAAAGGCACACAGCTTTCCAGACCTTTTATTGAAAAATACAAATAGTTTTACAGCATGCTAGGCATTGTTAAACGTTCTGCTCTTCTGTTAAGCGTGTTTTAGAGATCATTCTATACTACTGCATTGTGGCATTACTATATTATTCTAACAACAGCATAATGCTCTGTAGCATGAATGTGCTGGGATTTACCCAATCATCTCTCTTTTTTTTTTAACATTTCATTTTATTTATTTATTTTTAAAGATTTTATTTATTTCTTCATGAGAAACACAGAGAGAGGCAGAGACATAGGCAGAGGGAGAAGCAGGCTCCATGCAGGGAGCCTGATGCGGGACTCGATCCCCGGACCCCAGATCACACCCTGAGCCAAAGGCAGACGCTAAACCACTGAGCCACCCAGGCAACCCTAACTAGTCATCTCTTGATGGCGGGCTGCCAATGCTGCTGCGAGCACCCTTTTGTGCACATCCTGTGCTGCGTGCCCAGGTCTGGAGAGGAGAGGCCCACAGGCTGATGTTCCTGTACACACTGGGCACGTCTTCCCTTTCTTCCATTTCAATGGAATTAAATGTTGCCACTCTGATGTTTTCTGAGCAGTATCTTTATCAGAACAGACAGTAAATCCAGAGATGGCATGTATACCATCACCCACACCTTATAAACCCTCACATCTGCATCCATTTCAGTGCCTGGCCATGACCGGTAATTGATAGATGTTGGAGAGAGAGGTAAGAGCTAACTGGATACAAGGAGTATGAAATGAAAGTATTCATAACCCCAAGTCCCTCAAGTTAGAAATCAGGTCTTAACTTGGTTAGTGAATCAGGATTTAATTTGATCCCAACTTCTAGATGTAAGGTCCATCTAGGAAAAGTTTTAGCAAATTTCTTAGTTTGGGCAGAGTTGTGAGATGAAGATTCTTACTTCACTACTGACATTTTTTTTTAGATTTTATTTATTTATTCATGAGAGACAGAGAGAGAGAGAGAGAGAGAGAGAGAGAGAGAGAGAAGCAGGCTCCATGCAGGGAGCCTGACGTGGGACTCAATCCCAGGACTCCAGGATCATGCCCTGGGCTGAAGGCAGGTGCTCAACTGCTAAGCCACCCAGGGATCCCCTAAGCCACCCAGGGATCCCCACTACTGACGTCTTCTAAAGGAACTGTATGAAATGAAGGGACAAAGAAAATGTATGATTCAAGACCAAACAGTTATAGGCATATTTGCATTCATCCAGAGTTTACAGCATTATATATATGCATTGTAATGTAAAAATATACCAAATATATCGTACCCTCTGCCCATTGTCTATAGATTACATCCTTGATGGGCAGCTGAGCAAGCAAAGAAGGATGGCTTCCTTTGGGCCTGGAGTGGAAGCACTTCCTCCAGGCAGCGGGGCAGGGGACAATTCTTCCCCCAAGGTCCAGAGGTGACATGGCCCAGCTAAGTAGCACTGGCTTTGAAAAGGAGCAGATATAGGGGATAGGGAGGCTGATCCCATGGACCACTGCATACGACTGGGTGGTGGTTTTGCAGTTTAGGAAACCGACAAAGAAGTGGATACAATAGAGCAACAGAAGTTACAAATGAGTTTGTCACTTTGTGGAAAGAAAATGATAACTTTGAAATTCCCTAAGAGTGGTGATATTTCATCCTTAAATCTCATAACAAAGGACCAGGCTTAGTTAACAGTATAACAAACACTCACATGTAAGGATAAATTGTTGGTGGATCCTTCAGTCAACAGATAATCATGGAGCACATGAGGGCTAGGCCCTGTGCTCGGTGTTCCAGATATAATGGAACAGAAAGAGCTGTGATTGCCACAGGAGCTAACTTTTCCCAGGAGTACCAGGAACAAGCCAGCAACCACACAGCTGTCCCTGGTGTCCCCATCTGTGATGCTGGCTCAGGCCCTCTGCCTGCTTTGGTCAGTCAAGTCCCTGTGTTCTCCACTACCCCCTGACCAGCCTTGGGCCCACCTCCTTGCCCTACTGCCCTGGGGCTACCAGAAATGGGGAGCAGTAGTTCTATACTAATTAGAAATGGCTGGGAAATGGCCTTTTAGGTGATTTGTTTTCTTGCCTTCTTCCAAAAAGGAAGGGTTTATATCACAACATTTATATCACAGCCCACTCCTTGGGCATCCTCAGAAACGTGACTCTCAGGAAGGGGTGTGGGGAAAGGGCTTGCGTGCCAGTGAGCAGAGAACTCGATGTGACCCTTCATGCAGGCCTGGCCAAACATGGACTTTACTGTGTAAAGCAGCTTTAAGTTCAGGACCGGAAAAGAATCTCACCTTCTGAATAGTAAAATAAACCCCCAAACCAAAAATCAAAACAAACAAACGAAGTAAAAAAACCCTTGGATGACAGCATGTGTTGGCACAGCAGTATCTAACATTTTTGGGGGGGCGGTTACAGATAACACAACACCAACCTTATGGATATTTTTTCCAACCATATGAATATTAAAAAAAAAAATGTTCCCAAAGAGTCAAAGAAAGTCCAGGAAAAGACAACAAAAGTTCCTTTCTGTTTGGGCGGGGTACTCTGGTAAGTTTTTCCTGTTGCACAGAAAAGAACAGGTGAGATCGAAACTGTGCTGACCTTCACATAAGACACCTGATTTCTGTCAAAGGGCAACCTGAAACCAGAGAAAATATTTAATTTTCTTTCTTTGAAGGGAAAACCGTGGAACATCAGACAGTTATTTTAACAAACTTTTCTTATGGAAACGACCAAGTTGCTAAGAACTAGGCATTACTGGCATCGTTTGAGGGCTCACATGCTTTTTGATTGTGTTAGTTGATTTACTTAAGACTAGACCAGTGGCTTCAGGTATATTGGCCTAATAAACAAAGCTGACAGGGAGATTATGTTGAATCACTTCAGAGATGTGAGAACCATCAATTAGCACACAAAGCTCAGTGCCCTTTCTTTTCTTTTCTTTCTTTTTTTAAACATTTATTTTTATTTTTTTAAGATTTTATTTATTTGTTCATGAGAGACACACAGAGAGAGAGAGAGAGAGAGAGAGAGAGAAGCAGAGACATAGGCAAAGGAAGAAGCAGGCTCCCTGTGGGGAGCCCAATGCAGGACTTGATCCCAGGACTCCGGGATCACGCCCTGAGCCAAAGGCAGATGCTCAACCACTGAGCCACCCAGGCGTCCAGTGCCCTTTCTTTCAAATAGTAAGGACACAGGGAAACTTCAGGTTAGACTAAACTGTGTGTTCATCATGGCCTTGTGTAAGAGAATAGGCATCAAAGTGCTGAGGTTATTCTGTCCTTACTTAACATCATATGTGGAAACTCCCTTCAGGACTTCTCTTTGGGTGCCTGGGCCCCAGGTTCCTCTGAATCTGGTTTTTGATGCTGGAGATGGAGGCTGTCTAGTTTCTGAATATCTTCTATAAGACCATTTCGAAGATCCTCATTGTTTCTCAGAAATTCTTTCACCACTTCCAGTTGATTTAAGATCTGCAAGAGGAAACCATACAGTGCATGGCTTAGATCACTTTATAGCAGGCTCATAATTCAGAGGAAAAACTTACTAGGTCCAAGACTGGCTTCTGCTCCTGTGTCTTCCAATAGCTGGCTCTGGGCCACACAATGGGGGGTTTGTTTGTCTCCTCAAATTTTTTTGCTTTTAAGGGCTAATATCCAAAATATATAAAGAACCCGTACAACTGAATAGCCAAAAACTTCCTGAATAGGAACAAAGATGGACAAAGGACCTGAATAAACATTTTTCCAAAGAAGATGTATGATTGGCCAACAAGTACATGAAAAGGTACCTGACATCACTTGTCATTAGGGTAATGCAAATGAAAACCACAATGAGATCTCACTACATGCCTGCTAGAATGACTATCATCAAAAAGACAAGAGATAACGAATGTTGGAGAGGATATGGAGGAGAGGGAGCCCTTGTGAACTGTTGGTGGGAACATAAATTAGTGTAGCCAGTATGGAGAACAGTATGGAGGTTCCTCAAAAAATGAAAAATAGAATTACCCTATGATCCAGCAGCTCTACTTTTGGGAACACATCTGAAGGAAATGAAAACACCACATCGAAGAGATTATTTGCTCTCCTATGTTCATAAGAAGCATTATTTACAATAGTTAAGACATGGAAACAACCTAAGTGTTCATCGATAGAAGAATGGGTAAAGAAGATGTGGTATAAAAAAAAAAAAAAAAGAAGATGATGTGGTACATGTATACAAAGAGAGATATTACTCAGACATCAAAAAGAAAGAAATCCCACCATTTGTGATAACATGTACGGACTTAGAGGACATTATGCTAAGTGAAAGAAGTCAGGGAAAGACAAATGCTATATGATCTCATTTATATGTGGAATCTTAAAAAAAAAAGCCCCCCAAACAGACTCATAGAAAAAGAGATCAGATGTGTGGCTCCAAGAGGCAGAGGGTGGGAGGAGAGGGAATAGGAAGAAGGTGATCAAAAGGTACAAAGTTTAGTTATAAGATAGGTAAGTACTAGGGATGGAATGTACAACACGGTGACTACAGCTCGCACTGCTGTGTGATACATAGGACAGTTAAGAGAGTAAATCCTAATATTCACCTCACCAGGAAAAGTTTATTTCGTTTGGTATCTAGATGAGCTGATGGATGTTCACTAAACTTACCATGGTGGTCATTTCATAATATAATATACAAGTCAAATCATCATGCTACATGTCACCATAAATTTATATAATACTGCATGTCAATTATATCTCAATAAAAATGGGGAAAACTTTAAAAGTTCTTTTTTGCTTTAAAATCTCCTACATTGAAAAAAAAATAATAATAAAATAAAATCTCCTACATTTGGGGATGCCTGGGTGGCTCAGTGGTTGAGTGCCTACCTTTGGCTCAGGGCATGATCCCGGAGTCCCAGGATTGAGTCCCACATCAGGTTCCCTGGGGGGCCTGCTTCTCCCTCTGCCTATGTCTCTGCCTCCCTCTCTCTGTCTCTCATGAGTAAATAAATAAAAATCTTAAAACAAACAAAAAAACCTCTCATATATGTAGGAAATAGCCATATATCTATCTCTATATGTGTATGTACACACACATACACATACATATATGTGCACGTTTGTATACATATATAAAAATAAGAGGCACCGGGTAGCTCATTCAGCTGGGTAGCTGACTCTTGATTTTGGTTCACATCATGATCTTTTTTTTTTTTAATTTAAAGGTTTTATTTACTTATTCATGAGAGACACAGAGAGAGAGGCAGAGACATAGGCAGAGGGAGAAGCAGGCTCCCCGCAGGGAGCCTGATGTGGGACTCGATCCTGGAACTCCGGGATCATGCCCTGAGCCGAAGGCAGACGCTCAAATGCTGAGCCCTGAGCCACCCAGGCGTCCCAGTTCATGTCATGATCTCTTACTTGTGCTCTTTCTCTAGCTCTCTCTCAAATAAATAAAATCTTTAAAAAAAATCAGTAATGATTTTAAAGAATGTGGAAATTCCTTACATGTTTTCAGCCACTTACTACACTTGACATGTTTTAGCTGAATTGTTAAACCTGCTGGAGACAAACAGAGCACTATGGGTTGGCAGGTCCACATGAAGAGGTCTTGGGTGGTGACTGGCTGCTGCTGCAGATGGGCTCATGGTGGACATACTCCATACATGTCCCAAGGGGCCTGAGCAGCTGCTGCTCCCATTTGGCTCTGAAGCGGAATGCATTTTACAATCACAATTATACAAGCAGAGTGTATTTTAATGGGAACTCCTTTTTATAATGCTGTATATCACTGAGGCTTGTCAACTGAACAGAACAGAATGGAGATGATGAGCTCTCTCTGCTGTACGGTCCCTGGCCATCCCATGCTCCATGATATGTTGGTGCAAACTGTCACACTAAATTACCACCATTAACCATTTTTTTCTCAGCCTGGCTTTCCAACAGTAGCCATACTGTTTTAATGAACAGCAGAAACAGGTCTTGTGAAACAGTCACTGGAAAAGCCTGTGGTCCTAATACAAGCACAGTATTTCTAAATTCCTAGATGCCTGGTTTTTCATATCTTAGTATCTCAAATGAGAAGGTACCTTACTGTTGATAGTGTCTTACAATAGATTGGCAGTGGTTTTTTTTTGTTTGTTTCTTTCTTAGAAGTGACTGGATTAATGGCGTCTCACAGTCGATGGCATTCTAGATTCACTGAAATCTGGTTTGTCAAATCCTCTGACTTTGTGGAAACTAACCCTAAAGAACACGGATGACCATATATGGTACAGAACCTTCAAAAGACAGTAAGTTCACATATTGTGGAAAGCCAACCTTCAACTTCTTTGAGATAACATCACAATCTATCCTAACTTCCATTTTGATCAATCAAAATATCAAGAGACATGTCATGCTCTACTGAACAGAAAGCATGAAGAATGAGAATTTATCAAGTCTACCTAGAGATTTTGGGGACCCAGAGGACAAGCCAACTAACCCTAATTTCCTGTCTATAAAACAGAGATAATGAGGGCTCAAAATTTATAGCTGCTAGCTCCTCGGTGATATATGATCTGCAGGGCCACATGTGGAAAGGCCTAGAAACAGAGCCTTGAGACCCCCGGGGCCAGCCCTCACTCCCCAGCTGCATGGCCTGGTGTCTGTCAGTGCACGCTCCTGGTGGTTGCTGCCTCGCATGCAAAGCAGGGGACCTGGTCCCTGCCAGGTTCCCTGCCAGCTCCTAACTTACATAGACTCCTGGCTTGAGTGCACTGCTACTGATATATTTTGCTGTTTCTTACACTAACAGGAAAAAATAACTACAGCTCCCTGAGGAGAGAAGACAGAGCTACTGATGCCTCTGGGGCCTTAAGTCTGACCCCACCCCCACCCCATCCCTGGTTGTCTTCTCCTGTTCTAGGCTGTTTCTGACAAAAGCAGCAGAAACAAAACCCAGACTGGTTCTAATGATATTTTGAAATAAAGTATGACAAAACACACAGATTTAGAAAATAGAAGATTTAACCATCTTCTTCATCGCTGTCAATGCCTATGGTGTGCTTGGGGTGGGAGCATCCAAAAACCAGGGGTTCTCAGTCCCTCTGCTAAAAGAGCTCACTAAGTTGAATGAAGCATCTAGGTCAAGGTCAGAATGATTAACAGAGGCCTATGGAGCAGTGAGGAGCAGGGCTTAATGAATGAAACACACACTTTGTATTAAAGAAACACTTCGCCTGTGTTTAAAGAGGTTACCAGCAAACTAATTTCCTTGGACAAGGTAGAATGGAGAGGTAAAATGATTTGTCCAAGATCTCCTGGTGATCTAGAACTCTAATCCAGTAAGTACTGGAATCTGTCTGAAGTTTACTAGAATATAATTCTACTACTGTTCCTCCCCCCCCCACTTTTTTTATACCTTGCATCTAACAAAGAGGATTCATTTGTCCTGTATTCCCTAGCAGGACTTAAGACCATCATCAGTCGGCACTGTCCTAAGCTGGAAACCTTT
The DNA here is from genome assembly GCF_011100685.1 of Canis lupus familiaris. Lineage (NCBI taxonomy): Eukaryota > Metazoa > Chordata > Mammalia > Carnivora > Canidae > Canis > Canis lupus. The sequence continues at coordinate 35,253,978 of NC_049260.1, forward strand.
AAACCCTCCCTTTCCACTTTCTTCCAGTCCCATGTCACACTCCAAATACTCTAAGCAGCCACTAAGAGCCATCAGCTCTGCCCCAGCAATGCCTCCAGATTCCAGCTCCTCCCCTGCACCTCCAGTTTCTATCTTTTTTCCACTCTCACATGGCTGTGACAACCTCCCGCTTGTCTCCAACCCCCAATGACCATGAGTTAGCTTTCTAAAAGCCACATTAGATCTATTCAGTTTACTCTTTCTTGCTTAAAAATACTTGTGGGGGTGGGGGGTGCCTGGGTGGCTCAGTCAGCTAAGCATCTGCTTTCAGCTCAGGTCATGATCACAGGGTCCTGGGATCGAGCCCCACATTGGACTCCCTGCTCAGCGGGGGTTCTGCTTCTCCCTCTCCCTCTGCCTTTGCCCCCCTACTCATGCTTGCTCTCTTTCTCTCTCAAATAAATAAAATCTTTAAAGAAAACAACCAACCAACAAACAAAGAAAGCATCTGTTTGCTCCCCACTGCTTTTTAGGAACAAGGCCCAAGTCCCTTGCAACAGCACAGCAAACCTTCTAAAATATGGCTTCAAGCTAACCTGCCTTCCCATCTGACCATCACTCCTACACTTGCCTTCTCATTGCTCAGGTCCAAGCTATTCTTTTATACGTCTGCAACTGCTGCTCCTTCGGCCCAGGATGCCCTCTGCTCTTGCTAGTTTGCCAAACTCTTGTGTGATTCCGCTAGTCCTGGTTCAATGGCACCTTCTCAGCAAAGTTTTTTTTTTTTTTGTAATCCCCCCTGACCTGCAGAGAAGCCCCAGAGCCTTTTGTTCAGAATCTTGTTGTAGCCCTCACCATGTTGTCCCATTCTGTGCATACTTTGGGAACTCAAATGTTCGCTGACTGAGGGAAAATATTTGTGTAAAGGTAATACTAGTCTGTGTCAAAAGAAAACTTTCTGGCAATGGGTTGATTTCTAAATCAGAAACATAGCTGGCAGTATGTTAAAATGAGCGACTCTTCCTCCCTGGCGCCTTTCTTTGATTTGTTTACTCACACAGAGTATAGGATGCTTTTTTTTTTTTTTTTTTACCTCTTCAGGCAACACATCTTGTTCTTGTGCTTGAAGATAGATCTCTTGAAGTTTTTCCTTTAGTAATTCCATTTCTATTTCATTGACTTGGCTCTCACTCAGGTAAACTCCTGTTTCATATTCACAGCCATCTCGCTGATCTTCTGCAGGGATGTGAACAGCCCAGTCAGATGTCAACAGCTGTTGGATTACCGAACAAATATATGAATGATGGAATGGGAAAGATGTTTCACTGGATTGCTCAAAGAACTTAAAACTAAACATCTTTGACTGGATCCACTTTAGCAATATCCTGTGACCAGAGAAAAGCTTCTCAGCATTGGAACAATTCTGGATTTCATATCAACATTTCTTTCCCCTGCTTACATTCTAAAATTTCATTTAAATCTAACAAACTTCAAATTCTAAATGAGTGAATGCAGTTGCCTTTCCCACTTTTGTTCTTTATACCAGAACCGTTAAACCTGATTTTTACCTGTTCTATTCTAGTGTATGCTGCCACAATCTCTGGGATATTCTTGAATTCATTCAGGAAATTTTGGATCTTCATCTGAAAATCTCGAAGCCACAGAGAAGACACTTTCATCTCTGAAGAATGCATGATCTCGTTACGACACTTAATCACCTACAGAAAGGCAAAAAAAGGTTTCAAAGTCAAACAATGGGGTAAATGGAGATTTTGTAGTTCCAATGGAAAATTCCAGAAAGGCTTTGTTAACTACAAAACCCACAAGTGTGGCCTGTAGTTGCTATCAGGGTTTGAGGGGATGTTTGACCACCTGCTACTTGGCAGTCATTGGAGTGAGAAACACAAACAAGCCTACAACTCTTGCTAACTCTTGAAATCTTGTTACTGGCTGGTTCTCTCTTACACAAGTCCCCAAATCTCTTAACTTAAAACTACCGGCCAAAGAGCAAGAGCAAGTTTTCTGGCTCTGGGTACACCCAAAGGCTGAAGCAGACAATGTGAAAATCTTTTGAATATTGTTGGAGCTCCAGGAAGCTGGGCCAAGGGAGTATTTTGATGTGGAAACTCTGATGAAAAGAAAATCAGGGACGCGTGGGTGGCTCAGCAGTTGAGCATCTGCCTTTGGCTCAGGGCACAATCCCAGAGTCCTGGGATCGAGTCCCACATTGGGCTCCCTGCATGGAGCCTGCTTCTCCCTCTGCCTATGTCTCTGCCTCTCTCTCTCTCTCTCTGTCTCTCATGAATAAATAAATAAAATCTTAAAAAAAAAAAAAGAAAATAAACTTCTGCCTATATTTTGGCAAACAATTCTGTCTTATCTCACACACACACACATACACACACACACACATTTTTAAGTAGGCTCCACACCTAGTGTGGAGCCCATCACACAGCTTGAACTCACGACTCCAAGGTCAAGACCTGAGCTGAGATCAAGAGTCAGATGCTTAACTGACTGAGCTACCCAGGTGTCCCATGTCTCATCATATATTAATATGTAATTCACATAAAGTCTTCTACATTTTTAGTTAAGAGACACAAAGGGGTCAGGTCTATACTGGGACAGTTTTTGCCTCTGCTGATATCACTCAAGATTCTCAGTCCTTTCAGCTGCTGGCATGCCAGTGAAATATACATGTGTTTCTCTGCATATTATATATCATCCAGGTATGCTACATACTCTTTTTGAAGAACCTCAGAGTAATAAATGTGCAAGAGTTGCTCTCTGGTGAAATAAAGTCTAAAGCCCACAGAGAAAATATGACAAGCATCATGATCTATTCTGACACTGTCGGTCCATTAGTGTTTTTATTTCCTTCAGCTCCGTGGACCTTGCTCTTGCAACTGTCTAGCTGAAGACATTCAGAAGGACAGGATTCAAATGCTGGCATACGACAGAGTGACACACTGCTTTCCTATTTTTTTTAATGGGGAAGATTACATTATGTTTATGGCAAACCAGAAAAGAGAAATTTGTGGTTTATCTATTTTGGCAGCGAACAGTATAAAATCAAGGTGTTGGGAAACTTCAGTGAGGGAGAATTAAGGGGTCCTATATTCACACACAGCTTCTCCGACGTACAGAAGGGGCACGCGCCGTGATCCCCACTAGGCCTCCCGCTGCTGGTCTCATCTTCACAGTCCCCCTGACCTGCCTAACTCTCACTGTATGGTTTTAAATCCAACGGCTCTTACCTCTGTGACTTTCTTTCGATCAACTGTGAAGTGATCGCAGGAGTTGATGAGACTTAAAAGAGCAACGGCATCACATTCCTCAGGGCCTGTTTTGTCCGTCAGTCCTCGGGGCATGAAGGCCTACAGCAGGGGAGGCACAACGGATGTGGATACCGGAGGCTCCTCCAACCCCAGGAGCTAGTGGGGCAGGTGTGATCTGCCTGTTTCCTGAATGATGACCGAAATTCTCTTACTGAGTTTTCGAGGTTGAGCCTCGTGAGTCAAAAACACAAGTCAGGAACCAGTGTCAGAGCTAAGCCTTGGCCAAGGGCAGTAACCGAAGGGCTGCTCTGCCTGTCCCTCTGCTATCAGAAATACTTAAACACTCGACAGAACTGGTTTCCCATCCTTTCCCAATGGGGTATAAGCAGGCAGCAAGGGTAGGAAGCACCAAAGTTTCAGTGGCTGAGCTGTTGAGAAGGTTCTTTAAAATTTAAAAATAGTTACTCCCAAGTGGGAACTGTAAAGATGACTTAAGCAAGGGGTGCCTGGGTGACTCAGTTAGTGAAGCGTCTTCCTTTGGCTCAGGTCATGACCAGGGTCCTGGGATCAGGCCCTACACAGGGCTCCCTGCTCAGTGAGGAATCTGCTTCTCCCTCTCCCTCTGCCCCTCCCCCTGCTTGTGCACGCGCTCTTGCTCTCAAATAAATAAAATCTTAAAAAAAATAAAGATGACTTGAGCAAGTTCAGTATGATGGTAGCACAAAGTTAAGAGCCTGGGCACTGCAGTGTGACACAGCTGGGTTCACATCCCAGCTCTGCCACTTGCCAACTGTGTAGCCCTTACTCTCAAGATTTCTCATCAGTAAGTAGGGGATAAGTGTTGTCATCAGCCTCGAAGGATGTTGTGAGAATTAAATGAGTTAATGCAGGTGAACCACTTGCATGGTGTCTGGCACACGCTAAACCAATAGGCCATAAATGTTGGCATAGATTATGTTGATGGTACTAGGCAAGCATGACCTATTTAGGAGTTACAGATGGAATCTTAGGGTTTGAGATACTCGATACATCAGAAGGGCCTTGTTCTAGCATAAGCTTGCCTTTTGTAGGATTTTAAGGCATGGACACCCAAAATGGTATCACCACAAGGCTTGGGAATGTTTCTTTCCTGAAATAGTCTCAAATTTAAACCTGAATGCAACAACTTTACCAAGCTCAGAAGCTCCACCAGTGACTAGAAAAGATGACATATGAAAGACAGCTTGCAGTAAGAACTCCAAATAAAAGGAACTGTTCCCTTGAAAAGAAACACATCTCAGGAGGCAAGCAAATGCAGTGCTTCCTACAGTGCTGCTCATGATGAGATTCCAAAAAGGGCTTGTGATCAGGGCCCACACACCCCAAGGAGAGTCCCAGCTACGTTCCTGACAGTGGTAGAATCCTTGCTGGAGCCTCACATACTTAAGAAGAACTTTGTAGGGGTGCTTGGGTGGCTCGGTCAGTTGGGTGTCCACCTTCAGCTTAGGTCATGATCCTGAGGTCCTGGGATAGAGCCCCAAGTCAGGCTTCCCATTCATGGGGAATCTGCTTCTCCCTCTTCCTCTGCCCTTTTCCATTGCATGTGCTCTCTCTCAAATAAATAAAATCATTAAAAAAAAAGAACTTTGCATGCACTGAATGGCCCATATCGAAAGGTACAGTAAGTAGTGAGTACCATTACTCTTTCCATGTCTTTTTTTTTTTTTTTTTACTCTTTCCATGTCTTAACAGCCACTGACATACTGAGCCTCTGAAAGTCTACGATGGATGCTCCGATGTTTTTTGTTTTTTAAAGATTTTTATTTATTTATTTAGAGCACCCCAACAGGGGGAGGGGCAGAGGGAGAGGGTGAATGAGAATCCCAAGCAGACTCAGCATTGAACACAGAGCCCAACATGGGGTTTGATCCCATGACCCTGAGATCATGACCTGAGCCAAAATCAAGAGTTACAGGCCCAACCGACTGAGCCATCCAGACGCCCATGGATGCTGCGATGTTAACACAGAAGTTAACTCATGTATTACAACCAAACTAGTGCAATGAAACTGCAGGAAGAAAAATTACTTCAGCTCCTCTTGGGAGGATGATCCCAAAGTTATAGGGGTCTTAGGTGCCTCAAATCCAGGCATAGTTTTTCTTTTCCATTACAAGGTGCATTTTCTCACCAATATGGGTTTGTCTTTTCCACATTCTTGCTTTAGTCTAGTAATGATTTCCCTTTCTTCTGAACTAGAAGATGACAAGGGAGGCTCTGCTGCCTCCTTGCCACTGAAAGGAGTTTCTTAAAATGGTGCCAAGTGCCACTGTGTTCTAGACATCAAATGCACGGCAGTGGGAAACATGTGTTACTGCCTCCCATGACCCTCTCCTGCCTCTTCAGTGAGTAGATGTTTTGTTTTCCAAAAACAAACAGAGGCCAGATCTGGCTCTGGAAAGGAGTTTAGAGTTTCTTCTAAAGACTTCTTCAGGAAGCCTCCCAAGGGTTAGAAATTAGAAAACGATCTAATTTCCCCTCAAAGACTACATATCCTGCCATGTGGAGAACCAACCAGGGGGTGACCAGATGCCACCAGAGCAGCAGAGGTGGCTGGGTGAGAGGCTGAGGCCAGAGGCCAGGCAGGAGGTGGAGAGAAGGAATCCAAAAGTAATTTGCAGCTGTAAACAAGGGGGCAGTAAGTGGGAGAGATGAAGCGAGGGTGGTTGTAGGTAGCTGCTGCTGGGGCGTGGCCACACTGCAATGGGTTGGGCAGTCCAGGTGGCAAGTCCTGCTTGAGAATCCAAAGTGCCCAGGGGGTAATAAGGAGAGGGGTTGAGCATGCTAGATAGGGGCACCTGGAACTCAGAAGAGAGGGCAGGGCTGGGGGCACGAATTAGGGATACATAGCATGAGTGTAGTATTTGGTGGTGAACTCCATGGGCCAGGGCAGTACTGCCAGAGGAAAAGACGGGGACAGAAGAGGCCTGAGAAAGGCTGGCTGAGGACCGGAAAGAGGCTTTGGAGGAGGAGCGAGGGAGACAAGAGACCCATGGGGGACAATGATGACATAAAGCCTCAAGTGTTTCAAGAAGAGGGGCCAGTCATGCAAAATGCCCCTGAGGAAAGAGAGATGGGGCTGGAGAACTGAAGGGTCACATGTGCCCGACAAGACCGATGCAGGGGGCTGGCAGGGGCAGAAGCCACACTGTAAAGGGTTGAAGAGTTACGGGCAGCTGGGGAAGAGAGAGCAGGCATAAAACCCTTCCTGAGAAGCTCCACAGGGTATGCATATGGGAGGCAGATACAGAAATGGGGACAGAGCTAGAGGGAATGGCTCAAGGGAAGCTTTTCTTTCTTTTTAAATTTTATTTTCCAAATATATATTCAAGCAGTTTTATTTTTTATTTATTTATTTTTGTTAAGCAGTTTTATTTTTTATTTATATTTATTTATTTTTGTTAAGCAGTTTTATTTTTTATTTTATTTTTATTATTATTATTTTTTATTTTATTTTTTAATTTTTTTAATTTTTTTTTACAGTTTTATTTTTTAAAACGGCTTTACTGAGGTACAATCCACATACCAAACAATTCACTCTTTGAAGCGTATGGTTCTCTGTGACAACATGAATGGATCTTGAGGGCATTGTGCTAAGTAAGTCAGAGAAAGACAAATATTGTGTGATCTCACTTCTATGTGGAATCTAAAAAAACCAAACCAAACCAAACCCAAGCTCGTAGATATGGAGAACAGGCTGTCAGAGGTGAGGAGGTGAAGGGGGTCAAAAGGTACCAACTTTCAATTATAAAATACGTAAGTCATGGGGATCTAATGTCCAGCATGGTGACTATAGTTAATAATACATACTGCATATTTTAAAGTTGCTGAAACAGATCTTTAAAGTTCTCATCACAAGAAAAAAAAACTTTTTCTAACTATGTATGCTGATGTGGCAATCATTTCTTTTTTTTTTTGCAATCATTTCTTAATATTTACTCCTATCACGCCATTAAAGTATACATCTAAAACTGATACAATGTTATATGTCAGTTATACCTCAACTTAAAAAAATGTAGTTTCAGTGGTTTTGAGTATATTCACAGGATTGTGTCACCATCACCAGTTGATTTTAGAACACGTTCAGCACCCTAAAAAGAAGCCCTATACATCTGTTAGTTATAATCTCCCTCTTACCCCCTGGCCTTGGCAACCACTCGTCTTTTTGTCTGTGTTTCTGCCCATTCTGGACATTTCATATAAATGGAATCATACAATATATGATTGGCATCTTTCACTTAGTATAATGTTTTCAAGGTTCATCCAATGTCCTAGCATGTATTAGTACTTCATTCTTTTTTTTTCAAGATTTATTTTTATTTATTTGAGAGAGAGAGAGAGAGAGGAGGGGAGAAGCAGGAGGAGAAAGAATCCCAAGCAGACTCCACACTGAGAGTGGAGCCTGATACTGGGCTCAATTCCACGACCCTAAGATCATGACCTGAGCCAGAATTAAGAGTCAAATGCCCAACCGACTGAGCCACCCAGGTGCTCCCACTTCACTCCTTTTTATAGCTAAATAACATCTCATTGTATGGACAGGGCACATTTTGCTCATCCATTCATTGGCTGATGGACATTTGTGTTGTTTCCACTTTTTGGCTGTCATGAATTGTGCTGCTATGAACACTCATGCACAGGGTCTTGTGTGGATGTGTATTTCCACTTCATCAAATACAAACCTAGAAGTGGAATTGCTAGGTCATATAGTAACCCTATGTTTAATATTGTCTTTTTAAAAATTATTTATCTATTAAAAAATTTATTTATTTATTCATGAGAGACACAGAAAGAGAGGCAGAGACATAGGCAGAGGGAGAAGCAGGCTCCCTCCAGAGGAGCCCCATGTAGGACTTGATCCCAGGACCCTGGGATCACGACCTGAGCCAAAGGCAGATGCTCAACCATTGAGCCACCCAGGTGCCCAATAATCTTGTCTTTAAAAAATTTAAAAAAAAAAAATTTTTTTTTAAATAAACCAAGACAGTATTAAAGCTATCTGTATGGTGGTGGGAATAAGCTCGGGCGGGGAGAGAGTGGATCCCTGAGGCCTGAAAGTCCATGGGCAGGTGGGAAGGGCTATGATCCAACATACTAGTGGAGGGCCAAGGTGGTAAGAAGATACATGTCCTTCCTTCTTTGTAGCAGAAGAAAGATGGTGCACATGGGGTGCGGGTAGGTTTGTAGGTCTGGTAAAAAGATAAAGCAGGTATCTATGGGCATGTATCAACTCCAGGAAAAATGCACAAAGTCAGTAGCTGGGAGCAAAGGTGGCGGAATGGGAGCGTGGCATGGGAAAGGCAGCAACAATTGTCCCCAGGAACAGGAGCCCTATACAGAGACGTGGCCAGACCACTGGGGCTCATGATTAAGAACTAAAAGTGAAACCAGTCAGCTCCCTTGTGAGATTATTCCCCTGAGCATGATCAGATGATGGTGTCATCAGGGCTGCAGTTGGGCCAATCAAGTTCAGAGAAAGGAGGGTAAAAAGGAGGATGTGGTTGGAGAATAAACACTTGGGTTGGACTAGAAGGTCTTTTGGTGACAGCAACAAAAAGGTGCATGAACAGGTGACATGGGCTTCAAGAGAATTCCAAGGGTATGAAAGCAGCAACAACGACCACACAGGTGAGGGATAGTCACAGTAAAGGGCAGAATTTTAAGTTTCTTTCTTTTCTAGGTAAAAGTAAAAGTTGGGAATTCTATAGTGGCAACAACAACCAAAAAAAAAAAAAAAAAAAAAAAAAGAAGAAAGAAAGAAAAAAAGAAAGAAGAAAGAAAAGGGGAAAGAAGGTGTAGATATGGTGGGTTTACGGATCCATGATAGCCACAAGTCTGTGGCCACTGATCAAGTCCAACTTCCTCATTTTTGAGGTTAGGGAACACAACAGCAGTTAAGCTAGGACTCTGATCCCTGCTTTCCAGGCACCAAGCCTGTGCCTGTTGCTAATTAGTGTGTAGACTGACTATAAAAGTTAATTTGGGTTAGAAGGTGACTTTGCCCAGCCCCACCTGCTACTGGGCTTCTGGAAAACAAAAACAAACAAAAAAAATTCCCCAATTGGGGAAGTCACAGCTAGGCAAGTCACAGTGCCAAGATCTAACAGTCTATCTGGCTGCCCTCTCCACCTGACCTCCCCAAAGTTTTATGCCTTACCTGGGCACTTGAAGTCCTTTCTGTTTTAGCTCTAACTTCCCTTGGCTTCCTCTGCTATCCTGATGGCACTCTACAGTCAAAATGAGCTACTCAGGGAGCCTACACTCAAAAACGTTTGCCTTACGTGTTTCTCCCTCTGGGCCTGTGCCCATGATGCTCGCTCTACATCTTGGGTCAGTGTCTCTTGTTGAAATCTTTCCAATATATTTCCAAGCAGGGGTAGCAAACTTAAATGCCTTGTTAGTAGTATCAAGCTTCTACATCGCTAAGCTAGAATGGATGCAGTACAACAGCTCTGAACCCCCTGGACACTAGATCGTAGATCAAACACTCATTCCTCTCTATCTCTGCGTCTGTTTATGAGGCTCTAGGATCCAGGTGACCAGCTACCTGGTGAGTCAGCCACCCTCCGGAGCAGGTGCTTACCTTGGCCACCTCCCAGGCATCAACTGGCCAGCGGCGCGGCTGGCAGTTCCCCCAGTGGACGTCTCCATTCCTGTTGGTGTGGTGTTTCAAAATCTCCCGTTTCCACTCCGCGCATACCTGACACTGAGGCTGAAACTACAGGGGGCGGCGGTGAGAAGGGGCCCGGCAGGGAGGGGTGGCATCTTGGGCAAGTGAGCCCGAGGTTTTGCGGTCAGCGCCGCCCCGGGGAGGGCTCGGGAACCAGGACGGGGGCTGGGAGTAAAGCCAGGGGCTCACCTGGCGGGCCCGCGGGCTACACCGTGAGCCGCTGCGGCAGGCGGCGCGGGGGCCCAGGCTGGGGGTGGCGGCGAGCAGACCGCGATGGAAGGCGAGTACCTCGCGGGCGACGAAGCCCTGCAGGCAGCCGCGCAGCAGCAGCAGGCAGTGGCCCGCCTTCACCCAGTTCTTGTACTCGGTGCAGTTGAGGCGCGCGGCTAGCTCAGACAGCACCATGTCCCCCTCGGGCCCCGCGCCAGGGGCGAAGAGCTGGGGGCGAGGGGCGAGAGGCGGGGCCGACGGCACTGCGCAGGCGCGGGAGCCTGGGCGGTGCCGTCAGCCAGGCCCCGCCCGGAGCCCGCCCCCACGTGCAGGCCGAGGCAAGGGGGCGGAGCCTTCTGGCTTAACGGATACGCCCGCCCCATCCGTGTTGGGTGACAGCTGACGCGAGTCCTTTATGCAGTGCTCGCCCAGAGCTTGTACCTGAGTAACAGCCCGCTTGTCTGTTCCCCCAAACTGAGACCCTGCCAGTACCCGATTCGACTCCCTCTCCTGTTGTCCGTGCTCTTTTATTGTAGAGATGTGCAAGATGCTCAAGGCAGTTTTTGAATGATGTACGTTCCTTGCATTATACAATTCTATAAAGTTTACTTAGTTCCTAAGCCCAATAGGTTGGCTGTAGCAAATAAAGGCATTACTGATGTGTGACCGCTGGTGGCCTATACCACGTGTCTACCACGCACCTGCAGTGTGCCAAAGTGACACAAAGCTTAAAAACATCCGCCATTGGGCCATCTAGCTGAAGCAAACAGGACGACGCATCCCGGATGGGTTTGTGGAGGGCTGCACTACCCCAAGCCATATAAGGGCTTCTTCCACTATTGTCCTGAGGCATCCAGCTTAGATGATGATTTAGTAGTCTGTTACAATTAGTGCTTCTTACCTAAGGCAGTCTTAACTTCCAAGTAAGTGCCATGAGGATTAGAAGGCAATGGACTGTCAATCCTGTCATGACAAGAGGTTCTTTCAGTTTGGGGGCTATTTAGTGAGCTTCTTGAACTTGGAAAACTTTAAGTTGTGTGTAGTCAAAATGCTCTGGGAGAAGTGTCTATAGACAGAACCTTCTGCTGACTTCCTGGTTAAAAGCAAAGTGGCACAGTGTGTAGGGGAGCTCTAGCTCTGAATTCAAACTGCCCCCTTTTAACTGTTTGATCTTGAGCAAACAATTTTGATCTCAGCAAACTACTTCATTTCCCTGGGCCTCAGTTTACTCATCTGTAAAAGGAGGGTACTAATACCTACCCCACTGAGTTGTTGTGAGAATTAAACACACATTGAAATACTTAGGATAGTGCCTGGCAATAGTAAGCTCTCAGTAAATATTAGCTATTACTTTACATTGTTCTAAATGTGCCCTTCCACCAGTCATATTCCTGGGCAAGGTATTTGAACAAATCACTGGCCACTTGGAAAAGTGGACGCACTATATAGAAAACTGAGATCTGGTCTTCTGGGGTTGTGCAGCTCAATGCTGGCTGTGCTCTGCTTTTTTCTTAATAACCTCAATACTAAATCCACCCTAAGTAAATTTCCAATCATTTCTTTAGACATATTGTCCACTCTCATCAAACCAAATGAAAGAGGAAATTCCACAAGAAATAATGAAATATACATTAATGTTTTTCCTTTCTGCCTCTAAAGTTACCTGAGAAGTTCTCTTAAAATTTTCTGTATATTGATTTTGTATCACGAACTTGGATAATATAAAGTAAAATATAACGGGTAGTTCTTTGAGGAAAAAAAGTCATGAAAGAAAGGAACATTTTGGGATGCCTGATGGCTTAGCGGTTGAGTGACTGCCTTCGGCCCAAGGCGTGATCCTGGAGCCCTGGGATGGAGTCCCTTATCGGGCTCCCTGCATGGAGCCTGCTTCTCGCTCCGCCTATGTCTCTGCCTCTCATTCTGAGTCTCTCATGAATAACTAAAAAAAAAAATTTTTTTAAGGAACTTTTCTGTGTAGCAATTGGATTCTTCTTGAAGTTATCAAATTAATCATGATCCAAAGAGTTACTAACAAATGATTAGTATTCTGTGGCTGAATGAGTTACTGTATGAACTTCAACACAGTTATTAGTGGTATTTAAATTAAAATCAGTTATGTTTTATTCTGCTTACACTAGCTCAGAGTTAACTTTCAAACATAAGGTTCAGCCCTGCTATTTAAAAACTGGGTATGTTCTGTTGAATTTTTCACCTTCTTCCTCACTAATTCTGAAAGTACTTCTACACCTTCCAAAATGGCATTTCCGTGAATGAAAAAAAAAAAAAAAAAAAAAAAAGAAAAAGAGATGGCAAATCAGACCTAATTTCTTCTTTCGAGATCAAACTAATGCTAAACCAGATTACTATCTAAAACATCTCCGTGCAAATTAACTAGAGAGAGTTGGTAGTTCTCTGAAACTTGTATAAATTTTATTACCAAATATACTAAAATCACACTGAAAAGACCCATCAGAGAAAATCACTATGGGCATCCCGTCCCTTTGATTGAACCTGGGTAATAAAAAGAGGCAAAAGACATGGTTTATCCTGAAACCTAAGATTTGAATTCTAGTGTTTTCAAGCTTTAATAAACTGTATATCAATTCCAAGTACCAAGCATAATATCAAAATTTGTATTCATGGGTTTATCCTTCTTAAGCAATGAAAGCAAATTCTGCTCACTGAATCCTACCTTTTGATTTGCACGAGGCATTCAGAGAGGAGTTATAATCAGAAAAGTGTCCGCTGAATGCATCATGTTTAAAAAATACAATTAATGTTTCAAAACCACACTTAAAAGGGAGAATATCTGAGAAGTTTACTCCTTCATAAAATTTGAGACAATATCATCCTGCAGATAAAAATACATTTCTTGTATATGCACGAAGGATTTCTACATGAAAGAAAGGACTCAGCTACCAACAGAAAAGGGCTGATCCTTGATAAAGACACGTTAGAGATTGCCAAACAGATGTGATTCCCGTTGTAAGGAGAACAGAAAAACAAAGGATAAAAGATAAGTTAAAAGAAGGATAAAGTCCAGTCACCTGCTCCTGAACAGCGGCAGAGCTGGGTAAGAAGCAGGGGATAAAGGTAGAAATAAGACACTGAAGAATGGCAGAGAAGGCCTCGACTCTGACCAGAAGTGATTAGAGAATCAAGCAAAGTTGAGAACAGATAGGATACAGCTGCAGTGAGATGTCTGAAACTAGAATTTGGTAGTTGATAGTTACCAGAAGTTCAAGTCATCTTAAAGTGGAATTAGAGCATCTAAAATTCACTGGAGAGCCAATATTCCAGTGACCAGATAACTCTGTAAAAAACGGTCCCAAATAATATTAGGTCACCAGAAGACTTTTGCTTCTGATCACATTCTTTAAAGCTTAAAAAAGTCCCTGACTGACTGGGAGAGACAGCACAGTGCTCCAAAAGAAACTCGGCTGAGATGGGTCAACACCAGAAACTTCACTTCACCCTGGACGGCACTGAAGTTGACTTCTTCAAAGTGAGGGCGCTGTACCAGGTTTCTTCCAAGCAAAACATTTTACTGTTTTGTTGATAATGAATTAAGTTGGGATTGTTTAGAACAACCCCAAGTGTGGTGGGGAAGGAAAGGGAGACAGAAGTTAAGCAAGATAAAGAAAATGTCACAGAAATTTAATGCAAGGGTGGAGCATTCAAGTTCTAGGTTTCCTAATTAATGCTGTATGCAGAAGTAACCTATAAACTATATTTGCCTAACAGAAAAGTTTCCATATCTTCAACAGATGAGAATGATTGTAGTATTTGGGACCCTTGATCAATATGAACTATTCACTGTCTCTTCTCAAAGACTGGTTCCTTCTTTTTTACCCAAATCCTACACTGAAAGACAACTACGGTGCTAAATATTCACCATCAGTCAAGTTAGGAATAGCTGAAGAAAATAAATTAAACTTGAAACAAAGAAGTAGAGGTTTCTGGTCAAATTTCAGACATGTATCATTAGAAATTAATTATTGGCCCCACCAGCTGAAAGATAAAGGAGGCCAGGAGAAGTCTATAAAGCTGATATACACACAAGTGAGTGTCACTGTTTTGTTTTGTTTTTTAACCTAGTTTTATTAAATATTGCTTCTTTGGGATGTGTTTATAACAACTCCCAGAACATTTTCATGTAAGGACTCAAAGCGGGCATATTAAAATACAGCTTCAATATAAAGTTTATCACAGTTTTACAGTATTCAAAAATGACAGACCTGCCTTAAAAAACAAAAACCAAAAAAAGGACTATTACACCCAAAACATAAGAAAACAATTAAATAAACAAGTTTGGCATTTCCATAACTTTATAGTATAAAACAGAATATTAAATCTATTACTGGCAAGCGGACACCAATGTTTTACCTAGTTTGAAATGTGTCCCATTTAAACACACTATACAAGTTCACTATACAAAAGATTGATGGTCTTTTTGATGAAAGAAGTGCACCCTGAAAATTTTTGCCAGTTTAGAATATTTTAGCTCTTAAAGTCAAAAAAGTCCTTTTTTAAACTGAAGGCTAAATTCAGATTTTTTTTTTGTTTTTTTATTTTTTTGTTTTTTTGCTGTTTTGTCTCATTTGTCAGCCTTCCTGGTTTAAAAACAATAGTGTCTATGGACGCCCACCAGGGGGCAGTGTAAGATTAGCCATTAAATCACGAACAGCTGCAAATATTGTGCATTCACCTGCAACAGAGAAAAATGGTCATTAGCTATTCGCAATACAGGAAAGATGATGTCAACACACCGGTGGGGGTAGGGATAATTAAATCTAAAATCAGCAAGAACTTCAAGGGTCAAAATAAAAGTATAAATTTTAACTGCACAGGTTATAGGGAATTATTAAGCTTTGTTGCTAAGTATCAAATGATACTTGATTCAGGTTTTGTTTTTCTTCTCATGGGGAAATTCTGGGTAAGTTCCAGTTGGGTTTGGATTTAGGAAGATAGGCCTCAAGTTTCTCTGTAGAAACACTGGAGCATTGGATAAACCTTTAAATTTGGGTTTCAAGGCTACTGACTGCATTTGAATCTAATGAAAATATCTAGTTTAGATTTATGCATCAGTTACAACATCAATGATGTCCTTCTAATGTTGCTTTAAAGGCTGGATAAAAATGTCTGTGACCGCACTGTGCAATAGAACTTTTTGTGCTGATGGAAATATTCTATATGTGCACTGTGGCTCCTGAGTACCTGCAATAGCTTGTGTGACTGAGGAATTCAATTTTAAAATTTTAGTTAATTTTAACTAGCTTGAATTTAAATAGCCACACGTGGCTAGTGACAGTTATATTGGACAGTGCTGTTCTATGACATATACTGGAGTTTTCTCAAATTTAAAGGAAAAGATCAACTTCTGGAGTTCAACATTAATATCAATTAATAAAAAGAAAACTAATTTTTCTTAAAAGCACTTCACTGGGAGGGGAGGAAGTGATGGGTTGCGGGGGAGGGAGGCTGAAGTATGGTACAACAACAATCCAAAAACAAGACTTGTTTGGGGCAGGTGGGGGGGGGGAGGTTGTGGGGGAGGCTCATAACTCATCCTTTCAATGTCCCCTTTGCTCAAAGAAACCAAAGACCCTGCCTCTTACTTCTTGTGAACATTACACATACTTAAATATAATAAACCCAAACCAGCTGTAAAGAATATAAACCAAAAGCTGAGTCCCTTTCCTGGTGCATGGCGTAATGCTACAGTGGCTGCAAGTGAGAGAATTGGAGGCCTCAACTGAATAATGGCCTTTTGGCAAAGGGTGGGGTGTGCAGTAACCCTGTGCAAGTTACTGCAAGCTTCCCTCCAACTGGTACAGAAAAAAAAAGAAACCCCAGTCTTGCCCAGTCTAAGGTAGATACAAAAAAGACTGAAAAAAGAAAAGAAAAAAAAAACATTCCTAAAGCATCCCAATAATTTCTCAAATAAAAGGAAAAGTTACATCTTTTTTCCTTTTTAAAAACACATTTTCATTATTGATACGTAGAAAAACTTATTTGATCCCAAGAGGATCAACACATTCTTTTAATTGTAAATTCCACAAGACATAATAATGATAATCATCTGCTTGTGAAGGAATGGCCTTATCATCAAAGTTCTACCGAACTGCTACTCTGAAAATTCTTCAGCTTTGAACTTTGATTCTTAAGGACCTATTTTTAGCTGAAAGAAGAGATAAGTCAAAAGATGGAAGCAGAAAATTTTAAGAAGTGGAAGAAGTATCACAACAAAAGAAGCATACTCTTCTCTACTGCCCAGTGCAATCCTTGTAAACTCTATGTGAGTGAAAACTTGCCTATGTATATACAATATGGAGAAATAAATAGCTGAAAGTGTAATTTCTCCCATGATTCCTGTTTCTGGTAAAGTTTTAACACTGTGGTACCTAAATAATGTTTCAGAGAACAACTTTCCCTCATTTATAAACATAACTCTGTTGTCATGCGATTCTAAACAGAAAGCTACAGAGGACTTCCTTAACATCAGAAATAAGCAAATTTTAATTCAAATTTAATTTCCTTAAAAATAGCAACAGGCAAAATGGTAGAAAAGTTCTCCTTGCTGAACTTTAGGTTTTTGACCAGTTAGCACTGCTGGGAATCGTGCTGTTACGTGTAGGCTACCACAGTATGGAAGGGACCTTGTTTACCTGCCAGAAACATTCAGGGTTCCTTGAAAATGTTGTTTGAGAGCTTCATTGTGCACTTGGTGAAAAGGTTCACTTGCACCCGCCTGACACTTATATAAGAAGCCCAAAAAAGCAGTGATGCCATTTGTATCAGCTTTTATTCTTCACAAAACATTTAGAAGATACAGAACTTTGAATGATAATATTCTATTCATGATTGAACCATGAAATATGAGAAACCAACATGCATTTCAACTGGTGACATACAGAGTGGCAGGTATCAATGGGAGGGCAGGAATTCACAGCCATGAAAAAGTCTATCATCCTAACCTAGGGCTCTGTGGCAATGTGTGCTATAAATACAAGCTTCTGGCATTAGCAACTGGGTCAGTCCTGATAGTGAAATCACTAACAAAAATGAGGTCCAGGCAGCAGAGACATGGACAAAAATGAAGAACCAGTGAGAAAGGAAGAAAGCGACAGGCAGACATTAAGAGGGCCACAGCAATCAGTGCTCTATTACTAGAATTGGGGATGAGGCAGGTAAGGAGGGAGCAGAGGGAAGGAGGAGGAATCTCTCAAAAAAACTTTTATAACATATATGCAATAAAATATCATCTACTGGTCATGTACCTTGTCGTGGTGGGTTCATCTCTGCAAACCTCTTCAGAATGTTGCTGACCATCATGGGAGCAGCAACAGAAGAGTTCTGCTGTCTGGGAATGTCTGCCTGTTGGGTTGTACCTGAAGCCATGTCATAAATGATCGGAACTATAATACTAACAGGTTCTTGGGGAGGGACCGATGTTTTCTGAGTTAGCTGAAGCTGAAGACACACAACACATACAAAGAGAATAAAAACGTAGTAAGAAAATAAAACATTTGCCTAAATTTATCAAAGGTGCTATTATTTACTCTATCAGATTAAGATACCTCAGGCAAAAGAAAACTAAAGATGACAAAAGGGACAACTGAATATTATGGTTAAGATGCAAGTGTGCCACACAATTGCCTAGAGTTCAATACATTTCTGTTATTACTGAAGGGACGGGGAGTACATCATGTCTACACTGACAATTGAGGATCTGAGCCTGTGTTTGGCAGTGACAGTTAACTCTGCAGTAATCTAAAAGTTGTCCTATTATCCTCACATGGCTTTTTCCTCGGGGGCTCTGTACATGCGACAGCACACGCATGCACACACACACACACACATACACACACTCTGTCTCACACATGTGCTGGGAGTACTTACAAAAAATAGCATTTTGGATTTCAGCACCACAGCAGGTGTCCCAGGGGGTGCAATTGGAGGCGCACTGGGAGGGATCGTCAGGCAAAACTGGACGTTCCATTTTAGTTGTGTTGCCTGGTCAGGAAACTGTTTTTGAAATCATGATAAAGTCATGTGAACATTTAAAATTACATCCTAGTAGAGGAGTCTGAAAGGTCAGAATTTTATTTTATACTCCATTATGTACAGAACATAAAGATTATAGCCTGCATTATTTCAAAGAAAATGCATACATGATGTTACTACATGAAAAGTCAACTCCAGACCTAGGTGATATGTTTCCTTCCTTTTCTCCCACTCCGTTAATTCCCAAGGCCAATGGATTCTGCTTCCTTGGTATCTCAGGCATCTGTTCCCACAGCTCTATTTTCATGGATGCCACCAAGCTCCAGGATTTGTGACTTCTCTTGTGACCCCTAATGGTCCCTTCCAGTGGCTTCCTTTCCCAGCTACTCCATCTACCACTGCCAGGGTCATTCCCAGAAGAATGTCCTAGAGCACAGTTCTAATCGACCTCACAAATGTTTAGTGACATGCAGTAACACATGCTGTTTGTTCCCTTCCCTTCCCCTGCCAGGACCAAGACCTGGCATTCAAGGCCCTTCTTAACTGGTGCCAGCCCAGACTTCCTAGGCTCATTCCCAACTCCTTCTCTAAAACATACTTGTCAAATTGTGTTAATAATTTTAAACTGTATTCTCTGGTGTTTTTTGTTTTGTTTTTTAAAGATTTATTTATTTTAGAGTGTGTGTGTGTGTGTGCGCGCGTGCGCGCGCACGCATGCAAGCTGGGAGGAGGGTAGAGGGAGAGAGAGAGAATCCTGAAGTAGACTCCCCGCTGAGTGCAGAACTGGACTAAGGGCTCCATTCCAGGACCCTGAGATCAAAATCAAGGGCTGGCCATTTAACCGGCTGAACCACCCAGTCGCCCCTACTGGTACTTTTTTTTTTTTTCTTTTCAGCCACATGAATACCTATTCCTTCAAAAACTCAAATGTGTATCTTTTTGATACAAATAATGTTTCCTATAGGCTACCAGAGCAGAAGCCAAATGTTGACTATTAGCAAAGGAACATTCCTGTCCCGATACTAATAGTAAAACACCAACTGGAAAAAGGAGTAAGGTATTTGGAATTACCCAAAACAATACTAGAAACATTTGAAAGTTCTGTAAGCTTGGAAAAATATAATCAGCTGTCACCTGAATTCCATTTATAGAACTGTATATTTTCACAGGAAAGAAGAGGGATTAATCTCTTCCAGAGAAGAAATTTTTAACAAATGATATTAGGGCAATTTGGGGCATCTGAAAAAGCTAGATCCATACCTCACATTTGACAACAAGGTATATTTTAAATGGATCAAAAACCTAAAGAAGTAATTTATAAAATGAATCTACAACAGTATTAAAAGAAGCCACAGGAGCATCATTTCAGTATCCGAGAGCAGGAAGAGTGAATTAAATATATTTGTTTTAAGAGGTAAGCCACTGGTAACTTGGGTTGTCTGTAGGGAGGGAGACTAGACAGCTAGACAGGGATATGTGGGAAATTTCCCCCTGTATCACATCTTGATCTAAATTCAAAAATTAAAAGAGGGCTGTGTTACCTATTCAAAGATAAATAAAATCTTAAAAATTAAGAAAAGTAGGAGAAAAACAGAAGGTACATATAAATAGGTGGAAACCAATAAATACTGCTCCCACCCACTCCAACCTCCACAGACAGACCTTGCTTTACATAGAAGTATGCATTTCTCTGTAACTTACCAGCTCTAGCTTCATAATATGCACACAGTCCCTGAGGATGTGTGTAGGAGCTCCTAACAGCTTGGTGAAGGCTATTAAAGTGTTGGCTTTAAATGGCGGTCCTGCAACCTATAGGGATGAATAAAGCAAGTTACTCTGCATTCTACTTTGACTCTTCCCTTTTGTCGATTGTACAAGCATACTTTGGAGATGTGAGTTCAATTCCAGACCACCGCAGTAAAGCAAGTATTGCAATAAAGCAAGTCAAATGAGTTTTCTGGTTCCCCAGTACATATAAAAGTTACGTTTATACCATACTGTAGTCTATTAAGTGTGCAATGGTGTTATGTCTTAAAAAAAAAAAAAAAAGAACCTATCTTAAAAAATACTTCATTGCTAAAAAATGCTATCACTTGAGCTTTCAGTGAGTCACAATCATTGATCACCATAAGAAATAATGGGAGAGTTTGAAATATTGCGAGAAGTATCAAAATGTGACAAAGAGACAGGAAGGAAGTGAGCAAATGCTGTTGGGAAAATGGCCCTGACACACTGGCTCCATGCAGGACTGCCACAAACTTTCAATTTGTAAAAAACATTCAGTATCTACGAAGCACAAGAAAGCAAAGTGCAATAAAACAAGGTATGCCTGTATTAAAACTATGCATTAAGAAACACATACTCTTGTTTCAAAGAATTTCTCCAAAACTTGAAGTTCATCAGGTTTCCACTGTCCTGCATTTTCAGGTGTCACTTTTAGCTGAAGTGTTTGATTGGTTTTGGGACTAAGGGCTACTCTGCATTTCAGCGCATCAGTTTTAAACATGATCACTCCAGGTTCATTGGAATTTATCAGCTGCAGCTGCAAAACATGAAGGATGCACGGAGTTAAAATGTAAGACAAAGAGAAAATGAAAATGTTGCTGAGAGAACTGTTTCAAAGGGAAAACAACTCAGCTGATAACTGTTCCCAAACAAAAATATCTAGGCACTGAGCACCATCAATTGCTAACATCCCAAAGGAACTACACATTAGGGGTCTCTCAATGGAAGAATAGAACAAAATCTATGGAATATCCTCATGAAACAACAACAAAACTTGAGCTGGAATTTGGTAGTTAGATCCGCAGGGTGGACCAATACAGAAATGTGAGGGTCAAAAGAACATGTTCAGGAATTCCAAAGGGAGGCAATCAGCAAAATCCAGACTGAGAAACTCGAGAAGACAAAGGATATGGTTTCTTCAACAAACAAATAAAATGTAGAAGAGATGGAGAGGGAGCCTACAGTTTAAAAGGGACTTAAAGACTTGTTTGGGTTCTACTGTAGACTGTAAAAACTGTAACAACTTGGGTAATCTGGACACCAACTAGCTATCTGATGATAAAGAAATGGTCTTTATGGATGAAACAACGTCTGAGATTTGCTGTCAAACCATCTGGAAGAAGCTATAGAGAAAACTATTGACAGGGGTTCACTGTTGAGGGTAGGTGATAAGAACATAGAAGTTCATACTCTTATACTATTATACTCTCAACTTTTAAGTATAAAATTTTCCACGAGAATTTTTTTTTTTTAATGGCACAGTAGAAGAATAAAGAATACCATTATAAAATGTTGGATCTGGACTGGGACCTTATATTGGCCCAGCAGCTGGCAAATTTTTCTGTAAAGTAATAGTGAATAAATATTTTAGGCTACATGGTTTGTCACAATTACTCAATGATTCCATCATAGTTGAAAGCTGCCATCAACAATAAGTAAGTCAATGGGTGCCACTATGTTCTACTAAAACTTTACTAAAAACAGGTGGTGGGTAGGACTTGCTCCCTGGGCCAGTAGTTTACTGACCTCTGCTCTAGTGTAACACGTTGATTATGCAGATGAGCAAAATGAGGTTCAAAAAGAGCTGAAAGTTTCCATGGCTCTTAAGTGGCAGAGTGAGGATAGACCACAGGTCTCATAATCATTTTTTAAAATGCTAATTATTTAACTTATGTTAAAACCTCTGTAATTTTCAAATCTGTATATAAAGGTTGCAAAATAGCTTGGTGCCATCCATGGAGTGGGTATTTTAAACATTCACCATTCTACCTCATTAACACATACATATATCAAGAGTTATACATAACTAATATATACTGAGCGATACCAAGATATTACGCTAAGGGCTTTATGTGAAATACCTCCAACTACCACAATTGCTAGGAGTTATATAAATATTATTATCTACCTTTATTGAAAGGTAAAGGTTGTACTAGCCTAAGGTTGTACTAGCAGGTAGCATGGCCTGGGTACAAACCCAGACAGTTGGGACTCCAGAACTGGTAGTAACAACTCTGCACTATCTCCTGAGGGTATCACCATCGGACACAAGTCTTTTTCTTAATCAGTTCAGTTGTTCATGTATCTAAAAAGGAGCTTTCAAGCTTGTGATCATAAATAAGTTGATTTCAATGGAGAATCTGATTCAAAGTCCGCCTGCCTGCAAGAGATTCCAGAAGGCCAATAGTTGCTTGTATGCTACTCTCCGCAAAGGCTGATCCAGGGTCCATTCGTCCAATGGCACTATGGGGACCCCGTGGGACCTATCTACGGATCCCTAATGTCAGCCATAGCACAGCAAACTATAAAATGCAGGAGCATGTTAACAGAAGAATGAAAAAGAAAAATGTGGAGTCCATTTTTAATGCTAGAGCAGGGTGGAAAGCAGTTTCAACAAGCTAACAGAAGTGAGGGAACATCATCTTAGTTCAGATGTCACTCCGTGGGCCAACGTAGCACCCACCTCCAACAATCACCACCAAGGAGTTCACTAGTACCCATACCGTTTCTTGTTGAATGATTCTTTGAAGGTGCCGTCTCATGATGACCGATCCAAGGAATCTCTCAAGCGGAGAACAAAGGTAACTACCTGCCAGGCCAGGTACAAGGCCTGGTGTTGGAGAGGGCAGCAGTAAAATGTTCAAGGCACTATGTGTGAGGATGGTAGGTATGGAGGCTGCCCAGGAGCGCTGAGGTAGTTTACGAGGTGGAGGCATGTTTGTTGGCAAAGTTTGGGAACCTTTTGGGAAGGAAAACATGTCATTTCATTTACAAAAACACACGGTTCCATTGTTCTGTTTTGCTTTTATTATAAATCTTTGATATTCTAAAGCAATCCATACTGTTTTCGTTACTCCTTGTGGTGTAACAATCATGTTAGCTTCCTGTCAGCAAAATGGCCAGTTATTCTCCCTGTAGCTTGGTCCCTTGCAAAGTGACTTTATAGCAAGCCCTTTGAGGGGCAGAGTCTATTTCTTGACCCGGACTCTGGGCTGGCCTTGTGACTTACTGTGACTGAAAGGATGCAGTGGAAATGATGTGATGCCAACTACAAACTAGGATTTCGCTCATGTTCTTGAAACCCCATCCAGCCACCAAATGAACAAGGCTGTGATCAAGTATGAGACCACATGGAGCAGAGGAAGCCATGCTGGCTGGGGCCATTTTAGACCAGCCAGGCCCCAGCCCATGTGGGAGCTGACCACAGACACGTGAGTAACAAAGCAGAGCCTGGAAAACGAACATTATGTCTGCTATTTTCTCCTGTGTTAATTTACACAACCTTGTCAGTTAACTTTAGGTGTCCTTTCAAGGTCTAGTTTTGCAGCTAAGTTAGTAGGCATAACAGAGGCACTGGGACTCACCTCAAAAGATTTCTGGAGACATTTCCCTTTCTTACATTTTGCTTGACTATGCAAATTAACTATTGTTAACCAATTTGCTAAAGGGCTAAAAGTTTAAGTTATGAAGTATCCCCATTTAATAAGTAGGTCACAACTTTCCAATGTGAGGATGAGAAAAAAATAGGTCATTTGGAGGTTAGGCTAAAATGAACACTAAAGTGATGGTGATGCTCACTTGTTCCAGCTCGAGGGGAATGAGAAGCATCTGGAACTGGAGAATGTAGTGATGGATTGGCTGGTGACATTCCAGGCATGCGTGTCGCTGGTGAGGGGCCAGACACTTGAGGAGACCCTGGCCAGTTCCCAGCTCGTCCGCTTGGTGACACCATAGTGTATGGAGAACTAGGGTCTAGGGTTCCTGTAAACAAGTAAACAGATGGTCTTCAAAACCTGTATTTTAACAACTGAAAAGTACTTGGCAGTGCTGAAATGCTCGACCCTTTACAAGGTGATCATTTTTTCTTTTGCTATTTCATGGAAGTATGATGCTTAACATGGCACATCTGAATCTCTCTATTTTGTGTAGTTTATGTACTTTTATACATGATACAACATTAGAAAGGATAAAATTTACCTTCACACAAGCTTCAACATGTGCAACATGTAACAATCTACTTTATACCATGCAACAACCTACTACTTTCAAAACCTATTTGCAAATATCTTTGAAAATGTCAAGGAAAAAAAACTCAAAGCTCATTTAAGGGCCAGAAATCTTGTATTTTTCAAGTAACCCTGACAAATTGTTTTTCATTCTATTCAAGGCTGAGGAGAGGGAAATTTTTCCCTTTTCTTTCTGAGAAACGAACCAAGAATCAAGTTTTGAAAGCAGCAAATTACTGAACAATTTGATATTTAAATTTCATCCTGTAGACACCCTTAACATATTACTTATACCCCTCTGTAACCAAATGACAAACTGAGAAAATACTTTTACCATATATCACAGAGTAAACGATCCTAACTTAGAAGTCTTATAAATTGGTAAGAAAACACACAAGAACATAGAGGCAGGGATAAAATAAGAAATACCAAAGACTTGTGAAAGAAAAAAGGTTTAACATAATTAATAATCAAGAAATGCACATCTTAACCAATAAGATACCGTTTTTCACCAATCAAATGACAAAGATTTCTGAAAGTCATAATACCCTGTGTTGGCAATGATTAAGGAAAATAGACATCCTTGTTTGATGCTAAAGGAAATTGGTATAGCCTTTCAGGTGAGCAATTTGCAATGTGTTTCAAAAGCTTTAGAATTTCTCAAACCCTTTGAGGCAGCAATTCCACGTCTAGGAACTTACCTAAGGGAATAATCATGTGAGCAGAGATGATACCATTTTTAGTTGTAAAAAAAATGGAAACATTCTAAACATATAATAAGGAGGGCAATTAAATTATGGTATGTCAAGACAAGGGAATACTATGAAGCCATCTAGTATGATGATGTAGAGTTTTTACTGACAGAAATGTTCCTACAATATTAATACTAGAGAGTAAAATCACAGATGCTACACAGCTGTAAAAACTGAGCAAGTTCTTTA
Organism: Canis lupus familiaris; assembly: GCF_011100685.1. Lineage (NCBI taxonomy): Eukaryota > Metazoa > Chordata > Mammalia > Carnivora > Canidae > Canis > Canis lupus. The sequence goes on from NC_049260.1 coordinate 35,279,110, forward strand.
TGTTGTGATTTGGCACAGCATTCAGGAAAAATAGATGAAAAAAGTAAGGCACTGAAGTATGCTGTCACGTGTGTGAAAGGGCAGAGAACACTTACAGTATCTGCTTGTCTATACATACATCATCTCTGCAAGAACACTGAATGCCTCTAGGAAGAGGAACTAGGTGGTTGGTGGCACAGAAACACTTCACTGGCTACCTCTTCTATTTTTTATTCGAACCAATTCAAAATAGAATTTTTTAGTTAGAAAGTTAAAAATTCAAGTCTCAAAACAATACATATGGTACAGTCCCAATTGTGGGGGGTGGGGTATTTGAACGGATAGACAAGCAGACAGGTGGAGAGCAGCAGAGAAGCGAGCAGGCAGGCAAGCATGGGGTGCGTGATGGGAAGTGCAAGGCAGAGTGGGGGAGGGGGGAGGAGTCCAAAGTAGATGGACTAACTGGTAGATCTAGAGATGGTGGGATCAGGACAAATTCATTTTCTTTTGTGATTTCCCCAACGAACAATGTGCTAAGTTTGCAATAAGAAAATAACTTACTTAACAAAAAACTACTTTCACGTCAAATTCTTATGCTAATCGCGATTTCCACGTATGGACTCACCATGTGGACTAGCAAAACTGGCCCCTGGTCCTATTGAGATTCCATGCGAGGATGGGGGAGGAGTTGGAACAAATGACGCTGGTGAAGGGGCTCTCAAAGCCCCACTGGGGGAGCTGGCAGCATGCAGATTTCCTAATAAAGGAAAATAATTATAGATGATCTTCGCAGGACACATACTATGTCCTGGCCAAGGACCTCAAGTTAAGACTCTCTCTACAAATTAAAGAAATAAGCAGTAAAGCTCCCTTAAATAGCACAAAGAAAATCTGGAATGATTTTGTTACTGAAAAAGAGAGAGATCAATTCCATGGGGCCCAAATTCTAGCTCTTATATTGACTGAGCTTAAAAAAAAAAAACAAAAACAAAACCCAGTGTACTTTTTTATTCACTCATTCACTCTTTCAGCAAGTGGGCATGAACGTTCATTTCATGCCAAGCATTGCTGTAGGCACTGGGGATGTAGCAGTTGCCAAGAGACAAAAATTACTGCCCTCGTGGAACTTCTATTCTAGTAGAACGAGAAAGACAACAAATGTGTATCAGGTAGTGTAAGTGCTATGGAGAAAACCAGGGCAAGGAAAGGGCGCAGTATCATGTAATGGTGGAGGTGGGTGCTGTTCTTTCTGTAAAGCAACACAAGAAGACCACTCTAAGGGGTCACATGGGTAAGTGAAGGGTAAGGTGGGCAGATACCCAGGGGGTAAGATATTCCAGGCAAAAAAAAGAGTTAGTGCAAAGGCCCCAAAGGCAGCAGTAAAAATAACAGGTAGGGGGCCGGTATGGCTGGATCTGTGGGAGCCACGGGGAAATGGGAGATGAGGACAGAGGGTGGTGGTCGGGTTCCCTAGATCACACAGGGACGTGTAGGCCACTCCAAGGACTCAGGGTTTACCCTGAATGAGATGGGAAACCACTGCAGTTTGGAGCAAAGGAGTCATAAACTACCTTCTGTTCCAGAAGGATCACTCTATAGTCATTGTGTAAAAAAGAGACTACAGGGCAGGGGCAGGTAAACCAGTTACAGGGAACAGTAATAATCCAAATGAAGGCTAGTTAATGGCTCGGTTGAGGGTAGAGGCTGAGGGTTAGAATCTGGATAAATTCTCAGTACAGGGCAGGCAGTGTCTGGGGCTGACTCAAGTGGGTATGAGAGAAAGGAGTCCAGCAAGACTCTAACAGCTCTGGCCAGGCTGCAGGCAGAAAGAGGCTGCCATTTATGGAGATGAGGTGGAGGAGGGGGGACAGACTGGGGGGTAGGCGGGTGGGAAATGTTAGAGGAGTTAAGTCTCAGCCATTGTCTACACAAGGACATGCTGACTAGACAGCTAGAAAACACAGGACTCGAGCTCAGGGTGGAGGCCTAGATGGCAGATATTAAAAAACTGAGAGCAATGAGCTTAAAGATGGGATTTAGCCAGAGGACTAGTTTCAACCGAGGATCAGGAAAGGGGGACCTATGCTCCTCAAACCGCGAATAAATGTTACACAGAGAAACTACATTACCATCACTTTCCTCAGTATCTATGCGTTTCAAATTCTTACTACTACCTAAGAGAATTTATTTTCTACGTTCTGTGCTTAATGGAGTGCCTTACAAGCAGTTAAGTATGTCCATCAACTTGATTAACCTTTAAGCGTCATATTTAGATATTCAGCTGTGGGTTTTGCTGTGGAGATTCAATGGATAAAGTGCTCATACATACGGCTTAGCACATAGCAAGCACTGTATACCTGTCTGCTACTATAATTATTCCAAAATAATTACTTCTGCTTCCTTTACATAAAACCTCTTTCGTATCCTAGAAACACATACGCCTTGGGTTCTATGCCCACATCTCCTGTTTTGCTCCTTGCTCTCTAGCAGCTCCTTCTCAGGCTCCTACATCTGAGAAGCAGCTCCCCGTACTCCGCAGGGGCTAAGCTCACCCACTCAACTCAGCCTTCAATGACCTTCAGTGACATGAAGTAACTTCCAAATCTTCCATCTGTGGTTCCGTCACCTCTGATGAGCAGGTAAGGGGTCATCTACCCAACAAATCTGATACCCATCTTTCTTGCTAGACTTAAGCTTTAAGAGTAGGACTGGTATCTTGCTGACTGCTAAATCCCCAGCACATGGAGCATCTGGCCCAGGGCAAGAGCTTAAGTGATACCAAAGAACTGTTTGGTTAAAAGTAAAAATTAGGTATCCTCAAGCAATTTTATAGTGCACTTCATGGGGCTGCCAACAGAGCCATTTTGTTTGGACAAGCAGGTTGTGCACTGGCCTGACAGGCAGGGCACCTTTCATATATACCCAGCTTAGGAAACTTGTTCTGTAAGGGATCGTTTAGAAGGAAAGCAGCCCCCACGACTGCATTAAGGGGTGTGGCTGGATTCCCACGAAACTACAAAAACAGTCGGTGGGCAGGACTTGGCCCATGGACCTTGGTTTGTTGGCCTCTGCCACAGATTGTGTTGTGACCAGCGCTTCTCCGAGCTGGGCTTCAAGCCTGGCTCTGGGTGACAATACCTCCACTTAATTCAAACCTTTTCAAGTGCTCCTGAATCATGAACACAGCTTTCACAACCCTGCCATAAGGAATGAATAGGAGATACCTAGCCACAGATAAGGAGTGGTCTCTGAAGGTCTAGGCTACATGTGTGGTGCATGTGTGTGTGTGTGTCCATATCTGTTCTGGATGTCAAAGTTGAACATGACAGGAGAGGAAGTAGTATCTTACCTGGAGACTGTGTGTGCATCATAGAGGGAGACTGATTAACTGTGCTGTGGTAAGATGTAGGGGGTGAAGTAAGGGGATAAGCACCTGATGATCCCGGTTGCTTGGGAAATGGCTGCAGAGAAAAAAAGTAAACGTTGGTTAAAAAGCCACCTGCATATAGTATATATAGTACAGACAGCACATAGCATTCGGCTGGTGTTAACCTTTACACATTTCTGTGGTTATGAAACAGGAAACATGAGATACGGAAATGTGTAAATTATACATCAATAACACAAGTTTTTAAAAACTCCGACTTTCAAAATATTTATTTTATTTATTTATTTTTTTTTAAATTTTTTAATTTATTTATTATAGTCACAGAGAGAGAGAGAGAGGCAGAGACACAGGCAGAGGGAGAAGCAGGCTCCATGCACTGGGAGCCCGACGTGGGATTCGATCCCGGGTCTCCAGGATCGCGCCCTGGGCCAAAGGCAGGCGCTAAACCGCTGCGCCACCCAGGGATCCCTCAAAATATTTAAAAAACAGCAAAAACCTCATTCCTGACCTTATATTACCATTGCTTATATACCTCAAGATGGTTTTTTTGCTTATTTTATCTACCAGATCACTGATTTTTCTCTATCATTTATCTACCATTTCACGGATTATAAGATCCTCAGCACCACCCCCATGCCCTTTACTATCTCTGAAGTCAGGGTGTATCTTTGTATCTTGCAATTCATGGCACAGCATGGTTTCACTGGCAGCTTTGTTTCTGGCAGTTTATAAAAAGTAGTGCATCTTACATTTGGTGGGGTTTTACAGGCAATCAAATATGGTAGTTCAACCTGACCTCTCCTCACCCTTACCTTCATCTCCAGCCACGAAAAACCTAGGACAACATAATCCTTCCTTGTTTCTTGTTTAAGGTACAAATCACATATAGTAAAGAACACAAATCTTAGAAAATGTCCAGTCTGATCAATTTTTACAAATGCCACAGCCACAGAGATCAAGACACTGAACAATACCACTAGTCCCCGGAGGCCTCCCTCATATGCCTTCCAAGTCTTTATCACCTCCCCAAGGTAAGCACTATTCTGACTGCTGTCACTCAAGCTTAATTTTGTCTGTTGTCATATTTCATATAAATACTAAATGTATAGTTATTAGCATCTGGTTTCTTTTGTTCAACATTAGGTCAGCAAGATTCACCATGTTGTTACATGTAACAAGAGTTTGTTTTCTCATGTTTGTATTCTTTTTTTCCATTTTTGTAAGTATTCTAGTGTACGAATGGACCCAGTTTATTCACTCATTCTGTTGCTTGATATTTGGGTAGTTTGTACTTTTTAGATAAATATGTTTGCTATTAATATTCTTGTGTTTCTTGATACATTTCTGTAGCACATATACCTAAGAGTAGAATTTTTAAGTCAAAGCTGTGCCTAATGTTCAGATTTAGTGCTCTGGAATACCGCTGAAAGGTTGTTAGACCACTTTATGCACCCTCCAGTAGTAAAGGAGTTTCACTTGCTAATACCAAATGCTGGCAAGAATTATCAATTTTCTCCTTAAAGCCATTTTTGTGGGTACGGAGTATTATCTCACTGTGGTTTTTTTTTTTAAGATTTTATTTATTTATTCATGACAGACACACACACACACACACACACACACACACACACACACACACACACAGAGGCAGAGACACAGGCAGAGGGAGAAGCAGGCTCCATGCAGGGAGCCTGACGTGGGACTCAATCCCGGGTCTCCAGGATCACACCCCAGGCTGAAGGCGGCGCTAAACTGCTGGGCCACTGGGGCTGCCCTCTCACTGTGGTTTTAAGTTGTATTTCTGTGATGCCAAATGATACAGAACACCCTTTCTGTGCTTACTGGCCATTTGGATATCCTCTTTTATGATCACATGGCTAATCACCTTACATCATTTTAAGTGCACGAATCTGAGGTTAATGCTACTTCTGGTACTGTTCACCTGCCATCACTAGAAGCCTCCTCTCCCTATGTCATTATTTTTTCTTATGGACTTTCTGGACATCTTGGGCCCACCAAGGATCTCCTTGCCTTTCAACAAAGAAGCCCTGACGCCTTAAGAACCCATTAAGTTATGTGAATGTGAAGCCATTTGGAATTTCAGCAAGACATTACCTGCTGTTGGGGTGGTGGTTGAAGCTGTGATATTAAAGAATCCATCATATCTCCTCCAATGGGAGAAGGGGGATTATCGTCCTCATTTACAGACCTTCTTCGAGCATCCTGATTGCTGTCAACAAACATATTCAGGAATGTCTATGGATATAAACAAGTAGAATTCAGATTATTTTATTTAACTTTAGTATTTTTAATCATTTAGACTATTTTAACAGAAAGAAATATACTATGCCCATCACTAAAACAGAAGTTGGATACACAGCCACTATTATGAGGACAACCTGGAAGACATATTGATAATTTTGAAGGGGGGAAACTGAGGAAACTGGTTAACCACAACAGAAACAACATCTAAGTTAAAAATCCTGTCAAGTAAAAAGTATTGTGCAAGTAACAAAGTTGAAAAAGTATACCCTGGTACCTCCTCATACTAGGTCGAAGTATTTTCTTATTAACTTCTGAACCAGAAATGCAGGGGGAAAAAAAAAAGTTGTATGTTGGCCATTTAAGTAACTTAAGTGACTTGGGAAATTTCCTATTTGGTGAGAGTCCTCACTTTCTAAGCTAGAAAATATGACAGGAAAACTGAATATAGGAACTAAGCCATCTTTCCTCTTTTTTTATCTGACATGACTGAAATTTTGAACCACCAAGAGTGGGACAATCTTGTTTTATGGGATATGTCATCAAAAATTAAGCAAGGCTATGAGGGTTTGTGTCTCAAGCATTTTCTTCCTTTTAATACTCTCCACCTTTCCCATCTTCAAAAACATAGATCAAAAGCTTGTCAGGATCACTCAAAAGCTTTTAAAAGTACATCACTTGATTTCTAATAAAAGATGATGGAGTCACAACGCACCATTTTATCTTTTCCCAATACCCCACTGAAACTCCTTAAAAAAATTTTTTTAAGCAATAAGTTACAAATACAGAAAGAATGGGAGAAGAAAAAAAATAGCAATGAATTCTGGAGGCTGCAGAGCAGATGGCTGAGTGGTAAGTGAACTATCCAATGTGAGGAAGTTGTATCCTAAAGCTGGCAGGGGGGAAAGCCAAGAAGCAAAGCTATTTCCGTCCAGATCCTCAAGACACGTAGGAACTGGCAGCAGTAGACACCTCTGGAAGTGGGGATGAAAGTGGGACTAAAAATAGGACTGGCTGGAAGTCTCTTTAAGAGACAATGAAAGCCTCCCAGAGCCTCTGTCACTCTCACTGTGTGAGGTTGACTTCTACCACTCTGGTGGAGGGTCTTTTACTAGGGGGACTCTAGCATCGATGGAAAGGAATGCCGTATTAAAAATGAAGATTATGGGGCACCTGGCTGGTTCAGTCAGAAGAGCATGCGACTCTTGATCTCGGGGTTGTGAGCTCGAGCCCCACGTTGGGTGTAGAGATTACTTTAAAAAAAAAAAAAGAAGATTAAAGTTTACATACTGAATGTTGAAAATAGTAGTTTCCTTCTCTTATTTGACTTGCCAAAAATTGGGGGCCAGATGCACACCATCTATGCAGAGACTTGAATACTCCTCACCAGCCCAATAAAAAGACTTGAATCTACTGACACTGATAGTTACCCAAGGAAATGGCCAAAGCAGACCATCCTAAAGTGAAGACCATAGTCAGCAAGTCTCACCTTCTACTAAGAGCTGCGAGTTAAGCATCACTAATATGAGAGATTAAAACAAACAAAAAAAAAGCAAAGTGGATGAAATGGAGATTCTGGAGGAAGAAAAGAGGTAAAAGAAGTTAAGATAGCCATATACAACAAAGATGTCATAAAATGAACACTGAATGAACATTTAGGAACAAAAGCGAGCTCCTGGAAGTTTTTTAAAAGATGGCAAAAAAAAAAATAAAATAAAAAAACAGATGAAAAGGAAAAAACAAGGAAATCTCTCAGAAACAAAGAGATAAAAACAGAAAACATAAGAAAAATCAGAGGATAAGTCCAAGATACCAAACATCAGAATAGTAGTGGTACCAGAATGAGCTAACAGAGAGAACAAAGAAGAATCAAGAAATAATACAAGGAAATCCCCAGAGCAAAAGGATTTAAGTTTACAGAGTGGAAGGCTCTGCTTAGTTACATAAGGTCCAAGAACTGGAGATTAAATACCTCAATCGTTATAATGGAAATAAGAAGACAATGGAGCAATGTCTTCAAAATTCTTACAGAAAATTATTGGAATCTCAAATTCTACACCTAGCCATTCTCTCAATTAGATGAGGGTAAACTAAAGATGTTTTTAGGCAAACAAGATCTCAAATTAACCTCCCACGTACCTTATTGAGGAAACCGCGCAGAAGCTATTCTACCAAAACAACGGAGTTAAACCAAGAAAAAGACCCATGGTCCATGCCACAGGGCATGCAACACAAGAGAGAGGTCAAGGACTCTCCCTCTTCACCATCCTCCTACAGATTCCTAAATCAAACTGTGCAAAGAGTCTGGAGCACTGCCATTCCAGAATGAAGGTCAGAGGACTGTAGAAGAGATTTCTTCAAGATGAAACCAGTGAGATTTCTGATATGTAAACACTGAAGGGAGAGTTATATCTATGGAAGAGACTTTAAGGCTGAATTAGTGATTAAGTATAGAGAAAGCCAGGCAAACTAGTACATTAATAATTCTCAGGAAAATAAAATGTTGAACAAGAAAAAAGTAATCATACTAAGCTTGGCAGATAGTGTTTACATATTTATAATGAGAATACTGAACAATCATCTAACCAAAATTGCTCATAACCATACTGCAAGGATAGGAGGAAAGAAAGAAGGTGTAATGGGAGCTGCCTGGGAGGAAGAGGCATTAAGAATTAAGAAAAGAATTAAACCATGATCTTCCACTGCAAGGATGAGATAATGCCCTCGACTAAGAAGTCCACAAATAGCAATGTAAGCATGTTATTTAGAAACAGGGATGTAAATACCAAGAGAATCACCATATAAGAGCTGAAAACAGAGCAGGAAAATGGCAAGAGTGGGCTGCAAGCAACTAATTTTCCAAACAAGTCTTTGTAACTATTTGACTCTAAACAATTGAGCTATTATACAAGAATCTGCAGGGATTGTGGCCCAGGACCCTACATTTTAAAAAAATCTCATGGTTGAACTGATGAATCAAACTTTCTCAATAATCAATGAGAAAGACATTGTTGAAGTTCCTTAAAGTTCCAACTAGCAAACAGGACTCTCTTCAGTATCTTCCTTCCACCTTATTCATTACAAGGAGAGGAGATTTTATCATCTCATGCACGTAGGCACAGCGCTTTAGAACTTCTCGCTCCTTTGGAAGGACGCTGCAGAGGTGATAAACTAACACAGCTGTATAAAATAGGAATTTGTTCTTTGCCCCATTATTTTCCCCTTAAAAGAATTTGGAAATATTTATGTTTACTCGTGCTATAATATTAAAGTCGGTTACCTTTAGTCCGGGTGCAGGATAAAAACCTTCCACTAACTTGCTATTATCAAAAAGACTATAGGCACCATCTCGTATCGCCACCACTCCTCGGCTCCGGCAGTAAATATCAATGCAGTACATGTTCCTGAAGGCCAGTCTAATGTGGGTGGACGATTGGGGCAGGATGGAGAAGCACTGGTAAGCAGTGTTGGTTCTCTGGGTCAAGCCCAACATCGGCACGGTGGGGAGTTTGTTGATGGCATTTAACGGAGCCTGAGTATCAAAGAGTACCTAAAAGGAACACACACAGTAAGGGTAGCAAGTTTCTGCACAAATGCTGAAGCCTCAGAATCTTCCATGTCTAATGGTCATGAATGAGCCTAGGTCTTCCTGGCACAACCCATATGACTTTCCCTTGAAGAGAATGCAATGTACACTGCTGCATCCTCTTTGAATCAAAGAAAATTCCCCAAGAATGCAAGATATAAAGGATAAAAATATGCACCCTTGTCAATGAAGACAAGTTAAGCCCACATGATTTTTAGAGTTTTACATGGTACACTAACACTGACAGAGGCTTATGTTTACACAGATAATAAGCTTAATTACCTGTAATAACTGAACCACATTTGGGGTTTTGTTGAACATTTCTTGAAGCTGATGGAGAATGGTATTGTGACAGTTACTGCAACCTGAGTTTGGGCCAACAGTTCCCAAAGAAATGTGAAATTTCTGATGTATGGAATTCCACTGGATGCTAATCTAAATCAAAGAAATTACAGGTTTCAGAAACTGAGAAAGTAACAGATCCAAGTAAAGAAAAAACAATGTTTAAACAGTAAGGCAGAATGCCAAAGATCTACATGAGGTCTTTTTGGAAAGCCAGTCATAAGACTGGGTTCTATAAACTCCAGAAGTACTGTTACTATGGACAATTACATTCCCGGAGTAGGTGCATATTAGCCCACCCCCACTAAGTAAAACAGAAAGAGGAGGTGTTAAAAGACCAAATCTGGATTAAGCTTTGTTTGAAAATTATCACTGGTGGTTCTTATTTTTCCTTTTTTTTGTAGGACTGAAGAAAAGTCACCCTCTAGGTGAGTGCTGTCATAAAGGGAAAGGAAGTCATTTCTAACACAGATGCTTTCAGTTTATAGATTTTAAAACACTCAAGTAATTTCTCATATTACTTGAAGTGGAAGAGTCCAGAAAGAAGCCAAATGGCTGAATTTTTATGCTAAATTTCTAGGACTTTACATATGGGTGGGAAGAAAATGAGGAAACCGAGATTACAGGGAATACCTCCCAAGATTGAGACATGATCAAAAAATGTTAATAATCATAACATGACCAAAAACATAGACATACAGTAATGTTCAAAGCCATTCATAATCTTCATTATAGTAATCACGTTGCTAACCAGGTTTGAAATTGGTGAAGAAAAAATACAAAAACCAAAAATACATTACCTTGTCCAAAGCTCATTAAGATTATAATACCCCATCAAAGAGGGCATAATTTTTGCTTTCAATTTTAAAGAGTTAAGCATTATAGTATACTAGTCTACAGTATTTATATCATCAAAGTTTTTAAAATTTACTTTTAGCCCTAATTTTTACTTGAGTCCTCAATTATTTCAAGGCAGTTTTCATAACTTTTGAATTCTTGGTTGTTTTTTTTTTTAAAGGATTTATGAGAGGAACTTCAGTTTTAAGTAGTTCATAGACTTACTGAGCTTCCCTTGGTGGTTCCATAACACAAGATAAGTTTTCGGTAATTATAGACACGGACTTCTGAGAAAATATTTAGATGAGCAGGTATGTCTAAAGAGAAAGGAAGAAAAAAGGAAACTAAGGTGACACATGCAAAACTTTAAAACCCATATTTGAAGAAGTAGGCATCTGGACAGTATCATATGCCTAGCTGGAAAAATCTCTAGATACATTAATTTCGTCAAAAAAATTTTTTTAAAGTAAAGCAATGGCATAGACAGTGGGCTTCTGTATCCATTTCTACAGAAGGGGTCTAGGGCAGGAGTGGAGACTAATGAAGCAGTATAGCACAGCGGTCAAGAGGTTCCAATTCCAGCTCTACCCTTTAGTAAATAGCTGTGCAACCTTCAGCAAGTTCCGCAGTCTCTGTGACTTGTTTTCTTCATTTGTGAAATGCGGAATACTAACACCTACCTCACAGGGGGATTGTGACAATTAAATGAGTTAACACAAGCAAACTGTCTGCTACATTGTACAGCCCATAGTAGACTCTCAATAAATACTATTATTGTAATACGGTAGAACTCGGAGTAAAATTTTCTGGATATGTAAGAAAGTTAACAGTGGTTGTCTCTGGGGGAAAGCCTGAGGTAGAAGGGAAATTTATTTTTCATTAGATAAAAGGGCGGGGGGGATGCTCCCTTCCAAAAGGAACGTTATCACATGTACCTGGTAGAGAACGTGCAAATTCCAACACACATTCATATAATCGTGCAATGCTATTCCAGTCATTAAGGAACATTTCAACCACTTTCCTACCACCAACGGGTTCAGACAACAGGTTTTCATATGTCAGATAAACATGCCGGGATGGCCCTACAGGATTAAAAAAAGAGAATCGCTATCAATACTAAAAAGAAAACCCCAGAAATATGCAAAGACAAAGTGTGTGAAGCATCTTACCTTGCTCCCTAGTAGAAGTGCCATTAAGTGGACAATTTGCAAATACTAACTCCGCCACCCAGGTGCGGTTATTTCTACCTTGCAATCGGAAAGTGCAATCGAGAAGAGAGCGATCCAGAGCTTTCTGGGTTTCTTCATTCACACCCTTACAGGGAGGAATTCTGGCGATGAAAGATAGAGCATATGAAGTGTACTTTGCATTACAGAAAGACATGAGCACAACCTACACAACAGGCAGGGTATCACATTAGGGCTTCAGTTCAAACTCCACTACTAGGTGCTTTCTGCAAAAGAAGGAAGTGATTCATAGCAATTCACAGCAATTCATAGCACTGAACCCACTTCTACTCACACCAACACAGATTAGGACCACCCGCTTTAATGAAGTGTTTGTCTGAGTGTTTTAACAAAATGTATTTATCTTCATCCTTATTCCTGTTATTAGAAACACTATGATTCTTCAAAGTGAAAAATCAAGGACATTGGCTTTCTATGAAATCTACCTAGAACATCCTCAAGGAAAAGGGGAACAGAATACTTGTAAAACCACTCTGAGAACAGAATGATACAGTGGAAAAGAACATGGGCTTTGGAGTCAGGGACCTGCATTCTAATTCTGACCCAGTCACATTTAACCTCTGAATTTCAGTCCCCCAACTACACAATGGAGAGAATTACCTCCTAGGTCACTGATTTTAAAACATGACACCATATGTGTAAAGTGCTCATGGTAGCTGATATAATGGTATTCATTCGTATATGTTAGCTCCCTTTGCAGTAAAACCAAGTCTCATTCACTGATACCAAGACAAAATCACAGGTCTATTATCTCTACTCCCCTCTTCAGTAGAGGTAACACTCATGTGATAGAGCTTTGCATGTATCAACTCATTTAACATACTGTCACTTGAATATATCACATATAGAAGAAGAATGCATTGGCTTTAATGTCATAAAATACCTACCTATCCATTTTCCTCTTGCAGCTTTATGGACTATCTTATCATAAAACATTATGAAGTCATATATTCTCATGTTTTCACAGTAATAGATGAAATAATGAGATACTTTATATTTTTTAATTACACATTATCCTTTAACTCATAGGGAAGATGGGTTAATTCTCAGACTTGGTATAATGATTATCTATTATCTAAGTCAACAACAATGGGAAATATGGAATCTTGATTCAGGCCTCTTATTCAGAAACACCTAGAATAGGGTTTCTCAATCTTGGCAATATTGACATTTTAGGCTAGATAATTCTCTGTTGTGTGTAGCCTTGGCCTCTCCCTACCAGATGACAGTAATACCTCCTACCCACTCTTCTCAGTTAATGATCACCAAAAATCTCTCCAAACATTACCCAATGTCCCCTGGAGGGCAAATTGACAACCACTTGCCTAGAATAAACAATTTAAGAGCAAAAAAAAGAGCCAGAGGTTGCAGATGATTAAAAAAATTTGGAGGCTTAAGAAAACAGCTACACAGGTTGCATAAAAATAGAATTAACATAGTACCAAAATTTTCTTAATTAAAAATTCTACCATAGCTCCTTATTATTTTTATTATTTTTTTAAGATTTTATTTATTTATTCATGACAGACACAGAGAGAGAGAGAGAGAAGCAGAAACACAGGCAGAGGGAGAAGCAGGCTCCATGCAGGGAGCCCGACATGGGACCCGACCCCGGGGTCTCCAGGATCAGGCCCTGGGCTGAAGGCAGCGCTAAAAGCTGAGCCACCGGGGCTGCCCCATAGCTCCTCTTAAATGTATAGTTTTGTTTTGAACATTTCAGAAGTTAATCTTTTGATTAACTTGTAACCAAAAGTTGATTAACCAGGGGTGCCTGGATGGCTCAGTTGGTTAAACGTCTGCCTTCAGCTCAGGTCATGGTCCCAAGGCCCTGAGATAGAGCTCCACATCGGGCTCATTGCTTGGTGGGAAGTCTGTTTCTCCCTCTGCTTGTGCGCACATGCTCTAATAAATAAAATCTTTAAAAAAAGCTAATCTTTCATACTTATTTTTATTTTTTATTTTAATTTTTATTTATTTATGATAGTCACAGAGAGAGAAATAGAGAGAGGCAGAGACATAGGCAGAGGGAGAAGCAGGCTCCATGCACAGGGAGCCCGATGTGGGATTCGATCCCGGGTCTCCAGGATCGCGCCCTGGGCCAAAGGCAGGCGCCAAACCGCTGCGCCACCCAGGGATCCCTCATACTTATTTTTTATCACTCACTACAAGATTTTGCCCAATGTTATTTGGGGTAATTACAGAAATTACATACATTGCATATATGCTTATCAATTTTGTAGGTATACTGAGAACTTTTGCCTGTCCTTACCCCTGAAAACACAACCTCAACTCATAAGAGTTATAAAACAGCCAATTTAGATAGATTTTTAATCTTGATTTAAAAAATATAAATGCAAGGACGCCTGGATGGTTCAGTGGTTGAGTGTCTGCCTTAGGCTCAGGGTGTGATCCCGGGGTCCTGGGATTGAGTCCTGCAGGGAGTCTGCTTCTCCCTCTGCCTATGTCACTGCCTCTCTCTCTATGCCTCTCATGAATAAATGAAAATTTTTTAAAAATAAAAATATAAATGTAGTAATTATCCTCCTTTCACGTAAATAGGTGTTTTGTGAAATCCATCTGGTTTGAAAATGAACACAAAGAAGCCAGAATGTTTTCAAGGAAGAAGGGTAAGACTCCTTTCAATTTATGCCGAGGGATAGCATGACCCTAACAATGCATTCTATGTCACCTTCTTTATCTGGGACACACAAGTAATTGGCTCAGCTTCAAGGAACCTGTAAACTATTTATTTCTTTTAAGGTTACAAATGTAACAGAATAAACTACAATTTTAACTTTAATCCTCCCTCACTGAGGAGGGGGAAATAAAGCTCCCCAAAAGGAAGCCTTTTGAAACAAAACTGTTACAAACTCAAAATAGTCACCAAAAATTAAGAACTGGGGAAGGTATTTCTGGGACAATGGCTTAACCTTATTTGAAAATTTCTACCAATCCAAAAAAGCTGTTTTTTGATCTAAACAGCTACACCCAACTAATTTTTCTCCTGTAATCCTGAGTATGGGAAAAAGGTAGAAACTAGGGTCTGGTCCTTTAAGGTAGATGTGGGCTAGCACTGCTCCTTTTTGGTCACCACGTGCTATCAGTTTCGTCCTGAGGGGTTCCACAAACATCAGCAACCACATTATGGAGATCACTGAACGTGCTAGTAAAGGAAGCGCAATTGTGCCTACAAGGAAAGTGAAGAGGGCTTTATAAAGGTTCCATATGCATATTCAGAAGGACTGAGTCACACAACTGATATAAGCTGAGTCACACAACGTGCAAAAATGAGTTGTGCCTATGCATTATTTGCATAAGCTACAAGAGGCAAAGAAACACAATGGACAAGATGAAAAATCCTTGTGGGTGTGGCTAGCAGACCAGCATCACTGTCCAGCAGGGTAATGTTATAGTTCGGGAGAAGGTGGGAAGTTTGCTCAAAACGAGGAACTGTGAGCAGCATGCTGCTCTTGAGACCTGTGTTATCTGTGCTGTCAGGTCAAGGCTCTTAGGAATCTATACAAGGCAACAGGCCCGTGAACTACAGCAATCAAAGGTGTTTACCATTGACACTTTCAGATACTTCAAGGAGGCCTGCTCAACAGATTCTCAAAAAGATAAGTTGAATAAGAATTGAACATGTTTTTACAAAGAGCAGAAAAATGTGCTCAATTTTAAAGCTTTGAAGTATAGACTCATACTCCCATTTAGTATTAATATATCTAGGAATGAAAGCTTAAAACTTTCTAAAGAGTAAACGCATTAGAGTACTTATATGCTAATTAGACCTATGCCAGGTTTTAATTTAGTAAAATCGTGTTTAAACATTTGTTATTTACGGTTTCCTTCTTAATTTCTATACCCTATCTCCATAATGGACAGCAGGTACTAGACAAACAGATTATCTTTAATTTTCCATTTCTCTGTATATTTTCCTTTTAAGTTTTAAATAAAGAAAATAGCCAGGATGTAATAAGGACTTTTAAAAAATTATTATAATGAAGCTTAAAAAACAATAAATGCTTCCTTCTTAGGTAGGACTATATTATGGGTTCTCTCAAATTCAAGAAGGAAGAGGACTGAAATTTCTTCATAAAACTGCTGAGAACAAGATATTTTAAGACTCTTGCAAAACATGAAAAATTTAGCTATGAGACTAGAACACAAATCTTAACATTATTTATCTGCAGTTGCCAAGAAGAGTATAAAGATTAAAAAATCAAAACAAAACCCTAACTCCTATACTTTAGGCTGAGGTGATTCAAAATCAAAAGCCATTAAAAGTATACATTTTCCTATTGATTTCTATTACAAGGCTAGCTCTCTCTCTGGAGAACTTTTTGTAGAGATAACGTTTAGACAGCCAGGAAGGGAAGCTATTCTAGTTCTTCAACTCTGTCCCAAGTAAGCACCATGACACACGGGTGGAGTGCGTGCTGCTAGTCCTTCCCATCTTCCACAGAAACCAACTGTTTCCCAAGTAACAAAAATTAAAGCTCCACTGGCTCAAATTGTAAAGCAGCCATGTCTTGGCAGTCAGAGGAATTCCATAAATAAAAACTGCTTCTGCAATTTATATCAGTAAGCAACACCTAAGAGACAATACAAATGCCCACCCTCCCACACCCCCAAAACGGTTTTTTGCATCAAAAAGGCATAAATGGCATCCTAGCTCTGCAAGTCCATCCTGGTTGCCTTACGTGACAGAGGCAATGCACTATGTTGGCTTTCCTTCTGAGCATCCTTTGCCCCTGGTCCTTGATTCATTTAGAGCCAAGACCTCTACCCATCTCCCTCTGTATACTCTTTCCTGGCAATCAATTTTAATATCCCAGCTCAATTACTATCACCTTGGTGATGACTCATACACTTCTCCTGCCCAAACCTGTTGCCTGAGCCTGAGACCCAGCCGTGCCTGGCCAAAAGAATGCACAGGCACCTCAACCCTGTGAAGCCCCTTCCAACTCACATCTTCAGTGTCCCTTATCTCACAAAACACCACCATCATCCATCGTGTGCCCAAGATAAAACCAACAGGCACCTGTGCCATTTTCTTCTCTTTCTTACCTTCAAACATCAATATCCTCGTCAACCCCTGAATATTCCACCCCCTAAGTCCTTGCAGAACCTTCCCAGGTCTAAGCTACCAACAAGTCTGGTGTGAACCACTTCAGCAACCAGTTTCACCAGTCTTGGTCCCCTCCAATTGATCCTTGATAGGGCTTTCAAGATGAACTTTCAAAAACACCTAGCTCATGATGTCAGTTTCCCTTTAAAATTCACCTGATGGCTTCTTTGGGCCATTAGGATGAAGCCTACATTCCTTGAGGGCATTTAGAAAGCCCTCCAGGATCTGACCCCTTCCTGCTTACTGCTCCAGCCTCATCTCTCTCAACTCCTGCCACAATGACCTCCTTTCAGTTCCAGGAGGCAGAGCTCTCTTTCTCCTGCCTCCAAGCAAGAAAAACAGAAAAAGAGAAAACTGCCTGCCTCCACTTTAGCAGTTAATCCCTTCTGGCTAGAACCGCCCACTCTGTGCCTCACTGCCCACCTTCCCTCTGGCTAATTCTCCCCTCTCCTTCAGTCTGAACACAACAGGTACTTCCCTCAGGGATACCCTTTCTGGCTTCCAAACTAGCTTAAATCCTCCTGCTACATGAACCCACAGCATCCAGAAGGGCCCTAGCAGAATTCAAGCCTGATACACAGTCGCACTGAGTAAACATCCATTAAAGGAGTAAAAAGAAACGCAGAGGAAAGACGTCCTAAAATACCAAGAGTGCTGGATCTCGACTCAGCAGGTGGAAAAGCAGCCTCCCCAAGACCTCAGTGATTGTATGCAGAAATCCAGAACACCCACAGGTTCTGAACTCTGCTTTACATGGTCTCCTGGGGGAGGGGCAGCTCTAGCACCATGGCTCTAACGTGAGGGACTGAATGAGATAGGACTGAATGAGACAGGATGGGGACTTACTTCAGTAAGCGAATTGCATGGCTGAAGCCATCACCTTCCATTTGTACTCCTTGATGGGGAATCTCCAGATTGGACAGCTGGTAAGACAAAAGCAGGTAGATAAGACCACCAATTTTACAAAGGAAACTACCTTTTCTAAGTACTAGCGTCTATTTTTGCAGCACCTGTTCTAGGGCTACTCTGTTCCAAAGTTACAATATATTAGGCATGCATACTGTCCTCCATTATCTGATTGCCTGGGTCTTCTATGGCAGGCTATTTATACCCACCTTGTTCCAGAAAGGTTTTAAAGCAACCCTAAGTATCTGACCGAGCCTACTCTTTAGGCCTCAGAAGGGCAAAGGTTTAAGAAAAATAACTGCCCACCAAATAGGCCATAGGAGTCCAGATTCAAAAGGAAGCCAAGTGTAGGAGGACTCCAAAACACTGTCTCTGTCCCATGGATCAGAGATCTAAATGTTCCTGGTAAGATGAAATTTAGTTATTCACATCTCAGCATAAATTACTTTAAGCAGTAAATGTGCTTGCCTTTTCCTCAATGTGGCTTTTTCACTGAGAGAAGAAAAAGCAGGCTGTTTAAGAGCTTGAGTGGGTTCAACAGAGTACTACTATACAATGTTCTTATGTGGCCCACCTGTGCAACAGGTAGAGGAGCACAGAGGAGGAGGACAGAGAAGACTATGTCTATAGGTTTTAGTCTCTGTGAGCCCTACAAAGACACAAGTTTTTTTTTGCCATTTCTAGACTGTGGGTAGAGCAGGCAGGGAGAGAGACATCACAGTGCCCCTAAATACCATGTAGCCTCCCTTCCCACCTCAAAGGTAGTAAAAATGAATGCATTCTTGTCATCAATCAACAGGGCACAATAAAAGGCCCAAGAACACAGTCAAGTAGATAGGAAGCATAGACACTGTCCATACAGTTTAGGACCTATGGCCAGTACCTGGATAAGAAGACCTTTATTAAGCTCACAATTTTAGGAGCGAGGACATCAAGGACACAAGTATCTATTTTAGGTGCCTATTTCTGGGCCTCGATTTCTCTGGGCTATTCCTGTTCTTCATAGTTTTATACTTTACTCTCTGCTTTCAGACCCTAAAGCCCTACAAAGCAAGGGTCAGCACACAACAGCTCATGGGCCAAATCCGGCTCACCACCTGTTTTTGTAAATTGTTACTGAAACATAGCCACACTCATCTGTTTAAACATCAACGATGGCTAATTCACATTACAAAAGCAGATGTGTATAGCTATAATAAGAGACCCTATGACCCACAATGCCTGAAATACTATCTGGCCCTTTATGGAAAAAGTCTGGCAATTCCTGCTCTAAAGCATGAGAGTGTTCAACAAGACTATGGTCATTATTTTCTCTAAAATAATTCACTTCCACACTCCCAGAGCTCTTCTCTCTTTTTTTGTATCTTCGGTTGTTTTAGTCATACACACTTTTTTTTTTTTTTAATTATCTTTTATTTTATTGTGGCAAAAGTCTCTACTTCATTCCCAATAATTTACAGAGGGAAGGAGTCTTACAAAAAGTGAAAACTTCAAAATAGAGGGAAATAATTATGGTTTTGGTGTATCCCTTCAAAGGGATGCCAATCCTTGGCCAAAGTCCTTTTCAGAAATATAAAAAATGCTCGTTTTGGGGACATCTGGGTGGCTCAGCAGTTGAGCATCTGCCTTTGACTCAGTTTGTGATCCTGGGATCTGGGGATTGAGTCCCACATCGGGCTCCTGCAGGGAGTCTGCTTCTCCCTCTATTTCTCTGCCTCTGTTTCTCATGAATAAATAAATAAAATCTTAAAAAAAAAAAAAGTAGGTTCTGTTATTGCCCTTTACTATCATATTTAGAGATCATGCTGGATATCACAACTATGTATTCTTGAAAGACATTAATTCTAAATGTATTCTTTAGTCCATGTGACAAGAGTAAAAATTGGTTTAATATTCTTTCTGACCTGCTTCTCATAAAGGAATGAGGTCTTATTAGTGTGTAAGCAATATGTATGGCTTCACCAACTCAGAAATAAGCCACTCCTTTATCAACTAACCACCTCTAAGAGATAACACTGTACTAAGAGGTATGCAAGTAAGATGATAATACTCAAAAAATGTCCCTTTTAAATTGGTTAGACTTTACTTTCCATTTCCATAAAGAGCAGAACGCCCACAATTTGGAATCAGAAAGATGAGATAATGTTAAGTCCTGTTTTACAGATATACCATGAGATGATAGGATTTCAACCCCATCCCTCCCAAAATAAGTAAGATCACAACTATTCTGGTTCTCCTAATGGAATCCATGTAGCTTTACCAAGGCATTTTAAAAATTACTCTTTTACATAGAGTATTCAAAATTGTTTCAAAAAATTACCTCCAACCGAAGTCCTACAAATGGCATATTTGTATCACACATAGCAACAAAGTGAGCTAGAACTTTATTGAAGGCACACATTTCTCCTGATCGTTTGGTTTTCTTGGGTTCTACTGGACATGGATCATCAGACAACTAGAATTTAAGTAAAGAACACAAGTGGGTAAAGAAGTACAGGTGATGCAATTAGTTAAGAAGGTTAAACTACTGTAGAGCTCAAGGTTAACCAAAACAAATGTTATGCATTCAACAAATATTTGCTGAGCAAATATTTCGACCTAAATACTAGAAATTTAGGTAAATACTGTGTATTTAGCAAACTCTCTTGTGGAAACGGTGTATAATTATTAATTAAGAGGCATTTTCAAGAAAATGTAGAAAACTATCATTTAAACCTTATTGCCCCCTCATCTCCTAAAACCCTAATTCTTTTTTTTTTTTTAACCCTATCTAATTCTTTCCCATATTAAAATGTTTAAAGAACCCAACAGAGTTAATACACACAAATCCTGTACTCACTTCGGTATGTGATCATACCTTGCGCTTGGGACCAGTCCTAGGCTGTTTCCCAGGTTTTGTGCGAAAAACCAATTCTTGGACGTTTTCCTTGAACTGCTGCAGCAGGAGTGCCATAACAGGGGTGTCTTCACGTTCTGCAGCATTCACAGACATGAAGTAGTACTTATATGACAGCTGTGTGGGTTTATTAGGAACCTCCAACATCTCCACAACCTAAGAAGGCCCAAATCAGAAAAAAGACTCAGATAAATCATTAATGAGTGTCAGATATTTTCCACCTTATAGCAAGTAGAGCTCAGAATTGTAAATCTACTGTAGATGGTCTTTCTTCTTTAAATGAGGATAAATCAATCTCATGATTCTAAACGAGAAAAGCATTCTCACTAAATATATATTCTGGTCTCTAAAAAAAATAGATCAGACTAACAAAAGCAAAAACCGCTATAAACTATAGCAAATGGGACATTTGAACTATTATAGCATTAAGTGTTCTGGACTTTCATACTTCAGCTTAAAACACTATATGCTTAAGTCCAGCAGGTCTGCTAGATTTTCTAGAATGGTTTCTGCTTTAAATTGCCATTTCCCTTAACCATTAAAATATCCTAGGGGGAGCCCAGCTGGACCAGTTGGTGGAGCAGGCAAGCAACTCTTTATCTCAGGGTTGTGAGTTCAAGCCCCACATTGGGTAGACATTACTCAAAAATAAAATCTTAAAAAAAAAAAAAACCTCCTAAGAATTCCAGTTATAGCAGAGAAAAATGACAACTAACTCTCAAAATTGGAAGCATATAAAAATAAACCCTGATAAATGTGGTCACTGTGAGGATAAGGATCTCATGACCAACAATAGTAAACACTGATAGAAGAGTACTATGTGCCAGGTACTGTCCTAAGTACGTGACACATGTTAACCTCTTCAGTCCTCTTAATGAATCTAGTAAAGAAGGATTACTTTCATTTTTCTGATGAAGAAACTGAGGCACAAAATACTTAGGTTACTTGCCCAAAGTCTCAAGAGCTGAGAAGTGATGGACTCATGCTTCAACCCCAGTTTGCCTCCAGAGACCTTGCTCTTAGTCACTACCCATTTGAAACAGCTTACCTTCAGCATCTACCTAAAATTTAAGAAAAGTCCCCTAAATACTCAAGGGGGAGAAATAAATGCCATTGGACCATTATTGCTCTGCCATATGCTTTCCGTCTCTCTTCCTGCCTCCCTTCTCTCCCTCATCCCCCACCTTCCTATGCACTCTCTTCCAGGAATTCTTAGGCTAGCACCTACTACCACAATGATACACCTGAGGAAATGGAAAAATTAAAAGGAAAATGGATGTTTCACCAGAGAAGATAAAGAGATGACCAAAAAAACACATGAAAAGATATTCAATATCATCAGACATTAGGGCAGCATAAAATAAAACTACAATAAAATACCACTATACCCCTATCAGAATGGCTAAAATTTATTTTTTTCAGAGATTTTTAAATTTTTAAGTAATCTCTACGCCCAATGTGGGGTTCAAACTCACCACCCCAAGATCGAGAGTTGCATGCTCCACCAACTCAGCCAGTCAGGTGCCCCCAGAATGGCTAAAATTTAAATATTATAGTACCAAGTGGTGACAAGAATGCAGAGCATCTAGAACTCTCTTTTATTGCCATCAGAAATGCAAAATGGCCCAGCCTCTTTGGAAAACCCTTTGGCAATTTTTTATAAAGCTAAACATACACTGACATTATAATCTAACCCAACAATCCCACTCCTACTTATCTAAAAGAAGTGAAAACCTATTCACACACACACACACACACACACACACACACACGTATACACAAATGCTTACAGCTGCTTTATTCAGAATTGCCCCAAATTGGAAGTAACCCTGATGTCCTATCACCAGAGACTGGTTAAATAAACTGTGGTACATCCTTACCATGAATACTACTCCAATTAAAGGAATGAATTATAATATACATCACAATGTGGATGAAAATCAAAGGCGTCATGCTTGCTGAGTCAAAGAAACTAGACTGATGGGCAATGTGATATAATCAGAAACAGGTAGTCAGGGGTCATCAGCTGAGAGGGGGGGAGCATCTGATTATAAAGCAACAGTATGAGGGCATTTTGGAGGTGACATCTGTTCTGTGTTCTGCTGAGAGGGGAATTACAATAGTGTAAGCATTTATTACAACTCAGATATAAAAAGTCTAAATTTTTCCCGTATAAATTATATCTTAATAAAGCTGACAGAAGTATAAGGGCAGACCAAGCCTTTCCACAGTAGTTTCTCCCACTTCTATGAATGTATCATCCCTAAGTGAGAAGTAAGAAGGATGAAGAGAAACATACTTTCAGTTTTGGTGTAAGCCATGTGAAACAAATTATTGCTCCACAATAAATCATTAATCATTGAAACTAACACCTGGTTTCTGATGATATTAAGTAAGGTCAGAAATAATAAAACCATTTACTCTGTGGCTAAGTATAAGGATCTTTGTGTGTTCAAAGGTTTGGTTATTATGTGTGTATTCTGAATATCATTTTATATGTACACCAGGCAGCTCACCAAGAATGGAAACAACAATCCTTTATCATGTATCAAATTTAGTTCCACAGCTGGGGTCTTAAAATTCAGGAAAAAAGTGAAATTCACATCAGTGACAAACTACTGCTCTACATAAATAATGCTAATTTAAGATATGTCAGGTTATGCAGGGTACCTTTTTTAAAGATGGTATCTTTTAAAAATATAGCTCAAAACCTTAAAAAACTTCACCTCCATTACCTGCAACCAACAATCTTAAGTTTTTCAAACATCTTAGATTCTTAGCTAAAAATATCTACTTGGTATACGTAGAAAATTCCTACAAGCAGGGAAATATATTTAGGGTGAGTTCATATTTCAAATTCTTGCAACTTTTAACCATTTAAAGATCTCAAAGAAACAAACTAGAAACCACCTAGAAAGAGTGAAAATAGAAGAAAGGATCTTACTGTGCCCTGAAAGGTATATGCAATCAAAATATCTATATATATATGTGTGTGTGTGTGCCTTTAATCAATTAAGGAGAATATAAAGCTACTTCAGTTAGTCATATTTAAAAGGATGTATTATGCAAGTTAACATTAAATTAAAATCAAGAAAGTTTATCTGACACCAAAACATCTCCACACCATCACAGTAGTGCTTTCAAAGTTTTTCCTCCTATATAGAGGACATGCTTCATCGCAAGCAGAAACTAGGCCTCGCTACAGGAAAGATCCGAGGGTGAGGGATGAAGACATACCCTATATTCCCCAACCCTGCCTGATCACTGTATCATTTCTTAAACACATGATTTTCTTCTCTCCCTCATCCCTACCTCCTAGGTTAAGAATCACTAAAGTCAAATATCCAATAAAATATATTTGCAAATTAAATTAAGCAATAAATCACGTGAAATAGTAATAGAATCACTGAGCTTGATCACCCAAATCCCCCCCCCCCCCCTTCTGCATACTTACAATGTAGTACTGTGGAAGACGGGTAAGTTTAATGAACAGCTTATTCTTAGAAAGATTTCCAATAGGATGGGTTGAGTAATTGGACAGCTGCAATGTTTCACTGCTTATTGTAGGCAGATGTTTTATAGATTGTTTGCAACGCTGTTGTCCAAGCCAAAACCTTAATTGAAAGGAGACAATTCACATCACAAAATCAGATTCTTCTGATTAACTGTGTGCAACTGATCTGTAAATCCATTACTGAAGACCACTAAAAGGTTACAATTAATCTGAAACTTAACTGAACAGTAAAAAGACGATAATGATGAATCATTTCTCAAGTTTTACATTGGTCAGTTAGTTGTAGTTTAAGGAGCTGAAACTGCTATGTGAATGATTCTGTTCAGTCATAATGTAGAATTAACTAATATTAAGGCTAGGACACTGTAGCAGTGTATTACAGAAGATGACAGATTTCCTATGGTTTATTAAGACAGCAGTAACTAATCTCAACATCTTTTAAAAAATATCTGGTGTTTATAAAACAAAATAGAATAATAAATAGGTATAAAGCTACCTAATTTTTCTAGTATCACTGGAGATATAGTTCCAGTTGTTATACTGTGTATGTTTAAAGTGATAGTTCTATCTAGCAGGTGCCAGTAACTATTAATTATCTTCTTTCCCTCCTTTCAGTTAAGCCAACAGATTTCAGTTTGATGCTTTTTATAGTACTCCTCTCACTTCTTTTATTTGATTAGCTATCCTTGAGTCTAGACACTGTGTGTGTGTGTGTGTGTGTGTGTGTGTGTGTGTGTGTAAAGTATGGAAAACATACTGTATTAGTCCGGTGCAGTAAAATCATGTCATAAAATGACTGGTTTACAAACTCTCACTGATTCACAATGAAATAACTACAGAAAATAAGAATACAAATTTATAAACTTTCCATAGCAATGTAACAATTATCACAACATCCAAGCTCATAATCAGTAGGCTGGCCCTGCTAAACAGAGTATGACTAGTTTGGGTGCTGTTGCTTTTGTGTAGTGAGCTGCATGTGGTACAAACTTTGTACTAATCACGTGCAGTAAAACCATGTCATAACATACGATGTTTTAAGGGAAGTTTGTCACAACTATTATCCAAAAATGGATAAAGTCTAGAAAGCACTTTTTTTCCCCTGTGAAAAACAACTTAAATTTAGCTGCAACTTCACAGGATCAATTGCTAGAACTGGCTATAAATGAAGAAATGAAGACAAATTTTGAAAATATGGTACTTCCTTCGTTTTAGATAAAAGCTAAAAATGACTATTCTGAACTTGCTAAAACTGCTTTCAAATATCTACTTCCAGTCCAATCAACATGTGAGACTTTGTGAGACTGATAACTCTATTAAGTATGCTTTTAAAAGAAAAACAGAAAAAGTTAACATATACGTTGTCTCCTGTAATTAGCATTATCCTTCCAATCTAGATTAAGTTACAATGAGCAAGAAACTCATTTGTCATGTTAAAAATTCTAAATACAAGACAACATTAATACAATATAAATCCTAAATATATACAAATGTGTTTAGATAAATTATAAATACAAGATACTCTTTTCAAAGCACATACGGCATTACCATTTTACTCTTGACTTTTTGTTTTGATTTCATGGAACAAAAAAATCTAAGCATTAAGAGTAATTTTCTGTATTAACTGCCCATGTACAGTTCCAATAAAAAACGTGTACAGATTTTTTAGTTTTATACTGTTTGCTCTGATTATGTTTACTGAGATAATTTTTTCTGTTGGTTCTTACAATTTAAAAAAATGGGACTTATATGTTACACATGTTTTTTCATCTTTTTTTGTAGAATGTTTTCATTGCACGTTTTAAGAAAAGTAATCACATGAATACTCATCATCAGTCATTAGAAAAATATAAATGAAAACAACAGTGTGATACCTCGTTATACTCACTAGGATGGCTATAGTCAAAAACCATAACAAATGTTGGCAAGGACTCGGAAATGGAAATCCTCAAATACTGCTGAGATGTGATTTTAAAATGGCACAGCTACTCTGGAAACTGGTTTGGCAGTTTCTTCAAAAAGTTAAACATAAATTTACTGTGTAACTCAGCAATTCCACTCCTAGTGGAATGAAAATTTAAGTCCACACATAAACTCACACATGAATATCAAGCAGCATTATTCAAAATAGCTGAAAAGTGAAACAACCCAGAGGTGCCTGGGTGGCTCAGTCAGTTAAGTGGTCAACTCTTGATTTTGGCTCAGGTCATGATCTCAGGTTGAGTCAGTCTCCTGCTCAGCGGGGAGTACCTTAAGATTCTCTCTCCCCTTCTGCCCCTCCCCCTGCTTATGTGTGTGCTCTCAAATAAATCTTAAAAAAAAAAGGTGAAACAAGCCAAGTGTCCAACAATTTATGAATGGATAAGCAAAATGTGGTACATAGCCATATAATGGAGTATTATTCAGCCATAAAGAAATTAAGCGTTGATACCTGGTACAACACGGATGAACCTCAAAACATGGTTAAGTGAAAGAAGCTGGTCACAACAGACCACATGTCTTGATTCCATTTATATGAAATGCCCAGAAAAAAAGATCTTAAAAGAAAGTAGATTCATAATTGCCTGGGGCTGAGGCTGGGAATGGGGTTAACTGTAAATGAACACCTTTTTGAAGTGATGAAAATGTTCCAAATGCCTGAAAACTGGATTGTGGTTATGGCTGCAAAACTCAGTAAATTTACAAGTCATTGAATCATACACTTAAAATGGGTAATTTTATGGTACAGAAATTATACTTCAATAAAATTATTTCAAAAACATTAATGTCCCACGAAAGCTTAGGAATAAACTGGTCGTCCACCAAAGATCATCTGAGAAGCACTACTGTAAGTGATAACGAAGGGATCTTTTTTAGAAATTATGTGTTTAAGTACAGAGACATATTTGATAAGTTTAAGGCTTTGGAGACTTAGCCTTCTGGTTTTAGCTTATATTTCTGCTAGCTGGACTGCCAGATATCCTCAAATTATGCAAGATGTGAGTTACTAAGCATTTAAGTATTTAAACCTTATTTGTTTAGCCAAATACACAAAAAAATGTTAAATCGCTAAAAATTCTGGAATGTATTACCCAGAATGATTACCATTTTTTAAAAATTTTATTTATTTATTCATGAGAGAGAGAGAGAGAGAGAGAGAGAGAGAGAGGCAGAGACACAGGCAGAGAGAGAAGCAGGTTCCATGCAGGGAGCCCAATATGGGACTCATGTGGGACTCGATTCCAAGACCCCAGGGATCACGCCCTGGGCCAAAGGAAGACGCTCAACCACTGAGCCACCCAGGCGTCCCTGATTATCATTTTTCATATACAGTTGAACTAAGCAGCTGTTCAAAAGGAGGCTCACAAAACATTATCTATCTACTGGCATTAAAAATCATGTCTTGTTAATGAAAACATTACTTGATTATAGTAGATTCTTCAAATATTTACACAACTCAAACTGGCAAAAGGAGAAGGGATAGGGTAGATCACAAAATCAACAGATCTCTGTGAACAGTCTAACCCTCCCAGTTCTCTATTTGCCAGTTTGGGTTTTGATCTCTGAAATTTATTTTTATCCCTTGGAATTTTGTTTTATTAATTTTAAAAGAGACTTTGTTTGCCATAATGGTACCTCTGTGTACCATGATAGTAATGAAACCTCACAGAATTATCTCTAGCTCCGTTTTCAATGTTTTTTAGTTTAACAGTATGAAGCATTCAAAAGATTCTGAGATGGTATTGAATGACAGCATTCGAGAAGCAGAAATAACTATTTTGGAAGTGTCAGCTGGTAGATTCATACCATGGAGATTATCATGGGTAAGAACAAGTAAGACTATCGCAGAGAATATCAAATTCAATAAAATTCATTGTTTGAGTGATATGTACAGTGCTTTTATAGCAGGAAATATGGCAAGGAATGAAGAGTGGAGTCTCATGCCCTTCATACCTATATTTGTTCTAGAGGGGAACTGGATACAAAACACTGCCACCTTGGCCCTATTCCAAAAGAATTTTGATTCCAAATACCAGAAGGTGCTCAAGTTTCATGTCATAAACATTAAGGACAGTAAGTGACCAAGAGTAATGATGGAGAAGAAAATATATCATGTCAAAATAACATTCCATTTTTAGTCTTGAGCTAAATAAATAAGCTTACTTCAGTTGTTGAATCCAAGGAATAATTCGTTTCATATCATCATTCACAGACTTCTCCATGTCATCCAGCGTGGCCTGGTCTATAGAATATAGCACTTCATTAATTCGTTGCTTACACAAGGCACAAAATATGGAGGCCAAAACTTAAATGAGAATTATTGTTTTATGCAGAAAGTAGTGTCATTTTTAAGTCAGAGAAAACCTCAATTAAATGTATCACTAGGCAGAAATCAACCTAATTTGTTTAGCCTCTTTAACACTTAGAGAGTTATAGTTAAGACAACTAATTAATAGCAAAAGCAGACTAGTGGGAAGAACAAGTAACAAATATATGAATTCTTTGCCTACATTTTAATTCCCAAAACTCTTGGTATAGTTAATTATTTTTCACTTACATGTATTTCAAACTCCTTGGATTACTAAACTTAGAACCTTAAAAATGCAAAAACTATAAAACTCCATTAAAATGTTTATTCATTAAACAAATGATTTCTGGCATAAGTAAGAGCTGTTGGCTTAAGTTAAGCTTGCTAAACATCACTTATTAGACTTTTTAATGACTAAAAAAATGCTGTAATAGCATGCTACACAAAAAACAATATAAAATGATTTCAACTAAAGAAAAAAGTATAGAGAAAATTAGAACAGCATGACTATGGATTAAACTGTGACCTCCAAAATTTGTATGTTGAAGCCCTAAACTCCTAATGTGATGGTATTTAGAGGTGGGGGTCTTTGGGAGATAATAAGGTTAAGACAAAGTCATGAGGGTGGGACTGAGGTCATGTGGTTATTGGTGTTCTTATAAGAGGCACCAGAGAGCTTGCTCTCTCTCCTTTTTGCCATGTGATGACGGAGAGAAAGCCTAGCCTCCAAGTCAGGAACAGAGCCCTCACCATAACTCAACCATGCCGGCAACCTGATCTTGACTTCCAAACTCCAAAATTGTGATAAAATAAATTTCTATGGTTTTGGCAACCCTCCCTGTGGTTCTTTGTTATGGCAGCCTGAGTGGAGCCAAGTACATACCCTCTAAAACAAGCAAGACTGCCAACAGGTAACTAATTTTTGTTTCTCTCATTTTTATATGTTCATCTTCCTTATTTATGAGTGCGTATTGTGTAATTAGTCAAGAAAACAGTTAAATACAAAAAGTTTTGAAGAACATTTGCCTTGTGCTTTGGAACCATAATTAAAGGTAATTCCCAAGTGTGCCACTTATCATTTAGCCATCATAAATGCAAAGAGATTCAAAGTAATGAGGGCAAACTTCCATAAACAATTCATTGAAAAGTTTATCCTTAGAGCTATACAGTATAACCAGAAAACCTTCTATTTCATCAATCTGGCTTATATTAATTTCAAACAGTAAATGTACTAATATGTGCAAGAACACTGTTCTATTAGCAAAGCAAAACCACCACGTTCCAAGTGATTCATCATTTCAAAACACCAACTTGGTAACAGAACTTGTTAGAAATCCAACGTTAATGTCTACTGTGTTTAGACCAAGAAAAAACCTCCTGTTCTCCAGGATTCTGTACCCCAAGTCATCTTTTATATGTTTACACGGTCAAAAACCTGTTCGGCAGTCATGAGTGACATCAGAATCCCCTATAGTCATTTCCATGTCACCCAACTACTAGTGGCAGTATTGTTAATCTAAAAAACACCAGCCATTAATCTTATTATACTTTTACATAAGAGAAACATGAATGAACTTCATATTGGGAAGTTTAATTTTATACAAGAAAATCCAAAGTAGGCTTAAAATTGGCCCCAAGGAACAGACGTCAGCTAGAGTTCTTCCTTTCACATCTACTTTCTGTACTACTGATACCACCCCCTCCAATACCTAATGGCAGAAACACTTTAGTGTACTTTTGTTAAAATGTTTTTCCTTATGCTAAGTGACTATATCATTAAGTAACTTACCAAGTCCGTAAAGCATCAATTGAAACATTCCAGAATGCAAGTCTACGAAAATGTGTAGACACTCAGAATTACCGCAGGGCTCCAAAATGGGAACAACAAGAGCCGGAAGCGCAGTCTCTATGGAAGCTGAATGGTTAAGAATAAAAGATTATATTTCTATCTGAATGTTTTCCAGAAAAAATTATTTCTCAATGAGTAGAAACAAATGATCAAACAATCCTATATGTCAGAGGAAAAATATGGCTTTGCAAAATTGGAATAGTACTATTATGTCAATGTAGTGGCTCAAAAGGAAGAATGTATTCCTCGAGGAGACTTGAAACAAACATACCCCTCTCAAATACTACAGCAAAAAAAATCCTGAGTCTTTTAAAAAAGGTTAAAAGAGGGATGGCTGGGTAGCTCAGTGGTTGGGCATTTGCCTTTGGCTCAGGGCATGATCCTGGAGTCCCGGGATCCAGTCCTGCATCGGGCTCCCTGCGTGAAGCCTGCTTCTCCCTTTGCCTGAGTCTCTCTGCCTCTCTCTCTGTATCTTTCATGAATAAATAAAATCTTAAAAAAAAGAAAAAAAAGATTAGAAGAGCTCGTGAAAACAAACTTCAGCAGTGAGCTGAGTTCTAGTTTACCTTCATTCAGTAATTACTAGTAAATTAGTTTTTAAGGATTTTCATTTTGATATAGTGGGAAGAAAATTGTTTGGTAAATAGAATAAATCTCATCTACAGCCTCAATATTTTCAATGCCATTCTTCATAAGCAGAGGTTTTCTGGCAATTAGGGCTCATGTGTTAAATTAAAACACACACACACACACACACTTGAAAACCACTAAACATCGCTTATTTAGGAAAAAAATTTTTTCCAGTTATTTATATAACCTTATTTTCAAGTCACAGATGAAATAAAAGCAAGCAATTGTTAAATACCAATTCCCAAAGCTGCCAGTATACTTCTTCTAGAGGTTCATAGTATTTCCACCAGGCCCAATTAACTCTTCCCTTAATCCTACAAACTGGGGTAACAAAACTGAGTAAAGGAGCAAAGTACTGAAAGCACAGCCTGTGCTGATCAGATTGAGGAGTTATAAAAGGAATATGCTCTTCTAGTTACCACGTTCCTCTAACGCTATGGCACAGAAGAAAAGGCTGGCAGTGAGGAGAGTGGTAATGTAGGCCCAGCCTTTCACCAGGTGTGACTTCTCTGTGCTACTCTGTTAAACAAGAATAATAACATCTTCCTGTCCATGCCATGGATCCTTAGGAGGAAGAAATGACAAGTTTGTAAAGGTGCTTTAAAAAGCAAAGTGCTCAACAACGTGCATTTCCTATAGTCCTTTATGAATCAAAGAAACAAACCAAAACCTCTTATTAGGAATTTGCACAATAATTAAAATGGGTGAAGTTACCATTAGTGCTATCTATACAAAGAAATTATCAAACAAGTTAATAAAGCCAAAAAAAAGGAGACATATTTAATCAGATGAAAACAAACTGCTTTCAAGTAGATTACTACATATTTGCAAAGAGATGTTTAACATACACAGCCAGCAGAACTATCACCTAAAACAAACACAGAAGAACAAAAAGGTACAAACAGAAATTTCTTTTACGGTATTTTATAATTCAGAGCAGTGTGACAAATTAGTTCAAATTATGTTTTGCTGAATTTACTATGTTAATAAACAGTGCTTACAGATTTGAAGCAAAATTACTGATTTTTAACACAACTTTAACTATTTTAATTCTTAATGGAGTAGGAACATATTCTTTAAAGCAAAATCATTTTTTTAAAATTAAATTCAATTAATTAACATACAGTGTATTATTAGTTTCAGAGGTAGAGTTCGGTGATTCATCAGTCTTGTAACACCCACACCCAGAGTTCATTATGTCACATGCCCTCCTTGATGCCCATCATTCAGTTACCCTGCCCCTCCCCATCCACCTCCCCTCCAGTAACCCTCAGTTTGGTTTCTGTGATTAAGAGTCTCTTATGGTCTGTCTCCCTCTCTGATTTCATTTTGTTTAATTTTTCCCTTCCTTCCCTTATGATCCTCTGTTTTGTTTCTTAAATTCCATGCATGAGATCATAGGATAATTGTCTTTCTCTAGCAAAGTCATTTTTAAAGTGTAGCAATGGTGTAAAACTAATTCTGACAATTGGGATAACGATTATAATTTCAATGTAATGATAAAAATTGAATATTTTTGAAAAGACAGGGCATCAGAGAAGAATCTAGAAAGCACAGTCAAAAGGTAAAAAACACTTTTATGTGTATCCCTAATAATGGCCAATGTCCTTATTTTCTTTACAGAAAATAAAATATTAAAAAAAAAAAAAAGGGGGGGATCCCTGGGTGGCGCAGTGGTTTGGCGCCTGCCTTTGGCCCAGGGCGCGATCCTGGAGACCCGGGATCAAATCCCACGTCGGGCTCCCGGTGCGTGGAGCCTGCTTCTCCCTCTGCCTGTGTCTCTGCCTCTCTCTCTCTCTCTCTCTCTGTGACTATCATAAATAAATTTAAAAAAATTAAAAAATATATATATATAAGGCCCTAAGCATTTAAAGGCAACTGGTTTGAAGGTATCTAAAAAGAGCAAAATTTACAAATAAAATATAGAAAGGGAATTAAAGGCTGTGCAAGATGACAGGATAGTACACCACTTTTTCCTGCAGCAGGAATATAGAAATCTTCTATTTATTGAGGACCAGATGAGGAATGGACAAGTACAGAGTAATATAAAATGTGAAGACTAAAGAGAGGCAATTAAGCCCAATTAGGAAGAGCTGCATGTGGTTCACAGCTTCCAAACTGCCCTTGATACCCTGATTCTCCACAACACAAGGGAGACTCCCCTGGCTTTCAAGAGACAGGAATGCTGCAAATGGGCCAACTGGCAAGTGACATTAAGTGCCTTGCACTGCCTTTTTTGACCTTCTCTCTAAAGTTCTGCCTACTCTCTGGAGATGTTCCCATTCCCACGAAATCACACACTGCCATCTAGCCTGACCAAAACCTGCTGTCTGTACATCCCCCCAGCCCTCCCTTGAAATGCTCCCTTGTCCAAGCTACTCATTTCCCTGGCTTATACCAGTGAGGAGTGGGAAGAAAAGCCATGTGATTTAAGGGTGATTGCACTAAAGGATTCCACGAATAGCCCTTTGTCCTAGTAAAGGATCTGACTAAAGCATGCTTTCCCATCACAAAAGGGATCAGGTAAGACTACAGGAAATATATAAATGCATGAACAGGAATTTAAAAACAAGTTTAAGCATATGTCATAAAATGGTGGACCAGCAGGCCCTCTCCTACAGCAAGTCCTCATTTCCAGAACTGTTCTGATTAAAGCAGGTCTGAGGGGCCCAACCCCACATGCAAGTACCTATCTCTCCTCCAAAACACAGTACAGTCTCCAAAGCACCCTTCTCTCACACCCAGAACTCTACAGACACCTGGAACATGAAAACCACTGCTGGAGCACACACTCCCACTAGAGTTAGAGATCTAGGAAAAGCCTGGACTAAACATCTTTGAGTTACAGATGAGAATGGTACCCCAAAAATACTACTGTTCAAGAGCATGCACCTCAACTCAGACCTTCTGGCTGCCCAACCAGTGAAATCTCTACAAAATGGCACTGATGAAAAAATCTTTCTGACTTGTTGCATATTAACAAGACGCAAAACTATTCTTCTATAAAAACTTGGTTAGTCTATTTTTCAAATTAATTTAAATATCCCCTGGGCAATCATACTAAGCTTTTTACTTACTACAACTAAGAGTTGTTTACGGATGATATTGAAGTAAACCAGAGTTGGTACGCCGGGGTGGCTCAGCAGTTGAACTTCTTTCCGCCTTTGGCCCAGGGCGTGATCCTGGTACCCAGGATCAAGTCCCACATTGGGATCCTTGTAGGGAGCCTGCTTCTCCCCCAGCCTTTATCTCTGCCTGTCTCTCTCTCTCTCTCTGTCATGAATAAATAAAATCTTAAAAAAGAAGTAAACAAGCTTGTCAAAAGATCATAAACCTTGATTTTCTGCAATCCCAACAAGTGAATTTTAGAATTTTACTATTTTGAAAAGTTAGAAATAAAAAAAATTAAGATTGCAAAAATCCTTAAAAATCTTCTTTACAAGGGAGCCAAGATAATTAGATGGGAAAATTGTTTTTTTCAAATGTTACTAGAATTGTACACCCTCAAACAAAAGAACACAGCTGGACCCCCTACTTCACACCACATACAAACATTAACTCAAAATGTAATCTAAATGTAAGACTAAAAACTATGAAATAGAAGATAGATGACAAGATGTTCAAGAATCATTAGGCAGAGATGCAAGTCAAAACCATAGCGAGGTACCAGTTCACACCCACGAGGATGGCTAGAAACCAAAAGACCGTAACTGGTGTTGGTAAAGTGTGCGAAGAAACTGGAAACCTCATACACTACTGGTGATGGGATATAAGGTGGTGTTAAACGTGTAAAAAGGTAAAACAGAGTTACCATGTGACCCAGCCCTTCCACTACTAGGTACATACAAGAGAAATGAAAACAGGTCCACACAAAATCCTGTATAAGCATGGTCACAGCAGCATTATTCATCATAGGAAAAGAAAAAGGAAGTGCAGTGGGAAACAAAGGCAGAAAGAAATGTAAATAAAATCAAAAGTCCTTATCACCTGCAGCCCACTAACGAATACTTGAGGAGGCAGAGTAGAACATTCCTCCAGGAAGCTCCCAACTGTCTTAATGTTAATGCCTTGCTAGGGGGGAAAACAACCTTGGTTTGACAAAGGCAAGGCCTTAGGTTTCCGGAGTCTTTTTTGCATATGAAAATCCTTTTGAAACTTCCCTCACCTTTACTTCCTCCAACCCCAAAGTATACCATAAATAACTCCTCACAATCCTGGGGCAGCAGCTCCTTCTGCCCACGGGTCCTGTCCCCATCCTTTAATAAAAATCACCACTTTGCACCAAAGACATCTCAAGAATTCTTTCTTGGCTGATGGCTCTGGACCCCACCAAACACATCAACATCCAAAAACTACATCAGATGCGACCTCCTCACTGATGAATGGAGAAGCAAAATGTGGTGTATCTGTACAATGGATTATTTGACAACAAAAATTAAGTACCAAAGCATGCTTTAACATGCACAAACCTTAAAAAGGCTATGCTAACAATATGCAGAAGAGCAAACATTATATAATTTTATTTATGTGAGATGTCCAGAATAGGCAATGCTACAGTGGTAGAAAGTGGACTAGTCGTTGCCAGGGGCTGAGGGGAGGGATGAATGGGGGAGTGGCTGCTAATGCATACAGAGGTTTTTTTAGAAATGATTAAAATGTTCTAAAATTAGATTGTGGAGCTAGTTGTACAACCCTGAGTATGTTAGAAACCACTGAACAAGTGAATGTATGTGAATTTTATCTCAAAACTACTATAAAAAAAAGAACAAAACGGGGGGGGGGGGGGCGGTTATGCATGCTTTCTAACCCCAATGAAAGTTTTGATTATACTTTCCAATCACAAAGAAATCTTAAGGCCAGTATTTAACATCCTTGTTTGAGGGATTAAAAGGGAGGAGAGGATGAGGACTTACACTGCAACTTATAATTAAATTAAAATCACTAAAACCTGATAAATCATTAAGCCCTGATGGGGCTAGTGGACATGCCCCCCTCAAAATAGATTTAACCACTGCATACATCAGATGTCTATCATACTCTTTATTTTTTTAAGGCCTATATTTGCATTTTTGTGAAGTTAAGCTGCCCTTCCCTTTAATCTTTAGTTTGGCTCAGACTTTCTTCTGCACTTTTGTCTCTTTTGCTTTCTTTGAATGACTACTGTATTCTAAATACAAATTTATTTTCCTGATGGTCTTTCCTTCAGGCAGTATTTCTACTTAATTCATCAAAGTGGTACCAAAGAAATTGCTTAAGTAGAATGGACTGAGTTGGGCTCTGTGAGGATGAAAGTCAGTACCTTTGCTACTAGAGCTATTAAAGACATGATATTTTTATGGCACTTTCCCTATATCAGCTCACTTAATTGAAGGCTGTTCACTGTGGGCATGAGGTGATCACAACCAAAAACAACTGGGGTAGGGATAGTGCCTATGGTCATTATGATACTGTGAAACTATTTCTAGAATGAGAGCACTGGTTCTCTAAATGATTGTCCCCAAAGCTCTAAACTTAGAAGATTTTTCACTACGTGTATGTATCTGTATTTCTTACCTGAATCTTGCTGATGTATTAACAATTCAAGAAAAAAATCTTTAAAAAGACCAGGGATAAAATCTGTTTCACTCAAAGAGATGCGTATTTTATAAATAACTAAAGTATCTGCAAAGCTGCCTTATTCTTAGAAGACATAAAAGAAGTAAGATTCATAATAAGATGTTAAAATAATTTCCACTTCAATTGGAAAAAAGCTTTCAGGAGGTTCAATATGTATATGTTTCAAAAATATAGCCAAGTTAAATAAGAAAGAAGAAAATAAGAGAAAAATTAGGGCAAGCTTGATAGATCACTAAAGTTAAAATGCAGAAATGCCCAACCGCCACAACAAAACCAGGGAAAAAAAAGTATTAAGACGCTTCGTAAAATAAAAGTGGATAGTAACATAAACAAAAAAGAAGAAATGCCAATTTTAAAAGAACCTACAGTTTTCGTTGGCATTGAAGCCTCGCAGAATGGCCTTCAGCTCCTGGAGCTTCTGATGAGCTCGTGCATGGACGCTGTCTATCAGGAGCTTTTCTATTGATAAGTGGTCAATCTGCATAAACAACAACAGAATCATATGTGCAATTTAAACATATTTACTTTAAAAGCCTAAGAGTACATTATTGTTCTTTAAGATAGTTCCTTTTAGAATCACACTGACTGTTAACCAGTAAAAGCAAGCAAGCTTAAAAAGATAAAAGTATATGGTACTGGTAGCTTAAAGACTTCAGCTAACATTCTGGCAAGTGTACACCAGGATAGTATGTATTGGTTATCAGTGATTAAGTGGCAGACCTTCAGAATAAAATGGTGATCTGTCCTAAGTTAAAAAATTTGAAAGAACATTAAAAAAATTATGTATAACATCAGTAATAAAAAAATGCAAATATATAACATTTGTTTATAACAAGTTTCATAAAGGGTTTAAGGAGCAACTTGGTATTTTAAAGAATTTCTGCTAAAAGTTTAAATATAAATAGTAAGTTACATATATTCATTTAATCAAAATAATATTAAGATACACTTAATCTCTTACCTTCATGGCTCTTTCTACTAATTTGGAATCAGAAGCTGGCAAAGGAGGATCATGAAAAATCTGTAAAGGCTTAGAGACATCATTTTCATCGATTTTAATTGTAACTTTGTGAACAGATGCCGTCCCTGTTTTTCTCCCAAGAACCTGTTGACTGAGAGAAAAGAAGAAATATTTTCATTTTTTACAGATTTATATATTTACTTATTTGAGAGAGAGAGAGAGAGAGAGAGAGAGAGAACATGCATGCACAGCAAAAGAACAGAGGGAGAGGGAGAGTGAACCCCAAGCTGAATCCACATTGAGGGTGGAGCCAGACACAGGGCTCAATTTCATGACCCTGAGATCATGACCTGAGCCCAAATCAAGAGTCAGATGCTCAACTGACTGCTTACCCAGGCACCACAAGAAAAAAAAGAAACATTAATATAATTTTTTTCCAATACGGCCTATTAACTTTTGGAATAAAACAGAAAAAATATTGTGTACCTTAGCCAGAGTCTAGAACATGACAGGCCCTCAATGTTTGTGGAGGGAATAAATTAATAATGAGAAGACTGCTATTCATAATTGAACAGAATATTTATGTCCTTAAAAAAAAAGACAAAATTTAAAAACACGCGCGCGCACACACACACACACACACACACACACACACACACACAAAATCCCAGGGGGATGCCTGGGTGGCTCAGTGGTTGAGTGCCTGCCTTCAGCCCAGGGCGTAATCCTGGAGTCCAAGGATCGAGTCCTACATCAGGCTTCCTGCGTGGAGCCTGCTTCTCCCTCTGCCTATGTCTGCTTCTGTGTGTGTGTGTGTGTGTGTGTGTGTGTGTTTTTCTCATGAATAATTAAATAAAATCTTAAAAAAAAAAAAATCCCAAAACAAAACCACCTGTGTTCTAAGTGGCGTCTATTAATCTCTGATTTCTTTACAGAAAATGAGTGTCAGGCAAAGTTCAAACAGGGAATCAAGAACTGGAAACAGCCTGATACTAATTTTCCCCAAAAAAGACTTTAAAGGGCACAATTCAAAATGTAAAACTGTGATAAGCATATTTTAAAAACATATCCAGGGGCAGCCCCGGTGGTGCAGCAGTTAGTGCTGCCTGCAGCCCATGGCGTGACCCTGGAGACCCTGGATCGAGTCCCACGTCAGGCTCCCTGCATGGAGCCTGCTTCTCCCTCTGCCTGTGTCTCTGCCTCTGTCTCTCACTCTGTATCTCTCATGAGTAAATAAAACAAAATCTTTAAAAAAAAAATAAAAAATAAAAAATAAAAAATAAAAAATAAAATAAAAACATATCCAACAATCTCAATGGTCTTTCAGCCATCTGGTATGAGCTCAGAGTAATTTAACATTTTAAGAATAGCAAGTCTTAGTACAAAGAGAGATCTATGTATTTAAAACATGCCATGCTCTAAGAAAGGGGTCAATTATAGATGTTCTATGTGGTATATATGATACCAGTGACCTTACTATATAAAATCATGTTGCTAGAGGTACACAGCTATTGGTTTATAGTAAATCAGAAGCATGAGAGAAAAAAACAAAGAGTATTAACAGTCACAGCATGAACTAACCAGAATCAACTTCACTTACTTCCAAACTGAGAGGGAGAGGCACTTTCCAGCATGGTACCTTTCCACCTGCACAAGGTCTCCCCACCGCTCTCGTATTAACATTAGAGTTTGGGAATGTAGCACTTCTAACTGAAGCGATAAGCAGAAAGAATCTGATGGGTCTCGTTAAGCAGATTTAATAAATCACTACAACAGCCAAGAAGTACAAGCAAAATTTCATTTAACAAAAGTTTCCCCAAAACCTGGGTATGAAAGAAATATCTGGAATTATATTTCTCCAATGACATATACTTAAAAAGTGTTATAATTTCTGGCACAATCTTAGAAAGAAGCTTCATATTTAATTCTGAACAAATATAAACAAACTATAAGGTCCAAGTTGCCTGCTAATTGATCACAGTTTAGAAATTATGAGTAGACCAAATAGCACTATTTTTTTCCTCCAGATAGTACTATTTCTAATTCATTTTTGCTTTTACCTGCAAAGTGAAGAGTAAAATGTACAATTTGGTTTATTACAGATGTATAATTATTCTTCACACTGATCAATTCCCAGCCCTGTTTCTACCCCCATAAAGGAAGGTGGGGAGGCAGGGGAAGAGTTTAGTCTGCTACAGTTCAGGATGGGGGGAAGGCAAATGGAAATGTGGGGAGGAGAGGGACATACAAACTCCTTACAAATATATGTCTCAAATTTCAAAAGGATACGTAGGCAGTTGTACATGTCCTGAAGAGGTTTTTCATCAGCAAAGAGTCTAGACTGCACCAGCTGATGGATAAAGTTGATTTGCATACTATGAACCAAGGCTCGCCCATCTTCCATTGGCAGGAGAAAAGAAGGTGGTTAATCAGAAAAAAACTGTACAGATCATGTCACAGTACCATTTAAGGAAGAGTATACTAACAATAAAAAAAAAAAAGAACTTAATTTATCTATGAAAACCAGAGAACATTATACTTGAGAAACACTAAAGCCTCTACAGATTAGTAGGTAGGTATGATTACCATAA
Source organism: Canis lupus familiaris (assembly GCF_011100685.1). Lineage (NCBI taxonomy): Eukaryota > Metazoa > Chordata > Mammalia > Carnivora > Canidae > Canis > Canis lupus. The sequence goes on from NC_049260.1 coordinate 35,319,130, forward strand.
CATGTGCTTCAAATTACAGGATAAATTGCTAAACATTTATTATTCTGTAAGAATGTTCCAATAATATAAAAACAAACATTTGAATTTTTATGATTTAAATCAGTATTTGTGATTTACCTCCTGTTTCCTTGTCCTCAACTAGAATTTCTAGCTTGAGAAGACGCCATGGAACATCTGGATCATCTCCCATCACGGTTAAGGTGGCTTCAAACTCTCCTTCAACTCGAAACTTCACCCGGCCATTTGCTTTTAAAAGAAGAAGACAATGACTACCATGCTAGAAAATAAGCAGCTTCTTGCTAACCTAGAAAGCTTAGTCTTGCTTAAAAGAAATTTTAAATAGCTTGAAAGTTCTTTCATAAATGTCCAAGAATTCAGTAGTTCCTGCATAAGCAATAGCCAAAGGCAGTTAACACTTCTAACATCAACTGATAATTTTCTCTTGAGGCCTAACTCTGGAGCTTCCTCTCTCTCCTCCAGCCCTAGGTGATCCCTTTGCTCCCAGCTTCACATACCAGCATTTTATCTCCAGGTACTAAAATTTTATCCCTAGGTACTAAAGAGAAATGATCGGATTGACAAGTCACATATTTGAACACCACCTGAACTGCAGGCCAAAACATCAAAATGAAACCCCCCAAAAATTGTTTTAAAAAAAATTCTAACAAAAGTTAATTCTTTAAAAAACATAATAAACTTCAGGTACATACCAACTGTAAGATTTGCTAACTGAGGGGGAAGATCTGTGGTCACAAGCCGATGTCTAAGAATCTGATTGAGTTGGTGAAGTGTGGCTTGTTTCTCAATCTTGGTAATTGGGTCTGGAGGAATAATTTTATCCTACAAAAAAAATTAAGTGATAAAATAATGTACAAGACACAATCTTTACCTATGCCTATCTTAACGTAATATTTTCATACTTTGTCCAAGAGAATCAACACTCATTTTCTATATCCAATAATAGTGACATGACCATTACTATCATGCATCAGTTCCAATGATTCCACCAGTACCCAGCTAAGACAGTAATGCATATGATCTTCATGCTCTATTTAACCAAGTTCATGTCACTAGGTAACTTCTACCACTTCTTAAAAATATAAAATGCAATAGCACCGAGTCAGTAAACAACTACCACAATAATAGTTAAATACAAAACAAAACCTTTCAAAAAGCAAGCATCATTCAGTATTTTTACATCTGAAATAGACATAAATTAATTTGCACATGTTTAACTTCACATACACGAAGATTCATCCATTTTGATAGTTACTCAATTTGGCCTCAATTTTAGTTATAGAGAAAAAAAAGTCAATTACATGAAATAGCTGTTTTAAAAATACAGAATAGTCATTTTTTGGGCTCCTTAATAACACAGTAGACTCCATTGCCAAAGTCTTCAACTTTTGAGAAAGGGAGTGGTAAGCAATGCACTTACCCTAATGCAGGTGGGCAGTCGTGGGTAAGACCCAGTAGTCAGTACATCAATGGCATACGGGATGGCAAAACTAGGCAGGCGTGCATGGACTAGGGCATCTCTAGCTAATGAGGCCAGGCGATCAGCAGTATCCACAAACAGAATGGCTTGCTGATCTAAAAAGCTTGAAATCATCTTTAAAGCAAAGGGTAAATGTATTAAGTTTTATTGAGAATGGGCTGCTTTCCACTTAAAAATATCATTTATTCATTCCAAAGTAAACTTTGAGGGCCTTAATACAGTTTTTCACATTTTGAAACATTTCTTCAAGAAATTTCCCAGTAACGTGAAGAAATATTTAATGCATTTGTATTTGACATTAAAAACAATAACCTTCTATCACTTAAAGTAAAAGGTTTTCCAATTTATTTCTCCATCCCTAACACTGCATATACATATCAGAAGTTAGGAAAAATGAATAAAATAAAATGCTTCTTACTCTCATAGATTTCTAGAGTTGGCTGTTAAAGTAGTTAAAAGAACGGACTCCTGGACCCGGACTGCCTTGGTCTCAATTTTAACTCTAAACTTGCTAACCCTATATAAACTAGGCAAGTCACTTAACCTCTCTGGGCCTCAGTTTTTTCAACTGTGAAATGGAGATAATGATTTCCAACCTCAGTAAGGTTGTTCTAAAGATTAAGCGTTAACGCATATAGGGAGCACTTGGGTGGTTCAGTCTTAAAGTGTCTAACTCTTGGTTTTGGCTCTGGTCATGATCTTCTAAGACGTGGGAATGAGTCCCACATTGGGATCTGCACTCAGTGGGGAGTCTGCTTGAGATTCTCTCCCTCTGCCCCTCCCCCTACTCTGTGCTCTTGCACTCCAATAAATAAATCTTTTTTTAAAAAAGTTAATGCACATAAAACCTTCAGAACAGTGCCCAGAACACATAAAATACTCCATAAATGCTGCCTGTTATATGAAATCTAGGCCAGTTTCATACCCCAAACAGAAATCCTTTCCATCGGTTCTCTATTGAATGCATTTCATAAGAGTACTTGAACTACCTGAGCTCATCACAGAGCTGAAAACAACTTTTTTGAAACTTCTATCTTCTATTCTGGAGCAGTAATGTGTCTTACGTCCTTCACACAGGAGAAGCCCACCCTATATTCAAGCTAAACATTCCAAGTCACTTCATTTAGTCTACATCTCCTAATTTCTGACTCACCACCCTTTTTATGCAGCCTTGAAAATGCTACAATTTATCAGTGGCTAACTTAGAACATGGTATCCAGAATTAATAACATATCACACTCACAATTAATACCTGAATACAATGCCCTACATTTTCTCAGTATTTCCATATTTATTTTTATTATCTGATCTTCACAACTCTAGGAAATAGATAAAACCAGATAATTACCATCACCTTAGCGATAAGAAAATTGAGATTTAAGACACCTGCCCAAAGAAAGACAGCCAACAATCAGAGAAACTGGAACCAAAAAAATGTTTCTTCTCCTAGACTGCCCAGAAGCACTACCTTGCATGACTACCAAAATGGATTTCTTTATCAATGCCACCAATATTAACTTCTTATTAGCAACTATGACAGTGCTAACACACAGTAAGTTGGGAGTCCATTAAAAGACCCTGATATTGGGATCCCTGGGTGGCGCAGCGGTTTGGCGCCTGCCTTTGGCCCAGGGCGCGATCCTGGAGACCCGGGATCAAATCCCACGTCGGGCTCCCAGGTGCATGGAGCCTGCTTCTCCCTCTGCCTGTGTCTCTGCCTCATTCTCTCTCTCTCTCTCTCTGTGACTATCACAAATAAATAAAAATTTTTAAAAAAGACCCTGATATTTTGTACATAAATCTCTATCAAGCAAGGTCCTTTTCCATCCTGAAACCAAAGGAGGACTGTAATCTGTCTGGTTTTAACAGATTAAAACCACTTGGATTCTACTTCTCAACTTTTTTTTTTTTTTTAAAGATTTCTTTATTTTAGAGAAAGCAAGAGCACAAGTAGGAGATACTAAGGGAGAGACGGAGAATCCCAAGCAGATGCCACGCTGCGCGTGAAACCAAATGTGAGGCTCGATCCCTCAACCCCAAGATCACTACCCGAGCAAAAAACCAAGAGCCAGATGCTCAGCTGACTGTGCCACCCAGGCGTCCCTACTTCTCTCAACTTCTGAGCTGGTTTTTACTCAGATCTAGATCATCTCAAGTCTCCAATCCAGGACACTGTAAAAATGCTTATCAGATAAAAGCCAAAGCCAAAGAATACCAAAGACCTCCCTCCTCCTGGGAAGACATGTATCAATCCCAGTGCAGTAATATAGTTCATCCAGCCCATGGTGCTCTACCTTAAATGTGGGTAATTAATGAGACATTCTCCAAACTACTCTGGCTCAATTCAAAATACACTAGCTTCAGTTATACTCCTTTGACTTAGAAACCGAATGAGTAAACATAAAATGTTAGTTTTGAGTAACTTACTAGTGAAACTATATAGGTCCCTAATGATCTTTTTTTTAAAGCACTCATGTGCCAGTTGTTAATATGGTTAATAATATTCTCCTTTCAAATCTGAGCACTGAATAGACATTTCCCAAAGAAAAATACATAAATGACCAAAAGTACATGAAAAGATATTCAACCTCATTGGTCAGCAGAGAAATGCAGATCAAAACCACAATGAAATACCACCTTCACACCGAATAGGATGGCTAAAATCAAAATGTCAAATGATAACAGGTATCAGCATGGAAAAACTGGAACCCCATACACTGATGGTGGGAATGTAAAATGGTACAGCCATTTTGAAAGACAGTCTGGCAGTTCCTGAGGTGATTAAACATAGTCACCATATGACCCAACCATTCCATTCATAGGCATATACCCAAGAGAAATGAAAACATATGTCCACACAGAAACTTGTACATGAATGTTTACAGCAACATTATTTATAACAGTTAAAAACTAGAAACAACCTAAATGTCCACAAACTGATGATAAACAAAATACAGATCCATACAATTCAACTATAAAAAGAAATGAAGTACTACTACATGCTACAGCATGAATGAACCTTAGAAACATTATGCTAAGTGAAACAAGCCAGTTCCAAAAGACCCCATATTATGATTCCATTTATATGAAATCTTCAGAATAGGCAAATTTACTGACAGCAGACTAGTGGTTGCTTAGGGCTGGGGGACACATCTGGAGGTGATAGCAAAAGGGTAGATGTTTTCTTTCTGAGATGATAATAATGTTCTAAAATTGACTGTGATGGCTGCACATATCTGAATATACTAAAGACCATTAAACTGTGTACTATAAATGGGCAGATTGTATGGTATATGAATTATACCTCAATAAAGCTGTTTTTTTTTTTAATTTTTATTTATTTATGATAGTCACACACAGAGAGAGCGAGAGAGGCAGAGACATAGGCAGAGGGAGAAGCAGGCTCCATACACCGGGAGCCTGATGTGGGATTCAATCCCGGGTCTCCAGGATCGCGCCCTGAGCCAAAGGCAGGCGCTAAACCGCTGCGCCACCCAGGGATCCCAATAAAGCTGTTTTTAAAAAGCTCCAGGAATATGAGATATTTTCTTTTTCTTAGATAAAACATGACCCAGACTGTTTTACCATTAGAGTTCTATAAACTATGTATTTATACTCTGCCACACACTTAATATGTCTGGTATGGCTAAAGATCACTATCTATTAAGAACCTCAAATGAAACTAGATAAATAATCATTAGATTGAGAGGAGTCAAAACACAAATAGTCCTCTAATCCTCAAATTGATGGGCATTATACCGGACATAAATACATCTTTTCCTACATTCTCAAAACAAAAATACCAGAACTTTAGAAGTTCAATATGAGACTTTATTCAGAACATGACTGATGTGAATAACCAATTAAAAAAATTAATAGAAGAATGCTGAACTATGAATTAATGAAAGATGAATAACAATATGGTTCAATATCAAAACCAAGAGTTTTGAATTTTCCTTGACATTATGTTACTGAAGCAAGACTCAGTAATATTAAATAGGTAACTGAAACACCCATGATGTTATTAGGGATTTGACACCAGGTTTGAAAAATTGAACGCTTCGATATGATACACTTCAGTGACACCTAACTTCTCACTGCAAGTCTGAACATCTTTAAGAAAAGACTATCCCAAGTTAAGTAGTTAATGAAAAGAAACTGCAGGCTTTCCAGAAATATACCATGCTTCTTCATTTCAGCCAGAATAGATTTACTACATTTGGTGTCCAAATTTCCAGAACAATGAATTGTAAATCTTTCTGATAAATAAGCTTACCATAAGTCTATTTATTAATATTTATAATCAAAACTATCCCTTGAATGATGCTTTACAGTAGACAAAAGATCTTCTGAATACAAACTTTAATTTCTCTATCATACCAACAGACAACAGATGAATCCAAGAACACTTTCCCCCGTGAGGAAAACAATATATGGGGTACAAAATATCCTCCCTCCAAATAAACCTGTGACTGATGTTGTACTTCAGAAGGATGATCGCTTACTCCTATGGACAAAGATATGCAGGCTAGAATGTCTCTTGGTAGAATTCTTAGTATTGTCACTAGCTTAGTTGGTAGAGATGGAATGGAGTATCAACTTCAATGAAAACCAGGTTTTATTTTTAACTTAAAAATTATTATTCTGTGGGGATCCCTGGGTGGTTCAGCGGTTTAGTGCCTGCCTTCAGCCCAGGGCCAGATCCTGGAGACCCAGGATTGAGTCCCACATTGGGCTCCCTGCATAGAGCCTGCTTCTCCCTCTGCCTGTGTCTCTGTCTCTCTTTCTCTCTCTGTGTGTCTCATGAATAAATAAAATCTTTAAAAAAAATTATTATTCTAGAAATTACAATTCTCAACTTCTTCACAATCCCTTTTCTCCTTTTACTTTAGCAACTTTCACATAGGCTTTGTGTCTAATGACGAGGGAACCTAGTAAAAACCAAGGAAAGTGAATGCAGCAGATACAATGGAGGGGAAAGCTCAGGAAATCACATGCAGAAACACAACTGTGTCCTAGATTCATTTCTAAAGTGGAAGAGGCAAGCCCTGATAGACTTGCAAATATAAAAGTACTATAAAAATATTTTTGACTTAGCTTGTCAGGGTGCTAAAAAGAAATTTATTATAGTACCTCTACACTAACTGGGTGGCTGTTCATTTTAATTTATCCAGGAAATCTACTAAACTTTAAGAGATTCTGAAAAGTACTCAAGTAAAATTTAACCAGTGTAAAGCTGTTTTTCTGCCTTTACCTGTAAAAACTGATTTTAAAAAATTTAATATTACATAATTGAATGGAAAAAAAAATGAGCATCAGTGTCATGCTTACTTAGAGAATCTACCCACTTTCCAAGTATAACTGACAGTGGCTAGATTACTTGGCCTTGTAAAGCTGACCTCAATTAAAGTGAATAAATGCTCTCATTATGATAATTATTCTATCCTTTCCAAGATGAAAGAGTACTCTACTCTCTTTCCATTCTCCTCACTGGAATTGACCGAAGTAAAACAGAAGAGAGTAATCATGTGTTTTGTTTGTTAACAGGGCGTCATCCTCCCCAATAATGAGCTCATACTTGGGTTTCTTTTCTTTTTTGAGGGGGGGTGGCAGATTTTAGCATCTTTGGTACACTTCACTACAAGTCATTCCTTTGAATTCAAAAGATTTAACAGACTATGAGCTTCTTGAGAGCAGGGGCTATGCCTTACTTAAGTCTCATCAGCCATACCCTATGCCGGACCTGTGCTCACTCAAGGGTATGGAGAATCAGATAAATGGTGTTATTAGCTGTGACCTTGAAGAAGCCATTTAGCTACTAAGAACCTTATTCCCTCATCTGTAAAACAAGAAAAAAATAACAACTCTGCCATACTCAGGGTTTTCAAGAATCAATAGGCAAAGTTCAAGGAAGCACTTTGCACACTCTAAGGAAGTATAACGATATAAAGCTGTTTCTCCCTCCTTTAGTTCAAGTCTCATATTTAATGTCTTCTAGAGTAACGGTGTTTCCAGATACTCTTTTTTTCTGCTCAGGTGATCAAATACTAAATTTCTATAGAAATATATTACACATCTTCTAGGGTTTTTTAAAATTATATTTATTTATTCATGACAGACACAGAGGGAGAGGCAGAGACATAGGCAGAGGGAGAAGCAGGCTCCCCACAGGGAGCCTGATGTGGGACTTGATCCCAGGACCCTGGAATCATACCCTGAGCAGAAGACAGACACTCAACCACTGAGCCACCTAGGCATCCCATATTACACATTTTCATCCAAAAATATGGCTACTCACTTAAGTAATGGCCCTCAAAACAAATCAGCAGATATTAATTAAAGCCAAAATTAGAAACTATGTCTATTATAAGTTAACATTCCAAAAACTTATTTTTTATAAAATAAAGTGAAAAATTTAACTTACCGCACATTTTTCCACCTTGCCAGCATTATTAGCCCATTTTACTAAAGCTAACAGTCGAACAAAGAGTTGACGTGTCCGGCTAGCAAACTGCACTATTTCTATTTTCCTATAAAATAAAACAATTCTTAATGAACCAACACATTTGAAAAAGTATTTCACAATTTACTTCATCTGGACTGAAATACGAATCAATCTTTGTTTATGAGCATTACAATGAAATGAACAGAAATATGAATTATTGTCACATTTTATATACTGCCTGTTTTTTATTTTCAATAAAATTCAATAAAATTCAATAAAATATTTTAGCAATGAATCAGAATCACATTTTAAAAATTAATTTTGTATAACAATAAAAGCTGTTTAATAAAATGTATCCAATTTACAAACATAAAAATACAATGTAAAAGTTAACTAGCTCACAAAGGAAATCAAATTTAGAGTTAGGAATTTCAGAATTCAGACTACGAGTTATGAATTAGCAACCTTTTTGGTAGGAGAAAGGAACTGAAACAGATCTTTACCAAAGCTTGAAAGTGTCTCACTTCTACAAAACCAAGAGCCCATTTCCCATCTTGCAAGCGTGTGATTTAAACACCTGAATAATTAAAGAACTATGCAACTTTACCAAACTAATTTTAGTGAAAAACTTAGACATTAAGTCATCTAAACAAAGTTAAAGAAAGTAAGCTAAGCACTAAAAATAAGAGCTAGATGGTCTTCCCATATCTATTTTTATTCTATACCCACTACAATGCTTTTTCTCTCAATACTCATCTGTATTTTTATCATCTCATAAAGCCTTAAAAGCTTTACGTCGTCAGTGTGTTAGCAAGACCTCTCAATTTCCTGTCAGCTTTAAAACTGAAAAACCACTTTCATAGTTTACCTTAAGGTACTGAAAAAAAATATTCGACAGGCCAGGACTGATGACAGGACTCAGCAGGACATCAACCTCTCTCCAAGTGGACTCTGACCTATATTAATTTCAGTACAGCTGTTCAATGGCCTCCGGTTCCAACCCACATCTCTGCATCTCACCAATAGCAACACCATGAGGCAATGCACCAAAATAAAAGCTTTTGTTGAAATATAATCCTGACTGAGGACCACAGAATCTAAGTCCTAGCAAGCCTACAAAAAACCTGAAAGACTTCCTTAAGATTCAGCCAGCAATACGATTATTGATAGTACCAAGAAAAGCAAGGGCACAGATACAATTAAGACTCTTTGCCAGTATCTGTGAGAGATCTTAAGAAAGAAAACAAGCGGAGCATTACTCACAAGGCCGGAGCACAGCAGAAACAGAAAATGTACATTAAGACCTGGCACCGTCTCATTGCTGGGGGCCTCACTACTGTCACTCCAACTCAGCAACAACTTACAGAGCATGTGAGCTCTCTACTCTTCTCTTAGAGCAAACATATCTGTATATTATTAACTTGGTTCCCCAAATGAGCTCCTGTACTGGAAAGCAAACACCCACCTTTGTAAACTATTGTTAACATGACTTTTCAACTCCATGCAATCTCAAGTGATCAGCAGCATGAATCAGTTTTTCAAGGCCCAGTTTCCCTTCAGACACCAGAGTGGACATAAGAAATCCGAATTTACATTTCCTTCCTTTAAAATGGGCCAGCCAAACCATAACAAAAGTATGCTTCAACTGTCTCTCCCATCTCTACCTTTTGATCTCATTCCATCAGAAAGATAGCTGGCAGTGGGGGTGGGGAGCATAGTCAGTAATAAATCCTCCCTAGTGACTTGGTATTTAGGAAAAAAAAAAAAAAAAATCAACCAAGGAGCATAAGTAATGCCAGACATACAGTCATGTAGCCTATACCATGGCGACAATTTAAACCTCCATCACAGGATTACTCCGAAACAATTTATCTTGTTCCTTTGGCCTATGGAAACATTGGTATTTAATTTAGTTGGGTCTTAAGCCCCAAACTCCAATTCAATCAAAATTCTCTCAACTATGAAACAGCAATAGCAGAAGACAAATGTCAGTTCTCTAACGACATCTAACAGCATCATCGTGGCAAATGGTAAATTAGCAGCCAACTTCCTGAAATCAGTCTGTTCCTCAGCTTCTTTTCTTAAGTCCTGTATCTTCTACATCTTCCTACCCCCTCAGGACTTGACAATAAAGGTTTCTAGAACACAAGGTCCAGAGCTGGTCTCACACCAAGAATTGTTGAACTGTCAAGGATGAGGAAATCACATTTCCAAAGGTGCCCTAAACAAATGGTGTGAAACACCACCCTACATTCTCTGGACCAGGTTTCCAATCCACAGCCCTACTACCCATACCCACACCCACACCCTTTCTCTCTTTCTCATACATACACACTCTCATAGACAAACCAACATAGACACAGATTTAAGTTTTTTTCATACTCACCTTTCTACATCAGATTTCCTTGGCAGTCTAAAAAGAAAAAAAAAAAAGAAAATGACTAAATATATACATACCTTCATCAAAACATGACAATGGTCTTTATGTTGACTCTATTATATATCTTAGTGTTTCAGAAAAACTGGATAAATAGCCACTACGGGCTGGCGAGGCTACCTATTCTTTTTTTTATAAGTTTCTAGCAATATGGCTATAGGGGAAAAAACCAACAAAGGAACATTCCTCTCCATTCAAGATGGTCCAAAAGGTACTGCATGAGCCTCAAACATTTAAAAAGCTCAAGCCTTACATTAAACACACTACTCTATCATGGAGTCAGAGAAAATATTTTTAAAACCAAAATAGTCACAGATGTAGAATACTAGTTGCCAGCTTCCCTGTATCCAATGGAGCCTTGCCTCCAAGCAGTAACTTCTCCATGTTTTGTCAGGGTGGGTAAAACTGGAAGCTAAACACCCAAAAGAACCAGTGTCAGCCAAGGGTTTTACACTAATTATGATGTTGCATGGTGGTTAGATGTAAATGAGGACTTTTAAGCTCCAGTAAGGTTTTTATTTCTTTTTTGCTAGTTCTCTAGTATAACAGCCAGCAACCAATGTCACCAATTACCCTGTTAAATTATACTATTTAACACACTCACCTCAAATGATGTTTACAAAGGTCCTTATCTGCCTCCTGAATCACCACATTCATTCGGGAAGTTTCTATCTCATGGCCTGCCCAAGATTCAATGGCCTGAGCAGCTCTAAAGCCTCCTCTACATCTGATCCCCTTTTCAAGAACACACACCGAACCACTTAGGTTCTCTTCTCCCACTCACAGGCCACAGGTGCAGAAAAAAAAATAAAACCAGAGTTCAAGGTACAAGGAGGGGAAACTATTAAAATGAGCTCTGGCTTACAGTTAATAATTCTGAGAGTAGACAGTGAGATAGAAGTTGAAGTTATGATCCGAGTGATAAAGGAAACTAGGTAGAAGCTGGAAGGGCCAGGAGATCATATGAAGTAGAAATTAAGGCCTTGTAAGACTGCAAGGAAAAACAACTACTGGCAAGTTCCTCTACATGTGAAAGCTCCTGAGAACATTCCCTTGAGAAGCCACAACCCTCCTCCTCAAGGGAGGGAAAGAATGAGAACCATGGATGCTGGTGTGCGCATAAGAGATAGAGAGAAACAAGATGAGAGCCTTTGGGGGGTAGAAAGAACAGGAAACATTGTTTGGTCTCTTCTCTCCTGCCCTAGGGACCCTCCCTAAAAGGATGATCTCAAAGTCAGAGGCAGTATCATTTCCGGGACAAAGATTAGGCCTTGTTGTCTGCATCTCTTTCCTCCCAATTCCTCCTAATCTATTTAAAAATTCCTTTTATGGGGGATCCCTGGGTGGCTCAGGGGTGTGGCGCCTGCCTTCGGCACTCAGGGCGGGATCCTGGAGTCCCGGAATCGAGTCCCTCATCAGGCTCCCGGCATGAAGCCTGCTTCTCCCTCTGCCTGTGTCTCTGCCTCTCTCTCTGTGCCTCTCATTAATGAATAAATAAAATCTTTAAAAAAAAAATTCCTTTTATGGATAACAAATCCACTATTTAAGGCAAAAGTCCTAAAATGCAAATTTTTGAAGTCACACTTATTTACACCAAAGTGTAATAAGACAAGTTTACATGACTGAGATCCTAGCATTTTCTAATTTTAATTAAAACAGGTTTAAAAAAAAAAGAGTAGAACCTAAGTTCCTAAGAAATCAAGGCAGAGTGTAAACTCCCAGATGAGAGCATGTATGTTGGGGGAAAGATGGAGGCAGACAAGCAGAAGGGGAAAAACAGAAATCTGCGGCCAAAATCAAACTACTGAAATTGTCAAGGTATTCTAAAAACTAATTTGTTAATGTATTAAAATAAACTAATTAAAATAAACTAATGGTACCCAGGAGCGATAAGAGAAAAATAAAGCAGTGAGTAAAGAATAGATAGCAGGGGCAGAGTGCTTTCCAGGGGTGGTCAGAGAAAGTCTTTCTGATAAGTTCTATCTGAACAAAGACCTAAATTAAAAGAAATGGGAAAGCAGACCACACAGATTTCTGGGGGAAGAGCAAAGTGTGCCTGGCACTATCAAAAATATGTCAAGAAGGGTAGTGGGGCTGAAATAGAATAAGCAAAGAGGAAAAGTATTAGGAAATGAGGACAAAGAGGGAAGGAGAAGGCAGAGACCACATGTCCTGGTTTGCCAAAGAAAGTCCTGGTTTATGCCTGATGCTCTGATATCATTTTTTAAGATTTAGTGGAGAGGGAGAGAGGGCGTGCTCATTTTGCATGCAAGCGGGAGGGGGAGAAGGAAAGAGAAAATGAATCTCAAGTAGACTCCCTACTGAGGATGGAGCTCAATTTCATGACTGAAATCACAGCCTGAGTTGAAACCAAGAGTCAGATGCTTAACCAACTGTGCCACCCATTATTATTAACACCACCACCTTTCATGCTCAAAAGTGTCCTGATTTGGACCATAAGTCTTATAGTCACTCCATATACAGGTGACTATAAAATGTTTTTACTCTAAATGAGATGGAGAACCACTGGAGAGCTGTGAGCAAAAAAGTTTTAAGGATCTTCTTGGCTATTTTATGGATGACAAAATTGCAAAAGGAAAAGGGTAGCAGTAGAGACATCAACTGGCATACTACAGTTAACATGGGCGAAGGATTCATACTCAATGGAAATGCTGAAAAGTGGCCGGACTCTGAAATCAGGTGACAAGACTTGATGTACTAAGTATGGGACTGGAAGAAAGAGGAGCCAAGAATTACTTGAAATTTTTGGCCTAACCCACAACAGGAAGAATGGAGATAATCTTTAGTAAAATTGGAAAGGGGTGGGGCAGGGCGGAGGCAGGGGGGATTAAGTGGAATTGACTGAAATGCCATTAGGAATTTAAATGTAGCCATTTGGATATATAGTCTGGAGTTCAGTGAAGTCTCTGCTGGAGATAGAAGTATAGGAATCATCATCATATAAAGGATGCAGGATTAAAACTATATACTTATACTACTGCAATAAAATAGACGTTTCTTCATAATTAAGTTGTAAAATAGAACACAGTATATAATTCAAAGAATTTCTTCAAATCATCTATGAAAGAACAAATTATACAAATTACACAACCACTGACATCGTTTTCAACATTTTTCCATAGCTATACACTGGGTAGGTGAGCTTCATATATACATAATTTTTTCATGGATACCCTTAAATTTTTATGAAATCCAACAGTAATTGGTTCAGGGAATTACATTACTACAATAGGACCTAATCATGACAGCTACTTAAGTTTCTCACTAGACGGGGTAGCCTTCTTTCTGTTCCATTCAATAAAGTACCATATGTCAAATTGGGTGGAATGATGTTTTACAGGAATAAGTGGAACCTATTCTAACTTTCAGTTATCTGCAAACAAATATTTTAAGTCTCTGGTAACAAATTACTGTGCTACTTTACAGACTAAGATCTACATACGAATGTATACAATTGAAAACTAATGTATATGTTTTCAATTGTATACATACAACTGCAACTGTTGATCTACAGTCTAACAACATAAAAGATAAAAACCTAAAATTCTTACTTTTTTTGAACCTGGATTTAAAAATGTAAAACAGTTTTTTAATTAAGGTATATATGCCTCAAAATTTTATAGTGCTTTTTCTACACACACTGAAAATCATTAGTGTATTCTGATCCTATTCTGAAGGGATTAACACTCTAATCATGTCCCAAGGCATTTCATTGGTAACTTGGTGATTTATAAACTCCCTTCATACTCCGAGACAATAACAGAAGACCAGTAACATAAAGCTTTTTCTTATACTAAATGCGTTAGGACTTCAAACACTCCCAAACATTTCAGGAAAAAACAACCTAGGAATCCAAAATTTTAGATTATTTTATACACAATACATCTCCTGAGTTCAAACTCTGTCAGAAGCAATTACAACCCTACGTTTAAAACATACCGTCAAGACGCTGTAAAACAGACTTCCTGTCTTTGGGAATTCAAATAGTATGTATTCTTAAACCCTAATCTTGGGTTTTCGACTAAAAAGCTTCCAACCAAGATATCAATTGGGCTCTGTTGGCAACTGGAGCAAAAATCCCAAAGATGGGATTTTCAGTGAGTCTAACATGCATAATTAACAAGTCTCCGTTGCTTCATCTCGAGAAAGACCCCAAACGCAAAGCTTTTCCTCCACCTCCGTTGAGCCCCACGAGTTTAGAAATTCTAGACTAGCCCAGAGGAAAGAAGAAAACAGCAGCCCCTTGGGGAGAGGGAGGTGCGAGCCTCTCTAAGCTGGTTGGGCGGGAAGAGGCGGACGGGAGGGGGGGGGTTGCTGGGGAGCAGGCATGGGTTTCGCGGCACTTACAGGTCCGTCAACACCATGAGCTCGGAGTAGGCCCGGTGCAGGAGAAATTCGATGAGGGTGCTCAGCCGGTAGCCCGGGCTGGCCGCGGCTGCAGCGGCCGCCGCCACGGCGGCTCCTGGAGGAGGAGGCGCAGGGGCTGACGCGGGACCACCGCTGGCCCCGCCACCGCCTCCAGGCGGGACCAACTGGTGGTTCTCCAGCTGCACTGGGGCCATGGCGGCGCAGGGCCGGACTTGGCGCAGCGGCACAAGATGAAGCCCTTGAGCCTCCCGGGCGCTCGGTCACCGCGCCTAAGTGGGCGCGGGCAGAGTCGCCACCGCCTACCGCCAGGCCGCCTCCGAACAGGAAGCCGTGCGCCAGCCGCGGAGGCCCGCCCCCATGTAGCGACGAGCTCGCCGGCCCCAGAGACTGGAGCGAAGGGCGGGGGAAAGCGGGGGGAGGCGGGGAGGGCGGGGAAGCGGGACGGCCTCCGCAGAGAAGCTGCGCCTCCGCAACCGATCAGAGGCAGCCTCGCCAGGCAGCCGCAGCGTCCATGTTGACGGCTCAAAGCGGAAGTCGTTAGGCTGAACGGAAGGGAACCTGCAGGGGGACTTCCGACAGCAACCTGTGCCTTTTTCCCGACTGTCCGGCGCCGTGACGCTGGGGGGCGCGTGGGAGTGGGGCGGGGCCGGCGCGCGGGCCGGGAAAGCGGAAGCGGGGGCTGTGCGTCGCCGGAAACGGGTGTGAGGGCGGAGCTGGCGGCGTCACCGCGGACGTCAGTAGTTGCCCCGCCCTTGCCTTCGCCGCCCGCCGGTGCTTAAAAGGCTTCAAAGTACTGTGAGGTATTTATCAACGCTCCCCAATGGGGCCAAACGCGACTGGGGAGGTTTCCTCCCAAGATGTTCGTGAGTTGTGATTCTGGAATCGCGAAGAAATTGTGGCGGCTGCGCTCTTGTGGCTTCTCAGATCTTTGCTCCTCCCACAGTCTGCTCATGCGCTTTTCGTGGGATAGCAAACGTTTCCGTCATTGTTGGCTTTTTTTTTCTTTAACTGTGGGAAAAGATGCGAGAAAATATGATGGGGGGCAGGAGCAGGGCTTTTGGCAGAATAACTTCACTTTAATGAAGTTGGATATACGTATATCTCGTTTCCGACCCCCTAAATCCCGGGAGTTCTACCACAGAAACAGCCCTTAAATCCTCTACCGCTGGCTTTCACTCAGTTCTTGTCCCTGCTCTTGCAGTCGACGCCCTGTCCTCCTAAGGTTTTCAGGTCTTTTTCTATGCGCTACCTCCACTTTTCCCCTTCAAAATCCACGTTTAGTATTTTGCTTCTTGCTTTAAAATGGTGACTCAACCCAGCCTGCACGTTGGAATCGCGGGGCGTGAGGGGCGGGGCTTTAAAAAATACTTATGCCATCCTTCTAGGTTCGGCTTTAAGTGGTCGGATGTGAGGTCTGTGTTAGAAGGTTTTAAAAGCTTCCTAGGTGATTTTATTGTACAGCTAAGGTAGAAATCCACTGTTAAAAAAATAACAATTCCTATGACTCTTTTTTCAAACATCCTTTTGGGGATTCCTATCTGTAACTCTTAGGTGTAAGAGATGCCCTTGTTCTTTCATCTATAAAATACTTTTTGCCCACTTAGTAATTCTCAGTCATTCCTGAAGGCCGTTCACTTGTCTCCCAAAGGTGTAACCTTTGGAGAATAGTCGCTTGCTCTCTTTTGTGGCCTTTAAGCATATTTACACTTAATAGCATCATGGTACTCCTCAAAATGCTTTCCGAGTACTTATGGATAGTGCAGTTGCTGGGGGGCAGAGACTATCATCCCTCCCTATGCAAGTAACCTCAGGGAACAAACATTTTTCTGTTAGCTAGAATGGTACCATTTCTTTTGCAGTTTTTGTTTGTTTTACTGAAGTTCTCCCCCACTCTTCTTGAAAACTATTGACTTGCGTTAAAAAAAAAAAAAGTGGTTACAGACACGCGAAAGATAAATGGTCGTATAAGATGGTGTTTAACGTCTTTTCTAACTCAGATTCTCATTCTGTGTGATGTTGATAGGGTTTTAACTCTGCCTTATTGCATATATTAAACAGTTATACACTATGTCTTTTGGTATACATTTTATTTGTCAGTAAGGGTCTCCAGAGACAGTATGACCAACTTGCAAATAAAAGAAAAAAAAATTAATTGGATGGGTTTGTTTTAGAATAGAGAAAATCTCACCCACATCCATCAGATTAGATTCTATTGAAATATCTGTGAGTTGAAATAGGTATCTTTAAAAATTGGAAAGTACTTGTTAAAAAGGATATTCTAAAGGAAAACAAGGCAAAAATCTAGGAATAAAACTGTGAGAGGTGCTATGCTTGAATTGTTGGTGATCAGGGAGGTAATACAAATGAAAGCTCAAAGGGGTGATAGCCCACCTCCCAACCTGATAGTTTAGCTGTTAGACAAATACAGGAAGTGCTAGTGAGGAAATGAATGGGGAAGGAGAAAAATTGTTAGCAAGTTTGGCTGAGTTACTAAAGGAATGACTCCTCCGAATCACTTTTGTAAATCGTGTAATTTATAATTTTACAGCCTATAGTACAGTGCTTGGCTTTGTAGTATATATACATAATTCTTTCATTCATAACTACTAATTATTCCTCTATTTGGTCATCACCAGATTCTTCACACTTCAGATAGTTTCAGAACTAGCAGCATGATATTTCCTTGGCTCTTCAATTGACCTAGACATTTGAGATCTTTCATGAAGTCAATCTGATTTTAATAAATTGATTGCAAAATAGGGAGAAATAAAAGAATATTTCCTTTTAAGCCCTCTTGATAGAAAAATAGAATTGTGATAAATATAACTTCATTTTGAAGCATACAACTGCCCCTCAGACACAAATGAGTGGGAAAGAGATTGAAAAGTAATTTTTTTTTTTTTACAAGATACTACAGTCAGTTCCTCCAAAGCAGACTGCAAAAGCAGTAACTGCATTCATTCAAGAGATGCTCCATTGATGGTAAAGTTGAGGAAAGGAAGTCAATACTGTGAGTGTGGTCTGACCAATGTAGAAAAAGACAACACTTTTATAGTTTTTGCCTGTAAAAGAAAACCCAAACTTCTTACTGTGGTCTCTAAAGCCATTAACAAAGTGACCCTTGCCTGCTTCTTCACCACTCTTATGCCACTCTTTCCTTCGCTTACTACACCTATAACCTCACTGGGTCTAGCACCTGCTGTTCTCCACAATGTTAGGGCTTGTCCACTGTTCCAAATATGGGAAACACTTGTTTCCCAGTTGTCCCAGCTCAGGTGGCTGGTTTCTCATCCTTCCAGTATCTGTGTAAATGAGAAAATCCTTAGCGAGGCCTCCCCTGACTATATGATATTAGGAATGTAAAAGGAATTTCATTGCCCTATTGTAGAAGCAAAATGGCTGAGTAAATTGCTATTTTTTTTTTAAGATTTGTTTATTTTAGGGAAACCTGGGTGGCTCAGTGGTTGAGCACCTGCCCCTGGCTCAGGGCGTGATCCGCAGTCTCAGAATCGAGTCCCACATCAGGCCCCCTGCCTGGAGCCTGCTTCTCCCTCTGCCTACGTCTCTGCCTTTTTCTCCCTGTCTTTCATGAACAAATAAAATCTTTTATTTATTTATTTTTAAATAAAATATTTTAAAGAAAAAAAGATCTGTTTATTTTAGAGAAAGAGAAAGTACATGCAGTGTGAGCACACAGTTGGGCAGAGGAAGGAGAGAGAGGATCCTCAAGCAGACTCCTCACTTAGTGTAGAGCATGACACGGGGCTTGATTCCAAGACCTTGAGATCACAACTGGAGCTGAAATCAGGAGTTGTCTACTTAACCAACTGAGCCACCCAGGCACCCCAAACTGCTGTATTTCTATGTAACTGTTCAAATGAAGGAATTAAACCTATATGTAACAACATAGATACATCTCAAAAACAATACTGAATGAAAACAGCAATCTTTTTTGATATTGATACATTTCTGTCCATTTTTATTTTTTATTTTTTAAAATTTAATTTTAATTACAGTGTAGTTAACATACACTGTTATATTGTTTTTAGGCATACAACATAGTGATTCACCAGTTCTATACATCACCTTGAGCTGTCATGACAAGTGTACTTCTTATTCCCCATCACTTATTTTATCCACCCCCTCCCCTCTGGTAACCATTAGTATGTTCTATATAGTTAACTGTCTGTTTCTTGCTTTGTATCTTTCTTTTTTTTTCTTCACTCATCTGTTTTGTTTCTTATTTCTGCCCATTTTTGAAGCACACAAAATAACGCTATAATTTCATATATTGTAGTCAAAGTGAAAAATGTAAATGAGGATGACATAGCTTTTCAGGATGGTAGTTACATCTAGGGAGGGGTAAGGGATGAGGCAGTGCTTTATTGGTTGTTAGCTATTAGTTCTATGTAATGGGTTTACTGAAGAAATACCTGAAAGAAATGTGACAATATTAATATCTATTAAATCTGGGTAGAAAGAGATGATTGTTAATATATTCTGTACATTTCAGTATTTTTAAAAATTTCATGATTTGTTAAAGTTTAAACTGTTTCTGTTAATTTACACAAGCTGCCATAATAAACCACTAAATCACAGTGACTTAACAGTAAGAGTATTTCTTGTGCTCACAAAGTTCAGTAAAGATATTACCTGATGGAGATGCCCATCCTACTCTAAGTACTAACCCAGAGATCCAGGCTCCTTCTACCTTGGGAAGCCATCACTTTAACCAGGAGATTTTTTTAGTGTCCACCCACATCCCATTAGTCAGAATTAGTCACATGGCTAGGAGCTGGGTTAGTCTATGTTGTCTCAAATGGCAAGACTTTATTCTTTTTTATGGCTAGGTGATATTCCATTGTATATATACCACATCTTGTTATCCATTCATTTATCAGTGGACACTTAGGTTACTTCCATACCTTGGTTATTGTAAATAATGCTGCAGTGAGGGCTAGGGAATGAAGAATGGGTGAAATAGGTGAAGGGGATTAAGAGGTACAAGTTTTCAGTTATAATAAGTTGCAGAGATGAAAAGTACAGCATAGAGAGTAGTCAATAATATTATAATAATGTTATATGGAGAAAGATGGTGACTACGCTTACTGTGGTGAGCAAAGCTTAACATATAGAATTGTTAAATCACTATGTTGTGTCCCTGAAATTAATATAACATGGTCTGTCAACTATACTTAAGTAATAAATTCTTTTTTTAAGAGTTATTAATTATTTTAGAGGTGGGAGAAGAGAAAGAGGGTCAAGCAGACCCCATGCTGAGCACAGAACCTCATGCAGGGCTCAATCTCACAACCCCAAGACCATGACCTTAGACAAAATCAAGAGTCAAACACTCAACCAAGCCACCTACTCAGGTGCCCCAATAATAAATTCTTCTTAAAATAAAGGCCATGGAGCTGCGAAATACAGTCTTGTGTGCCTAGGAAGAAAATGAAATGGTTTGGTGAACAAATAGCATTGTTTTTACCACAAGATTAAAGTAGTCTTCTCTTTGTCTCTCTGTTTCTCTGTCTCTCTCTCTCTTTTTTTTCCCCCTTAGAGCACAGCCTCTGGAATCAGATCACTTAGATTAAAATCCTAGTATTTACCTCAGAGGATGATTGTGAAGAATTGATGAGTTAACATTTACAAACAGTAAGTGATCTATAAATATTAACTATTACCATCATCATTACTTAAGAGTAATAATTCTTAAATTTGTTATTTCACCTTAATTACCTATGAACTAACTGTCTTTTCTTGTACTAATGTGGCTCTCTCTGTCATGGCCCCAGCACTAGCATAGTATGCCTAGCTTCTGGCTTCAATGAATGAATGGGACAGGTATATTTCTTCATCTGTACACTGTAGTTCTATTTATATTGTGTTCTTTTATTTAGGATTAAGATTGACTTACATGGATTTACATGTGAAATGAAGTGTCTAAGGTTTCTATGAAAACACTTTGGAAAATAAAGTGGGCAGAGGTAGATGAAATACCACTGGCAACATGTTGAGAATTATTAAAGTTGATGATGGCTACATAGAAGTTCTTTATACTCTGTTCCTTTTCTTCTTTTCTGTAGGTGTGGGAATATGCATGATAAAAAGTTTTGAAAAATTGAATACAGGTAGTCAACTAAAGGTCCAGATTTTTTTCTTTCCTAATCAACAGCTGATTGATAAAACACATATAATGTTTCAGATTTTTAAAAATATTTTCTTTATTTGAGAGAGAGAGAGAGAGAATGAGCAGG
Source organism: Canis lupus familiaris (assembly GCF_011100685.1). NCBI lineage: Eukaryota > Metazoa > Chordata > Mammalia > Carnivora > Canidae > Canis > Canis lupus. The sequence goes on from NC_049260.1 coordinate 35,340,156, forward strand.
GGGAGGGGCAGAGGGAGAAAGACAAGCGGACTCCCTGCTGAGCAGGGAGCCTGATGTGGGGCTTAATCCTAGGACCCCACAATGACCTAAACCAAAGGCAGATGCTTAACTGACTGAGCCACCTAGGCGTCCCATCTTCCAGATTTTTAAAACATTTGTGTAATTTATAGAGTGTTTAACATTAAAAAAAACTAAAAGGAAACTTATGCTTGCTTGTAAAAGAGATGAAAGTGTTAACTTTGGTTTCAGGCCTTGAAATAAGAATGTTTGCAAGGAGCTCTAAAAACAACAAAAACAAAAAACAAAAACAAAAAACTTATCCAAATGTATAATCTTAAAAATTTCTAGCTGTGCTAAAATTCAGTATCTTTTATTTCACGTCCCAGTTACTTAAAAAAAAATTGGGGACTGAGAACATTTAAGATCTACTCTCTTACCAACTTTCAAATATATAACACATGTTAACTATAGTTACGATACTATATACTAGATCTTCAGAACTTATTCATTTTATAACTGGAGATTTATACCATTTGACTAACATTTCCCCATTTCCCCCACCCCAGCCCCTGGCAACCACCAACCTACTTTTTATTTCTATGAGTTTGACTTTTTTGGATTCCCACATGTAAGTGTGATCATATGGTATAGTCTTTGTCTTTCTGTGTCTGACTTACTTTACTTAGCATATTGCCATCAAGATTTTATCCAAATGGCAGGGTTTCCTTCTTTTTTATGGCTGAATAATATTCCTTTGTCTCTGTATGTGTGTGTGTGTGTATGTTCACGCTGCAGTGAATATGGGGGTACAGATACCTCTTTGTAAAATTCATTATCTTTTATTTTTTTAATTTTTATTTTTAAGATTTTATTTATTTATTTGACAGAGAAAGCACAAGCAGGGGGAGTAGAAGAGAGAGAGGGAGAAGCAGGCTCCCCACGGAGCAGGAAGCCCAACGTGGGACTCGATCCCTGGACCCTGGGATCATGACCTGAGCTGAAAGCAGACACTAAACCTACTGAGCCACCCATGCACCCCCAGTATCTTTTAAATGAGTGATTTCTAATGTGTGAACAAAGGAAAAAGAAGGAAGAAGGAAGCCATTTAAAAAATAGTTATATTCTGATCCCTGGGTGGCGCAGCGGTTTGGCGCCTGCCTTTGGCCCAGGGCGCGATCCTGGAGATCCGGGATCGAATCCCATGTCAGGCTCCCGGTGCATGGAGCCTGCTTCTCCCTCTGCCTGTGTCTCTGCCTCTCTCTCTCTCACTGTGTGCCTATCATGAATAAAAAATAGTTATATTCTTCATTAAGAGATAAAAATTTTATTGTGTCTTGTTCTATCTTTGTTAGGGAAGAACACCAACCTCTAAATTGCCAGGAATAAACCTGCCATCCGTAGGTGCCAAAAGTGACGACGTGATCAGAGTAAGCCTTAGCGCAGCAGACAACAGGGGCATCACCACAATAGCTCTGGTTCTCATGTCCCCAAGTCCCATGGCATGATGTGATGGGCCCAGATGGAGACCCTGTGATCAGTGAGTTGCATCATAGCTGAGAAACCTGGGGCCCACGGTTCAACATCTTAATTCTTAGCAGTCAAATTGAAACAAGATTGAACTGGTACACATAGGAGAGAGCTGAGATGTCAGGCCCAGCCGAATAGTCCTCCTTTTTTTGTTAGGGTATCAGGCAGAGCAGAATAGCCCTGCCATCCTGAGGGTGTCCAGTGCAACACAGTAATTCCACTGGGCCAAGCCCACATTAGTTTTTCTGTGTTCATAGCACAAGGATGAGATAACAAGCCCAGCAGTAGGGTCATGTCACTTGCAGCTGCTGCTTGACTCATGTGAACCATGTGACAGTTTTGTGATGCTACAGTGCTCGGTGAAGGGGACAAAGAAAGCATTAAATGTTCCCACCCCTTCCCCAAACACACACACCTCATAGGGATGAAGGTGTCCCATTATCAGGTTATTGTTTCCTTTCCATGACCACATAGTTCATTTGTTCTAAGTCAGTAGCCAGTATGTCTCTCTGCACTCAGCCAACTTCCACCTCCACCCAGATCTTTTTCCATTTCAGATAGGAGGCACCATGGTAGAACTTGGTGGAACCATGATGTCCCCTGTCATCAAGCAGGCCATGGTAGGGATACTCTAGGGCTTATGAATTTCACCAACTGATTGTTCTGATGGTCAGTGCTCTTCCACCCCCAACAATTGAAACCAAGTGGTAGCAGAAGCAAAGATTGTAGTCACCTTCCTCCTGTGGTCTAACTGCTGCTTCAGGATGAAATCAGTCAGGTTTCTCAGGCACTAGAACCAGAGGGGAAAAAAGGAGAGGAAGGACTAGAGATTGTCAGAGTGGGATCACAAATATGGAGTACCAGTCTCCTATTGCTCCAACTCTTTCAGTCCTGATCTTCCCTACTCGGCTGTTCCAAAGGAGATGTTTCCTTGGAAGCCTGATAGGCCATATGGCTGCATTCAGTCTTAGCGGGTGTGGACCCCTTCTACAAGTGTCCACATGGGCTATAGAGATGTCTTGTTGGGCTGTAGCAATGGCTCTTCAGAGTTCTCAGCCTCACAGAGGGGTGTCTTTACTACACCAGTCAGTCATCATTCGGGTGCTTGACCTGAGAGCTGGGGCATTAGCCATAGCCCAAGAGTCAGGGAAAACACAACATGGATGGTCCTCAGCAGTACTGCCTAAGGCAAGGGTGATGACTTTCAATTTGACCCATTGTACTAAACCAGTCCTTACCACAGTGTTTCTTTTTTTTTTTTTTAATTTTTATTTATTTATGATAGTCACACAGAGAGAGAGGCAGAGACATAGGCAGAGGGAGAAGCAGGCTCCATGCACCAGGAGCCCGACGTGGGATTCGATCCCGGGTCTCCAGGATCACGCCCTGGGCCAAAGGCAGGCGCTAAACCGCTGCGCCACCCAGGGATCCCACCACAGTGTTTCTAATGGAGCTGTTGGAGTTGGACAGCTGCTGCTCCCCAGGACACCTCATCAGCTTTTAGTTTGGCTGAGACATCAATAAGCCAAGCCCAGGCATTTTTAGGGACACTCTGGAAGTGGGTCCCTACATAACTGGAGGCTGCCCCTGTGAGTGATGTAGGAGGGGGAGCTACCGTGGCCCCTAAAGCTGTGGCCACAATATCTTAATGTGAAGAGGACACACCTGTGGGACTAGGCATGCCATTTCATTAAATAAGAAAAGTCTATTGTGCCTTTCTAACTCTAAGCATTGAGTAGACCCACCTAAGATGAGACAATTTAGGTGCAGTGTAACCCGGAGGTACTGTGAGATGCTCAGTCTCCCCAAGTGCCTGCCCGATAGCAGACAAGTAGCTCTTTTGCAAATGGAATGTCGTGGGTAAGTGTCTGGGTGGCAAGTCCAGAACCCGCTGAGATGCGTCCAAGCAGAAGCAGTCTCCCTTTTCCAGAGGGCATACAACAAGGGTCCAAAAAGCCAGACTCAGATGGTTACAGTTAATTCCCCTCTTCATATTATTTCATTTCTAGTTCTGGCCAGGTGAATACATGGCTGTGAATGAGCACTGGTATTCAAGTGAGTCATAAAAATTTTTATCCTGCTTCCTTGCCCTCCCTTTACCTCACTGTATCCTAATTAGAGGTTAAGGCCTCTGGTTTGCTCTGGGAGTGAAGAAACCTCAACCCCCATCCTTAGTCCCTTTTCTCCTTAAAGGCAGTTAAATCAGAATACTTGGTTCATGGTCAAGCAGTAAAGGTACTGGAGGAGGAATGTGTTTTAAGGCAGCCATTTATTTGGCTTCTCAATTCCTCCAATAGAACGATTTCTGTGGAGGGATCTGGTTTCATAGAGGCACTCTCAATTCCAGTTGGGTGGACAGCTCACTGTTTGCTGCCCCTCCCTCCATGGCTCAATATCCAGACCAAATTTCTTTGGTACTCATCCTATCAGTCTCCTTATGGGTAGCCCCTGCTCAAACAGCCGTATCCGCATTGTCTTACACGTTACTTTGGAGGGAATTTGATATCCCCTTCCTTAGTTTTGTCTTGTACTGCAGAGTCTTTGCCTTGTTTGGATTGCCCATCTTTATCCTAGGCATTTTTTTGGCTCTGTCATCACTGCCTACCACGCACACAGGGCTTCCAAGTATTAAAAACAAAGAGAGTAGTCTTCTACCTGGAAGTGGGGTAGGGCAGACCACAACATCCTTTCAGCCGTTGTCTAAAGTGAGGGGTTCATCATGGGAGCTTTCATTCTGTCCATTTTGTAGTCGGTCTGGAGCATCTGTAGCACTCAGGCTTTGAATAGCTTCTTCCATAGTGTTCCATCCATGGAATTTTTATCAGCTTTGGGGAAATCTTTCTGGTTTGGCCATAATGTAGTTATTGAAACAAATTTAAAGTAGCAAGCCTTGTTGAGGGCATAATTCTGTCCCAACTATGTCATAGCTTGAAGCATATAAGACAGCCTAGCTGCCGCCACTCATCCTTGATCCCTTGCCACACACATAACAGCCAGGTCTTCAGTAGCTCTCCACTCATTAGCCAAAGCAGTCCCCAGCGTCCCTCACCACAGTGGGCCAACAAAAACTGATTTTTCTTGGACTACAGATTTGTCCCTTGTGATTTTAGACTGATTAGGCTAGGATAATTTAGAGTTTCTACCAAGGTACGGTCAGGACCCTCACTACTATGAACCAGGACCCTTCACTCAGTAATAATGTGCACATCTGCAGCTCCTTGCATCTCCCCCACTTGAGGCATCTCTATCACTAATAACATACTTTCTGCACTGAATCTGGGCTCTGATGATCTTTTTGGCCCTTCGGTGTCAGATTTGTTATTCCATCCTAGGATTTTAGAGTTCTGATCAGACTTTGGTGTCCTCTCATGAAATACGTCTCTCTCTTTTTTTAAAGATTTTATTTATTTGAGAGAGAGCACAAGCAAGGGGTTGGGGGAGGGGCAGAGGAAGAAGCAGACTCCCCAATGAGCAGGGAACCTGACATGAGGCTCCATACCAGGACCCTGGGATCACGACCCAAGCCAAAGGCAGACACTTAACTGACTGAGCCACCTAGGAGCCCCTGAACAATCTTTTAATACTATCTATGTTCTGTGTTCCATCATCTTGTGTGTTGTCTGAGAACTTTTGAGAAATTGGCCTTGGAAGAGATCTTTGTAAATATTCTGCCCTCTAGGAGGCTGCTGATTTTTCCACTGAGCAGTTGAGATAACTTAACATTAGAGTTAAGGGCCGAAGTCATGTATAAGTGATATTTTTTTGTTTAACTGAGTGTCAGGTAATTTCTCAGGGAGTTGTTTGCTAATAATATACTAACTTCTGGCATAACATCCCTGAGGATAATTTGGAATTGTAGTGGCCACCTTAGGCCAACTTTGACATGTATAAGATTGTTCCTCTGAGAGGTGCTAGACGTATCTTAGAACAACAGGAAAAAACTCACAGAGACTATCCCATCTAAGAAAGAGAAAACACGTTATTTTTCCATACATTGAATACTAACAAGTGCTGACTTTTCAGTGCTATGACTTGATAAAATGATCAAGACCCCAAGTTATTGGTTAAAACACCTCTAATGACTCTTGTGGGAAGCTGTATATAACAACCATATGTCAAAATGGGTGTTTAGCTTTTACAGTGCTAACTTCATTCGGAAACCAACTCCTTCTCTCCTTTTACAGTTTTTCCTTTTCTCTTTGACTCACTTAGGAAATTTTAAAGATAATCAGAAAAATTATTTTGTCATTAGGTGCAAATTCTAGGAATATCTAGTACAGATAGTCATAAATGTCTTTGAGGAAGAAAGAAAAAATACAATAAACTGTGTTTCTTTCACTTTAAAAAACACAAAAAATAAGTTTAAATCATGGCCTTTTTTTTTACTATAGTTACAAGGTAAGAAGAATGTCTTCTCTTGGTTTTAATCTATAAAATTAATGCAAGTCACTGTTCTAGTTTATACAACTAAGGCCAAACTTCTCATTATTTAAACTTCCTAAATTTCATATGTTGGTCTTTTGGAACAAATACATTTTCATTGTTTGCACAAGATGTTAAAGATTACAAAATATAAAATGGTGCTTCACTAGATGACAGTTTAACAAGCATCTTTTATCCAGATCTTTAGTAAACATCTGTTTAGGTTTTAAACATTAGATTGAATTTATTGACGAATAATCTTTGGATAAATTTTGTACTAATTTCTTAGTATAAAAAACATATAAAACTTTAGTCACTAAACATAGTTTCAATTTACTCTCATTCTTATAAATCATAGAACTATTTTAAGTTCACAGAATATTCCAGTGCTTTAGATCATTGACACATGCTTATTATATCCCCTTAAAATTTACTAATATAATCTAAAAAGTGTATGCAGGGAAAATTAGCTAGAAGGTTCTTTTTTTTTAAGATTTTATTTATTCATGAGAGACACACACACATACAGAGAGAGAGAGAGAGAGAGAGATAGAGGCAGAGACACAGGCAGAGGGAGAAGCAGGCTCCATGCAGGGAGCTGATATGGGACTCGATCCCGGGTCTCCAGGATCACGCCCTGGGCTGAAGGTGGCACTAAACCGCTGAGCCACCTGGGCTGCCTTAACTAGAACTTAACTATTTCCTGCCTATTAGTTTTTTCTGTGTCTAGAGAAAACAAAAGTTGACTGTGTGGATTAAAGGAGATAATAAAAGGGACGCCTGGGTGGCTTAATGGTTGAGCATCTGCCTTTGGATCAGGGCGTGATCCTGGAGTCCTGAGATTGAGTCCCACATCATGCTTCCTGCATGGAGCCTACTTTTCCCTCTGCCTGTGTCTCTGCCTCTCTTTCTCTCTCTCTCTCTGTGTCTCTCATGAATAAATATAGTTTAAAAATATTAAAAAAAAAACTTTAAAAATTTTTTTATTTTTTTAGAGGGATGCCTGGGTGGCTCAGTGGTTGAGATCTGCCTTTGCCTTAGGGCATGATTCTGAGGTCCAGAGATTGAGTCTGCATCGGGCTCCTCGCTGGGAACTTGCTTCTCACTCTGCCTACGTCTCCACCTCTCTCTGTGTGTCTCTCATGAATAAATTGAAAAAATAAAAATATCTATTTTTTTTAGAGATAGAGCAAGAGAGCATGAGCTCAAGTGAGGGAGAGGGAGAGCAAGAGAGAAAGTCTTAAGCTTCAGGTTCAGTGCAGAGCCTGACATGGGGCTCGATCTCACGATCCTGAGATCACGAAAGGGAAGATATCCCTTTCCCTTCACGAAAGGGAAGATACAGGGGCAAGGAAAGGAAACTCCAAATTCTTCAGGATCACGCCCTGGGCTGAAGGCGGCACTAAACCCCTGAGCCACCCGGGCTGCCCTAAAAAAATATTAAAAAAAAAAAAAAAAAAGAAAGTAAAACTACAACCTACAGAATGGAAGAAAATTTGTGAATCATGAATTTTATAAGAGTCTAGTATCCAGAATACATATAAGACTCTTACAACTCAACAAAAGACAATACAATCTTAAAAATGTGCAAAGGACTTGAAAAGACATTTCTCTGAAGAAGGTATACAGATGGCCAATAAATACATGAAAAGATAGTCAGCATTGCTAATCTTAAGGAAATTCAAATCAAAACCACCACAAGATATTTCTTCACACTTAGTAGGATGGCTATAATTAAAATACAAAATAGCAAGTGTTGGTGAGGATGTGGATGGAGCATTGGGGTCTTTATGCTTCAATGATGGCAATGTAACATGGTGCAGCTCCTGTGAACAGTTTGGTTGGTCTTCAAAAAAGCTAAGCTAACAATTGCCATGTGACCCAGCGATTCCACTCTTACATAAATACCCAAAAAGAATTAAAAGTGCATGTAGAAATATTTGTACCTGAAT